>NC_067231.1:10604717-11222958 GCF_019924925.1 Ctenopharyngodon idella
AGAACCAACCGCCATGTCTCTACTTTCAAAACGGTTGCTAGGGTACTCTGTTTGGTTGCTAGGGAGTGGCTTGGCAGCTGCCAATGATGATACTCCAAAGGCTGCTTGCCAATATAAACCAACCCCCATGTCTCTACGATGTTCTGATACAGAGAAATAGGCCTTGCAAAATGGTTGCTAGGGTACTCTATTTGGTTGCTAGGGAGTGGCTTAGCAGCTGCCAGTGATGATACTCCAAAGCTGCTTGCTAGTATGAATGATATAAACCAACCACCATGCCTCTATGATATTCAGATTTGAAGATATCCCTCTATGCTTTGGGTTGCTAGGGTGCTCTAAATGGTTGCTAGGGCGTGGCTATGAAGTCTTGAAGGTGACTCGTGACTGGCCGTATGCTGCACCGAGTTAAATGAGCCCACCCTCATGTTTCTATGACACTTCCATCCAAAGATATTCCTTTGATCTTTTTCAATGGAAGTCTATGGAACTTGTTGCTATGGTGCTCTATATGGTTGCTAGGGCGTGGCTTGATAGCTTCACAATGATCCTGAGAGACTGATTGGTTGCCTGAGTAAAATGAGCCCACCCCCTTGTCTCTATGACACTGTGATCCAGAGTTATGTTCAATACAAAATCCCTATGTAATTTCCCATAGTAGGAAAAACACACTGTTTTATGGGCACGGCTTCACCATAGTAAGTCTATGGGGCCACTTTGGGCAGCTCTTGTGCCCCAGGGGTACAACTTACACCCCATTTTGAGGTATGGTCTGACAGAGACTGTCAGCCTCTTCAAACGTGGTAACCCACATGTTTCTACGAAATTCTTGTTAGGAGCTATGACTCGTCAAAGTTCGTCGCAATGTTAAGTCAATGGGATTTTTCGGCTACTTTTTCGTCCGCCGGGCGAACATCGTACACCCAATCGCTTATAAAAGTCATAGCACACCTCTCCTCAATGAGCCGGTCGATTTGACACCTCATTCATGGGTCTAGGACAAAAACTGCGGGACAAGTTACGCGCCGAAGTTTTGTCCAGAAGAAGAAGAATAATAATAATAATAATAAGTATGCAGGAGAACAATAATGATGCTTTGCCTTTGGCAAGCACCATTAATAACTAGAATGTACATTTCCTGAAGAAAATGTGAATGGTGCTTGCAGTGGCAATACTCGGCACTCTTGATTAGCATGATGCTAACATAATTAGCATGTTGTTAGCATGTTTTTAGCAAGATGCTAACATGATTAGCATGTTGCTAGCATGATGCTAGCATTCTTGCCATGTTGCTAACATGTTTTTAGCAAGATGGTAACATGATTAACATGTTGCTAGCATGTTTTTAACAAGATGCTAACATTATTAGCATGTTGCTAGCATGATGGTAACACGATTAGCATGTTGCTAGGATGATGCTAACACAATTAGCATGTTGCTAGCATGATGCTAACACAATTAGCATGTTGCTTGCATGATGCTAACACAATTAGCATGTTGCTAACATGATGCTAACACAATTAGCATGTTGCTAGCATGATGCTAACACGATTAGCATGTTGCTAATGTGATTTTGGCAAGATGCTAACATGATTAGCATGTTTGCTAGCATGATGCTAACGTGATTAGCATGCTACTAGCATGATGCTAACTCAATTAGTATGCTACTAGCATGATGCTAACACATTTTTACTTGTTTGTGTCATGTATAAAACCTAAGCTAATTGCTATTAGCACGTAGCTATTCACTGCTAGCATGTGTAGCATGTTGCAAGTCCAGTTTGCTAGCATGAGTAAAAAAGAACCAACCGCCATGTCTCTACAATGTTCTGATGCAGAGATATAGGTCTTTCAAAACGGTTGCTAGGGTACTCTGTTTGGTTGCTAGGGAGTGGCTTGGCAGCTGCCAATGATGATACTCCAAAGGCTGCTTGCCAATATAAACCAACCCCCATGTCTCTACGATGTTCTGATACAGAGAAATAGGCCTTGCAAAATGGTTGCTAGGGTACTCTATTTGGTTGCTAGGGAGTGGCTTAGCAGCTGCCAGTGATGATACTCCAAAGCTGCTTGCTAGTATGAATGATATAAACCAACCACCATGCCTCTATGATATTCAGATTTGAAGATATCCCTCTATGCTTTGGGTTGCTAGGGTGCTCTAAATGGTTGCTAGGGCGTGGCTATGAAGTCTTGAAGGTGACTCGTGACTGGCCGTATGCTGCACCGAGTTAAATGAGCCCACCCTCATGTTTCTATGACACTTCCATCCAAAGATATTCCTTTGATCTTTTTCAATGGAAGTCTATGGAACTTGTTGCTATGGTGCTCTATATGGTTGCTAGGGCGTGGCTTGATAGCTTCACAATGATCCTGAGAGACTGATTGGTTGCCTGAGTAAAATGAGCCCACCCCCTTGTCTCTATGACACTGTGATCCAGAGTTATGTTCAATACAAAATCCCTATGTAATTTCCCATAGTAGGAAAAACACACTGTTTTATGGGCACGGCTTCACCATAGTAAGTCTATGGGGCCACTTTGGGCAGCTCTTGTGCCCCAGGGGTACAACTTACACCCCATTTTGAGGTATGGTCTGACAGAGACTGTCAGCCTCTTCAAACGTGGTAACCCACATGTTTCTACGAAATTCTTGTTAGGAGCTATGACTCGTCAAAGTTCGTCGCAATGTTAAGTCAATGGGATTTTTCGGCTACTTTTTCGTCCGCCGGGCGAACATCGTACACCCAATCGCTTATAAAAGTCATAGCACACCTCTCCTCAATGAGCCGGTCGATTTGACACCTCATTCATGGGTCTAGGACAAAAACTGCGGGACAAGTTACGCGCCGAAGTTTTGTCCAGAAGAAGAAGAATAATAACTAGAATGTACATTTCCTGAAGAAAATGTGAATGGTGCTTGCAGTGGCAATACTCGGCACTCTTGATTAGCATGATGCTAACATAATTAGCATGTTGTTAGCATGTTTTTAGCAAGATGCTAACATGATTAGCATGTTGCTAGCATGATGCTAGCATTCTTGCCATGTTGCTAACATGTTTTTAGCAAGATGGTAACATGATTAACATGTTGCTAGCATGTTTTTAACAAGATGCTAACATTATTAGCATGTTGCTAGCATGATGGTAACACGATTAGCATGTTGCTAGGATGATGCTAACACAATTAGCATGTTGCTAGCATGATGCTAACACAATTAGCATGTTGCTTGCATGATGCTAACACAATTAGCATGTTGCTAACATGATGCTAACACAATTAGCATGTTGCTAGCATGATGCTAACACGATTAGCATGTTGCTAATGTGATTTTGGCAAGATGCTAACATGATTAGCATGTTTGCTAGCATGATGCTAACGTGATTAGCATGCTACTAGCATGATGCTAACTCAATTAGTATGCTACTAGCATGATGCTAACACATTTTTACTTGTTTGTGTCATGTATAAAACCTAAGCTAATTGCTATTAGCACGTAGCTATTCACTGCTAGCATGTGTAGCATGTTGCAAGTCCAGTTTGCTAGCATGAGTAAAAAAGAACCAACCGCCATGTCTCTACAATGTTCTGATGCAGAGATATAGGTCTTTCAAAACGGTTGCTAGGGTACTCTGTTTGGTTGCTAGGGAGTGGCTTGGCAGCTGCCAATGATGATACTCCAAAGGCTGCTTGCCAATATAAACCAACCCCCATGTCTCTACGATGTTCTGATACAGAGAAATAGGCCTTGCAAAATGGTTGCTAGGGTACTCTATTTGGTTGCTAGGGAGTGGCTTAGCAGCTGCCAGTGATGATACTCCAAAGCTGCTTGCTAGTATGAATGATATAAACCAACCACCATGCCTCTATGATATTCAGATTTGAAGATATCCCTCTATGCTTTGGGTTGCTAGGGTGCTCTAAATGGTTGCTAGGGCGTGGCTATGAAGTCTTGAAGGTGACTCGTGACTGGCCGTATGCTGCACCGAGTTAAATGAGCCCACCCTCATGTTTCTATGACACTTCCATCCAAAGATATTCCTTTGATCTTTTTCAATGGAAGTCTATGGAACTTGTTGCTATGGTGCTCTATATGGTTGCTAGGGCGTGGCTTGATAGCTTCACAATGATCCTGAGAGACTGATTGGTTGCCTGAGTAAAATGAGCCCACCCCCTTGTCTCTATGACACTGTGATCCAGAGTTATGTTCAATACAAAATCCCTATGTAATTTCCCATAGTAGGAAAAACACACTGTTTTATGGGCACGGCTTCACCATAGTAAGTCTATGGGGCCACTTTGGGCAGCTCTTGTGCCCCAGGGGTACAACTTACACCCCATTTTGAGGTATGGTCTGACAGAGACTGTCAGCCTCTTCAAACGTGGTAACCCACATGTTTCTACGAAATTCTTGTTAGGAGCTATGACTCGTCAAAGTTCGTCGCAATGTTAAGTCAATGGGATTTTTCGGCTACTTTTTCGTCCGCCGGGCGAACATCGTACACCCAATCGCTTATAAAAGTCATAGCACACCTCTCCTCAATGAGCCGGTCGATTTGACACCTCATTCATGGGTCTATGACAAAAGCTGCGGGAGGAGTAGCGCGCAGAAATTTGAGTGGAAGAAGAAGAAGAAGAATAATAAGTATGCAGGAGAACAATAATGATGCTTTGCCAGAGGCAAGCACCATTAATAAGTATGCAGGAGAACAATAATGATGCTTTGCCTTTGGCAAGCACCATTAATAAGTATGCAGGAGAACAATAATGATGCTTTGCCTTTGGCAAGCACCATTAATAATAATAATAATAAGTATGCAGGAGAACAATAATGATGCTTTGCCAGAGGCAAGCACCATTAATAATAAGTATGCAGGAGAACAATAATGATGCTTTGCCAGAGGCAAGCACCATTAATAATAATAATAATAAGTATGCAGGAGAACAATAATGATGCTTTGCCTTTGGCAAGCACCATTAATAATAAGTATGCAGGAGAACAATAATGATGCTTTGCCTTTGGCAAGCACCATTAATAAGTATGCAGGAGAACAACAATGATGCTTTGCCTTTGGCAAGCACCATTAATAAGTATGCAGGAGAACAATAATGATGCTTTGCCAGAGGCAAGCACCATTAATAAGCTTAAATAGAAGAACAATATGTTGGCTTTTTCAAGCCAACTTAATAAGTTTAATAAGCATTTCAGTAAGTTGGCTTTTTCAAGCCAACTTAATAACTAGATAAAAAAGTTCGTCGAGACAAACTTTAAGTTGGCTTGAAAAAGTTGGTCCAGAAAGTTTAAAGTAGTTTATAAAGTTTAAAGTTTTAGTTTAGTAGTTTTGAGACAGACAGACAGACGGATAGATAGATAGATAGATAGATAGATAGATGAGAAGTGATAGATGAGAAGTGATAGATAGATAGATAGATAGATAGATAGATAGATAGATAGATGAGTTTATGAGTTTGAATGAGGATAGATAGATAGATAGATGAGAAGTGATAGATAGATATAGATAGATAGATAGATAGATAGATGAGAAGTGATAGATGAGAAGTGAGATAGATGAGAAGTGATAGATAGATAGATAGATAGATAGATAGATGAGAAGTGATAGATGAGTAGTGATAGATAGATAGATAGATAGATAGATAGATAGATAGATAGATAGATAGAGTTTATGAGTTTGAATGAGGATAGATAGATAGATAGATAGATAGATAGATAGATAGATAGATAGATGAAAAAACGAGATAGATGAGAAGTGATAGATGAGAAGTGAGATAGATGAGAAGTGATAGATAGATGATAGATAGATGAGTTTATGAGTTTGAATGAGGATAGATAGATAGATAGATAGATAGATAGATAGATAGATAGATGGATGAGAAGTGATGGATGAGAAGAGAGATAGATGAGAAGTCATAGATAGATAGATAGATAGATGATAGATAGATGGATGAGAAGTGATGGATGAGAAGAGAGATAGATGAGTTTGAATGAGTTTATATAGATAGATAGATAGATGATAGATAGATAGATAGACAGACAGATAGACAGACAGATAGATAGATAGATAGATAGATAGATAGAGAGAGAGACAGTTTAAATGAGTTTAAATGGCAGTAATAGTACATAGAATGGCAGCTTCATTGAGTCTAATGGGCTTCAGTGTGTTTAGATTTGAATTTTTGACAGTTGGAGTTTCACGGAATGTTCAGATGTTCAGATGTAAGTCAATGGGAGTTTTTTCCAGTTTTAATCAGCATTTTTAGGAAAACCGTAAGTCGGATCAGTCTGAAAAGATATAGCAACTCGAGTCAGAACAGTTTGAAGGTCTAGTCCGAGTTTGGTGTTTGTAGCTTGAACAGTCTAGGAGGAGTAGCAATTAGAAATTTAGTCTAAGAAGAATAATAATAAGCTTAAATAGAAGAACAATAAGTTGGCTTTTTCAAGCCAACTTAATAAGTTTAAATAGCATTACAATAAGTTGGCTTTTTCAAGCCAACTTAACTAGATAAAAAAGTTCGTCGAGACAAACTTTAAGTTGGCTTGAAAAAGTCGGTCCAGAAAGTTTAAAGTAGTTTATAAAGTTTGAAAGTTTTCAGTTTAAAAGTTTGGTTTTAGTTTAGTAGTTTTGAGATAGATAGATAGAGTCAGGGTAATCAAGGTGGTTGCTAGGTTGTTGCTATTCGGTTGCTAGGGTACTCTAGGTGGTTGCTAAGGTGTTGCTATGCAGTTGCTAGGGTACTCTAGGTGGTTGCTAAGGTGTTGCTATGCAGTTGCTAGGGTACTCTGGGTGGTTGCTAAGGTGTTGCTATGCGGTTGCTAGGGTACTCGGAGTGGTTGCTAAGGTGTTGCTATGCGGTTGCTAAGGTGTTGCTATGCGGTTGCTAGGGTATTCGGGGTGGTTGCTATGCGGTTGCTAGGGTACTCGGGGTGGTTTCTAAGGTGTTGCTATGCGGTTGCTAAGGTACTCGGGGTGGTTGCTAGGTTGTTGCTATGCGGTTGTTAGGGTACTCGGGGTGGTTGCTAAGGTGTTGCTATGCGATTGCTAAGGTACTCGGGATGGTTGCTAAGGTGTTGCTATGTGGTTGCTAAGGTATCCTGGGTCCTTGCTAGGGTGGTCCTATGTGGTTGCTAAGGTACTCGGGCTAGTTACTAGGATGTTGCCAGATTGATTAGTGTGGTTGCCATGGTGTTCTGGTTGGTTGCTATGCGGTTGCTAGGTTGTTCTGGGTGGTTGCTATGAGATAGATAGATAGATAGATAGATAGATAGATTTAGATAGAAAAAGATATAGATAGAAAGATATAGATAGATAGATAGATAGATCTAGATAGAAAGATAGATTTAGTTTGATAGAAAGATAGATTTAGATAGATTTAGATAGAAAGATAGAAATAGTCAGATAGATAGATAGATAGAGTTTGATAGATAGATGGATTTAGATAGACAGAAACAGATATAGATAGAAAGATATAGATAGATAAATTTAGATAGATAGATTTACATAGAAAGATAGATAGATAGATAGAGTTTGATAGATAGATGGATTTAGATAGACAGAAACAGATATAGATAGAAAGATATAGATAGATAAATTTAGATAGATAGATTTACATAGAAAGATAGATAGATAGTTATATAGATTTAGATAGAAAGATAGAAATAGTCAGATAGATAGATAGATAGAAAGATTTAGATAGAAAGATAGATTTAGTTTGATAGAAAGTGTAATGATGGGTCGAATGCGTGAGGATCCATTTGCAGCTTGTTTATTAAAAGTACTTACAGAGTAGACAGGGGCAAAGGCAGAGACACAAACAGGGACAGGCAATGGTCGAGGCAGGCGGCAGACAAGCAGAGTAAAGTCACAGGCAATGGTCAGGGCAGGCGGCAAACAAACACAGTCCAAATAACAGGCAAGGATCAGGGCAGGCGGCAAACAAACACAGTCCAATAAACAGTCCAATGGCAACAGAAATACAATCCACAAGAAAACGCTCAGAAGTGATCACCGGGGCAAATCAAGACTTCGCAAAGGGTGTGTGTGTGTGTGTGTCTTAAATAGTCCAGGTAATGATCTGCAGGTGTGTGTGGCAATGGGTGATTGGTGCATGTGATTGGAAGGGAGGATTATGGGAAGTGGAGTCCAGGAACTGACAGGAACAGACAGTGATCGTGACATAACGCCCCCCTTCCGGAAGGCGCGTCCTCGCGGCGTAAATGGCACAGATAGGGAGGGGGGGGTGGGTACATTGGAGACCTGTTGGCAGACGGGAACGGGGTCTCCAATGCAGGTCCAGGAACTCGGGCAGCCACGGGGGTCAGGTGCCACGGGCAGCCACGGCGGGTCAGGTGCCACGGGCAGCCACGGCGGGTCAGGTGCCACGGGCAGCCACGGCGGGTCAGGTGCCACGGGCAGCCACGGCGGGTCAGGTGCCACGGGCAGCCACGGCGGGTCAGGTGGCTTGGGCACCCACGGCAGGTCAGGGTCCGTAGCCGGCCACAGCAGTTCACAGGCGGTTGAAGACCGTGGGCGTGTAAGGTCCCCACCCGCAAGCTCAAGCAATTCGGAGGCCGCTGATGATCGCGGCCGTGCAGGGTCCCCACCCACAAGCTCCCCACCCTCAGGTATATGGCCCCCCCCCAAAAAGTTCTTGGGGAATTCAACGGAGGCCGTGGCGGTTTCGTGGGTAAGGAGCTCGGGTGGCGCCGGCAGGGCGAGGAGCTCGGGTGGCGCCGGCAGGGCGAGGAGCTCGGGTGGCGCCGGCAGGGCGAGGAGCTCGGCGACGGCCTCCGTGGCCGTATCAGGAAGAGCGGGCTGCTCTGGGACGGCAGCGGACCGCTCTGGGACGGCCTCCGGGCCTACAGCGGGCTCTGGGACGGCCTCCGGGCCTACAGCGGGCTCTGGGACGGCTTCCGGGCCTACAGCGGGCTCTGGGACGGCCTCCGGGCCTTGAGGGATGGAGGAAGCCTTCTTCCTCCTCCTCCTCCGTTTACATGGTTGAGGCGGTGGCTCTATGCCCACCTCCTCTGAGGGCGCTGCAGCGGGCTCACGGGTTGGAGCGGACTCGCGGACTGGAGCTGGTTCTGGAGTGGACTCACTGGCTGGAACGACCCCTATGTTCCCAGACACTGGCGGGGCGGCCATCTTGCCCGTGGGCACTGGCAAAGCGGCCATCTTGTCCATAGCATCCAGAGAATTTGAGTGCGTGGCAACCGGCGAGCTTGAGTGCGTGGCAACCGGCGAGCTTGAGTGCGTGGCAACCGGCGAGCTTGAGTGCGTGGCAACCGGCGAGCTTGAGTGCGTGGCAACCGGCGAGCTTGAGTGCGTGGCAACCGGCGAGCTTGAGTGCGTCGCAACCGGCGGGCTTGAGTGCGAAGCGGCCGGCGGAGGCTTAGGAATGCCAGCCGCTCGTGCTGAAGTCAGCGGTGGATCAGCCACACTGGAACGCAACCCACTCCGCTCCCAAACAGATCCAGAGACGTGATGTAATTCTAGAAGATCAACGGAGACTTGACTTGGCTCTGGAAGATCAGCAGAGACATGATGTGATGATGTTGTGGCCGCCATTTTGTGAATGCTCTCTTTAGAGGCAGCCATTACATGGGGGAACGAGGTGTCGCGTTCCTCCGCGACACCCACAGTAAACAGTGAACCAACAGTAAGCAGAGCAAAGTCCAGAAATTCCACGAACGACCCTCGGGGACCATTAATAAGTAAGTAGTCCTTCAATGGTTCGTTTAATCCATAGCCAAAGAAGTCAATGAGGGCACAGTCAGGCAGGTCAGATAAATAGGCAATGTCTAGAAACTTCTGAATGTGGTCCTCGAGTGTAGAATTACCTTGCCGAAGGCGGACGAGACGTATTGCTGGGTCCATGCTGGGGCTGGAAGCGCTCGTAGAAGCTGCTGGATCGTTTGATGGCGAAGTCTTCTGTAATGATGGGTCGAATGCGTGAGGATCCATTTGCAGCTTGTTTATTAAAAGTACTTACAGAGTAGACAGGGGCAAAGGCAGAGACACAAACAGGGACAGGCAATGGTCGAGGCAGGCGGCAGACAAGCAGAGTAAAGTCACAGGCAATGGTCAGGGCAGGCGGCAAACAAACACAGTCCAAATAACAGGCAAGGATCAGGGCAGGCGGCAAACAAACACAGTCCAATAAACAGTCCAATGGCAACAGAAATACAATCCACAAGAAAACGCTCAGAAGTGATCACCGGGGCAAATCAAGACTTCGCAAAGGGGGTGTGTGTGTGTGTGTCTTAAATAGTCCAGGTAATGATCTGCAGGTGTGTGTGGCAATGGGTGATTGGTGCATGTGATTGGAAGGGAGGATTATGGGAAGTGGAGTCCAGGAACTGACAGGAACAGACAGTGATCGTGACAGAAAGATAGATAGATTTAGATAGATAGATTTAGATAGAAAGATAGAAATAGTCAGATAGATAGATAGATAGAAAGATTTAGATAGAAAGATAGATTTAGTTTGATAGAAAGATAGATAGATTTAGATAGATAGATTTAGATAGAAAGATAGAAATAGATAGATAGAAAGATAGATTTAGTTTGATAGATTTAGTTTGATAGATAGATAGATTTAGATAGAAAGATAGAAATAGTCAGATAGATAGATA
Source organism: Ctenopharyngodon idella (assembly GCF_019924925.1). NCBI lineage: Eukaryota > Metazoa > Chordata > Actinopteri > Cypriniformes > Xenocyprididae > Ctenopharyngodon > Ctenopharyngodon idella. The sequence goes on from NC_067231.1 coordinate 10,615,366, forward strand.
GATAGATAGATAGATAGATTTAGATAGACAGAAACAGATATAGATAGAAAGATATAGATAGACAAATTTAGATAGAAAGATAGATAGAAAGATAGATAGATTTAGATAGAAAGATAGAAATAATCAGATAGATAGAAAGATAGATAGATAGATAGATAGATAGATAGATAGATAGATTTAGATAGACAGAAAAGGATATAGATAGAAAGATATAGATAGATAGATAGATAGATAGATAGATAGATAGATAGATTTAGATAGAAAGATAGATTTAGTTTGATAGAAAGATAGACAGATTTAGATAGAAAGATAGATAGAAAGATAAATAGATTTAGATAGAAAGATAGAAATAATCAGATAGATAGAAAGATAAATATAGTTTGATAGATAGATAGATAGATAGATAGATAGATAGATAGATTTAGATAGAAAGATATACATAGAAAGATAAGACATATTAGATAGAATGGAAGTTTAAATGAGTCTCAATGGTTCAGAAATAGTACATAGAATGGCAGCTAATGGAGTCTGATGAGCCAAAAATTCAAATTTTGACAGTTGAAGTTTGAACAGTCTTGGCTCATTTGAACATTCCGTCAATGAAAGTCAATGGGATTAGACCTCGAGTCAGAACAGTCTGGAGGTCTAGTCCGAGTTTGGTGGTTGTAGCTTGAACAGTCTAGGAGGAGTAGCAGGGCAAAATTTAGTCTAAGAATAATAATAATAATAAGATTAAATAGAATATCAATAAGTTGGCTTTTTCAAGCCAACTTAATAATAAGTTTAAGAAGCATTACAATAAGTTGGCTTTTTCAAGCCATCTTAATTACTTTTGGGGGTAGGCTCCACCCCTGCCTTCATCTTCAGGCGGGATCAGCCAAATCTGCAACCCCAGGATTTGGAATAAGGACAGGGTCTACACCAAAGAACTTTTCGATACAAATAAACATGAATCATTGTAGCTCACTATCCATAGTACTATCCATTTACACTTTATGAAATAAATACCATGTAAACGTTCACCTGCCTTCTGAGTGGTAGAAATGTGGTTACTCTCATCTGATGAACACCTGTTCCTCAATTAAAACACTCTTATAAAGGGCCCAATTTATAATCACATCACACAACACACACGAACAAGCAAAATATGTTGCACTATATTGTGTACACACACACACACACACACACACACACACACACACTTGTATATGTGGTTTACAGGGACTCTCCATAGACGTAATGGTTTTTATAAAACGGTTAGTTCCTGTCCTTGATTCTGATCGGTCAATAGCTGTGTTTTATTCACGATAAACTCGGCTATGACCGCTTCAGCCAACGGTTCTGTGTATCACTATACAATACCCTTAGCAACCACTCTTAGCAACGTAAACGTTTTTCGGGCAGAAGGAAAGCTTTTGGTGAAAGTTTAATTCATGAAAGTTGCATTGATTCATTTTGGCTTTAATATTTCTATTGTGTGGTAACCGTTTTATAAGAAATATATATATAATTTTAATAATATAATATTATAATTAAATGTGATGATATTATCAGAATTGATTTTGTATTACAGTTTTAAGTGAGAAGCATTTCTGCTCAAGAATTTTTCTTTGTCCTTTGTTGCTTGTGTAGGGTGGGTGTCTGTTAACTGATGGTATGTATGTAAATGTTTCTGTGTGTGTGTGTGTGTATGTCTGTGTGTATATATGTGTGTGTGTGTGTGTGTGTGTGTGAGAGAGAGAGAGAGAGAGAGAGAGAGGCTTACCATCTGTTAAAATGATATACTGTTAAAGAACGAAAGTTCTAAGTGTTAATCTTCTGAATTTATACTTGTTTCCTTAATGAGATTTTTTTTTCTTTCAGAAATTAAGTGATATTGTTAGCAAAAAATGTATTTTGTATTACAGTTAAGTGAAAAGTTTTTCTACACAATAACCTTTCTTTGTTCTTTGTCTTATCATTCATTATTAAGGAGATTATTAAAATATTATATTATTTTATTAAATAAAATATTATTTTAATGTATAAGCATCCACACTCATGAAATGTGTTTTCAACAGATGTGTCTTGGGGTAAGATGAGGACTGGTGTACCACAAGACTCAAGTTGATGTAAAACAGTGAAGAGAAATGTGGCAGTGGGTTTAAAAATTTAAAAGTGAGAGAAGGAGGGAGAAACAGAGAAGAAAGGATGCGAGGGTAGAGGGCAGTGAGCTGGATTCAATGCCATCTGACAGGTCCAGCTGGGTGACTGGCTGCCCCAGAGCCCTGCAAACCAGGCAATATGGCGCCCAATTACCGATGCCCATGTGACCATTGCATGGCATCATCAGAACCTCATACCCCCCTCCCCCAAACACATGCCATCTGTGCAGATAAGCAACAACCCCAACACACTCATATGTACTCAAGATATAAAAACAGAATAATAAACACTGTGCTGTAAACCCAGAATTATGCAAGAAAGAAAAAAACACTATGGCACTATAAAATTTGGAAATCATTATGCTTATATAGCCTATATTTGTATTGCAACACAGATTCTGATAGAAAGTATAAGATGGAAAAAAAAAAAAAACTTAACTTCTCTATCTTCTAACACAAATGAACAAATGCATGTAAAATTGTTTTCATAAGAGTACCTTCCTAGTATGCTGACAATTCTTAAGTTCTTGCATTTGTTTATCTTCTGCTCTGTAGTCGTTTTCTCTGCAGTGCCACCCTGCCACAGTGAACAGATGCTGTGGAATTTTGATAAGCTATGCCAATCTGTGCCAGCCTCCATGACAGGCACTGCTGGGGTGTGGCTGGCATGCAGAAATTGGTACAGTGAACACAGTCACTGCATGACGCATATAATAGGGTAAAAAAAAAAAAAAAAAAAATAGTATTAAAAATAAAAAAATACTGCAGCATGTTTTTTTTTTTTTTTTTTTTTTTGCATGTAAAAAAAAAAAAAAGAGAGAGACCACCCACATTTGATTTAAAAGTGGGAGTATGAATGTTTTTAAAGATAAATGTTAAAGGTTTATATGTTTAAATTCATTGTATACCAAATCTGTCTCAGAAGTAGGCTTAAAATCATTGAGTATCATAAAGGTAAATTGAGGTTCCTGAAATTTGAATCGTTGCATTACACTGTAAGAAAAAAATTGTAGAAATGGGATAATGTCTTGACAGAAAATTACTTGTAGGTTTTACATGTACGGACATTTCCTTCAACCCTAAAACAAAATGCAATGCGTAATTTTAAATGTGTAAAACACCTGTAAAAAAACCTTCATATTAACACGGTACATTGGGCCATATTTTTACGGACCTTTCTTAGAGTGCACTGTATCTTAATATTTATTTGCCATTTTAAAATTAATCTGATGAAATCAGTGTTAAAAGTAGTTATCTCACTGTCATCTCATTACATTAACTAGATTTAGTAGTCCTATACGTTAAATTGCTTAATGTTAATTGCTTTATTAATATGTTTCCATTTTCGCCGTATGCTGTTTTTAAATATATAAATATATATTTTGTCACTGTGTTACAATTGTCCTTTTGTCTGGTGTTTCTTTTCGTTTTCCATTTTAGTACTTTCCCCCCTTAGAATATTATTTTTCGCCAAAAATCCTGTTTACCTACGTTACGTTATCACTGGACTAAAAAAATTCAAATGAATTAATGTACAGTAGCCTACTGCATGTCTGTTACAACTGTTACGCTGTGCAGTCCCGGTGGTTATAGGCCTTGCTGTTTCCAGTTGCTAGCATATAGTTGAACCCTTCTTCCCTATAAAATATGAAATAATGAACAGATGCTGCTGAATTAGGAAAGAAACACCGCCTCCACCCAGCAGCGCAGCTTTGGCCAGGCTTGGCACACGGCGCAGCTGGCATCGCTGTGGTGGGCTGCCCCGCTGGCCGTGCGCACTGACGCTAAGACATTTAGCGAATTGGCAAGCGCGTGTCTCCTGAGTGTCTGTGTTCCATGCCAGCCCGTGTCCTCTGGACGCCGCTTAAGATCACCTCGGCTGTGGTCGAGTTTAAGGAGGGAGCGCCTTTTGTCCTTGTTGGCTTTTACCCTCTGGGCTCGAAACATCAATGCCAGAATCACAAGAAAAATAATCACTTTGAACTTAGAAGTTTCTTGGATGAACAGTACCTGATTTCGGGCGGAGCCTAAAATAAAAATAGAAAAGAAAAAAAAAAAATAAAAAAAATAAAACGGTTTTGTAATCTGATTGAATGTGAACCTTTTCATTCCTACAGTTATTTAGAAACGTTGTTCTAGGTTTTTAAGGAACCAAGAAGAGCTTCACTTTTCCTCAGCTGGTGGATGACTAAAAGGACTGCTTTAAAAAAAACCCTAATGTAACATAAAGAATATTAAATTTCCATTTAGCCAACTGGAGCACACAAAGCTATACAGCGAATGGCTCTAAATAAAACAATGGTTATCTGCTGAACCTAAAATGCGGCAAAAGCCACTGAAGAACTGTCCTTTTAAGACTGCATATCGCAAATTCAGTACTAAAAGACTGCCTTGTAAATGAAAAGTAGTTACCAGGTCTAGTTACTCTAGACAAGAATAACTGTCCGTGTAAATTTGCTGATTGATAGCAACAGCCTACAAACCAAAAGAAAAGGGCCAACGTTAAAATGCAATTTGATATAGTGTGCATGCATACCTGTAACTATAATAGCTATTCCGATATAGTTTTAATTAATGAATAATATTTTGAGAAGTTATCTTTAACAATGCAATAATCATGCTAATATGCTACTTAAAAGTGGTCTTAAGGTAGCAATAACGACAGCTTTAACGAATAAAAAAAAAAAAATATTATATATATATATATATATATATATATATATATATATATATATATTTGTGCACTTAAGTCGCTTTGATTGTATATTAGTGATTGCTAAAAATGTGACGTAATTTCGACTGAGTAGTAGCCTAATAATAATAATAATTATGATGATGATGGAATTAATATGTTAATGCTATCTAAATTCTAAACATGGGAGAAGTAGGCTAATGTAATCATTAAAAATGAAATTCAGTCACGTAACGTATTAGTTTATTTATTTATAAAGTGATCAGATCATGCTGTACTCCATCTAGCTTAAAAACAGAATTAATCATTTTGGTCGGACTAGAAAAATAATACTGCGTAGGTTAATGCAATTAATAATAAAAACAGCGTAGGTTAATGCAATTAATAATACAAACAATCATAATAAAATATTTTACAGACTGAAATTAAATGGAAAAATATGACATATAAGTCCTGTAGAATGCAAAACATATTGACATAAATATGTCGGCTATTCATATTTAAGCCAATGAGGAATGTTAACGCTTCAGTATAAGCAGATCATTATGTAGGCCTATTTTAGTTGATGTGAAATGTTTACAATGCTCAAACTGAGAGTGAAAATGCACAACACTCCAATAATTGTAAAATTAGTACTTTTATGCAAAAAGTGTATGATTATTTAAACCATCCAATAACCTTTTTTCAGAAGTAGTGTTAGTAGCAATTGTTTTGCTTTTCCATGACATCAGTATTTGAAATGTATAATATGCCAGGAAAGCTGCCTTATTCTAATTTTAAATGTTCACATTCTGATTTTTATTTAACATCCACAGATAATGGTATGTCCTAATTTAATTAGTCCTCCAACAGCTTGTAATTTTATCTTATCCAACACTATTGTAAAATCAGACAGATTGGAATACCTTCAGGTTTTGAATTTGGATGTGATATTGTGAAATTGCAGCTGTCGGCTAAAATATACACTGAATTTTGGAAACCGTAAAATTCCACTGAATTGAAAGTTCCATTAAAACATAATGAATGAGATTCAGTTTTCGTTCTCATTTTTGTTATCGCTGAAATGTTACTGTTCTATAACTGGTGTACTCACATATTTGTTTATTCTTGAATTAGTATATTTTTTACAATTTCTGTCTGACCAGTTACCAATGGGAAATGACAGCCCCAGATGATTCTGGAACAATATGTTTCTTTATTTGTTTGATCAAAAAACAGACTTCATTTAACAATTTAGTTTAACATTTTTTTCTTCTTCTTGTCATTACACTAGAGACTCGTTACGGTTCAAACATTTGAATCAATCAGAAATAGCACTCCCACTTGGTAAAATGTATTTAGCAGTTGGATTCATGTCCTGACGTCTTTTATATACATTTTGTCATTATGGAATTATTGTAAAAACATAATTACTGTTCAGTAATGTAAAAAAAAAAAAACCCAAAAAACAAAAAACTGATGAGCCCACAACACCTGCTTTCAGAGTACAGTAAAGTAAATTAAATAATGTTTTGAATGTGGAAATGTCTTTCCCTTTTCCCTCTGTCTTACCCCCCTAAAAATGGTCATTAGCAGGGAAAGATCACCTAATTGTGGAAAAATGCGTTGAGTTCTTCGTATGCAGGGTCCCGATCGTGGTGCACGTGTACATCATGAAACGGAGGGAGGTTCTCCGAGTGCGCGCTGCCGCTGCGAGCACCTGATGAGGCGTAAGCAAGACCATGAGCAGCGGAGGAACGTGAGCCATGCAGACTGGTGTAATGCATAGAATATTGATAACCTCTTTCCGCCTCTGGTGAGAGTGTCTCCTGTTGTCTCAATGCAAAGTTACCATTTACACACACCGGAGGGCTGTTGTGGCCCTCGTAATCTGGACTATTGTATTCTGGGGACGTGCCTTCGGTGTACAGAGCCTCATAGGCCGAACAGAAAGAGTGATTTCTGAGGCTATGTGCATTGGATCCGGACTGACAATGTGTACTTGATAGACGGGAGCACTGATATGGATATGCATGCATGGAGAACGAGGGGGTGGGCAAGTGAAAGCGCGCTCCCTCTTGACATTGTTCCGTTAGAAAATTCCTTGAGTTAAGTTGGAGGCACCCAGCCACTAGATTGGTTGTGGGTTGGGAGAGGCCTTTGCAAAGTGTCTGTACATATGAAACCACATCCGGTCTCTTCCCATTCCGCAGGATCTCTGACAGCGCCCAAATGTAGTTTTTCGCCAACCGTAATGTTTCAATTTTAGAGAGTTTTTGAGTTTTTGAATAGCATGGTACTACCTTGCGTAGATTGTCTAGTGCTGAATTTAGATCGTGCATGCGCGTGCGCTCTCTAGCGTTCGCTTTTTGGCGCCTTACTTTCGAGCGCTCTAACCTAGCCGGTGTCATTTTGCGTTTTTTTGGCCCACGTTTTTTAGGTCTGTCCCCATCCCCCTCATCTCCACAATCATCTTCATCAACATCCTCATCATCGTCTTCCTCCCCTGCAATTTCCGACTGAGCCCGGCTGCTCCCGCCTTTCACATCGCCCTCATCCAAGTCCTCGTCGCCTAGGCGACAGCGCTCCTGCTCTTCGTCCTTGGTTTTGGAGCACTCGCTCCCGCTGTCATCCACCCAGCCTCCGAACTTCTCCATGTCCGGAAGCAGTGAAGGTTCGTTGAATAATCTTGTTAACATGACGGCGCCACTGAAACATAGACAACGAGTAAACAAATGTTTTAATAATTAAACCGTGACGTCGAAATTGTGTACAGCACAAATGTGGTTTGAAATATTAATAACAACCTTAGCACCCCATACAGTGTAAAAGTTAATGCGCTCTGCCATCACTTAATAAAGATTGTTTTCGAATAATTTATGTTAGCTATACCATTTTGACAAAACGAACGATTTTAAAAATGACGAGCAAAAACGTAATTGACAGGAAATATGTGTAGGGCTAAATAACGATCACGTGTCATATAATTTTCAGAAAGCTGGGAGTAGGCTATCTGTTGGAAACCACTTCGAAAGTGGTATGATTTTAATTCAGGGAGAGCGACAGACGTCGCCAGACGGTCTCACTCCCCAATTCCCAATTTCTGCAGTCCTGTTTGGCCCCTCGCAGCAGGTCCTCGCACGCGGCCCCTGATTTTGGGTCTCAGGGGGACGTTTTGAGCAGCGAGTACCCCCTTCACCCCTTCCTTTCCATCTTCATTCTGGCGGCATTCCAGCACATCAAAAAACACGACACGAGCCAAAAACTCTTCGAAAACCTTTAAAACGGCGAAAAGATAAAAAAAAAAAAGAATAATTGTAACAAAAGAAAAGCTGTAACTGTAGAGTCAATTTAACAGTAAATTGTAATACAATCTCATTTATGAACACAATAGCCAAATCCTGGCTCCTCTTGATGAGGGCGGGGTCCCTAAATCGCAACCCATGTCCTGGTTCTAAAACTGCCGTCGGTCACCGTCCTGTCCCCTCTTTTCCATCCTGTTATAAAACCATAGTTGATAAAGGGAAGAAGAAGAAAAAGAAGAAGGAAAAAAAAAAAAAAAAAAAAAAAAAAAAACTAAGATAGTTAACTAATTTATTTGAACTTATGGACATATAATACTAGGTTTTTTTATTGCAATGAAAAACAAAAAACAAAAACAAAAAACAAATCAATGTCACAATTTAATTGTTCAAAAAAAAAAAAAAAAGTTGACAGGTCGAGTGTCTTTGTTATGAAAACGCTTTCTGCTGAACAATATTTTGTTTTTAAATAATTTGTATAGGCTTACCCTGCTATGTAAATTATTGTTATGTTATATTTTTCGTATGATTGTTAGAATACTGACGTTAGCTCTACTCACTGATAACCCACAAGAAAGCCTGAATTATCGGTAATATCTCATCAAAAGTCATTGAAAATGTAACAAACAATTTGCACAACATAGTATTTAGGCCTACGAAAAACTACCTACTAAGCATTGTCATAATGTCTCGTCAAAAATATGTCTAAATAACCTGGATTAGTGTAAACTGTAGCCGTTATCGTTATCGACCTTCCGAAGGAGTCGAATCAGATTTATGGCTCGCATACGGCTGCTTTAATTAAAACGTACCATTCTCTGAAAAAAGGTATCACAGCTGATAAAAATCTAAATTAGATGAACACATAAAAGACAAATTCAACCAGCATCAGTAGTTAGACATATTTTCTTTTAAATATTTATTATAATTAATATATAAATAATTATTTGTTATGATCATATATTCTATCACGTCTGAAAAACTCACCTAGTTTATGGTGCTCTACGGGTGAGGGCGCGTACGTCTACATGATCTTCACGCTATAGTTCCCTATATGCTAAGAAGACTAAGAAAAAGAGAAGCGCGATTGTCTGTGATCCGGTATGTGTTATCCCTTTCCCGGACTGCAGCGAGGCGGTGTGGCATCCCTAGCAGGCAGGGTTACATACCTGCTCTGATGCCAGGCCATATGGTGGGCACGTCACTGGCAGGAGCCATCACATGAGAGCGGGTGATTGACACGCGCTCGCATTCGTAGAGATTGCCTTCCCGAGGGACAAGGAGCCCACCATCTGTCGCTGCCGCTGCACACGCACCTCACTAAAGTATAACAAGCTTTCATAGAAACTACACCCAATTGCACACTGATATTATTAGATACATATGGGGTGAGATAATGTGGTGAAAAAAATAAAACTATGTTTAATTTGTAAATTCAATTTAATTATGTATTAATTAACCATTTCAAACCAATGTGTGTGTGTGTGTGTGTGTGTGTGTGGATGTGCTCGCGCGTTATTGTTTGCTGTTGAGCAGAAAGGTTTTTGCGGTGAAGGATTGTACAGGATTGTCTATTTTAAACCGTAAATTCAATATATGTTCGTCTATTTAATCTCGTAATCTTGTTATTTCCCCAAATGTGGACAAATACTGGAGAGAAAAAAAAAAAAAAAAAAAAACATTAATGTACAAATTGTTTCAATAATACGTATTGTGAATCATATCTCATTGTAAAACATATCTGAATTTGTTTGTGATTTACTTTCCTGTTAAGTAATACCCTACAACGGAGCTCATTATTGCGACCTGCCCTGCTCAATCTGAACTATGGATGTTTGAAATTTATTGAAAATATGGTTCTAGTGCCACCTGGTGGCAATTATTTTGAATTGCATGAAGGCTGGGTGTTGGAAATGTCACAGAATCTGTAACTAAACGTCAACCAATGCTTGATGGAAAAGGTGATAAATTATTTAGGGGTCCAGGGACCATGTTGTATTTCTTCTTTGTGTATTTGTTTTAATAATATTATTATTAGTATGCGTTCAAGCGTGAAACACTGAAACCTTGTTTTTATTAAGATATTTATTATTAGGGGTTCATATGCAAAGCGCTGAAAGTAAAGTGCAAAGCTGTAATTAAATATTTCAAGTCTAATCATGATCTAAAGTTTAATTATTTGATACAGTGACTAAATTAGTGAGAAATAAAGCTTTAACTTCTGACATTTCCAAACAGCACAGCAGTAATGACTTTATGAACTTCTTTACTTATAACTTATTGATAATATTAGAGAGAAAATTATAACCATGCAACTGTCTACTACAATATCACATCAGATAGTGTATTGTAGTGTTCCTAAGGAAAAATTCCATTAATTTGTTGCTAAAGGAAGAATTGTATAAACTCATTAAATCATCTAAATCAATAACATGTTAGACCCTATACCGACTAAACTACTGTAAGAGATGCTTCCAGAGGTCATAGATCCTCTTCTTAATAGTATTAATTCATACGGATACATAAATACGTAATATGAAAACTTTAAAGCTCGCTATTATTAAATCTCTTATTAAAAAAACACAACTTGATCCTAGAAAATAGAGTACCGTAACATAGTACTAAGACTGCTCTCATTAGAGTTACAAATGATTTGCTCTTTTCCTCAGATCGTAGTTGTACCTCTTTATTAGTGTTACTAGATCTTAGTGTTGCATTTGACACTGTCGACCACAACATTCTTTTGAGTAGACTCGAAAATTATGCTGCCATTAGTGGAATTGCATTGGCATGGTTCAAATCTTACTTATCTGAATGTTATCAGTTTGTAGTAGTAAACGAAGAGATGTCATAACGATCACAAGTTCAGTATGGAGCACAGCAAGGATCAGTACTAGGACTGTTGCTTTTCACTCTGTACATGCTACCCTTGGGAGATATCATATGAAAGCATGGTATTAGTTGTCACTGTTACACTGATGATACTCAGCTCTATATTTCTTCGTGCTCTGACAGAGCTTACCAATTCACAAAATTAACAGAATGCATAGTTGATATTAAAAAATTGGAGGACTAGTAATTTCCTACTACTAAATTCAGAAAAAACAGAGATTCTAAATATTGGACCAAAAACTTCTGCATGTAATAACCTAGAATACTGTCTAACACTTGATGGCTGCTCTGTTAAGTATTCGTCATCAGTTAGGAACCTGGGTGTACTCTTTGATACCAATCTTTCATTTGAAAGCCACATTTCTAGCATCTGTAAAACCCCATTCTTCCATCTTAAAAATATATCTAAACTATGACATATGCTCTCAATGACAAATGTGGAACAGTTAGTTCATGCGTTCATGACCTCAAGGCTAGATTACTATAATGCTCTAATGGGTGGTTGCCCTGCATGCTTAATAAACAAACTACAGCTGGTCCAAAACACAGCATCTAGAGTTCTTACTAGACCCAGGAAGTATGACCATATTAGCCCGGTTCTGTCAACTCTGTATTGGCTCCCTATTAAACATTGTATGCATTTTAAAATTTTGCTAATCACTTACAAAGCACTAAATGGTTTAGCTCCCCAGTACCTGAGTGAGGTCTTAACGTATTATAGTCCTTCATGTCTATTGCAATCTCAGAATTCTGGCCAGATCATAATACCTAGAATATCAAAATCAACCGCAGGCGGTATATCCTTTTCCTATTTAGCACCTAAACTTTGGAACAGTTTTTCTAGCATTGATCGGGAAGCAGACACACTCTGTCAGTTTAAATCTTGACTAAAAACACATCTCTTTAACCTTGCATACACATAACACATTATCAATTTATATTTTCACATCCATTAAAGGATTGTTAGGCTGCATAAATTTGGTCAGCCAGAACCGGGAACACTTCCTATAACACCCGATGTACTTACATCATAAGAGGAATGGTATCTACGCTAATATTAGTCTCTCTGTTTATCCTTAGGTTTACCGTAGTCAGCCGGATCCAGGCCGTATCCAGATCAGATCGAGGACCTGCACCTAAACATGACCAAAACACAACCCTGAAGTGTCAGAAGAGATTGGGTCAACTAGACCAGCATTTCCCAACCTAATGCAGGCTCTCTTGTGGGTTATCAGTGAGTAGAGTTAACGTCAGTATTCTAACAATCATGCGAAAAATATGACAACAATAATTTACATAGTAGGATAGGCCTATACAAATTATTTAAAAATAAAATCTTGTTCATCAGGAAACGTTTTCTAAACAAAGACACTCGACCTGTGAACTTTTTTTTTCTTTTTGACAATTAAATAGTGTGATATTGAAACGGCACAGTTTTGATAAGTAAAAAATCCCACAGCACACCACTGTGGATTAAAACAACAAAATTACACAAAGCATATTTACGCCTGTACAGTAGAGGGTGCAGTTCAAACACACCTTTCAGCTGTGCTGCCATTCTGGATTAAAGAAGAATAGGATACAAGAGAAGGAAGTTCAACAATCTTATTTCTCTTATCACTCTTAAAACTAATCTAGGTAACACTTTATAATAACTGCACACTATGAAGCATTAGTTAAGCATTAGTAAACAGTCAATTCGTCATTTATAAAGCATTAATAGACATTAATAAGCAGTTTATAAATACACCTATAAATGCTTTGTTCTTGATTTATAAGCATATCTATAATGTGTTTAATAATTGTATTTTCATACTTTATTAATGATCAATTTATCATTTCTAAATTAAGTATTACATTATTTACAAACCAGTTATTTAGGAGTTGTCAGTGGTTCAAAAGATCATTTATAAAGTGTAAGTAAATGATTAATAAACTATTTAAACATACATTTATACATCTTATTATTTAGACATAAAGTAATAGTTACTCAGTGTGTTAATAAATGCTTTATTAATACATATTCCTACTGTAATTCATGATTAATTCAGGTAGTTATAAAACATTTAGTAGTTGTCAGTTAACTATTGTTGTGAGCTCATCTAAAGTGAGCACTATTCATGCCTCGTAAAGCTTTACAAAGAAGATTTAAAGGCTCAGTGATCTTCTGCACTGCTGTTCTCTAATGTTTTAAAGTTAGTACTGAGGTAGTTTTGACACTGTGAAATATTTTATTACATTATTAATGTTTTATAAAAACATTATTTGTTGTATTTTGGCACTCCTGTAATCCAGTGTTGGCACTGGTAAATTTTATTCAGCAATATTTACACTTTACAGAAATGTATTTTTATATCAGATTGCAAAAGCTTAGTTTCATTTTACTGCACAGTTATGTTTTCTGGAGGAGTACAGGGATTTTTACTTTCTGTGAAATTTCAGAGGGTTACTTTTAATTTTATATCAAGTTACCCATCGTAAAGTTTCATTTTATTCCTTGAAATAAATATTTCTATGTTCTGTATCCTTTAAATCTCCTTTATAAAAGCTTTACGAGGCATGAATAGTCCTCACTTTAGATGAGCTCACAAAAATAGTTAACTGACAACTACTAAATGTTTTATAACTACCTGAATTAATCATGAATTACAGTAGGAATATGTGTTAATAAAGCATTTATTAACCCACTGAGTAACTATTACTATATGTCTAAATAATAAGATGCATAAATGTACATTTAAATTGTTTATTAATCATTTACTTACACTTTATAAATGATCTTATGAACCACTGACAACTCCTAAATAACTGGTTTGTAAATAATGTAATACTTAATTTAGAAATTATAAATTGATCATTAATAAAGTATGAAAATACATTTATTAAACACATTATAGATATGCTTATAAATCAAGAACAAAGCATTTATAGCTGTATTTATAAACTGCTTACTAATGTCTATTAATGCTTTATAAATGATGAACTAACTATTTACTAATGCTTAACTAATGCTTCATAGCGTGAGTTATTATAAAGTGTTACCAAATCTACTCCTAGGTGTGACCAGGGTCTGTTGGGAACAGGCAGAGGATGGAGTTTGCCGGAGGGAAGATGGCGTGGACTTTTAGAGATGGCGCATTCCTAGCATCCCTGCACGTATGCAAGGAATGCACTCCTTTATGCACTCCTTTAGCAGCGAGAGGGTTTCATTGACACCCGGGTGGCCAGTGCCTAGTGACGTGTGGGCAGTGTGGATGAGTGGAGTGCGGCGTGTCCTGGTGATATACTGCAAGCCTGGCGGGCAACCCGGCGGAGTGTTGGCGGAGGCATTGGAGGAGGCATGGTTTCCTCAGACCAGGTTATGGGGCTGATGATGAGTCTCTCAGGAAGGATAGCTTCAGGTTCTTCTGGATTTTCTTCAGGAGTATACAGACGTGATAAGGCGTCAGCCTTGATGTTCCTGGATCCTGGACGATAGGAGATAGCTAAGTTAAAGCGGGTGAAGAATAGCGCCCAGCGAGCTTGTCTTGGATTCAGTCTTTTCGCTACTCTCAGATACTCCAAGTTCTTATGGTCAGTAAGTACCAAGAAGGGATGTTTGGCACCCTCCAACCAATGCTTCCACTCTTCCAGGGCCAGCTTGATGACCAGAAGTTCCATTACCGATGTCGTAATTGACCTCCGCCGGGTTGAGCTTGCGGGAGAAGAAGGCACATGGATGGAGTCTACTTGGGTTCCCCTGCTGCTGAGATAGAACTGCTCCTACTCCGGTGGTAGAGGCATCTACCTCTACTACGAAGGGCTTATCGGGATCTGGATGGACGAGGAGAGGAGCGGTGGTGAATGCTTCTTTCAAGATGTTAAATGCGTTGGTGGCGGCTGGTGTCCAGGACAGAGACTTGGGCTTATTATGGAGGAGGCTTGTTAGTGGGCTGGAGATGGTGCTGTAATCCTTTATGAAACAACGATAGAAGTTGGCAAAACCAAGGAAGCGTTGGAGTTCTTTGACTGTAGAGGGTGTTGGCCAGTTCCTGATGGCATCAACCTTCCTCTCGTCCATCCGGATGCCACTGCTGTCGATGTTGTATCCAAGGAACTGCACTGAGAGCTGATGGAAGGAGCATTTCTCTGCTTTCAGGAAGAGTTGGAACTCCCTCAGGTGTTTCAGGACCTCCGCAACGTGGTGGCAATGTTCGGCCAGGCTCCGGAAGTATATCAGGATGTCATCGATATATACCAAGACGAACTTGTGGAGGAACTCCTGGAGCACCTCATGTATGAAGTCCTGGAATATGGAGGGGGCATTGACCAGGCCATACGGCATCACAAGATATTCATAGTGTCCAGTAGGAGTCATGAAGGCAGTCTTCCACTTGTCCCCCTCACGTATCCGGATGAGGTTGTACGCGCCGCGGAGGTCCAACTTGGTGAAGACAGTGGCACCACGGAGATGTTCAAGCGCAGCAGGGACGAGAGGAAGGGGGTATCTGAACTTGACGGTGATATTGTTGAGTAATCAATGCATCAGAGGGCGCCAGAGATGAAATTGCCTGCTGACCCAGAATCGAGGAGTGCATTGACTGGAATGGAAACATCAGCAGCAGTAAGGTTTACAACAGTGGTGAGTGGTTTCATCTTATTAAAAAAGGGAATGATGACACTCACCATGGGATGAGGAGGACGAGTTGGGCATGTGGAGATTACATGCCCAGGAGAACCACAATAGAGGCACAGATTCTGGATCAGCCGTCTCTGCTGTTCAGTGGGCGTCAGTCTTGTATTATCCAGTTGCATGGGCTCGTGTGCTGGTTCTGGAGGGCTGACGGACTCTGGTCGGCAGAGGGAGGTGGTGAACTGTGGCTGGCCCTGGTGCTCTTCGAGACATGACTGCATACGAGTGGCGAAGCGGATGGAGAGTTGAATGAAGCATTCTAGCCCGATGGTATCCTCGTATGCAGCGAGATGCAACCGCACTCGAGGGTCCAATCCTTGCCAGTAGGTGGTTAACAGAGCTTGTTCATTCCATCCGCTTGAGGCAGCAAGAGTTCAGAATTTAATAGCATAATCATTCACAGTCATAGTGCCTTGTTTTAAATTATACAATTTCTCACCAATAGAAGAATCCCAGGCTGGTTTTCCAAAGACTTCTTTGAAGTGATTTACGAAGCTGGAATATGACTGGGTGACAGCGTTATTTTGTGACCAAATAGATTCGGCCCATTGCAGTGCTTTGCCGCTCAACTGTGAAATTATGAAAGCTACCTTAGACTGTTCGGTGGGAAACAAGTGCGGTTGCATCTCCAGGACCAGCGAACATTGCAGAAGAAATCCGTTGCAATCCTCCGCCAAACCAGAGAAGGGCGCCGGTTTGGCCATGAGACTGGCGTACACTGGCGGTGAAGGAGTGACGGTGGTGTTGACAGAGGTGATCGCTGGTTGCGGTGATGGTGGATGGTGGTGAGTGTTCTGCGCAAAGCGTCAACGAGCTCCTGGAATGGATCCGGGTGACTCATGCTGGTGTCTGGCGGTTTAGGTCCGGTCTTCTGTTACAATACAGAAGGGTCGGAGACTGAAGAGTACAGTTAATGGTTGTTTATTTGACACACAGCAGAGATAACAGAAGTGCAGGTGAGTATGCAGATGATCTTTGAGTGAATGGAGAATGATAGATGAGTGATACTGTCCTTTGTGGTTTGTAGTGGTGAAGATCCTGGGCGATGGTGGAGAGATGTGGCAACGGAGACGATAGACAACTCACACACAGACTGGAAACACAGGAGGAGACTTGGAGACGCTGGAGACAGGTAAGTAGATCGACTGGAGTCCTTGAGGTAAGCATGAAGTTAAGTCTTGATGCGAACGAGACCGGACAGTGACTGAAGGTGTGTGAGTGTCTTTTATGTGGTGACTGATGAGCGTGCTGATTGAGTGCAGGTGCGTGTGATCAGTATTCGGGTGAGGGAATGCACTGTGATTGGACAGTGTTGGAGCCTGGCGTGTCTGTGACAGATTCAGGCTGAATGGGACATTTTATCCAAGTCATCTCCATAGCAAAAAGTGTCCCAATCACCCTCACCCTATACAATTTATTATGTATTCCCATGCATGAAGAATACTGAATCCCATGGAGCTCTAAAATAATGTTATTGACTTCAACTGATGAAAGCAGCCAAAGAAAAGATGAAGAATGGAAAAGCACATTGCTGGCAAAGAAATTGGAAAATAACACAAGTAAGACAATTCCTGTCAAAGATAAATACCTGTCAAACGTTGGTCAGGCGACAAACATGGTTTTATTAAAGAAAAGTTATTTTAGAAAAAAAGATTATTTTAGTTTTTACACTTAAGACAGGTATAGCATGTGGCAAAAAGTGTAATATAGCCACACTTGAAGATACAAGCAAGTGACGATCAAGTGACGTCATTCTTTAGGGTACGCGCATGTATCCATGGCAACGCTCAGCTGCGTAGAGAGTTAACGGTCCTGCCGGTGATTTTCTCAGATGAGGCCTTGAGTTTTCTCTTTCGTCGGCTGAAATGGTATTTTAAATTTTAGTTTAGTAGATATTAGCTACCATAACCACTGTTATCTTGTAAAGTTTAAATTATATGACAAGATTACTTTTACAAACGTTTGCTGAAGTTGTCGTGTGTGGCTGACCGTTATAACGTGAACGCTTTGAAGCTAGCTTTAGCCTATTATGTAATAATCTTTTATTATTGGTATAATATTATTATCTACATTATCTAATAGTAATAAAAATTGAACTTAAATATTGAATTTCCATTTGGTAACACTGAGACGCCTAAATGAGGCAAAAAAGCCATTTACGGCCTATCTTCAAATGTGCGCTAATCTTGGTCTAACGAAATCCAAATTGTCAGTAACAAATGTTTTTTAATAGACAAACGATACTTTGATACATTATTGAATGTGTTCATTTTGTCATTTTAGGTTAAAAGCCAACGAAAGAACTGCCATCGGACTACCACAGCTGACAATGGGAGATGCGCGTGCACACACAACTGCATGTTTATCACACACACACGGAAAGAGCACAACAATTATGAAACTGTTCATTTATAAATAAAAAAAAAAAAGTATTTTGCTCCTTACAACATGTTTGTTTTCTTTTGTTAACCTAGAAGTAAAATAAAATACATTAAGAGGACTTAATTGAAAGTCCCCTAAACGTCCCCAATGGCCGCTGTACGTCCTGTGAATGTCCCAGTGAACGTCTTTGCGGACGTTATGTTTTCAAGCCCCTCCAATTTCCCCTTGGCCATGAAGGAGAGGACCTCATGGTGCTGTGGTAAGCATGTTTTTTTTCACAAAAATATTTTTTTTGCATGTAAAAGTAAATTTTCTTGCGGTCAACTTAACCCTCTGGAGTCTGAGGCTGATTTGGGGCCCTGGAGAAGTTTACGTTCGACATGCCCTGGCATTTGTGCTTTTTTCAGTTGTTCATAAACATATTAATGGAAAAAGTGTCATTACACTGTATTCAGCACGAACTAGGCTACCATAATATGTGAGCAACATGTATGTACATGTTTGTATTTTTAAAGGAATAACGTTTATGCGTGGTTATTGAAAAAACAAAAAACTTACTGAAATAAGGCCAAAAAGCAAATGTTACATGTGTGTTCACAAGACTTCTGGGTATTGGAGGTTGTAGACTAGAATTTTTGCTTCAAAATGACATAAAAATTATCCTGCCTACTCGTTCATATAAAACAATGACCCGCATAATGAGCCCTTTCAGTCAGGTAGGCTATGTGAAAAAAACCCTCTGATAACAGGATCACATCAGCTATTGTATTCAAGTTAATATAATGTCCACGCTTGACAAAAAAAAAAAAAAAAAAAAAAAAAAAAGATTTTTGTGATCATGCATGCATGCATCATGCATGCACGTATTATTGCACATCATGTGAAGAAAATTTTGTATAGGTCTATTATAGTTTAAATTACAGTACCAAAAGATTGGACGCATTACTATTATAATGTTTTTTTTAAAAGAAGTCTCAAGTCTCAAACCAAATAATGGTTTTCTATTTCAATATACTTTAAAATATAATGTATTTCTGAAATGCAAAGCATCTGAACATTCATGTTACCTCTATGGCATTTCATATAGGCTTTTAGCTTAAAAGCATGCACATTTGGAGAAATATTGATGGATTCTCATATGTTTATGTCAATTTTCTATACAGAGGAGTAATATTTATTCAGTATTTATTGTCATCACTATGAGCGCTGGATACTGTGTTTTCAATTCATACTTGCAGCCGGAGGGCGCTCTGTGCACATTTAGTCCACAAATTACTCTAATGAAGAACAGGCATACCATGTGACATTCCAGGAACTAACAGAGTGTGGCGAGGGGGGCGTGGTTCAGCGGAGTCGGCAGCGGGAGAGAGAGTCAGGAGACGAACGGTGAGTGAGTGGGTTAAATGCAAATGACGAACACCTGTCTCTTGTTTCAGTAATTGGTGTGGAGAGAGTATATAACGCCAGGAGAAACAGGAGTGGGCGAGAGAGAAGGACTACTGACTGCTGCCCACGCTGGATGTGTCTTTTGTTGTGGAGAGAATTGTGAATGATTTATGACCGCTTTGTGCCTGTCTGCACACCTTTGTTTTTTTTTGTATGCTGAATTGGTTAAAATAAAGCAGTCAGTAGTCAAGCCGACCCTGTCCTCTTCCTTCCTAAACCTTGAACCTTGCTACACATAGGCTTCCAGAGGTCGCTATAATCATGGCTATAACATGCAGATAGACACTTTTGAAGATAATAAGTGCACGACTGCGACGATGTATACATGTATTGCCTCAGAATTTGCGTCTGAATAGCGCTCGCTCCGTGGGTGTGGCCGCATTAGCGGATAATGAGCTGACTCACGGGCGTCTGACATGTCTCTGTTTTCATACAGATTACATAAACAGAGAATTTGTGTTTTCGATTTGACTTACATGATTTAAAACCTGACATTTCAAGGTTTCTTTAGACATAAGTCTCATTTTTGTGTCATTAGTATTCACTAAGTTACAGTTCATTTTCTGAGAACTATCAGATTGGACTTTGTTCAGAGGGAGACGACAGACGACACGCATCATGTTAGTTTTCTTTATTTTGCAAAAAGCACAACATTTTGTTTTTAGTCTGAGTGTACACAAATAAAAGAAGACATTCTATAGTTTCAATTGATATATTACTTATGTCTCTATGACAAAAAATGACAGAGTATTTCAAGTCTGTTTTGTTGCAATGTGAAAAAAAAAAAAAATCCTGCAAAACACGCCGGCGCGTTACCCGACTCCAGAGTGTTGATCAACTGTTGTGCCAAAGCAAACTGATTTAGGTAGAAAAACTTATATCATACATGTTGATGAACTACCAACATATAAAACCATGTGATGATGCTAGCTGAAGATTAGCCTGAATTGCTAAGAGAGATATGTAGTGTGGTGGGGTAAAGTGAGACAAATGCTTTGGGGTAAAGTGAGACATGAGGCACAAGTTAAGTTTAGTCTTAAACATATTTTAATGTAATATTACATTACATATGTTTTATTTTTAATGTCATAAACATTGTAGAAAAGCCATCATGCCAAGGCAATACACCAGGAAGACAACCTGGGGCAAACACCCCTCGAGGAGATGGAGAGTGCAGCCGCTGAGGTCAAGGAAGGAAAGAAGTCTATAAGAGCAGCTGCAAGGGATAGAAATATTGACAAGTCAAGCCTCCAAATATTTATAAAGAAAAAAGAGAAAGGGGAAGTAAAATCAGTAGCCTGGGGTGCAGTAGCTGAGGCAAAGAGAATATTCACAGATGAGATGGAGGAGGAGTTTGCCAAACACTTGAAACAACTAGCTGAACAGTTCCATGGCCTTCCTCCAGTTAAGTGCCGTCAACTGGCATTTGAATATGCAGAGAAAAACAATATCCCTGTGCCTTCCAATTGGACAAAGACACAATGTGCAGGTAGGCTAGGGTGTGCAAGAGATCACATGATTCTGTAGGTTAGCTAAGGCCAGATCTTGCCACAAAGCTAAATCTTAGCCTATAGCTAATAATTAGGCCTGTCAAAAGATTAATCGCGTTTAATCGGTTCCAAAATAAATTAATTGCGATTAATCTTTTGACAGCCCTGCTAATAATGAATTGTCTACTCTAGGTGAAGACTGGTTTGGCAGCTTCCTAGCATGTCGCCACCTCTCTGTCCGAACTCCAGAGGCAACATCCCTGGGAAGGGCTACAGCCTTCAATAAAACTACAGTTGGGGAGTTCTTTGACAATCTGGCTGTAGTGATGGATAGGTGACAGAATTAATTCTTTAGTTGCAAATGTTTTATGGAGGCTTTACCTGTAAGATTTGGTTTTGATTCTGATAAGGTTCTTCCCTTGCCTCTCATCTTTAACAGGCATACATTCCCTCCACACATGATTTACAATGTGGATGAAACAGGCGTCTTTACAGTACAAAAGCCACAGCAGGTAGCCTAAGCTACACATGATACACTAGAGAGCACCAGACTGATACTGAGTGGCTTGTGATAAAGCTAGCTATTGACAGAATGCTGAAACTAATGCTATTAGTAATGTTGTGAACCTGTGAACTGAAAAAGAAAGAAATACAATGTACCTTTAGACCAGTAGTAGCATACTGATTGCACATGCCATTGATTATAAACTTTCTATTTGAATCAGGTTGTGACAGAGAAAGGAAAAAAGCAAGTTGGTTCTGTCACATAGGTTGAGAGAGGAGAACTGGTGACTGTGGTGTGTGCAGTGAATGCTGCTGGGAATGCCACACCTCCCATGTTTATCTTCCCCAGAGTTAAGTTTAAGGACTGCTTAATGATAGGAGCACCTCCAGGAGCCAAAGGTACCTCCACCAGAACAGGATGGAAGAATGAAGACACCTGGGCTGAGTTCCTTGATCACCTGATACAGCACACTAACTGCACCCCTGAGCGTCCCATGCTGCTAATCCAGGATAATCTTAAGGCTCACATCTCACTCAAGGCAGTAGAAATAGCCAAGAGCAACGGTATTGTTCTGCTCACCCTCCCACCCCATACATCCCATCGCATGCAGCCTCTCGATGAAACCGTGTATGGCCCGTTCAAGACCCAATACAGCCGAGCTCTTGATGGGTGGATGAGATCCAACCCTGGCAAAACAGTCTCGATCTACCAGATTGCAGGACTTGTGAATGAGGCCTTCATGTCAGCAGTGACACCACGCAACATCACTTCTGGATTTAGGTTCACTAGGATTTTCCCATATAACCGAGAAATTTTCCCTGATGAAGCGTTTGCACCATGCAGATGATCCAGATGGTCCACTCCCTGCAGATGATTTGGATGGTCCACCCCCTGCAGATGATCCACCTGCAGATGAACCACCCGCTGCAGATAATTCACTCGCTGATGCTAATCCAACCACTGTGCATGGTCCACATGGATGTGCCTCACCAGCTGACTCAGATGTGCCACGTGTTCCCAGCCGACCTGGATATGTGTCTCCTCGTGAAATCCTACCATTTCCCAAATGTCCCCCCAGAAGACAAACCAGACGAAAGCGTGTGAAGACAGCCATCCTAACTGATACTCCTGAGAAGCAGGCAATTGAAAAGGCTTATAAAGAAAGAGAAAAGAAACTGGCAGGGAAAAAGCAAAAAAATATCAAAGAAAAGGGAAAACCGAAAAAAAAAGCAACCAAAAAGAAAATCATAGTTAGCAGCTCTGAGGAGAGTGATGTCTCAATTGATAATGTGTCTGACGAAGAGAGCTCTGAGGATGAGAGAAGTGATCCAGGAAACACAGATCTGTCCGTGGGTGACTTTGTCATAGTTAACTTTGCAACCAAACACAGGAGTGTCCGTTACATTGGCATGGTTAAGAAAGTTGAGGATGACGCACAATTTCTCAGAAGAATCCAGGGAAACACGAAAGAGTGGGAGAGACCCACATTTGCTATAAAGGAAAATGATGTGGCACATGTTCCTAAAAGTGATGTGGTGAAGAAGCTGCCTCAACCTAAAAGGCCTGGAGGAACCACACGGAGAGAGCAACTCCTCATCTTTCCCTGTAACCTTCAGGGCTGGAATGTAGAGTAGGTCTAGTTGTAGAGTATGACAGTAGGCTGATGTTCTAATACAGGTGGGTCTAGTCCTGTGTTCTGAGTCCCAGGCTGTTCTAGCTGGTTCTGATTGTCCTTTGCTCTGACCCCCAGACACTAGCTGGCTCTAAGGGTCCTGTGTTCTGACCCCCAGACTAATCTAACTGGTTCTATCTGTCATTTGAATGTTAATTAAAATATTTTGAATTATATTATGTTGTATTTGATTTTGTTCAGAGTTACTTTCAAGTGTTTAGAAAAAAAATGTGCTTAATTGACCAATCCCCATGATTCTGTTACTAGTCTGACATTAGTTCTGGAATGTGTGGTTGTCAAGCTAGCTGTCAGGATTCTAACTGTTACAACATGTGTTGTTATGGTAGTTTCATAGTGGAAAAAGCAAGTGGATCAGTTTACCCCCAGCTGGTTCACTTTACCCCCTTGATTTCTCTGGTCTGTCTCAGTTTACCCCTAAGCTGGGGTAAAGTGAGACACAAGACGACTTTTTAAAAAACAATCATATTTTCGCTGACCTTCGTCCTGAATACATTCTGATAATTTCCATGGCTAGGAAACATCCTGAATTAATGGGAAATGTGTAAATTTTACTGATATACCATTTTAGCTCGCTTTACCCCACTCTCCCCTACTTGTCATAAAAGTCGGTTTTAAGAAAATAAATATGCATATTTAAACTTCAGGAAATTTAGTTTATAAAATTGTTACGGTGTTGGTGCACGGCGGCAGAGAAACCCCGCCCATGAGTTCCCCACCCACGGGTACACGCCCCCCCCCCCAAAATTTTCTTGGGGGATTCCGAGGTGGACAAGGATATGTGGGCAGGAACGTCTTGGTGGGCTGGAGCGGGCTCGTGGAAGGTTGCAGGAGCGGGCTCGTGGAAGGCTGCAGGAGCGGGCTCGTGGAAGGCTGCAGGAGCGGGCTCGTGGAAGGCTGCAGGAGCGGGCTTGTGGAAGGCTGCAGGAGCGGGCTCCTGGGCTGCTGGAGAGGGCTCGTGGGCTGCTGGAAAGGGCTCGTGGGCTGCTGGAGAGGGGTCTGGAGTAGGAGTCCAGGACATCCCCTCATATTCGATTAAAAGCCCCAAGGGTACTGGAGTGGGCGCCGATAGAAGCGGCGGTTCAGGCTGGGAGGCAGGCCTCACGGGAGGCTCTGGCGAGGCAGCAGTCATCTTCTTAGGCCGTCTGGGCCTTGCGGTGTCTCTCCTCTTGGACAGTCTGGGCTTAGGATCATTCAGGATCACAGAGGAATACCCACTGGAGGTTTACGTGGAGGAAACCGGCGGCTGGTGAACTGGCCAAGCCGCCTGTGTTTCTGAGGGGGCCGGACGAGGAAAATACGATTTCTTTTGAACCTCTTCAATTTCGAACTCAGAACCATTTAGAAAAAGAATCAGATTAATAGACTCGACTAGGGAAAAGAAACATGCAGGTTCAGTATACCAGATCGTATCCTCGTCCAGATCCCTCAGAAAACAGGTGTTAAGAATAGCATCTGGCCAGCTCACCGTGTAAGACAGCTCAGCGAACTGTGGGAAAGGGAACTGTGTCAAAAATAAAATATAATATAAGCTAAAACTATATTAGAAATCATGTACTCATGTCTCAACTTTCACAGCTAACTAGCGACATCGCTAGCTATTTTAATCTGACTGACTCCGGTGACCAACTACTATTAGATAATGACCAAATACAACCAGAAACAAATGTTCATTCTTACCTGTGAAAGGTCATTCCCCGAGACCTGTTTTCAATTGTGCAGCGATTTGTACAGCCCCAAGCAGCACACGAAGCAGGCATTTTTCTCAATTCCAGTTATGAGCGTTATGGGAACGTTGCCCCGGACAATATGGCAGCGCCGTTGACGTACGGTCCAGAGGCCAATCCACCTTATTCCTGACTAGCCTACTGTGTTTCGAATTATGGGTTGCACTTCCGGTTTGGGGAACTTCCATTTTAAAAGATTGAAACGAATCGTTTCAAATCATAAGGTTGCCCTACAAATAAAGCTTATCAGTCAGAATGACTAAATGAGCTGTCAGTTTTTCTTTCATGTTTTATTTTCAGACATCGTGAGAATAACGTAACGCTTGGTATTTTAACGTAACATGTTATAACAAGAATATCTATGGCAAGAGCTCTTTTCAGTCGCTGCTTTCTATCTCGTGATTATTTTCTTTTTTCCCTTTGCATACCGCTGTAATAGTATGAAAAAGGACAATATATACTGCACATTTGTGGTCTGTTCTCCCGATATAATTTACGATATATATCCCATTAATAATTCACTGGAATGCACGAATCTCTCGTTTTTCTCCTCAAAGCCTCACGTCTCTTTCCAGGTTTGTTTTCACAGGTAAATACAATTTATTATCTGTAAAAATGATGAAAATCACTTTGAAATAGTATCACGCAATGCTGAAGTTCATGTACATTTTTTTATATTACATAATACAGATATATATCACTAGTTATATTTAACCCGTCCGTTATTGCTGTGGAAAGAATCGCGCTTTTTCATGGCCTGTTGAAAGTACCTTGTTGATGCTTTTACACTTTTAAATGTCCTTTTAATGTTCGTTGGCTGAAGGGTGAGTAGAATAATGCCATCTCATTGTACCCAGTTAAAAAAACAAAAAAAAAACGTATTATTGCGTTCATAGAGCGAGCCTTTTACTGACTGTTTACAGCTTAACGGAAGTTACACTCATAATTCGCGCAAAGCGTCATGGGGCGTAGGAATAAGTTGGATAGGGCGTCTAGTGCATAGATATACATAATAAAGGCTAGATGTCTTACGGCGGAGTCTCTAACGTCATCACCGGTGGCCATCTTGTCACAGGCAAGCTTTCTGGTGGGCTCTGTGGTACCTGTTGTAAGGTGAGTGATCTGCAAGAACACAAATACTCTTATCTCGCTGAAATCTTGATGGATTTACAAATGGTTTGGTTCCTTACAAACGTTATTAACGTGGCTATAATTCTGGATGCTTGAACATGTTGAAATTGCAGCTTTTCTTTTCAAAAAACTACTTAATCGTGCAGCATAGTTGTGTATCACGGCTACTTGCGCAAGTTATCAAGGCTGAGACCACAATCGAGCTGTTCAATTATATAGGTTTTACTGACACCAATAACGATTTTATGACAACTAATCTTTTGTCTAAATTACAATCTTTGTGGATGTGGTTGTAGTTATTAGCTGGCTAATAACAAGAAGCTGTGAGTGTGGTTGTAGTTATTAGCTGGCTAATCACAAGAAGCTGTGAGTGTGGTTGTAGTTATTAGCTGGCTAATAACAAGAAGCTTTGAGTGAGACCTAGTAGTTACAGTTTAGCTGCTATCCAGCAATTTTACATCAGTGGGAGAGGCAGAATTTCTCTTTCATTTCAATATAACTTAAGTTGCACATGATTTCCAATCGGTTTGGTTTGTTAAAAACATCTTACATTATGATACAGGAAATTGCTGGCTTTATAGGAGAAGATGCCAGACTTTTGTGCAGCCTACGGATGCTCCAATCGCCGTAGTCTCAAAACGAGAGCCTGTGGGATCACCTTTCACCTGTAAGATATGACAATATTATGATTATATTTGGGATAATCGTTAGTTACTTAGTGGATGTATGTACAATACAGGTCCTGTGGGGCTATGACATAATAGTATTATAAGATTGTTGTTGACCCAAAGCTTTTTACAAGTTTGTTTACACAATCGCAGAATGTTTCTTTTGGACACCTTTTTTTTTTTGGAACAGTGATCTCTGAAGTAGGCACAGTGCAATGTCGAGGGGAAAAGCCTAGTAAAGGACGAGACATCTAGCCTTTATTATGTATATCTATGGTCTAATGTTTATTATAATGTCTATGGGTGCTACTGCAGTATCATACACATTTCATACACATAGACCCGCCCTAGTGCGCGATTCATTGGTGGAACACTGGAATCCCTCGTCAGTGATTGGCTGCATTTGACATCCGTGAAAGTCAGCTCGCCCCGCCTCTGATCTTCAATCCCCTTGACGCGAGGTGTGATGGAGAGATTAATAATAATAATTAAGATTAATTAGCAGAATTCCAGTGAAGTTGACGAGCTATAACGGGAGACTGTCACTTGATCATGTCGAAGGTAAGTGTTTATTTATAAAACTAACGTTATATAGCTCAGTGTGTTATGAGTCAGACAGTTTTTAACTAGTTACCTTTAAACATGGCAGCTAATTGGGCTGATATCAGTTAAGGTACTAGCCCATTAGTAGCTAAAATGGCGTCTCTGAACAACTTGCACATGGTATTAAAGTTTTTTAATGGTACAAACTAAATTATTTTGTGGTTCTTAGACATATAATGATGTATTAGTTGGAGAAACATACTATGGTCATGAATGCTTGAGAGAATTAATTAACATTTTAAAATGGCAGATTTTTTTAATTATTTGGTTCGATTTGATATTATGTACATTTTGTATTATTATTATGTATATTATTGATTATATATATTATTGATTATGTATTTTTGATTGAATGTATATCAGGTACAAGTAGGCCTACATGGAAAATGTTCTAAAATTTTCTCTCAAGAGTTAATTTTTCTATCGAGTTTAGCTGCGTTTAATCTGAGATGCTACATTAAAGAGTGATAAAACGGTGTTGTTTAAATATCTCATTAAAATGGACAGAATTTGAAATCTGAGAACAGTTTCTTATCAAAAGTAACAAACCCCAAAGTGATTGTGATGGGAGGTGAGCTACAGTGTTCTTTTCATTCACCATCTGGTAACAGCAAAGACAAATCGATTCTGGGGATTAATTGATAGTTTCTAATAAAAAATGAGAATCGAGAAATCAATATTTTTTACCCAGGCCTAATGAATTTACAGTTTAATATGATACAGAAATACTAGAAATATATAACAGAAACATACCTAAAGCAAAATGACAATGACTGTATTATCGAATATTATTTATATGTAAAATCTTGTATTGATATAGGCTTAACTACAGTCTGACAATAATGTACTTTATATAAAGAATTCATATTACAAAAACACATACTCATCATGTTGCCTGGATTGTTTTTAGTCAACATGGTAAGAAAGAAGAGAATAAAACCTGAGCAGGATGCAAAAGAACACATATTGCCGGGCAAAGACAAAGCCTTCATTGAGGGATGACAAATCAACACATTTAAAGGTAAGTTGTGCATCACAAGGCACTTTGACTATGTTCAGACTGCAGGCAAATAAGATTTTTTTTTTTTTTTTCTTTACCTCAGGTCAGATCTTCTCAGGCAGACTGTCCACACTATTAATTGCAAGTGATCAAATAAGATCAGTGACAAATCCAACCAATCTGCAAATCCCAAAAATTGTCATCATTTACTCACCCTCAGTTGTTCCAAACCTGTAGACCCTTTTTACATTTCCAGGTTTCTCAGAAGCGGAAGTCGTCATAGTTGGGTAAAATTCTATGGCGGTGAATGAGAGTATACATTAAATATATTTTTTTGTGTTTCCATTTGCTCAAGTAGCAAAAGAAAAACTCCATTTGATGTCATTTTTACTATTACTCCCATAGCCGCTGTGTTAGAAACACCCTCACAGCAGCGTTAACTAGATTTTTATTTTAATGCAAAGGTAATATAATACTAAGTATAGTGTTGTAAATGTACCTACGTTTTTTTAAAAATGAAAATATAAAAAAAAAAAAAAAAAACACTTTTCAGGATTTATGATATTGATGCGTCATCACAGTCTGTGAAAAGGGTCTATTTCTTTGTTCTGCTCAACATAAAGGAAGATATTTGGAAGAATGTAACCAAACAGTTTTGGCGCACTATTGACTTCCACAGTATTTTTTCATACATATAGAAGTCAATGGTTCCCCAAAACTGTTTGGTTACATTCTTTAAAATATCTTTGTGTTCAGCAGAACAAAGATGACAGAATTTTCATTTTTGGGTGAACTAATCCTTTAACAACCCAAGGGCAGATCCCTTGAGTGTAGCTGATGTTGTTTTGAAGTGATCAAGAATATTTCAGTATACAAATAAGCTATCCTTCAGATCCTCTGATCTCATTTCCTTTCCTTGCATTCCCTCGCATCCTACTGAGGTGGAGTTAAACAGCAAGGAAAGGAAGCAGGCATGCACATATAAGACAATGAGAAGTCCACTGTCTTAGGGGCCCTATAAAAATCCGTTTTATTTTTTCCCAAATTTTTTTTTGTACTCCATTTTAATGGTTAAATTAAATTTTAGTAATCAAAAAGCATGTCTAATTAATTGAAATAATGAAACTTATCCAATTTACAAACAATTTATTAAAAGTTTAATAAAAAAATTAAAGCTGTTATGAAGACTCTGCTATTCTTAAATATTGAAAGAGATTTTTAGAACTATAAGTTTATAGTTATTGTTCTTGGTGTTAACAGGCAAGTTTAGTTGCTAAAATTCATCCTGTCCTGAGCTAGCGGTGAGTGGTTTGTGTTTGGAGAGATTTCTTTGTATAAAATCTGCATTTTAAGGGTCATTTTTTGGGAGAAAGCATAACAAATAACATCTATATTCATATTAATTTAAGTGTTATGCATCAGAATTAAAACGTTTTATGATAACGGCATACAATTGCTCGGATTTCAGATTACCTATAAAGACAAATCAAAGACAGTTGCAAAGAAAGGAGATTCAGCTTTGACTGGAAATGAAATGGTACGTTGACCTTTATAATGTAACTGGTATGTGATTTGTATTACTGTATAGACAAGATCTGCATGTGTACATGTTTTTTTTTTTTTTTTTTTTTTTTTTTTTTTTTTTTTATGTCTTCTTTGTGCACGGCATAGCCATGAAAGTGACAGTAGATACTTAGACTTAGGTTGATACTAGTAATGGTTGTGGTGGCCATCTGGCAAACATGCTGGCCTCAGTTTTGTACCTGTCTTTCTCACAATTACAGGAATTGTGTGACGAGACATCAGTGACTGTGACTGAATACAGTGTGAATCCTTCCTCATCAGTGAACGAGAAAGTAAGTGAGCGTACGTTCCTTAATTGTTTACTTCTCTTTGACACTGACAATGTTAAGTGTAGGATAGTTGGGCATCATACTAAGCTGTTTTATGCAGACCGTTGTCTTAGGGGGCTTTCACACTGGCAGTTTAGTTTGAAATGGGGCACGGTTCACATGAAAAAAAAAAAACGCTAATGTGAAAGCTGTCATGCGAACCTGCGTGCGCACCGGGGTACCGAACCCGAGACTACCTGAAGGAGGTGGTCTGAGTTCGGTTGCACTGGAACTGTGCCGTGGTTCGCGTGAATATGAAAGCAACACGGACTCGGGTGCGCACTTGTTCAGGAAGTAACCTGCGCATGCGTTTTCGCTGATGATTTACCTTGGATTTGAGCAGGAGTGAGCCTGCAATGTATTCGCGCTTTGCGAGTGCAATCAGAGCGGCAAATGAATGGCAGTCAGCTGTCTCCAAAATATATAGTCTGTTTGCAAACAGTGGAAAACCACCTACATGCGGCGCACATACAGTAAACACAAGTGTCGTTTACTCTGCTGCACATAATAGCACCAAATTATTTCTATCATGCGGCGTGCACGTCTGCGATGACGTAAGATGAACGCAAACGCACCAGGGTTCGATAGAATCAATTTGAGTGTGAAACCAGACCAATGCTGCGGGAGTCAGCGGGAACAATCGCGCCCGGGCTCGGACCGCGGCAAACGAGCCCAGTGTGAAAGCCCCCTTAAAGACGTTGTTGTGATGTCTCAACTTTGAGTAAAATGTACCTCGCTCTGTTCATTCATTTTCATCACCTGTGTGTTGGGGGATGGGCATGACTCTGACCTGAAATGTAAGGACAGTCCTCCCCTATGGGGACTGTCGTGTTAGGGTTAGGGTTTGATGAAAAGATATGTTGCGTTGGGTATGTGTCAGCTTTTTTTATTGTGGATAAGGTTAAGACCCAATATGCACACTTTCTAACAGCATACAATTGCCCTTTCTGATTTCAGATGACCTGTAAAGACAAATCAAGGACAGCTGAAAAGAAAGATTCAGCTTTGACTGGAAATGAAATGGTACGTTGACCTTTATAATGTAACTGGTATGTGATTTGTATTACTGTATAGACAAGATCTGCATGTATACATGTTTTTATGTCTGCTTTGTGCACGGCATAGCCATGAAAGTGACAGTAGATACTTAGACTTTGGTTGATACTAGTATTGGTTGTGGTGGCCATCTGGCAAACATCCTTGCCTCAGTTTTGTACCTGTCTTTCTCACAATTACAGGAATTGTGTGACGAGACATCAGTGACTATGACTGAATGCAGTGTGAATCCTTCCTCATCAGTGAAAGAGAAAGTAAGTGAGCGTATGTTTCTTAAATGTTTCCTTCTCTTTGACACTGACACACTTGTGTATTGGGGGATGGGCATGACTCTGATCTGCAATGTAAGAACAGTCCTCCCCTATGAGGACTGTCATGTTTTTACACATTTGATGAAAAGATGTTGCTTTGGGTATCTGTCAGCTATTTTATTGTGGATAAGGTTTAGACCCAATATGCACACTTTTCAGTCGGGACATGCTTTCAGTGCAGCAATAACTGCAGTGACTTTCAGTCAAAGAGAAGTAAACAATTAAGGTCTGTTCACATCACACTTTGGAATGAAAGTTGTGCTATGTTCAACGTATGAAATTGATTTACTAAATCTTTTTTGTTATAGTGCCACCATGAAGTTCACAGTGCTGTTATCTCTAGTTTGGATTCTTGTGGAGATTGCAGTGGACCTGTGTCAAGTTGAAAATGGCTTGGCCTTACATGCAAATATCAGTATCTGCATCACTCATATATATGGTTGTATGTGTGTTCTTGACCCTCTTGAAAACAAAATGGGCTGTCCTATAAATTCCTGGTATTTTTATTTCATTTTTTGTGCAGTTTATTCAAATCATTTTTATTTTTAGGACATGTCTATTTTCTGCATTTGTCTTTTTTGAATAAAAAAATGTGCAGTAATCTGATTATAACTAAACGAAGCGTGCTTTTATTTAACTTTAATTTTTTTTCAGTATGTTCAAGATCACGGCACAAAATAAGACACTGGTATGTTAATTTCTTTTACATCACATTGTAAACATTTTCAAGTTTGTTACATCAAAACTGTGATGGACATTAACTTTTTAAGACCTGAAGGCTTTTTTTGAGTTTTTTTTTTTCTGAGCAACATACACAAAAGTAAAGACTCATAACTTCAAATCTATAGCAAGGAGAGTCAAAAGGTAGGTATCATTTGATAGAACACTTTGTAAATTTTTAGAAAATATAAATTACATTACATTTGGATATTGTCATGCTGAGAAACCGCTGATAAAAGACAAAAAATATATATAATTTTTTTTTTATAATTTTTCATTTTTTTTTTTATTTGACATGGAATAACCTAGGAAGGCAATAAGATCGGAGAAAAATTATTTTTTGGTGATGCTCTCCTACATGTGAGCTGCATCTGTTTTAAATTTTGTGGTGATAGCATAAAGTATGGTTGAATAAAGTGTTATTCATTTTTGCGCAGCTAGATGGCGCCCACGGGTGGTAAACTCGGGTTTAGAGGGACTTCTCAGTACTCGTTAGGAGTTTTTCAAAACGTTTAGATGCATTAAAAAGATGAGTTTCTAAGCTTTAAAATGATACCTATTTTGTGTTATTCCACATTGGAAAACAAACATGGATGGGTCCGGGAACATTGGATACACACTGCATCCCGGAAAGATGAGAGATATGTTTTTAGCCAAGTATGTTACATCGTTCCGTGAGTAATATCTTGTGATCAGCGCAATATATTATGTTGATTTTGGGTTCATTGTAATTGCGAGAATCCATTTTCTATGATCTATGCATTTTTCATGAAGTTATGTGCTGTTTTTTGTTGTAAACGCATATTACTCAGACAGATTAGAGGGTGAAAACAACACAACAGGAGCATGTTGATCTGAACGTGTAAAGTCTCTGGTTTTGTATGCAAAAAGAATTTTTGTGCTACCTATATGGGTTCAGTTTTTATGGGCTCTTATAGAGAGACACGCAAACGGGAGCGCGGGCGCTCCATCCTATCTTAAAGGGTTAAGCAGGGTACATTATTTCATGTTTTTTGTTATTAGTAAATTAGTTGTCTTTTTTTTTTTTTTAGCCAGATGTTGAATTTTCCAGCTTTGAAGAATCTAGCTCTGATGAAGAGTATTCTCCTTATGCTGATAAAAACACTGAAGAATCCTCCTCTGATGACTTCATCCCAGACTCTAGACAAAATAGTGATAGTGATGATAGTCTATCTGTCAATACATGGAATCCACCTTATTATAAGTCCACACCAGCTGTTTCAGAGTCTTCTGTGAGTGCAAAGAGTGTGCCACCACAACCCGTTCACTGTTCTTCCACTGAGCAAGAAATGGTTAGTGACATATCCAGTTCTGCTCAAGACCTCATATGTGATAATCATGATACTGCCACAGACGACATTGAGATGCTTCAGAGATTTAAGAAAACACCAGCAGTGTCTTCTTTTGAACAGTCAAGACACTGACAATGTGCAAAACCCCAAAAACACTTTTTCCACCCACAAAAACTACTGCTATGTCTGCAAGAAACCTTAGTCTAAAATTGCTTGTCACTTTAAAAAGCATCAAGACAGTGAGACAGAAATTGCTGCTAAATTCTTGCTCCCTAAACACTCCCAGAACAGAAAAAGGTTACTTGAGAAATTACGAAACAGAGGCAACTATGAGCATAATCAAGAGGTTATGGTAAGTAAAAGTGGACCACTGAAAGTTAGAAGGCGGCCAGGAAAATCAGAGATTGAACTGAGTGCCGAAACATATGTGCACTGTGTATACTGTAAAGGCCTGTTTGTTCGCAAGGAGCTGTGGCGCCATACACGGAGATGCCCTTCAAAGATGTCTTCAGAGTCTGAAGCAACTGGTAAGGCCAAAGTCTTAGTTTTGGCTGATATTGCAGAGTCAACATTCTCCCAGGCAATATCTCCGGAGGTGTGGAAGATTTTGGGAAAAATGAAGAATGATGACATTTCATCTGTAGTTTGAAATGATTTCCTCATACTGCAGTTGAGTCAGTGTCTTTACAACAAGCATGGAAGTGATCCAACAAAATCTGAATACATCAGACAGAAGGTTCGGGAAATGGGCAGACTCTTGATAAGCTTGAGGAAAAAAATATGCCATATTTAGTTTCGAAGATGCTGTGAAACCGAACAATTTTTACAAAGTCGTTGAGGCTGTGAAAGATGTTGCTGGTTACGATGAAAAGAGCCACTCATATAAGACACCAAGCCTTGCGCTGAAGTTAGGACATTCACTCAAAAAGATCGGTGACATCATTCTCTGCAGTGCCATTGCAGCAGAGGATGATGGTACGACAAAAGCAGCAGAGCGATTCAAACGACTGTGCTCAAGTGAATGGGCAGAACATGTCTCTCATGCTGCTCTTGCTACTTTGAGCAAATCAAAGTTCAACAAACCATCAACTATACCGTTCACACCTGATGTGCAGCTTCTCCACCAGCACCTAGAGAAGAAATCAGCTGATGCTTTGAAAGTCTAAAAAATCATGAATCTTCACAAACATGTGCGGAACTTTCTAAAGTGACACTTGCACAAGTAATAATCTTTAATAGATGTCGTGCAGGAGAGGTTTCAAAAAATGATGCTTGAGTGTTTCAGGAAAAGAGACCAGACTGAGCTCCATGATGATATTGCCGTCGGTCTCTTTCCATTTGAGAAAAAAAATGTCCAAGCGTTTCAGCAGAGTGGAAATAATGGGCAAGAAAGGGAGAACAGTTGCAATTTTGTTAAACCCTGATCTTGTCAAAGCAATAAAACTTCTTGTGGACAAGAGAGATGCCTGTGAAGTAGATGTGGACAACCCCTTCCTTTTTGGAAGACCAAAGTGCTCACCTACCAGCTTCTTCAGAGGACAGGACTGTATCAGGCTTTTTGCAAGTCAGTGTGGTGCACAGTACCCAGACTATCTCAGGTCTACACAGCTCCGTAAGCAGGTGGCAACAATGTCCCAGATTCTTAATCTTAAGGATAATGAGCTTGATCAACTAGCTAACTTTTTTAATTCTGAGCAGAATCATTATTTTAACATTTCTGTACATGCGTTCCATGCAACATTATCATTCCAAAAACAGCTCAATTAGAATACTGGTAAATAACTTTTTTTGTTTGTTTTTTTTGTTTGCCTATACTTTATACCAGAACTTGAATTGAACTTGATGCTAAGAGCTTATGAATAAACCTCGTAACTTCAGTGCATCCTCAAACTTTCGGCAAATCCTCATACGGTATCTCCACCTGCCTCAGTCGTGAATGAAGTGCTGCACGCTTTGGAGACTGTCTTGTTTTCAATGCAAGGGTGAATAAGGAACAGGGGTCCATTCTTCGTACGACGCTAACTCTGATGGATTTGATTGATGACGATTTGGCATGATTTTGGATTGTTCGGTTCTTCGTCGCTCATCCCGGAGTTGCTGTCATAGCAACAGGTCCGTAAGGTCTTTTTAAGCGGCACTAATACTTAAAATCTGTCCCAGCCACTGCTACTTTATTCGAAGAGTTCCGAACTGAACCAGGAACTAAATAAAAAATTTATTTGAAAATAATATTATAATGTTATGTAGTCTATAATACTATAGACACAACCAGTTTTACTCATTGAGAGATTTATTTGTGATAATAATTACTTTATAATTTTATTGGAATCTTGCACACATGCTGTACAGTTAATCTGAGCCGTGCATTATTTTGAGTAGTGACATATTATGGTAGTGGCTTGGTGCAGCGCAGGAGATGCAGAAAACTTGATCTTGACCCATAAGAAAATTTAATTAATGCCATCACATAACAAATCTGCTTCAAAGACAAAATTAAATTAATTGCTAATTGCAACATTGAAATAAAATGTAAAGCCTGTACAAATACTAGACATCATGAATATAAATAATTGGGAATCATAAAAAAAGTGCACATTTCTTTTATGCCGTGTTGTTTGCTTGGCTGTTTCCTTGTAAAGGTCCAGAAATTTGTCGAGTTTTTCGTCAGGTGTCTTTTTTTAATTATATGATGTCATTAGTTGCTGTCGCTGCATTGCTGATCGTGGTTTTGAGTATCGATACATCTGCCTTTCCAGTGAACACAAGAACACGCAGTAATTTCAGAAAAACTTAATCCAGATATTTTAATCAAATCCGCAAATTTGTTTGAAGAACCAATTATCCAGAGTTCAGTTATCACGATTAGAAGATCTGGCATCTGTCACATCATCTCAGATGTATTAAGCAAGGTATGAAGAACGGACCCCTGGTTCTTTGAATAAGTACAGTGTTTTCTTTAGCCTTTACAATTATCTTCTTTTTTTTTTTTTTAAATAATGTTTTATGTATCTGATGAATGGAGAAGATTCTTAGTCTGGTATTTGTGGTCTAGTCATAGCCAATACAGTCTGTGCATAACACTTCGTCTTTTATAACACAAGCTTTTGGCCAAATGTTTTAAACAACAGGAAAAAAAAACAAACAAACTAAGCACCCACATAGCTACAATAGCTACAACCTTATATCCTGTAAAATAATGAAAACATAATGCAGT
This sequence comes from Ctenopharyngodon idella, assembly GCF_019924925.1. Classification (NCBI taxonomy): domain Eukaryota; kingdom Metazoa; phylum Chordata; class Actinopteri; order Cypriniformes; family Xenocyprididae; genus Ctenopharyngodon; species Ctenopharyngodon idella. The sequence goes on from NC_067231.1 coordinate 10,652,195, forward strand.
GCACTTCCTCAGATGCGGCCGTTCTAATGATGGACACAACGCAAATTTATGACATTCGCTGGTCTAATACATCGCAAATCTATTTAAGCTTGATTTTGGCAAAATGTTAATAACACATTAAGTGTCTGGCCATGCATATCTTTTTTTTTTTTTAATAATTTCTTGAATAGTAGCAGTTAACCTGCAATTTTAGCTGGTTTCACACCATGTTGGATATAATTACCTGCCATGGTGACATCCTCAGATAAACTCCTGAGATCCAAAAGCTAATGCCAGCACACTGACATTGCGACTTACCTATCATGACTGACAGCATTTCACTCACAATGTGTCAGCGTCACATTTGCATAGGCCATACTATCATGATTGGTTGACTACCTAAATATATACACTTATTATCCGGTTAATAGTAATTTCAAATAAGCGTTTCTGGTCAGAACGATTAAACTTGATTTTGTTTTCGTTTTTATGTTTCTGTTAAATTTTTTTTCTTTTCCAGTTTTAATTTTGTTCCGTGAACTGGTTCAGAGCCCTCATTTTTACATTCAGGGTTTGAAATTAACTTTTTTTTTTTTTTTTTTTTTTTTTTTTTTACTCTTTTTTTTTTTTTGGGTGTGTTGCCATTTTGGGTACTAAATTAAGTTACCGGCCATTCAGAACTTCTACTAGCCAAAACAAAAATATCAGAAATAAACAAGATTATCAAAGTCACAACTTAGATTTAAATCTATTTATTATTAAATCTGATTATGAATCATTGAATCACTTTCAGATGTACTCAATCACTGCAGATAATATTAAAACAAAATTCTCATTTTAACAGCATTTATTTTGTTGTAAAATCTAAATATAGCTCACTCCAAAAGGAACGTTTAATAGACATGTTGAAGATTAGCAAACAGGCAGTTAATTCATAAAGTGTCAGCTGTTTGTTCACAGAAGTCAAAGTAGTAGCCTCTTCTCTGTTAACATCCATTCAAAAAAGCCAACCTGTTCTCACTCCAAATACATCCGATAATGAAACTCGTCCACAAAATTCCTATGCCCTTCACGTCAGTATTGACGAAAGCTGTTTCTCAATGAAAGCCATGAGGCCTATCGCGCACTGGTCCCATCATTCTGTATTCACGTTCTCAAGTTCAAGGTGGCAGTCCAAAACTTTGTGTCTAACAACCATACAGGCAAAAGTTCAGTTCACAAACGAACAAAGTGGAATCAGTAATTTCTAATTAAGGAAAAAACAATGCATCAGAAAGAGAAAGGGTGATCTATATTATCATATCTTTACATGAAGCATAGACTTTATTCATGCCACAAAAACTGACAAATTCATGATACACAAACTTCCAGACTAGGGTGGAGTCAGTATGTACATGCATCTGTCACAAATCTTCTTTTTTTAATGGAAAACATTGTGAGTGATGTGGTGCGGCATATGACTTTGAACAGAGTCTCGTAGTTGGGTGCCGCAGACAGAGTACGGTCAAAGTATATGTTCGAATTTTAAAGACGCAGCTCTGACATGTTTGAGGCTCCTTTTAGGGAAAGGGCTCTGATAGCGATTACATGCAATGCAATAGTTAATTTAGATAATTTATGAATCATAACCCACCAAACTGGCTAGTGAGTTGATATGCTTTACCCGCCACGGTCAATTTCACCCGCATTTGGCAGATTGGCGGGTGTTAATTTCAAATTTCAAACCGTGTGTGTGCATATGTGTATATGTGTATATATATATATATATATATATATATACATATAGAAACTGTTTGCATTGTAGAGAAGAGGAATAGTGTGTTGCTTTTTTTTTTTTTTTTTTTTTCTCTTTTCTCTTAGGGAAAACAAAATTGGGCCAAGATGAGGCTGACAGCTCCACAGGTATGTGTGTGTGCGCATATTTTCTAGCCATTTATTTAAGAAAAAGGATACATGTTTTTGGGTCATATGTATGCAGAAATATGGAAAATTCTTCCATAAAGTACCATTGTATGTACAGTATCAGTCAAAAGTTTGGACATGTTACTATTTTTAATGTTTTTGATATATGTAATGTGTGTGTGTGTGTGTGTGTGTGTGTGTGTGTGTGTGTGTGTGTGTGTACACACAGCTGAATGCTCCAGAACAGCAAACTTCCAAATTTCACTCTCTCTCTATATATATATTTCCTTTTTTATGTTACTCAGGACCAGAGAGTAGTTTTCCCCAGTGTGCTATCTGCTGATATTTCAGATGGTCCAAAACAGTTTGGATTATAGGGCTGGAATACATTGTTATTGTTGCTTTTTCCCCTCAGGAAAAAGAAAAATGTATCGGTATGAAACTGAGAACTACAGAGGTATTTAAACATTTGGGTAGATAAAAGTTATTCTAAGTACAGTCAAACCAAAATGTATTCAGACACCTTGAACATTTCATTCATTAATACAGTTTATTCACTATAGTTTAAAAAAAATTGGTAATAAAATATGACAAGATCTCAGAGTTAAACTGTGTCAGAAAAAAATAATCTTAATTATGTTAGATAACACTTAAGCAAAACATGGTCAGGTCAAAGTGTCTGAATAATTTTTGGTCCCAAATTTGTATCAGTTTTACTGGTAGTCCACTGTATGAATAATTTTTGGGTATATGTCAGTTTACTTTATTTTGCTATCCTGACTTATATAAATGATCTATAGTGTCCTGCACTCACTAGTAAAAAATATAAAAAAAATATATCTAGTGTCTGAATAATTTTTGATGTGACTGTATATACATATAGGTATACATACTGTATATGTATATTTTTGTTTGTTTGTTTGTTTTGCAGAGACCAAATCGAGGAAAACTGTGAAAAGGCCATGGAGCCCAAATGAAGTGAATGCTGTCATGAAACATTTCAAAGTCCATATTTCAAAGGGATACCTTGCAACAAAGACTGAGTGTGAGCAGTGCAAGACTGCAGAGGACCCTGTTCTGAGAGAAAGAACGGTCCAAAATATAAGGGGCTTCATGAGGAACCGAGGTTTGATGTTGAAAAAGAAATGTTCTTAGAGAGTTCCTAGAGAGATCATTGTTGCCTTCCATTAATGTGTGTTGCTTTTGTTCTGTGAAGTTCTCTAAAATGTTGTTGGGCTACTGAATTTATGAGCAGAAGAGTCTGACTCAGGACTATATTTTGTGTTGAAGACATCCATTTATTTACTTTTGTTAAAACATTGTTTTTATAGAAATTTACAAATAATTGCATTTTTATTGGAAGGCAATATAATTTGTTTTTTTTCCCACTGGTACTGTGCTGCTGAGTGAATTTTGAGGCCCATTCCCTGATGCACTTTAGTCCCATAAAGGTCCTTTTTTATATATCTCAGTTGTTGAGCCTTTTTTTTGCCATTTGTTATTATTATTTTTTTTATTGTTATTATTATTGCCTTTTCAGTTTCATTTTGGGTTTTATTGGTTGTTTAGTTTTATTGCTTCATCTTATTGACCTTTAACTAGTCTTGTCTGAAGTGTACAACTTGCTGATCTTTGATCACTAAATTTTCTTCAGCCAGGTTAATTTAACCTGTGTATTGCACCACATGTATGCATGTTGGCTGACAACATGCACATTGTAGCACTATTTCCTTGTGTGCGTATTAATTTTGCAGGTTCAGTGGCAGAAAAAAGATGCACGATCATTTGTGAATTCACTCTTCAATGTAGAAGAGCTGATTTGGTTTAGTATGGTTAACTCTAATACTAGTACTCCTGCTATGTATGGAGTAAATAGAGTGATGTCCCGTTAAACCCAGAGTGTCCTCATAGTTAAGGGTTAGTTTGGGTTGTGTGTGTGTGTGTGTGTGTGATGTCCCGTTAAACCCAGAGTGTCCTCATAGTTAAGGGTTAGTTTGGGTTGTGTGTGTGTGTGATGTCCAGTTAAACCCAGAGTGTCCTCGTAGTTATGGTTTAGTTAGGGTTGTGTGTGAGTGTGATGTCCAGTTAAACCCACAGTGTCCTCGTAGTTAAGGGTTAGTTAGGGGTGTGTGTGTGTGTGTGTGTGTGTGATGTCCAGTTAAACCCAGAGTGTCCTCGTAGTTAAGGGTTAGTTAGGGGTGTGTGTGTGTGTGTGTGTGTGTGTGTGTGTGTGTGTGTGTGTGATGTCCAGTTAAACCCAGAGTGTCCTCGTAGTTAAGGGTTAGTTAGGGGTGTGTGTGTGTGTGTGTGTGTGTGTGATGTCCAGTTAAACCCAGAGTGTCCTTGTAGTTAAGGGTTAGTTAGGGGTATGTGTGTGTGTGTGTGTGTGTGATGTCCATTTAAACCCAGAGTGTCCTTGTAGTTAAGGGTTAGTTAGGGGGGGTGTGTGTGTGTGTGTGTGTGTGTGTGTGTGTGGTGTCCAGTTAAATACAGTGTCCTTGTAGTTAATGCTTAGTTAGGGTTGTGTGTCGTTGTGTGTGTGATGTCCAGTTAAACCCAGATTGTCCTCATAATTAAGCATTAGTTAGGGTTGTGTGTGTGTGTGTGTGTGTATGTGAACGATGTCCAGTTAAACCCAAATGGTCAGCAATGCTCATTTAGATATTAATACCAAGTCTTGAACAATCATACTCTCTTTTCACAATAACAAGGAAACACCATCAAATGCCAATATTTTGCTTTATTCAATTTTTTTTATATACAAAACTACTTAAAATCTAATGAATAAATTAAGACATTGACATTCAAGGTTCAATTAAGAAAACGTCTCAGGTTACGTATGTAACCATGGTTCCCTGAGAACAGGGAACGAGACTCTGCAAAACGCTATGGGGGAACGTCACGTGACTCTGTGTCTGAAAGCCAACTATCCAATAACTCCAATGCCTATTGGCCGGCGACAGCCTATGACGTCATACGGCGCAACCCGGAAGTATAAAAGGCGCGCCTGGGGAAGCAGTCATTATCCGTCGTCTTGAGGGACTGTTCAGCAGGCAGCCCGAAGCATGGCAAGGAAACGTAGAGTCTCGTTCCCTGTTCTCAGGGAACCATGGTTACATACGTAACCTGAGACGTTCCCTTTCGAAAGGGAACTTCTACTCTGCGTTTGCAAATGCTATGGGGAACGATATACCCATGCCGCCATGCTTGAGGAGAGTGCCTGCCAAGAAATATGGCTGAGACAAAGGCTCCAGAGCAGTTAGAGAACTGCTTGGCAACTCCCCCTCGGGTCACACCAGGCTGTCAGTGACAGCATTCCCTTTGGCCAACAGCCCAAGCTGAACTTCAAGAAGGCCTTCCCTAGAGGTCCTACAGAAGCTGCCAAGGCATCTGGAACCAGCTTTTCCGAAGATAAAGCGATCCCTTTAAGGGAATGTGGCCAAGGAACCGAAGGGAACCTCGGCCAGTCACTAGAGGGGAACGAAGTCACCCCCAATGCCACCAGGGTGGCCGACCAGGTAGACCATGCAATGGGCACATACTCATGGAGGCCGGGGAGGGGCCTACAGCATGATAGTAGTTATGTGGAAACAGAAGTCTTATACAGAAAGTGGCCTGGTTTTAAGGGCCACCCTGAACACCTGTCTTGTTTTTCTGGGGTAGACAGACAGACGACTTCAATGGCAGCATAAGAGGCTGCAAAGTGCCCGCATGACAATCCACCTAACACAACCCAACGAGCAGTGCACTCAGTAAAAGCACCTTTTACTCTTTAAAGCAAGAGGAGTGCAGCGTACGCCAACACGTATTAAGGAAGGCCTGGAGGGGCCTATAACCTTAACAGACACGTGGCATCAGCTCGTGGCAGTGTTTAGGCCCCAAGGACGATAAACAACCAGACAAAAAGGAGGTTGGATTTATCACTTAGGCCTCTGGCCAACGAAAGTGTATACAGATAATTCTCAAAGAGAAATACACCCAAACATACTCCAGTGGCAGTCCCATAGGCCTCGCAACCTCTAATACACACGGCGTAAGTCTCGTGGCCGTTTCCAGGAGCACAAAAGATCCACCCTAGGCGCTAGGTGGCTCTTAGCTCAACTAGATTAGAATCAGACTCAGGGAGGCAGATGTAGGTTAAACCAACCTTCCGTAAGGTTTCACTACCATAATCAACCTGAGGGGCTAGCCACTGGGAATACTCGGTAAAAGCACCTTGTTACTCTCACAGCAAGAGGAGTACATGACTGAACTCCACATATTACACCGGAGGCCGCAGTAGGCCTGCCTTAGTAAACACGTGGCATCAGCAAGTGGCTACCATAACCATACCACCCAAAGGCCATGTATTAGAAGTTTCCAAGATGATTGTGAGAAAGCCAGATGGCAAGGCAGAAGGACACAGGATTTCCAACAAAAAAAAGTTTTATTTTATCCAAAAAAAATTAAGAAAAAGTAAGAATACAAAAATAAATCAACTTAACCTAACAAATAACCTAGCTAGATTAAGATAACTGAGGTCAACAGAACAAAACTCAACTCTTAACTCAAAATAAAGAGTAACTAAAGAGAACTGAACAAAAACTGACCCCTAACTAAGACAAAACCCAGGTATTTAAGACAAACGGTGAGCTCACTTAAACAAGACAGGGGAAAACATACCATCAACATTTTGTAAATCAACAAATAAATTCGCAATTCACTAATCAAAGTAAATATAATAACAAATGAAACCAACATAATACATACAAACAATGAATATTAATAATAAAAATAAAAAGGAAAATCAAAACCAAATTTAATTCCCTTCACCCCCCCCCCATGACGTAGCTTCTAATTGGTATCGGCGAACGGCACCCTCAAGCCGTAAATCTGTACTGCCGTGAGCGCCTCAGCCTTTTGCCAGTCAAGATCGCTGCAACGGATGGACGCATACGTCGCCGCCAACGGCATTCATCCAAACTCCACATCACGGTAACTTAAACTCAATAGAAACAAAATATGAGAACAATAGCACAACGCAAGCTAGTAAGTGTGCACTCCAAACCAACGAACGAAGTACTAAAGTAAATAAAGCATTACAAATATGATCAAACCAAATCTGTGTAGTGTCTTTATTACATGTAAAATAAACCTTAGATCTATATTATAAACTTAAATAAATGAATGAAATGTATAGAGAAATATATGCAAGGGGAAAGTGTATATGTCATAAAGTAAATAAGTGATACGTTATGAATGAATGTAAAGTGCGGAGTTACCCTTCTCAATGTGTGGCCGTAGGTTCGGCCATCACAATGATTGATACATGAAAAACGTTGCCAAACATCGTGAACAGGCCTGTTAGGGCCTATCCGTCAGCGATGGGGCGTGGCCGATGGTGGCATGGTTTCCCAGGCATCCTGCCAACAAGTCGACTAGAAAAGGAGGCCTTAAGGGGCCTCCATTCTAGCATCAAGTGGTTAAGCCTGCTCACAGATTAAAAAACACAAACTGTGCCATCATGTAAACTAACAAAGGAGGCCTGAAGGGGCCTGCCAATTAAGTAACACGTGGCTTAAGCTCGTGAATATAAGGGAACCAAGCTACAGGGAACCAGCTCTAACCCAAATAGCTATGGGAAGCTAACTGCGACCTGCGCTAGGCTATACATTCCAACAGGCAATGTACCCTAAATATTTGTGACTAAAGGGAACCAAACAAAACCAACATGGTCTAAGAGAGGCTAATACAAGCCTACTACCTCAAACAGACATGTGGCAGAGCCTGTGGCAGCGTAAATCTGTGAGAATATGTGAGCATATTATGATCAGTTAAACAGCATTGTAAAACAACTGCTAACTAGAAGGAGGCAGAATATCATAAGGCCTACAATCCGAGTTATATGCAATATGGCTGTTAACAAGATCACCAAAAAGGGAGCTACTAGATACCAACTTTCCTCAAAAAAGTGGCTCTAACTACCCCGAGTATGCAATCCAACGGGTGATGCACTCAGTGACACAAAAAACCTCTTAACTGTGGAATATAAGTCACCATGTACTCAAATAGAGGCCACTTTACAGCAAAAGGGCCTACTATTATGAGAGCAGGTGCTAACCTGTGGCAGAATAAATAAGCTCACATACAAATGTAGGGCAAAAGTCTAGAACTCAAAGTAACACAAACTTTGATATACATGCTGTCTTTGAAAGGAAAAACAGTCTCTGTACAGATTCTCAGATCTGCTCTAAGCCCTAGAGGACAGGAGCTAAAAACTAGCAACGTCAATTCAAACTTGATAAATACAAAACATCAAGTGGCTCAGAAGAAAATCATTTCCTTTAGCATGAAAGTTCTAGAAAGTGGGGCCTAGCACACCCCTGCATAACTTATCTACGTGAAGATAAGGGCCTACCACCTGAGAAACAGCATCAGGGGGTCAAAAACAGTCTACAACCTAGCTGTTTGCACCTACACAAGCAAGGGGATAATTGGGCATACGGCCTAAACAACTCCCTCGGGAGGAAGCCAGAACTAGGAACTACACATCCTGAAAGGATAGTAAATACATATGGGGTTACTTCATATACCACACATCACCTAGCTCTAGCCTGGCCGCTAAGCTATAGGCCTATACACTACAACAGGCCCATAACAAAGCCTGATCTTCACTTCCAAGTCTCATGATGAGAGAAATAAAGCGAAGCTCAAAGCTAAAATGTCAGGCGGCCAGTTAGGGCCGCCGTAGACATATAAACTGAAGTAATGAGTGCCAACTCAAACTATACTGAAAAATAGCCAAGAGGCTACTCATATATAGAAAAACTAAGCGGCAGCCATTTTGTGGCCTGCTCAGTCAGTCTCAACACTCCAGTTTTGCCCAAAAACCCCTAAATAGTTCACATTTTACTGTTACATGTTCAGGAAATTATACAGGAACAACACAAGGTCAAACATTTAAATAATTAAATCAGACCTTGTCTTACCTTCCTGTGGCTCGAAGACCAAAGACTCCTCCTTCACTTATTTGAAATGGGAAGGATGAAATCCATGGTTCTAGAAGCCCAAAGAACCCTTTCACTATCAAGCCAGAAGGCGGGCCTTCAGAAAAATTTCATCATGGGCCCAGCCGTCAGCCTGACTGTTCAAAGGTGTCGTCCTGAACATGCATAGTGATTAAAAACGCCCGGGAGGCTGAGGAAGAGGGGCGAAGGCAGATGTAGAATTACCTTCGCCAAGAGAGGGGATCGATCAGCGGCGTTGCTGGCGCCGGTGATCAATCACCTCCCTTAAGTCCATCTTCCTCTTCCTCATATCCCGCCGCTCCTGCGACTTGCTCCGAGGTGGAGGAGGCGCTCGAGTGGCGACGCTAGACTTCTGGCCCTGCCTCTGTGCCTCGGCTCGAGACAGGCCAGGGCCTCCCGGCTGTCTGGGCCCAGGATCGGACCTGAGCGGTATGCAATTTTTTATATGCTGCTGAGCACGCCTTCGCCTCCCTGAACTTTCCGACAACCGTTTCAACGGAGCCGCCGAAAAGTTCAGTTGGCGAAACCAGGGCATCGAGGAGAGAGCCCTTCTCTTTCTCCCCGATGTCCGCCATGTTCAGCCACAGATGCCTCTCCATGGCCACCATGGCCGCCATCAATCTCCCAATCGAGGTGGCCGTCTGCTTGGTGGCCCAGAGAGCGAGATCTGTGGTGCAGCGCAGCTCAGCCACCGCATCAGGGGACAAACCCTGCCCCTGATCCAGGTCCTTCAGCAAGTCAGCCTGGTAGGCTTGCAACACCGCCATAGTGTGCAAAGCCGCGCCAGCCTGACCTGCAGCAGCATATGCTCTGCCGTTCAGACGAGATGTCAGTTTAAGGGGCAGAACCGGAGCTTTCAGTGTCGGTGCCCTGCCCGTGACGAGATAGTTGGCAAACGTCTCGTCAATGGGCGGCAGCGACACATACCCATGCTGGCGTAATCCCTCCACATCAGCGAAATTCCCCCGCTGATGTGGATGAATTCTGGCCGAGTATGGGTTCTTCCATGCCTTTTTGATCTCTACGTGAACATCTGGAAGGAATGGAAGGCTCACTGGAGTTACGGGGTTGTGGTCAGAAAGAAACCGTTCGTCTAACCTGCCGCGAACGGGCTCTTTCCTTGCACGGCGGCGCGCTCCACAACCTCCAATAACTCGGCATATGCTAGGCAAGGAGGCTTGGAGAAAGAAGAAGTCGCAACTTCTTCCTCCTCCATTGCCATCTCTTGCTCACGGGGGCTAGCAGCCAGAAGAACACTCGCTCCTGGATCCGATGATGTCAGAGATAAGACATCATCGTCATCCAGGAGCTCATCCCCACTCATCCCCACGAGCAGGGCCGGACCTACCAGGCGCAGATGTTGACGCCTCTTCCCTTGAGAAGAGGGCCAGGCGGGAACGGAGCGTTCTCATGGGAAAACGCTCACAACTCTCACAGACAGCGCCCTCAAGCACTGTCCGTGCGTGTTCTTCTCCCAGACAGTGTACACATAAAGTGTGCGAATCCTCCGGAGTCAGAAATCTCGGGCATGGATCCGCACACTTCCTAAAACATTTCTGTTTGTCCTCAGACATAACCAGAGATGTACTCACAAGTATAGCAGAGTTATACACGACAGTGGCAAGACACAAACAGTCCCGAAAGACGATGGAAAATGACTGCTTCCCCAGGCGCGACTTTTATACTTCCGGGTCACGCCGTATGACGTCATAGGCTGTCGCCGGCCAATAGGCATTGGAGTTATTGGATAGTTGGCTTTCAGACACCGAGTCACGTGACGTTCCCCCATAGCGTTTGCAAACGCAGAGTAGAAGTTCCCTTTCGAAAGGGAACTATTTATGTAACTTACAATAAAACCATAATCTCAAACTGTTCAGTAAAGTATTTAATCCACATTTTTGAAAATATTTATGCATAAATGTGTATTCTCACTGGGAAGTGACTGCATTAGTCAGTGACGGTTAACTAGTAAACTATCCTTTGTTTTTTTTTGTTGTTTTTTTTATTTCTTAATTTTTTATAGCTAAAATATTTCCATATTTCACTTTCCCTCTTCTCTCTTTGCTCTTCACTTACTTCACACCTGCTAAAGCTCACATTACAAACTCAGGTTTGTTTTCTGAAATATTTTATAAGATTAAGCCAGGTCGAATAATTGCTGATAATTTCTTGCTTTGTTTTGTTTTCTTATTTTGTTTTTCCATATACTGGTATTGAAACATACTTAAGTGATGTGGTACTCTCAAGGGTAAAGTTAAATAAGTATGATGCTCATGTTTAATGATGTCTGCACTAGTACTGTAGGTGATTGTCCAGATAAACCAGGGTAGTTCTCATAAGTCATAATTAAATCAGGAAACGCCCACTCCCGCCCTGTCCTTACAGTGCTTTAGAATGTCAGGTCTTCAGATTTCCAGACAGTTTCACTAGAATTGAAATCTGAGCAGTCAGATTTTTACTCCATGCCATAAGGAGCAGTTTAATGTTTCTTATTAATCTCTATGACAAAGGGAAAGGTGGGTCCCCATAAACCAGGATGGAACTTATTTGGGAAAAAAGTCCTTATAAACCACCTCTGTGTGTGTGTGTGTGTGTGTGTGTGTGTGTGTGTGTGAGAGTTTCACCTTTGATCTGTTCTTTAACCCTTTTCTTGCAGACTCACTGTGCTTCAGAGTTTAGTGCCAATCCTAATCTAATACACCTGGGGCCCGTTTCAATAAGGAGGTTCAACCAACTCTGAGTTAAAACTTGAACTCTGAATTGACTTACTCTGAAATGGGAAACTCTGAGTTTTCTGTTTCAGAACAGCTGAACTGAGTTAGTTCACTCGAGTCTGAGTAGGTTGACTCTGAGTTAAGTGTGTGCACCACGACTATGAAAAGCCATCATCAATATTACATTACAATATTACTCCGATATTACGGTTCACCACGTGACAAAATGACGTCCGCATACTTCTGAGTCAATGCAAATTTAATTCTTATCACTGTTATAATATCAAAGGTGAAAACTGGCAGAACGGTAAGTTATTGAACTAGTATTCATTTTCATGGTATCCCACATGCAAAAAGGGAAGAAATAAAATAATAATTTAAGTGCTTTTTTTTTTTTTTTTTTTTTTGCAAATTATGTTCTATTTACCATGTAGGCTAAAAGTAGCAGTTATTTGCAATAAGTGTAAATAGTAATTAGATGCTATTTATTTTTTATACTGGCAGATACATACTATTTGCACCTCAGTATTGTTGTAAATTAACAGGATGCAATAATAACACAGTGTAAATTACTTTATCATTATTAAACACTCGTTAGGCAATTTACTTCCACTTTCAGAACGTTTTCTTCATTTTTATTGAAAATAAATGCCTTTCTGATGTGATGGGAAAAGGGAGAATAGAGAGCTCAGCAGAAGGTGGATTCGAACCCAGTCATTCACGTCGCAATTTAGTTCTCAGCGTCCAACACGCTACTACCTACACCACTGAAGCCATTAATCACATGCATTGATTTTAACCTTGTATGACATTGATGGGTGGGGCTACTGTAAATTTGCACTTAGTAATAGACACTCCAAATAATCTTGTTTTCCGTTTGCATTAAGATTATTTTTATTACCGCACTTGCAGATATTGATAATTTTAAGTAAAATGCACTTAATTTAGATCCCCTCAGAAAACAAGACTAAATATTTTATATCATTTTCTTATATAGAAAATCCATCTTGATTTAAGAATTTTTAGATATTTGTACTTGAAATAGGAAAAAAAATACTTAAAGCATTTTTGCAGCGTGAATGAATGAATGAACTATTTAAACATCACTTGCACTTTAAAAAGGGGGAGGAGACCGAAGGAAACTCTGGGTTTACCGAAGTAAACCTACTCCTGACCAGGTTAGGTTCACAGAGTAAGTTACCATGGTAACTGACTCTGAGTAAGAGTTACCTCCCTTTTAGAAATGTGCTTGACTTACCCTGCTTTCTTGGGTTTGACATACCTCGCTTTCTGAAACAGAAAACCCAGAGTTTCCCTCATTTCAGGGTTAACATACTCAGAGTTTTCACTTAACCTCCTTTCTGAAACGGGCCCCTGAAGCAGCTAATCAAACAAGTTTATTTGTAGGACACTGACAACATAGTATTATATTATTAATTTGATAATTAGGTTAATTAAAATATTTAAAAAAAAAACACACTGCAAATGATAACTTCACACTCATTTGAAATTGAACTATGACACGATATCACTATTTGGACAGGACTACTTTTCTAAATTACACTTGAGTTACAATTCTTATTACCCGTCAACTGTGATTTCATGTATTGATTCAGACAAGACTACCTTTTTTTTTTTTTTTTTTTTTTCTCATAACAAAGGAGAGTGTGTTTTGTAGACATGGGCATTACAGAAGGTCATGTGCTGTGTTTGCGAGCATCACATATGACACGTCTTTAAATTAGTTATTTATATAATTCTAATTTATTCAAAACCCATATTTACATAAATTTCACATGATTTTATAAAAGTGTCTGTTTATAACAAACTTGTATAAGTGAGCAGAAAAATCTAGATACATACCTTACTTTTACCCAAGACAGGTATTAAAATCATCTTTGCAAGTTACGTGATTTGGCTTTATTTATTAATTTTATATTATTTTTATATCAAACACTATCCATACTGAAATTAAATGAAAGCATGATTTTGGTGCATAAGATTATTATGCAAACAACAGCTCAGGGAGGTTAAAAAACACATGGAGAAGTGTTAGGGTAATACAAACATCAGCAATCACAGACATTCACATTACACTGGATTAGATTTCTCAGAGTACTGTTGAGTTTGCGCAAATAACAGTAGGTAGTTTGCTCTGGAATTTTTATAGTGGTTGTCTGAGAAAAACACAAACATGGCAGATTAGGACTGTATTCTGCACTCATTTGAAATTGACTTATGACATTCTATGACATGACATTAATCTACATTTAAATGATCTCATGGGTTTGGCTGTTGTGGTTTGCACCAGCTGCTGCAGTAAATATGGTGTGAATTTGACATAGACCTTTTTATGTTTAACCGTTTTAAATGCCCATTGCCCCCCATGCACAGTTGCCCTGAAGCCACCGGGGCTTAGGCCAGTCATTGCTGCTTGCAGCTATATATATATATATATATATATATATATTAATGTATTTAGTTACCACTTGTAGTACACTTGAACCCATCTTTCATACACTTTTCAATATACTCATCAGATATGGAAAATAGACTTATGAATTATTTAAAATATAAGAATAATATATAATAAATATATACAAAATGTATTTATAATGCATTGCCCACATATTTTTATACCCCAGGTGAAAAAAAGTATACTTGAATGCACTAAAAATATACTTAAATACAAGCTGGTACATTTTTTTTTTTTTTTTGTAAAAAAAAAATGGTAGAAGTTATACACTATAAATACACTAATTAAAACTATATTTCTACTTCAGTAGTATTTCAGTGCACTTAAAAAAAATATACTAAATACTGCTAATACTTAAATATATTTTTAGTGCATTGAATTAAAGTTGTCACAGACACGCCAGGCTCCACAGTCACCCAATCACAGCGCACTCCCTCACAAGAATACTAATCATCCACACCTGCCACGCATCAGCACCATTACCAGCAGCACTACAAAAGACACAGCAGCACACACAGTCACTGTCCAGTCTCGTTAATGCATACTCACCTGTTATGCTTACCTTAAGGACTCCTTGGAAGAATACTCACCTGTCTCCAGCGTTCTCCTCGTCTCCCAGTGTTCTCCTCGTCTCCCGTGAGTGTCTCTGTGTCTGGTCTGCTCCTCGTCTGAGTGCCATCCACGATCCCTGGAAATCACAAAACAAGTATCAGCTCTTCGGTCACATCTGCCACGAACTGCATCAGCCACTACTCACCTGCACTCTGCTCACGCTCTCTGATTGTTCAATAAACCTGGTTTATATTCCATCAGTGTCTCCGTCCCCTTCTGTGTGTAACAGAAGACTGGACCGTAACTGTCTGAACAGTCAGAATGAGCGCTCCGGATCCATTCCAAGATCTTGTGGATGCACTTCGTCGCACACTCTCCAGCACTCCCACGACAACACCGCCAGCGCACACTTCCGCATTTCCCGCTGCTTCTCCTTCACCACCAGCGGTCGCCAGTCCCATGGCCAAACCGGCACCCTTCTCTGGTTCGGCAGAGGATTGCAATGGATTCCTGCTGCAGTGTTCGCTGGTCCTGGAGATGCAACCGCACTTGTATCCCACCGAAAGCTCAAAAGTGGCGTTTATAATCTCTCAACTTGTTTATAATCTCTCTTCGCTGGGCTGAGCCACTCTAGTCACAGAAAAACTCCATTGTTCAGTCTCTGTCGAGTTTCATAACTCATTTCAAAGAAGTTTTTGGAAGACCTGCCTGGGATTCGTCTGTTGGTGAGAGATTATATCAATTAAAACAAGGTTCCATGTCTGTGACTGATTATGCTCTCCAGTTTAGAACCCTTGCTGCATCAAGTGGTTAGAACGAACAAGCCTTGATCACCACTTACCGTCAAGGTCTAGACCCCCACTTGCAGTTGCATCTCGCTGCATACGAGAACTCCATCGGGCTTGAACGGTTTATCCAACTCTCCATCGAATTCGCCACTCGTATGCAGTCGTGTCTCGAAGAGCACCAGGGCCAGCCACTTTTCCCATCCATCCTCTGCCGTCCAGAATCCGTCAGCTCCCCAGAACCAGCCAACGATCCCATGCAAATAGAAAATTCTTGTCTTTCATCAGCTGAGCGGCAGAGGCGGCTGACCCAGAACCTCTGTTTATACTGTGGTCAAGCTGGGCATTACATTGCTGAATGCCCCACTCGCCCAGTACGACCCATGGTGAGTGTAATCATGCCTACGCTAAATAAGATGAAACCACTTACCATTGTTGTCAACCTTACTGCTGCCAATTTCTGTCTTCCAGTTAATGCTCTCCTCGACTCTGGGTCAGCCGGAAATTTCATCTCTGGAGCCCTCTGCCGCCAGCTTCAGCTCAAAACCATGATTACACCGAAAGTCTACCAGATCCACTCGGTGACAGGAAGACCTCTACGTCAAGTGCGCTACAGTGTCGGTCCTATTCAACTCCAGATCGGCATCCTTCACGTAGAGGAAATTCACCTGCTGGTTCTAAAGGGCTCAACCACTGACGTGATCTTAGGGCGCCCCTGGTTGGAGCAGCACAACCCCATCATCTCCTGGAGGACAGGAGAAATCCTGAAGTGGGGTAACCAATGTTTTAATGACTGTTTTCCTGAGTTCCCTGTTCCGAGTTCTCCACGTTCTGAGAAAGTTCAAGTCTGCGCTACGTCTGTGGAAAGCCCCCTTGAAAATCATTTAACAGACATTCCTAAATGTTACTCCCACTTCAGCGACGTCTTCTGTCCGAAGAAGGCCTCCACGCTGCCTCCACACCGGCCATGGGACTGTGCCATTGATCTAATTCCCGGTGAGCCAGTGCCCAGAGGGAAAATCTATTCCCTCTCCATCCCGGAGGAGAAGGCCATGGAGGACTACATCACGGAAGCTCTATCCCAAGGCTACATTCGTCCGTCTACTTCCCCTGCTGCTTCCAGCTTCTTTTTCGTGGCGAAGAAGGACGGAGGCTTGAGGCCCTGCATAGATTATAGAGCTTTAAATAAAATCACTGTCAAATTCAGATACCCACTTCCTCTCGTCCCATCAGCGCTGGAACATCTCCGAGGTGTCACTGTGTTTACCAAGTTGGACCTCCGCAGCACCTACAACCTCATCCGAATATGTGAGTGGGACGAATGGAAGACAGCTTTTGTGACCCCTACCGGTCACTACGAGTACCTTGTTATGCCCTATGGACTCAACGCCCCCTCCGTATTTCAGGACTTTATGCATGAGGTGCTCCGGGAGTTCCTGCACAAGTCAGTTCTGGTTTACATCGACGACATCTTGATCTACTCCCGGAGCCTGGCCGACCATCGCCGCCACGTTGCCGAGGTCCTGCAATGCCTGAGGGCTTTCAACCTGTTCCTCAAGGCCGAGAAATGTATTTTCCACTAGCCCTCAGTGTGGTTCCTTGGCTACAACATCAACCGCAGTGGCATCTGGATGGACGAGAGGAAGGTCTCCGCAATCAAAGACTGGCCCATCCCCACATCTGTCAAAGAACTGCAAAGATTTCTGGGTTTTGCCAATTTCTACAGATTCATCCATAACTACAGTACCATCACCGCTCCTCTCACAAACCTGTTGCGCAGTAAGCCCAAGTCTCTGTCCTGGACCCCAACCGCCACTCAAGCCTTCGACACCTTGAAGGAAGCATTCACCTCCGCTCCCCTCCTGGTCCATCCCGACCCAGATACACCCTTCGTCGTCGAGGTTGATGCTTCCACCACAGGAGTGGGAGCGGTCCTCTCCCAGCAGCAGGGGAACCCCAGTAGACTTCACCCATGTGCCTTCTTCTCCCGCAAACTCAACCCGGCGGAGGTAAACTACGACATAGGAAACAGGGAGCTTCTTGCCATCAAGCTCGTCCTGGAGGAGTGGAGGCATTGGCTCGAAGGAGCCCAACACCCTTTCGTGGTTCTGACGGACCATAAAAACCTGGAGTACCTACGGGACGCCAAAAGGTTAAACCCACGTCAAGCAAAATGGGCTCTTTTCTTCACCAGATTCAATTTTACGATCTCCTACCGACCAGGATCAAAGAACGTAAAAGCTGATGCTCTTTCTCGCATTCATGGACCTGATGAGAGCACCGAAGATCCAGAGCCCATACTACCTGAGAAACTCTTCGTAAACCCTATCGTCTGGTCAGAAGAGACCCTGCCCGAGTCCAATGCCTCCACGAACACTCCGCCGGGTTGCCCCCAAGGTTTGCAGTACATCACCCGGACACGGCGCACTCCCCTCATCCACGTATCACACACGTCACTGGGCACTGGCCACCCAGGGGTCAATGAAACCCTCTCGCTGTTAAAACAACGCTTCTGGTGGCCGAACATGGCAGCTGACGTCAGGAGGTACGTGCAAGGGTGCAGGGAATGTGCCATCTCGAAAAGTCCACGCCATCTTCTCTCCGGGAAATTACAACCTCTGCCCGTTCCCAATCGCCCCTGGTCACACCTAGGAGTGGATTTCATCACGGACCTTCCAGTCTCTGACGGATGCACCTGTGTAATGGTAGTGGTGGATCGATTTTCTAAGTCATGTCGTCTGATTCCCCTGCGAGGACTTCCCACAGCTATGGAAACTGCGGAAATAATGTTTAACTGTGTTTTCAGATACTATGGACTTCCCAAAGATATTGTATCTGACTGTGGACCACAGTTCACCTCCCGAGTCTGGAAGTCGTTCTTCAAGCTCCTAGGTGTGACCGTAAGCCTCTCCTCTGGCTATCATCCCCGAACAAACGGGCAGACGGAGAGGAAGATACAGTTTCCTACGTACCTTCTGTCACGGTCACCAGGACTCCTGGAACCAGTTTCTGGGTTGGGCCGAGTACACCCAGAACTCCCTCCGTCAACCTACCACTGGACTTACTCCCTTCCAGTGCGTACTCGGCTATCAACCCCCACTGTTCCCCTGGACCGGGGAACCATCAGACGTGCCAGCGGTGGACTACTGCTTCCGGGAGAGCGAGAGGGTCTGGGACTCAGCACATCTCCAACTCCAACGAGCCCTACGCAGGCGCAGAATGGCAGCTGACCTTCCGCGTTCTGAAGCACCCAACTACCAGCCAGGACAGAAGGTTTGGCTGTCGACCAAGGACATCAGGATGCGCCTGCCCTGTGTAGCGAATCTGTACAGGTATTTAATTAATTTATGGGTGAAATATATGAATATAATAAATCATAAAGCTTTATGATTAATTATAATACATATACCGACCCGAGAGGGAATTATACATATATTGTGAATTAATTACAACGAATTATAATCAATTACATATATGATTAGTTCTGACTTGATAATAATTTAGAGAAACTAGTTTGTCCAGCAAACCGTTAGCTCTTCATAGCCGATTATAAAAGGAAGGTTTTTCTCTGGCCACGAGAAAGACTTCCTATTCTAGCATCAATGCGTAAAGCAAGGATACTGGATCGAAACGTTAAAGTGACCTGGGTTTGTTGCATGAGCAAAAAAAACAATCGAGCATGAATATAATGTATTTAATATATGAAACTACGGATACAGAGACTATACTACTAAACATACACAAACAATACACATATATAGAAAGCGAAAGTAAAGTCAAGAAAACAGAGGTGATCAAAGGAATGGCAACTTACTAACAGTTAAAACCTTTGAGAGCCAGCAAGGAAACTCAGCTTACACATCGAGCTTAAAACGCTTTGGAAAGAATGGTTCTATACTTGCATAGGTTCAGGTGCTGTGGTCGTTTCGTGTTTCTTCAGGAGTTTCGGTGCGTGCGGCTGGAGCGATTGGTCCTTTTCCGAGAAGGTGTTCTTCGGAGGGATTTTCAAACAAGGGTTTAACTTAAGAGTAAGATAACCGGAAAATAAAGAAAAAGAGTCCGTCTCCTAGGCGATGAAGAGAGAAGACTTAGGGCGACGGATGAAGAGGGTTTGACAAAGAAACTTGTTGCCAAAAGATGGTCGTCCCGAAGAGAGGGGGCGCGTGATGGAAGCGCGGTCGCCGAGACGTCCGGGAGAGACGGGTGTTAAATGGCGAGAGACAATCGAGAGACAATCGAGAGACGCGTGTCATTGTGTTTTAAGGACAACAGGCCAGAACGCCTCCTGGGATACATCAGCCAATGATGAGGGTGCGATTATGGCGGGCAAACTCTTTCTTTGTCTCCATTTATGACCTAATTTGCATGGTTTATGAAGTGTCCGATCTGAGTACATTTTCTTCAAAGTACCATTAAAAATAGAAGAATGCATTTTACAGTCGTGTGACATACATTTTCAATTAGAGCATAACGAAAGCTTTACAATGAGACCAAACTTGTCAGATGGCAAAGACATAAAAGGGGAGATACAGTTTATACTTGAGTTTTATCGTTTAGAAGAAAACTAATACAACTACAGTCATAGCTAAGCTTATATACTAGGGATAAATACATGCACCTTTAAATACAGCGATGGGTACACTTTGGCACAGTCATATTTGGAGGATAAATATACATTCACAATCTCCATGCGTGTTTGTGAGTGTCTGTATGTGTGTGTGTATTGGGGTTGTGGCCAGTGTCTGTGACCACATCACCCTTAGTCCCACCAGGGTGACTCTTTGAAGTCTCTGGAGCTGGTGAGAATGTGTCCTGTTTTTCTTTACTAGGGGTAACAAAGGTGCCAATAGGGCAATTGGTCCCGGACTTGCCGGAGCCGATTCGTGATTTACATGCACAGTTCAGGAGGCTAAAAGCATTCTGAAATGTCCAAAGTTGATTGACTAGCTGGATCTATCCAGACGCTACACCTGTAGGAAGCTGAGCCCTAGATTCATTGGCCCCTTCACCATCCTCTGTCAGATCAACCCTGTCACTTACCAGCTACAGCTTCCCCCTGAGTACAAGATTCCCCGTGTTCCATTTCTTTGTTAAAGACTCATCACCCCTCTGTTCCTCTCCTCACAGAGCCTGGCGAGCCCGAGGAACCCCCCCTTCCTCTGATCGTGGAAGACAGAGCAGCATACCTAGTTCGAGACATCTTGGACTCCCGGCGCCCTTTCTGTGTGTAACAAAAGTATACTACCGCAAAATATATACAGAGGTGTTTTATTAGTGCATTTCTTAAAAATGTGCTTTGAATGCTTTAAAAATAGTTCAGTCTTAGTAGACTTTTATACAGTAATCCTAAATTTAAATTAAATTGATTTTATTAAAAATATATTACTAATGTACAAGTTATATGTACATTTTCCGGTAACACTTTACAATAAGGTTAATTAGCTAACATTAGTTAACCACATTAGTTAAAATGAACTAATATTGAACTGCACTTATACAGCATTTATTAATCTTTGTTAATGTTAATTTCAACATTTACTAATACATTATTAAAGTCTTGTTAATATTAGTTAATGCACTGTGAACTAACATGAACAAACAATGAACAACTGTATTTTCATTAACTACTGTTAACGAAGATTAGTAAATACAGTAACAAATGTATTGCTCATGGTTGGTTCATGTTAAGTAATACAATAACTAATGTTTAACTAATGAACCTCATTGTAAAGTGTTACCCATTTTCCTAACTGTGGTACTTAAGTACACTTAATATAAATGCACTAATTAACACTAACACTTAAATTGATTTTAAGTGTATTCAGATAAAATATACCAAAATACATAAGTGTTTTATAAATGCATTAATTAAAAGTGTGCTCTGAACGCTTTACATACAGTTTTAGTGGATTTTTATATATACTGTCACTAAGTTCTATTTTCATGAAAAATAAAACATGCAGGTTAAACGTGTATTAAAATTTACAATTGATCAGTAAGTATACTTTTCATGCAGGTTAAACGTACTAAAATTTACAATTTATCAGTAAGCATACTTTTAGCATAAAGTACTTAGAGTGCTTTATTTTATATATTTTAATGTCGGGAAAAAAATTGCTACTAATGACATTCTAATAGTGTACTTGTTTGTACTTGTCACAGTTCGCGGGTTCACTGGTTTCTCAATATGCGCACTTGTCTGTACTTGTGTTCTTGTGGACTTGTGAAACGTCATCAGTCGCTGTCCAAGTACTGTTCCAATTCAAAGTTCACATCTAGCCAAGTACAGTTCAAATCCCCGGATGTGTTCTTGATCCGCCCCTTTTATCGAGGATGCATCAAGAGGTGACTTGTGCAGACTTGAGACAGCCAGGTATCCCAGAATGCATCTCGCACTAACCAGCAAGCGTCAATAGTAAAGGAGAAAACGCACGCAATTTAAACATATTACTGTTATTATGTCATGATATGTAGTTTTAAGAGTTTTTCAGGTGAAAATGTACTGGTTTAAAGCTCAAATTTGTGGTTTATTGATAAAGATCAATGGCGATCACCGCCATGAGCTCAGCGCTCATGTAACCAGCCAAGAACAGCCTTACCTTGGCTAGTCCTTCTGACGTTTGCCACTGGTTCCATTTTGGCTAAGGGCAACGTGACGTTTCATAACTTTATATATGGCTATTTAACGTTTGTATCCTACTAAAGCACTGATTTTTTACGCTTGACTGAATTGTTTGCTTTATTTCTTATTGTATATTCTTATACCTTTTTATAATGGCTATGATCATTAAAACTGACATTTAACAAAAAGAGACAGGGTTGTGTTTTATGTTATATTTCATTTCATTACAGTGAAGATAATCAGAGTATGCACAAATATTATTATGTTTAATATTTTTGAAATGTAAACGAAAAGAGGCAGGGTTGTTTAATGTTTCGTTTTGTTATAAATATATGCAGACATTGCAGATAATCAATCACTCATTGCCTGAGGCTATTAATATGTTTTTGTTTGTTTATTTGTTTTTTTTTTTAAATAAAACGAAAAGAGGCAGAGTGGTGTGTTATAACACATTTCGTTTTATTGTTGCCTAAAATATACATACAGAGATAACCGGAGAAGCCAGAGCGAGCTGAGTGACGTTATCAAGTACGCTGCTGTGCCATTTGCAGAATCACCGGACTTGTGTTCTCCCGTCCACGGGAGTCCGTTCTCCTGAGTCCAACTAGTCAAGTCTGAACTACCAAGGACGCAAGTCCGAACTTTGAGAACTTGGTTTTGAGAAACGCCTTCTGTCTCTCTGTGAGTTTCCCTGCATCCCAATGTGCATACTATCCACCCTAAATAGTATTGAATATTACTAATGTCACATACTATTTAGGATTGATAGTATGCACATTGAGACGCAGGCTGTGTGTTGCTGCTGCTGCTGATCTGATCATTGTCAGCTGGGGCTCATCAGTGCCGCTATTTAATGGCTGTACATTTTGCCCCTGCATGTGTTGTCAGATCGTTGGTGTGTTAGTCCTGGCTGTGTTTGAGTCTCTGGTTCCTCGTTCCTGTTCTGGATATTCCCTGTCATGGCAGTTTTGGATTACCTGTTGGATTCTTGCTGGAGGACTGGTTTGCCCATTGCAGTCTCTGCGTTACCAAGAAAGACTTTGCCATCTGCACCCACAACATCTGACCCTTGCTCTTTTTCTTGCTGCTATTTTTTTTTTTTTTTTTTTAATAAGCTGATATTTGCTGCATTCGCCATTGAATCCTTATTTCACGTGACAGTACTATTTAAAGACACCATTAACATGTAGTTAAGTATACCATATAAAGGGAATATTAACATTTATTGTATAAAAATATGTGGGCAATAATTCTTATATTTTAAATAATAAGTGTATTTTCTATGTCTGATGAGTATATTTAAAAATGTATGAAATATGGGTTCAAGTGCCCTACAAATGGTAACTAAATACATTTTTTTAATACAGAGATAGTATGTTAAAAGCACATTTTAGTTCATATTCATGGTGTCTCAAAATAGCACAGTTGAGTACAAATAGATGTTTTTAAGATTATCTTAAAAAGTACTAAAGAAGATTTTTTTTAGTACATTAAGTACAAAATTAGTGCACGAAAATAGAGCACTTTAAGTACATTATGGAAGTGTATTGTAGTGCACAAAGATATTACAGCTTGGTTCTGCCCTCCATGCTGGGTTCTCAAGTCCTTACATCCTGAGTTGTGCCTCACACTTCACACCAGGGCAAGCTCTAGTCGGTGTGGTGCAGTGGGTATTTCATTCCCCAAAGTGTCGTTCTGATGCAGCGTGAGTTCCCTCAAAAGGGCACGTCTCGGGTTACGAGACGCTGTGTCCCTTTGCCTCCTGAGAGCCTGTGAAAGACTTGCTTTGACCTATCAGAAGCTAACACTGTTGTGTGCCGGCTCCCCTTTTTAGCTTCCGTTTACAGTGTCACATGTGACGTCATGACGCAACACCAATCGAGATTGGACTAGTTTAATACATACTCAGAAATTCAGACACTGTCACACTGAAGGCATTCCCCATAGTGTCGTTCTGACGCAGCATCTCGTTCCTTTCTCAGGGAACAAGGGTTACAGTCGTAACCCGAGACGTTACAGTCAAGTAACCCGAAATGATCTATTGACATACAAGAGGTTATTGTACTATAAAAGTATTGTGTAAGTTTCAGAACTAAGTCCAAAAACAGCTTTTATTGAAACCAAACACAGAAAACAAATCGTTTCGGATTTTGTCATAGTTACATCATAGTGCAACAAAAAACCACCTCTGCAGAAATTCAATGCCTACTTCTACATCGTTGCCTCTTCAGCCCCGCCCACCGATTTGTGCATGTCATGTAGTAGTAAATACGAAAGAGATTCAAACACAGGATTACTCCAGCAACAAAATGATAGAGATGCCTTTGAAGATTACAAGACGTTTTGCAGTGTCAACTTGTGGAAAAACAGTCTTTGTATTGCTTTCCTTGTGATCCTAACATTAAGAATGTGTGTGGATGAACTTTATTTTTAACAAAGTTCCAGTCAGATTGCGTCAGTAAGACACTGTTCGTTTTTTTCACTTCATTTTACTGTGAATTTGTTTTTATAAATAAGATGTAGGCTTTTTAGAGAGACTGAAAATAAAAGATGATACAGTGCTGACTATATTGGATCCTACAGTAATGTTGCAACACACAAGTGTAAGTAACAATGTGTAACTATTGCTTTGTCTGTTACAGTTTGTTTGATATTTACAGTATTTATACTGTAGCACCACAGTCAAACTGTCAATAGCTGTGATTTGCTGTTCTTTCCTTTGTTTTGGCATTTATGGGGGTAATGTGTTGGATTATAAGATATGGAAGACAGGATGTAGAGTGCTGCTTTTGTTGTTGTTTTGATATAAGCCATAATCCTGAACAGCTGAGACTGAAGAAAGGTAAGCAGCTGCTTATATACTCTGACTGTTGATTGTAAGATTTAATGGGTTTGCGCATCCATAAATTATGTTTAGAAACTTCACGAAATGGATAAAGAAACACATACTATACAGAGTCAGACACTTAATATTTAATGTTTTTAGATAAGTTAATTGTGTTTGAAAAGGAAAAGAAATGCTTTTACATACGTTACAGAAGTCATTCAAATAATTTAACAGAAAGATAAATGTTGATTAATAACTTAAAAGATATATATTGAAGCGGCAGTGGATTCCAGAATTCACCCCTTCAGTCCCCCCTTAAGGCCAATGTGGAGTCCTAAACACCACATCTGGTCTAACAATTTAGGCCGCTTCAAAATTTAACATTGCTGACCAGTGGCGTAACTTTGTTTTAAAAAGTGGGTGGGACAGGAATGTGGTGGTGGTGGGGGGGGGGAGCATTTACATTAGTCAATAAATACATAGTGGATCCATGACTAATGTTAGATTGACTTGATGGATGAGGGGTAGAATTTCTGTTCAGCATGTCAGAGGTTCTGGGTTCTAATCTGCCCTTGTGTAATTTTTTTTTTTTTTTCTCATTAAAACCAAAGATGTTCATCAGTGATTGTATATCAAGAGCAGGGACACGTTTATGTGTATTTTGTTTTGTGATTTCGCTGGAAAGAATAGAATCTCTGCGAATCTCTGAGCACACTGCACTCATCCGTGTGAAGACTGCGCAGTGTGCACGAGCGCCAAGAGCACACTGTTGCGCCACTGATAACAGCAGTAACGAGCACTCAACACAATTTCAAAAAGAACACATCCCAGCGACAGATCGCCTATTATTTAACACAAACAAATGAATTTCTAATCATCTAGAGATGTTTCTTTTGTATTAGTAGCCTATACATCCGTGCCGCGAGATGTTTCAAAAAGTGGTGGGGACAATATCGAACCTGGCAAAAAGTGGTGGGGACATGTCCCACCCGCCCCACCCGCAAATTACGCCTATGTTGCTGACCCATGCTCCCCTGGCAGGTAAAAATGGTATAAAATAGACAATAGGTTTTCCCTCGAAGGACTTAACTAGAACAGAATATTCTACAGAGCACATAGTGCATTCTTGACCTTCAGTCCTTACATATAGTTGTCTTTACATCAATCAATGTCTGAGCATACACATTATCCATTTCTATTATTTAAATTGGTTAAATGATTGTTAAGGCTGCATAAATTAGGTCAACCGGAACTGGGAACACTTCCAATACCACCCGATGTACTTATTGTAAGAAGAATGGCATCTACGCTAATATTAGTCTGTCTCATCCTTATTCTGAGGTTACCGCAGTCAGCTGGATCCGGTCCATATCCAGATGGTGGACCTGCACCTAGACACGACCACAACGCAGCCGTGAATGTCAGCAGAGGCCGAGTCTATTAGACAATCCCCTGTGAAGGCCTCGTTGACATGACAGCCACTGGCACAGATCCTCAGCAAAGACCACAAGAACCAGACAGGTCCTCTACACAGCCCCTATAGCCAGCTTAGGCTCCATACCGGCGTGATGAATCCAATCTTCAAGCAAAAGGAACTGGATGAACATTTGAATGCTACCGATCCCAATCTGAAGTCTGACTTGTGATGCTGCCTGAATCATAGTCACACTGTGTTCGTTCTTTGGCCAGAGGAGAACTTGCCCCCCAACTGACCCTGGTTTCTCCCAAGTTTTTTTTTTTTTTTTTCTCCATTCTGTCACCTGACAGAGTTTGGGTTCCTTGCCACTGTCGTCTCTGGCTTCCTTAGTTGGGGGACACTTAATATTCAACAATATTATTGATCTGACTGTACTGATGTTGTATTAGAACTAAACTGAGCTGGACGATGACTTTTTTTGCAGAACTGCTTTATAGATGAAATGAACTAATGTAGTAATTGATGATCTATACAATGAAACTGAATTAACACTAAACTGACTTCAGCTGAACAACAGCAGAAATGCATAGTTTTTCTGTTATCACTGTAAAGCTGATTTGAAACAATCTGTATTGTATAAAGCGCTACATAAATAAAGGTAACTTGACTACTCCTAATAACTAGGGATGCACTAGGGCCCGATACTGCACTCGTGTATTCATACTTGTACTTGTTAAAATGCTCCAATAACAACGCCCGATACCACACAGCTTGAATAGTACAATGCTTGTGACAAAGAAACATCGACAACAGAGCAAACAGAGAGCAGAATGGATATATCAGAGAAGGATGTCTATGAAGTAAATGTATTGAATTAATAGAATGTTAAACAAATTAAATATTTATGCCTATATAGCTGTATCCATAGGCTTTATGCATATTTGAGTGCCTGAGATCGTACTTGCAAGCTCACATTAGTGATGGGAGAAACAAAGCTTTTTAATGCTTTGAATCAATTAAACCAGTTGCTTAGCAACATGATTCACTGTGAAGGGGCAATCCCCTGCCGCTTCAATATATATCTTTTAAGTTATTAATCAACATTTATCTTTCTGTTAAATTATTTGAATGACTTCTGCAACGTATGTTAAAGCATTTCTTTTCCTTTTCAAACACTAGAAAATAATTTTGAATATTGTCTGTACCTCTCACTGAGAGAAAAGAACATGTTATCAGTATGTTTTGGGAAAGTTTCCTGCTCAGAGCAGAGCTCAGATCAACTTCAACCTTGAAGAAGCTGTGACACATGTGTATCTGTGTATGTGCGTAAGTGTTCTGTGCAGGTCCTTTGTACTGGTGGACAACTGGCACTCTGCTTGAGACCAGCAGACGCCATGTCATGAACCCAAAAGGACATCCAGTACCTAAATCCAGAGTCCCCTCGTCAGCATCGTGACGAATGAAGAAATGTTTCAGACTATCTGTCCATGTGTGGAAGATTACCAAATTTGTCTATTTTTCTTAGCCAATCAGAATCATTCAACCTGAAGTAATGACGTAGTTAGTTGACTCTGTTATAATATAATTGTTGTGGAAATGTGAATGTACGGAGAGCGGCCTACGAACTCCTTGTGAGACTTGAAGCTGGCTTCTGCTGATGAAACTGCAAACTATTCTTCAGTAAAATTGTCTTCAATTTATTATTTTTTTTAAAAAACTCTGACTCCGGGTCTTTATTCAACATATCTGGTCTTTTGGATCTTTAACTGTAAAATTCCCCTATAGTTAATGGTGGAGTGAATGCGAGCAATCGTTCTTCGGTGACATCCCTGGCTAAACAACAAACAAGGTAGGAAGCTGTTTTATTATCTGGCTAGGGATATCTGAGTGGAAGAGACTGGGTAAGGGGAACGGGATAGCCTCACTCAGACATGAGTGAGGAGTACCGTCGAGCTGGATTTTGAGGCCAGGAAGGTACATTAATTATACTAGCTTTATGATATTGATGATCATTGAATTTGATAGTACAAACCCGATTCCAAAAAAGTTGGGACACAGTACAAATTGTGAATAAAAAAGGAATGCAATGATGTGGAAGATTCAAATTTCAATATTTTATTCAGAATACAACATAGATGACATATCAAATGTTTAAACTGAGAAAATGTACCATTTTAAGGGAAAAATAAGTTGATTTTAAATTTCATGGCATCAACACATCTCAAAAAAGTTGGGACAAGGCCATGTTTACCACTGTGTGGCATCCCCTCTTCTTTTTATAACAGTCTGCAAACGTCTGGGGACTGAGGAGACAAGTTGCTCAAGTTTAGGAATAGGAATGTTGTCCCATTCTTGTCTAATACAGGCTTCTAGTTGCTCAACTGTCTTAGGTCTTCTTTGTCGCATCTTCCTCTTTATGATGCGCCAAATGTTTTCTATGGGTGAAAGATCTGGACTGCAGGCTGGCCAATTCAGTACCCGGATCCTTCTTCTACGCAGCCATGATGTTGTAATTGATGCAGTATGCGGTCTGGCATTGTCATGTTGGAAAGGTCTTCCCTGAAAGAGACGACGTCTGGATGGGAGCATATGTTGTTCTAGAACTTGGATATACCTTTCAGCATTGATGGTGCCTTTCCAGATGTGTAAGCTGCCCATGCCACACACACTCATGCAACCCCATACCATCAGAGATGCAGGCTTCTGAACTGAGCGCTGATAACAACTTGGGTTGTCCTTGTCCTCTTTAGTCCGGATGACATGGCGTCCCAGTTTTCCAAAAAGAACTTCAAATTTTGATTCGTCTGACCACAGAACAGTTTTCCACTTTGCCACAGTCCATTTTAAATGAGCCTTGGCCCAGAGAAAATGCCTGCGCTTCTGGATCATGTTTAGATATAGCTTCTTTTTTTACCTATAGAGTTTTAGCCAGCAACAGCGAATGGCACGGTGGATTGTGTTCACCGACAATGTTTTCTGGAAGTATTCCTGAGCCCATGTTGTGATTTCCATTACAGTAGCATTCCTGTATGTGATGCAGTGCCGTCTAAGGGCCCGAAGATCACGGGCATCCAGTATGGTTTTCCGGCCTTGACCCTTACGCACAGAGATTGTTCCAGATTCTCTGAATCTTTGGATGATATTATGCACTGTAGATAATGATAACTTCAAACGCTTTGCAATTTTTCTCTGAGAAACTCCTTTCTGATATTGCTCCACTATTTTTCGCCGCATAATTGGGGGAATTGGTGATCCTCTGCCCATCTTGACTTCTGAGAGACACTGCCACTCTGAGAGGCTCTTTTTATACCCAATCATGTTGCCAATTGACCTAATAAGTTGCAAATTGGTCCTCCAGCTGTTCCTTATATGTACATTTAACTTTTCCGGTCTCTTATTGCTACCTGTCCCAACTTTTTTGGAATGTGTAGCTCTCATGAAATCCAAAATGAGCCAATATTTGGCATGGCATTCAAAATGTCTCACTTTAAACATTCGATATGTTATCTATATTCTATTGTGAATAAAATATAAGTTTATGAGATTTGTAAATTATTGCATTCCTTTTTTATTCACAATTTGTACAGTGTCCCAACTTTTTTGGAATCGGGTTTGTGTAAGAAGTCGCCGAAGCCACGGAACGGCAGGCAGAACGCACTCTAATACAGGGACGCAAAAGTGACTAGGACACAGCGTGGTGTACAGAGGTGTGTAAGGCACTGGATGAAGTAGATCTGGTGGCACCGTGAACCTGACTCTGTCTCTTCCACATCAGATTATGTGCATCAGAACTTAGTGATTCAGACAGTTAGGGATTAAGCTATATAAGTTAATTACAAAATAAAAAATAAATAGATATAGGGTTTCTTGTTTGCCTGGGATGCATCTAGAATGATTCTGAGAAAAGTAAAAAAAAAATTGACCTCCCTCTGAGCCACTTGTTCCAAAATATGTGATTTTGGAGTATACTTTGCAGTTGCATCACGCAGAAGCCAAAACTGTGTTGTTTAAAGATTGCCGCCTCCATCTATTTCAGGTGAATATTAACTTTGACTAAGACATGGCTGACAAATTAAGTAACTTGATACAGATAATGAGGTAGAAGAGAGCAAATCCTGTAAGCAGCTCTGCTCTGAAGCCCTCACTTCAAAGACATTTGCAGAGATTATTAAGAAAATGGTTAGTCAGGGTTTTGATTCTGATTGGAAAGTTAAACAACAATTTGACTACCTACAAACAAAGAAAGAACCAGAAAAATTTGTTTCCGTGCAGCTTATGAAAATTATTGTGCTGCTAATGATAATGATGAAGATTATGATTCGGATATTGTGATTGAATACGCCACTGGACCGTGGACTGTCAAAAGAATACAGAGAACTGCTTATCAGTGGCTCTGTTGACCTTCCAAATTGGGACTCACTGCTATCATGGTGTGCTGTGAGTTGGAGCCGTTTACAAGCTCACAAAGATCAAAATATAGGCAAAGTGTCGGCTTCTGTGGGTAAAGCTAAAACAAATCCACAAGATGACATAGAATGTTACCAGTGTGGTAGGAAAGGGCATTTGGCTCGTTCATGCCGTAAACATCCGTTAAAATGCCACAAGTGTGGGAAACTTGGCCATACTCGCAAATATTGTAAACAAAAGAAAGGAAAGAAAGAACAAAAAAAGAGACTTCCACTCTGTCTGAGAATGAGCTTGTGAAATTGAGAAAGAACAAGAGATAACAATAAGTTTTATATTGAATGGACAAAAACAGGCTGATGTAAAATTACAGACAATAAATCTAAAACGTGAGTTACAAAAATATATAAAAAGTAAGTAGAGGATGAAAATAGGGATGATTGGATGTTCTGAAAGTTTCACTTGATGGAAAAATATTTGAACAGTCTCAAGTATGTTTTCTTGCGATGAGCACATCACTACTGTAGTGTAAATAACTAAATGATGTAGGACCTCTGAGTTCTAAATATTTGGTTTTTGATGGTCAAAGTGACATAGAGGGTTTAAATGGCAAAAATGAGACTGCCAGTGTCACAGAGACTCGACCTGATCGGAAGTTTGTAGTTTACAAGCTATTTATAGTGAAGCACTGTGTTTCAGTCGAAAATCATGGACACAGAGATGTTAAAAGAAATGATTGCCATAAAGAGGGCAATTAGTTGTTAAATTTGTCAAAGGAAAACTCAACGAGTATAAAGAGGTCTTTAAAATGGTAATACAGACCTTGAATGATAGAAGTGACTATTTTGATGAATTTCTTCTATGACCAGTAACTTTTTGTCTGATCTTTGTCACCACCATGTGCAGGGCCGATGGCTCCAGTTACAGATGTAGCAGGACACTACACTGAATGGACAGTTGTGAGAATTAAGTTCACTGAGTATAATCTCAGCACTGATATTTCCCTTTCGAAAGGGAACTCGCTCTGCGTTTGAAACGCTATGGGGAACGTCACACGTGACTCTGTGTTCGAAAGCCAATGCCAGCGACAGCCTATGACGTCATATGGCGTGACCCGGATGTATAAAAGGAGCGGACAGTGCTTGAGGGCGTTTCCCTATGAAAACGCTTGAGTTCCCGCCTGGCCCTCTTCTCGAGGGAAGGGGCGTCGACATCTGCGCCTGATGGGTCTGGCCCCGGCGGCGGCTGCATTCATGGGGCTCGCAGATGGAGCTCGCTGCGGAGTTTGAGAGAGGTGTTAATGTCTCTCAGCCTCCGGCAGCGGCTGGCGGGGATGACATCATCGGATCCAGGAGCGAGTGTTCTTCTGGCAGCTAGCCCCCGAGAGCAGGAGATGGCGGTGGAGGAAGAAGCAAGTGAGACCGCTTCTTTCTCCAGGCCTCCTTGCCCAGCATACGCTGAGTTACTGGAGGTTATGGAGTGCGCTGCGGGCAGACTGCAGCTGCCGTGGGAGCGCGTAAGGAAGGAGACCGTACGCGGAAGACTGGACGAACGGTTTCTTTCTGACCATAACCCAGTAACTCTGGTGAGCCTTCTATTCCTTCCGGATCTCCATGTAGAGGTCGAGAAGGCATGGAAGAGCCCGTACTCGGCGAGAATACATCCACATCAGCGGGGAAATTTCGCTGATGTGGAGGGATTACGCCAGCACGGTTATGTGTCGATGCTGCCCATTGACGAGACGTTTGCGAACTATCTCATCACGGGCAGTGCACCGACACTTAAAGCTCCAGTCCTGCCGTCTAGACACCTTAAGATGACATCTCATCTGAACGGCAGGGCGTACGCTGCAGCGGGTCAGGCTGGCGCGGCTTTGCACACTATGGCGGTGTTACAAGCCTACCAGGCTGACTTGCTGAAGGATCTGGATCAGGGGCAGGGTTTGTCCCCTGATGCGGTAGCTGAGCTGCGCCGCACCACAGATCTCGCTCTCCGGGCCGCCAAGCAGACGGCCGCCTCGATTGGCCATGGTGGCCATGGAGAGGCATCTGTGGCTGAACAGGGTGGACATCGGGGAGTAAGAGAAGGGCTTTCTCCTCGATGCCCCAGTCTCACCTTCTGAACTTTTCGGCGGTTCCGTTGAGACGGTAGTTGGAAAGTTCAGAGAGGCGAGGGCACGCTCAGCAGCTTATAAGAACTGTATACCGCTCAGATCCGATTCTGGGCCCAGACAGCCGGGAGGCCCTGGCCTGTCTTGAGCCGAGACTCAGAGACAGGGCCAGCGATCCAGTGTCGCCGCTCGAGCACCTCCTCCACCTCGGAGTAAGTCACAAAAGCGGCGGGATACAAGGAAGAGGCAAGATTTGAGGGAGGTGATCGAACACAGGCGCCAGCAACGCCGGTGATCGATCCCCTCTCTGGCGAGGGCAATATCACATCTACCCTCGCCCCTCTTCCTCGGGCCTCCCAGGAGTTCTTAACTAACTGTACATGTTCAGGAGACACCTTTGAACAGTCAGGCTGATGGCTGGGCCCATGATGAAATTTTTCTTTCTTCTGGCTTGATAGTGAAAGGGTTCTTTTACCTTCAGAACCTGGATTCTATCCTTCCATCAAAATCTGAAGGAAGAGTCCCTGGTCTTCGAGCCACGGGAAGGTAAGACAAGGTCCCATTTATTATTTAAATGCTTGACCCTGTTTTGTTCCTGTGTATGATTATATTTTCCTGAGCATGTAACAGTAAAATATGTTTAAGGGGTTTTTGGGCAAAACTGAAGTGGTTTTCAAGTTGACTAAGCAGGCCACAAAATGGCTGCTGCTTAGTCTCCTTTGAGCTTCTCAGCTAGTTTCATTGTAGTCTGAGTTGTCACTCACTACTTCAGTTTATAAGTTTTGGCAGCCTTAATCGGCCGCCTGACATTGTGGCTTCTGAACTTCGCTTTCTTTCTCTTTCCATGAGATTTGGAAGCAAATAACAGGCTTTATTAGGCTTTTGGCGCCTGTTGTTTGTATCTAGGCCCATAGCTTAGCGGCCAGGCTAGAGGTAGGTTAATTGTGTTATTTGTATAATAACCCCTTATATACTATCCCTTTTCTGGATATGTAGTTCCTAGTTCTGGCCTCCTCCTGAGGGAGTTGTTAGGCCATATGCCCATTATCCCCTTGCTATGCAGGTGCAATTGTTGAGTTTAACAGCTAGGTTGTAGACTGTTTTTAGACTCCCTGATGCTGTTATCTCAGGTGGTAGGCCCTTATCTTTGCGTAGATAAGTTAAGCAGTCATGTGCTAGGCCCCACTTTCTAGAACTTTTTATGCTATGGAAAATGTGTTTTTCCCTCTGAGCCACTTGTTCCTCTTTGAAAATAGCATATGCATCAAAGTGTTGTGCTTGCTTTGAGTTCTAGATTTTTGCCCTACATTTGTATGTGAGCTTACTTATGCTGCCACAGGTTAGCACCTGTTCTCATAATAGCAGGCTTTTTCATGTAGCTGCTATTGGAGACATTGGTGACCTAATATTCCCCATTAGTAGGTTTATTGGTGTTACTGAGTGCATCACCTGTTGGATTGCATACTCAGGGTAGTATAGTGCCTTATGGGCCTTCCTTAGACCATGTTGGCTTTGTTTGGTTCCCTTTAGCCTTCTTATTTTAGGGTACATTGCCTGTTGGAATGTGTAGCCTAACTCAGGTTGCAGTTAGCTTCCCATAGCTTATTTGGGTTAGAGCTGGTTCCCTGTAGCTTGGTCCCCTTAAATTCACGAGCTGAAGCCATGTGTCATTGGAATGGTAGGCCCCACAAGGCCTCCTTTTTAGTTGACTTGGGAAACCATACCACCTTAGCGGCCACACACCACCTTTGACGGATAGGCCCTAATCAGGCCTGTTCACGTTGGGTGGTAGTGTTTTATGTATTCCTTCTGAGGAAGTTTCACCGAATACATGGTTTTTGGTGTGGTATGGTTATGGCAGCCACTTGCTGATGCCATACTAAGGTAGGCCTTCTTCGGCCTCCGGTGTAGCATGTGGAGTTCAGCTATGTACTCTTCTCGCTGTGAGAGTTTTTGTGGTGTTTTTACCGAGTACTTTGAGTGGTTAGCCCCTCAGGGTGAATGTTGTGGTGAAACCTTACTGAGGTTTGGTTTAAACTGCATCCGCCTCCTTGAGTTTGATCCTTACCCTAGTTGAGCTAATAGCCACCTAGCCTTTAAGGTGGATCTATTATATGCTCCTAGAAATGGCCACTGGACTTGCGCCATATGTCTAAGAGGTTGCTAGGCCCTATGGGCCGCCTTTTTGAACATACTGGTATATGTTTGTGTATATTTCTCTCCGAGAATTATCTGTATACACTTCCGGTTGGCCAGGGGCCCAGATGATAAGTTTAACCTCCTTTGGTTCGGTTATTTATCGTTCTTGGTGCCTAAAACACTGCCACGAGCTGATGCCACGTGTCTGTTGAGGTTATAGGCCTGGTTAGGCCTTCCTTAATACGTGTTGGCGTATGTTGTACTCCTCTTGCTTTAAAGAGTAAAAAGGTGCTTTTACTGAGTACACTGCTCGTTGGATTGTGTTAGGTGGATTGTCATGCGGGCACTTTTGCAGCCTCTTAACTCCCTCGGGTCGGCGGTCACGCCGGCGATACCACCTCGGTTTTTTTCTTATCAGTGTGAAAGAGACTCAAAATACTCCGTCAATGTTGCACATACAATTAAGAGTTATACACCATTTTAATCTGTGGAATATCTTCTTTTATTTGTGTACACTCAGAGTAAAAGCAAAATGTTGTGCTTTTTGCAAAATAAAGAAAACTAACATGATGCGTGATCTCTCGTCTCCCTCTGAACGAAGTCCAATCTGATAGTTCTCAGAAAACGAACTGTAACTTAGTGAATACTAATCACAAAAAAAATTAAACTTATGTCTAAAGACATAAGTTGAAATTTCAGGTTTTAAATCTTGTAAGTCAAATCGAAAACAAAAATTCTGTGTTTATGTAATCCGTATGAAAAGACACACATGTATCACAGAAATACATTATATTTTAAAGTATATAATAGAATACCATTATTTTAAATTGTAATAATATTTCACAGTATTGCTGTTTTTTCTGTATGTTTGATATACACCATGATGAGCTTGAGACATGATCACAAAGGATTTTTTCACAGCCTACCTGACTGAAAGAGCTCATTGATATGCAGGTCATTAGAGGTCATTATGCGAATCCTTTGTCTTCTCAGGTGTGAATCACAGGATTATTCATGATGATTCACGCCTCCACGCATACTGTGTTTCTTGACAAAAAGTGTCTTACAAAAACTAAATCAATATATTGTTTTTGTGGGATTACAAATTTGTACTATGTTATATCTAGGTTCCAATGTAATAGTATATGAACTGAAAACTTTATATACAATGTGTTTTACATTCTGAGGTAAAGATAATGACATTCTAAGGAGATCAAGGCAGGCAGCCCAGGTGTCTGTGAAATTAACCTTTTGTCTTCATACACTTCCTAACCATTTGGCAGAACAAGCTCAAAGCACAGCTGTGCCTTTGTCTCTATGATAATGTAAAGGTATGGGCGATACTGCCAGACTGATTGGATTGGCACCTATGCATTTGAATGACACCGTTATGCTGATTAGATCATGGCTGGGAAATGTAGGGAATGGGCTGATTCCTGCACTGCATTTGCATGCTTTGTTTAGATTGTCTCCACCTCTACTCTATGTATCCCTCCCCCTTGAATGTATATGAACTACCAAGTACACTGCCTTAGTTAGACTTGGATGACTAAAGCGACGCACTGCGCGTTTCTCAATAAAGAGTAACTTCTGCTTGAAAGATATCCCAACGTCTCCTGGTCTCTGCTTCGACGAGGAGCCTGATCGAGATGGTACGAGCCACATCGCCCGCGACGAGGATCATCGTGTCCGGACCGCTTCCGACGTACCGACGTGGACATGAAAGGTTCAGTAGATTATTTGCTTTAAATGAATGGTTAATGTCTTGGTGTACTGAACAGAAGCTGCTCTTTATAAATAATTGGAATCTTTTCTGGGAGCGACCTAGGCTCTTCCGTGCTGATGGCCTGCACCCCAGCAAAATCGGAGCTGATCTTCTGTCGGAGAACATCTCCAAGACGCTTCGCACCGTATGACTAGTAAGTCAAACCTCAAATCACAGTCTGTGTTCTACCCACTTAATTGATAGAAATGAGTGTAATACAGTCTATAGAAACTGTGTCTATTCCCCGAATAGTGAGGTTCAACAATAAAAATAAAGGATCTAGAAAAAATCTGATCGTGATCAAACCAGAAATTCACAAAATTACTGAACAAAAACCATTTCTAAAGCTAGGGCTACTAAACATTAGATCGCTGACACCTAAGGCGGTTATTATAAATGAAATGATCACAGATAATAGTCTTGATGTAATTTGCCTTACTGAAACATGGCTTAAACCAAATGATTATTTCGGTCTTAATGAGTCTTGTCCACCTGGCTACTGTTATAAAAATAAATGCCGTCCGGTTGGCCGTGGCGGTGGTGTTGCAACAATCTATAGAGAGATTCTTAACGTTACCCAGAAAACAAACTAAAGGTTTAATTCATTTGAAATTCTCGTGCTAACCGTTACACTCTCAGATATAAGTAAAAAGTCGCTACTATCTCTTGCTTTGGCTACTGTTTATAGACCGCCAGGGCCTTATGTTGATTTCCTAAAAGAGTTTGCAGACTTTCTCTCAGACCTATTGGTCAACTTTGATAAAGCGCTGATTGTTGGAGATTTTAATATTCATGTAGATAATACAAATGATGCGTTAGGGGCTGCGTTTACAGATTTACTAAACTCGTTTGGGGTCAAACAAAACGTCACTGGACCCACTCACCGTCTTAATCATACACTAGATTTAATTATATCACATGGAATCAATCCTACTGATATAGAAATTCTACCGCAAAGTGATGATATCACTGATCATTACCTTGTAACATGCGTACTGCATACTGCTGATATTTGTCAAATTGCGCCACGATATCGACTAGGTAGAAAAATTCTTCCGACAACTAAAGATAAATTCACAAATAAACTGCCTGATCTGTCTCACCTGCTCATTGTACCCAAACACACAAATGATCTTGAGAAAATTGCTAGCAGTATGTGCACCACTTTCACTAGTACATTAGATACTGTTGCACCGATGAGATTAAAAAAGGTCAGAGAGAAAAATACTGTACCATGGTACAACAATATTACTCACGCTATCAAAAGAGAAACTCGTAATCTGGAACGCAAATGGAGACAAACTCGTTTAGAGGTCTTTAGAATCGCATGGAAAGACAGCTCGTCCCGTTATAGAAAGACTCTAAAAGCAGCCAGGGCCGAGCATCTCCGCAAACTCATAGAAAATAACCAAAACAATCCAAGGTTCTTATTTAGTACAGTGGCTAGATTAACAAATAAACAGGCATCACCAGAACAAAACATTTCATTACAGTTTAGTAGCGATGACTTTATGAATTTCTTTACTGAAAAAATCGAAAGCATCAGAAATACAGTTGTAAATGTACAACCCTTGACAGAGTTTTATGATTCAGCCTCAATTATCGTCCCTCAAGAACAGTTGCAGTGCTTTACAACTATAGGACAGGAAGAGCTAAATAAACTTATCACAGCATCTAAACCAACAACATGTTTATTAGATCCAATACCCACTAAACTACTGAAAGAATTGTTACCTGTAGCAGAAGAGCCTCTTCTCAATATTATTAACTCGTCTTTATCTCTAGGTCATGTTCCAAGACCGTTCAAGTTAGCAGTTATTAAGCCTCTCATTAAGAAACCACAATTAGATCCAAATGTATTGGCAAATTACAGACCCATTTCAAATCTTCCATTTATATCTAAAATACTAGAAAAAGTGGTGTCGGTCCAATTGTGCTCCTTCTTGCAAAAAAATGCTATCTATGAAAAATTTCAGTCAGGATTCAGGCCTCATCATAGCACAGAAACTGCGCTCGTTAAAATTACAAATGACTTACTTCTAGCTTCTGACCAAGGCTGTATCTCAATACTAGTGTTACTTGATCTCAGTGCTGCGTTCGACACTATAGATCATAAAATACTCCTAGATCGACTACAGAATTACACTGGTATCCAGGGACAGGCATTACGGTGGTTTAGGTCGTATCTATCAGACCGTCACAATTTTGTTTATTTAAACGGGGAAAAATCTAAGATAACGATAGTAAATTATGGAGTGCCTCAAGGATCTGTGTTAGGCCCTCTGCTATTTTCAATATACATGCTGCCACTTGGTAATATTATAAGAAGACATGGAATTAGTTTCCACTGCTATGCCGATGATACTCAATTATATATTTCAACACAACCAGATGAAAACTCTAAATTATCCAATCCGACAGAGTGTGTTAAAGAAGTAAAACATTGGATGACTAGTAATTTTTTCTATTAAATTCAGATAAGACTGAAGTATTACTTATTGGGCCAAAAACCTGTACACAGAATCTCTCAGACTACAATTTGCATTTAGAAGGATGTACTGTTACTCCATCCTCGACAGTTAAAGACCTGGTTGTTATATTAGACAGCAACTTGTCCTTTGAAAATCATATTTCATATGTTACAAAAACAGCCTTCTTCCACCTCAGAAACATTGCTAAGATACGGAATATGTTATCTGTTTCTGATGCAGGAAAGTTAGTTCATGCTTTCATGACGTCTAGACTAGATTACTGTAATGCATTACTAGCTGGTTGCCCTGCTTCCTCAATAAACAAGCTACAATTGGTACAAAATGCAGCTGCTAGAGTTCTTACCAGGTCAAGAAAATATGATCATATAACAACAATTTTATCATCTCTTCACTGGTTATCTATTAAGTTCCGTATCGATTATAAAGTACTGCTAATGACCTATAAGGCTCTAAATGGTTTAGCTCCTGTGTACTTAACCGATCTTTTATCGCCCTACAATCCTTCAC
This sequence comes from Ctenopharyngodon idella, assembly GCF_019924925.1. NCBI lineage: Eukaryota > Metazoa > Chordata > Actinopteri > Cypriniformes > Xenocyprididae > Ctenopharyngodon > Ctenopharyngodon idella. The sequence continues at coordinate 10,691,893 of NC_067231.1, forward strand.
GCTCTTTAAGATCACAAAACTCTGGACTTCTGGTTGTACCTAGGATAGCTAAGTCCTCTAAAGGAGGGAGAGCGTTTTCACATTTGGCTCCTAAACTCTGGAATAGCCTTCCTGATAATGTTCGGGGCTCAGACTCGCTCACCCAGTTTAAATCTAGATTAAAGACACATCTTTTTAGCCAAGCATTCACATAATCCATCTCATATCAGATCAATTGCACATGACTATCTTTGCTTAATGTTATGAACAGCAGCTATGCTAATTATTCTCCATTTGCTTTTCTGTTTTACCTCGGGACGCCCGTCCCGAGGTGACTAGAGAGTACATCAGTTTCAGTTTGGATCCAGCCTCTTAAGAAGACCTCAGATGACTAAAACTTTGGAAGAGACGGCGCCAACTCCTGCGATGACTTCAGAAGATGCAACATCTGGATCAACACGCACATTCGCAAATTTCTATATATCCTAATTATTGTTAATATGTAATTCATTTTTCCAGGAGATCTTTGCTTCTACCTTCAATTAAATTGCAAACAGTGATTGTATATTAATCGCCTAAATTATTACATTATTAGCTAACTACATTCTCCAAATTGTAATGTTGACATGCATTCTCTGTAAAGCTGCTTTGAAACGATATGTATCGTGAAAAGCGCTATACAAATAAATGTGAATTGAATTGAATTGAATTGAAAGATATCCCAACGTCTCCTGGTCTCTGCTTCGACGAGGAAAAAGTTTCCTACAGTTTATATGAACGAGTATGCAGGATAATTTTTACATCATTTTGAAGGTTGAAGGTGCTGGTTTGTGCTCCCCTGTATATTACATGATTAGTTCTGGTTTGATAATAATTTAGAGAAAATATTAGTTTGTCCAGCAAACCGTTAGCTCCTCATAGCCGATTATAAAAGGAAGGTTTTTCTCTGGCCACGAGAAAGACTTCCTATTCTAGCATCAATGCGTAAAGCAAGGATACTGGATCGAAACGTTAAAGTGACCTGGGTTTGTTGAATGAGCAAAAAAAACAATCGAGCATGAATATAAATATGATATAATGATGGAAGCGCGGTCGCCGAGACGTCCGGGAGAGACGTGCGTGAAATGGCGAGGGACAATCGAGGGACAATCGAGAGACACGTGTCATTGTGTTTTAAGGACAATGATGAGGGTGCGATTTTGGCGGGCAAACTTTTTCTTTGTCTCCATTTATGACCTAATTTGCATGGTTTATGAAGTGTCAGATCTGAGTACATTTTCTTCAAAGTACCATTAAAAATAGAAGAATGCATTTTACAGTCATGTGACATACATTTTCAATTAGAGCATAACGAAAGCTTTACAATGAGACCAAACTTGTCAGATGGCAAAGACATACAAGGGGAGATACAGTTTATACTTGAGTTTTATCGTTTAGAAGAAAACTAATACAACTACAGTCATAACTAAGCTTATATACTAGGGATAAATACATGCAGCTTTAAATACAGCGACGGGTACACTTTGGCACAGTCATATTTGGAGGATAAATGTACATTCACAATCTCCATGTGTGTTTGTGAGTGTCTGTATGTGTGTGTGTATTGGGGTTGTGGCCAGTGTCTGTGACCACTTGACCCTTAGCCCCACCAGGGTGACTCTTTGAAGTCCCTGGAGCTGGTGAGAATATGTTCTATTTTTCTTTACTGGGGTAACAAAGGTGCCAATTGGTCCCGGACTTGCCGGAGCCGATTTGTGATTTACATGCACAGTTCAGGAGGCTAAAAGCATTCTGAAGATTCTAAAGTTGACGGGCAGATCCGATTTTGAACAGACACTACAGTCCCCCTTTCGGCCGACGAAGTTCCCGTGTGGACTTTGTTGGACGGTAGTAAGAGTCGGATGGCAAATGGATCATGATGGTCAAGCAGCAGATGGTTCCTACTCATTTTCGGCCTTTGGTTCCTCGGAACAGGGGTCCATCTCGATGAGGTTTGGCATATTCTCCCTCTCCTTGGTTTTCTCTTGAAACCTCGCGGAAGGGCAGGCAGGCACTTGTCCATGGATTCTCGCATCCCTTTGAGCCTCTTGAACAGGATGAAGGCCAGGCCCAGTGTCAGTGCGTACCCGATTGCCATGGAGAAGCAAAGGGCCGTGTCGGCAGCAGTCCAAGCCTGGGCTATAGGTGAGCCGGTCAGGATGGGCAGTCGGGACAGTGCTTGGAGGGCTGTATCGATAGGAGTAATGTTGATTAGCTGGGACCCCCCTTTCTCAATCCTCAGTTCCAGTTCTGGATTTAAGGTGAGGTTGTGATTCTTGAAAAAGGCTGGGATTTCCAGTTCTGACTGGTACTCTTCACTTGGGAGATGGTAGAATGCCAGGTCATCGAGGTGGAGGATGGCACCTGGGGGTACCTGAATCCAAATACTTTGGTTGGGCAGGCTGACGCGAGTGGCAGTGTCATGCTGATCGTAGGTCAGGGTGGCCGTGTGAGTGGGGGTGTTGACGAGCCATCGATGGCCCACAATCTCTGCTCGGGTTCCGATGACTTGGGTGCGAGGCTTGGCCTCGGCAGGGCAGCGTGAGTCGCTGATCATGGGCTGCAACCCGTAGATTCCTTCAGTATTGTCTCTGAGGAAAGGCTTGCTAGGGCAGAGGTAGTGAATGTCTTTGGTCAAAGTACACATGCGCAAATTGGGAGCCAGGTACAGCTGTGGGTTGCTGTCGTGATAGGCTACCACATGGGGCGTGTGTATCTTGATATGGGTGTTACCTTGCCAAAACCCGACATTGACGATGTCTTTGAGTCGGTAAATGTTATCTGATTCAATGATGGGTAGATTTAGGAGGAAGGCCACCTCACTCTGTTCGGGGTCGACGTGCAGTAGGATGGCACTACCCAGAGAGTAGGCGAGGTGGGTTTGAAAAGGGTCTGTGGGTCTGATGGTAGCGGAGGCCAGCAGGGTTTGGACGAGGCTCAGAGGCACAAGGTATTGGGGAATCCTACCCATGGCCAAGCTGTCCATGGAGGAGCTCACTTCCCGCAGCATGTCTGACATCAGAGCGGTGACCAGCTGAGTTTGGGCAAAGTCGTTTTGGAAGACGGTGAACAGTTGCTTCATTGAGTTCACCGTTTGGTTCAGCATGACACTGTGGGTATTGAGAACCACCACAGTGCCTTTCAGGGTTTTGCCGATGGTTTGTAGGGTCAGCTGTGGAATCTCGGTCTGAATCTCAGCCACATGCCGTCTTATGGTGGCTGACTCACTGCATTGAGACTAGACACGCCGAGGTTAAACAGGGTCCCGACGGCAGCGGCGGCTCAGAGCAAAGCTCCCAAAAACCGTTTAGTGCATCGGTTATGTCCACTTAACTCAGCTTGTGTGACAGTCATTTTCTCCAGCTGGGTGAGCATGTGCTTGATATCGGCCTCTGCATGAGTGAGGGAGTCCTCCGTCCATCGGGCACCTGCCCAGCTGTATTGTGCAACCCTGCTGGGGTAATAAGCTCTGTAGACATTGCGGGGATCAAGCCGCACGTACACTTTCTGAGTGTAAGTCCAGCAGTTGGTGATCAGAAGTCCAGGTTGTTCCCTCAGTTCAATGCCTGATGCTGGGCCTGGGGATGTGATGTCTGACTGCGGCTGTCCTCCGGTTGGCAGGAGGCACAAGAGTGTGATCCACAGCAGCATCCTGGTACAGAAAAGTGGGAGAGAGAGAGAGAGAGAGAGGGGAGAGAGAGAGAGAGACACAGTTGGTCAGCGAGGGATGTCCTTGGTTTGTGAGGACAGTCTTTTCGCTCTTAGGATTGCAACTGAGTTTAGCTTGCATTGGCCCCTCCCCGCCTTTCTCTGTCAGCAGCCACATGTCTCTTAATTTGGTTATGGTGGACCCATTTGAAACTTGGTTCTTTCTGTCCCCGGCTTAATTTGATTCGGTACGCCACCGGGGAGAGTTTGTCCACAATCTCATGAGGTCCCGTCCAATGGGGAAGAAGTTTCTTTGACAGCCGCTTGGAGGCTGTTTTGGGTGGCTGGGCGAAATGGTAGTACCAGACCCTGTCACCTACATCCAGTTCCTGGTGTGACGCCTTGCGATCGTAATATGCTTTCTGGCCCTCTGCGCTTTTTTGAAGTTGTTGTTGGGCAAAAGCAAACGCTGTTCTTAGGTGCCGGTGTAGCTCATCGAGGTACTGGTGAGTGGTGTAGGCGGTGACCAGGCTGGAGTCTCCAGGTTGATACAGCAGGTGCAGTGGCAGAGTCATCTGTCGCCCAGTCATTAGTTCAAAGGGAGACACCCGAGTTGACTCCTGTGGAGTGGCTCTGATGGCCATGAGCACCAGAGGAAGTTTCACGTCCCAGTCTTTCTGGTTGGCCGACACATACTTTCTCAGCATGCTAACCACAGTCTGATTGGACCGTTCCACTTGGCCTGAGGCGATCGAATGATGGCTGATGTGCAATTGGGCTTGTACGCCCAGAAGCCTCCAAATCTGTTGCATGATCTCGGCCGTAAAATGAGTACCTCTGTCAGAGTTGACTCTCAGTGGAAGTCCAAACCTGGTGAAAATGTGGTTCATCAGGAGGTATGCCGTGGTCTGGGCTGTGTCGTTAGGCGCTGGGAGACATTCTACCCACTTGGTAAATTGGCACACGACCGTGAGGAAGTACCTGTTACCTCTTGTCGATCTGGTCAGGGGTCCCACCCAGTCTATCTGGAGGTCCGACCAAGGAAATGTGACACCTCTGCGTTGCAGTGGAGCTCTGTGATTTGGGTTTGCCGGTTGGAAGTGACAGCAAACCAAACACCCTCTGACATACTCTGCCACATCTTGCTGCATGCCGGGCCAGTATGCCACTTGTTTCAGTGTCTCGTAAGTGGCTCTGGCGCCATGGTGTCCAGCACATGGTGCGTCGTGGGCGTACATTAGCACGACCCCCTTTTGGCTCTGTGGCACTACAAGCCTTGGTGCAGTGATGTCATCAGGGGCATACCATAGAATGTTTTGTTTCACACGCAGCATGTGTTTGACGTCATGTAGTCGTTTGAGGCCGGGGTAGGCTGTGTAGTCAGATTGCGTGATCGGGTGGTTGGAGGGGTCTGAGAGGTGGTTTTTTATAGCTTGTATGGAGGGATCAGAGGCTTGAAGGTCAGCTATGTCATTGCTGGAAATTTGTGGAGCCAGTGAAAGTGGCTGTGAGGTGGGGACCGTTGTCGGAACAGTTCGTTGGCTGCGGGTTATTGCTGCCACACCAAGGGTGGGTGATTGGGCTGGGGGTGACCATAGATTACCGTGTAGTGCACCAGTCTTGGCAAGGGCATCAGTTTGGTCATTTAAGTCTTTGTCAAGGCCTGGTTGCTTCGAGTGTCCTTTCACCTTTTTCCAGTAAACAATCAGTCTGGCATAGTTTGAGTCTGTGCAAATGAGGAGTTCTTTGATGTTATGGGTCGATGCGATTTGGAGGGTTATGAGAATAGCTGCTACTTCAGCATACTGCGATGACTGGGGACCCAACCTGAAGTATTGTGGTGGGCAGGGTTGATCGTTTAACCATAACACCCCTGCACCTGCCTTTAGGATGCCCTCATGGTTGTAGGAACATCCATCGACGTAGGCAGTGGGCATACCTTGGCACGCATTCTCTTCAAAGTACTTGTGACAGGTTGGTTGTTGTTGTTGGGGTACTTCTACCTCCAGTGTCGAAGCTGGTGTGTCATCGGAGCAGTTTTGGCAAGCAGCCAAGCTGTCACCCAGTGCGGACTTGTGATTTTGGGCATATCGTGCCTCAACGTTGCGCCCCTGGAGGGCCATCAGCCACGTGGCAATGCGTGAGTTGGTGACTACGCCATCTCGGATGCGTTGGCTGTTGAGGAAGGTGACAGGTTGGTGACAGGTCTCTATGATAACCTTTTGCGCTCCGATGTAGTTGGAGAATCTTTGGATGGCCCATACAGTGCAGAGCAAAGCCTTTTCACAGTCTGAGTATTTACACTCTGGTGACAGAAGTGTCTTGCTGGCATATGCTACAACTCTTTTGTCTTGGTCATACCGCTGGTAAAGGCCAGCACTCAGGCAGTCCTTGGAGAATCCAGCTTCCAAGTAGAACTCCTTCTGTGGATCCGGGTAAGCCAGACATGGAGCTGTACACAAATGTCGTTTCAGTTCGTTCATAGCATTTGTTTGGGTTTCTGTCCAGACAAATGGGCAGTCCTTAGCAGTTAAAGGTCTTGCAATGTCTGAGTAGTTCTCTATGAACTGCCGTGAGTAGTTGCACACACCTAGAAAACTGCGTAGCCCTGAGACATTAGTGGGAGGCTGGATGTTTTGAATAGCTTGGATGCGGCTGGACTGCGGTTCAATGCCCTGCGAACCGATGAGTAGACCCACGTAATCGACCTTGGTCCGGCACCATTGTCCTTTGTGGAGGGCGATCTTGGCACCAGCAGTGGTTAGTTGGTTCAGAACATGGTCTATTTCTATCAGGTGGTCCGCCATAGTTGTGTTTTTCATGAGAACATCATCTACGTAGATAAGATTCCCTCTCATTCTTGCATCTGGACATGCTTTGTTCAGGAAGATGTTGAATTCAGCTGGTGAGTTGGCATAGCCGAATGGGCACCGTGTGAAAGTGTACTGTCGGTTGCCGAAGGTGAAGGCAAGCTTGCGTTGATCGTCTGGATGTATAGGTATAGTCCAGAATCCTGATGCCACATCAAGCGTAGAGAAGATAGTGGCTCCTCTGATTCTGGGTAGTTCCTGCTCCAGCTGTGTCATGGGCCATCGTGACAGTGGCACCTGCTGGTTAAATTTTCTGTAGTCAATGGTGGGTCGCCACTTGCCATTTGGTTTGAGGACGGGCCAGATGGGGGCTGAGTAGGTGCTGTTGCACGGGCGGATGACACCTTTTTCTTCCATGGAACGAATAATCTCCTGCACTGGTTCGTGTGAGGCGAGGGGAATTTTGTACTGTCTGACGAAGGTGGGAGGAGCACTTGGGTGTGTTGGAATGCGCACCGTGTGAAGGTTAGTGAGGCCACAGTCTAAAGAGTCTTTTGCAAATGGCTTTGAATTTGTACAAGACCTGTCTGAGTTTTTGACGGTCTGCATCATTCTTTAGGGCATCTGCATCTTTCAGAATTTGTTAGATTTGAGACTCAAACCCTGGGAATGGCTCCTCCGTTGTGGTGTCAGCTGTCAAGTTGGCTGTCAGAGGTGCAATGCTTTCATGCGTTTCGCAGGCAGGCTGGTTAGAGACTGTGTATACCGCAAGGTGTTGGTCCTCCATCAGCTCCGTTCTGCACACCTGTTCTGTGGGTCATCATTGCTGGATGGCATGATGGAAGTGATGGAGATGGTCTTGAAGGGTGCTGTGAACACTGTGTTGTCTGAGCTCCCTTCTGGGATCATTGCAGCTGGTATTGACCCAATGACTGGTAACATGAGTTCAAAATCATGGAAGTCATGACTCACTAGCCATCCCAGCTGGTAGGCCTTGGGAATTTTGAGGTCGGTAGCCGTGCAGTTGTTGAATAAGATGTGGACTACACGGGATGACACTTCAGTGAGGGGGGTGGCTTCCAGAGTGAGTCCAAGTTCCACGCCTTCGGGTGAAAGTTGGAAGAAAGCCAGCTTGTTGTTTAGGGTTTGACCACGTCTCATGTTGAGCCGAACAGCGACCCCTTTGGTGTAAGTGGGTATTACAGCTTCCTGTTCGTTGACCAGGAAGCAGACCTCTGGAATGGTCTGGCCAGACATGAGGTTTTCAGTGTTGACGGGAACAACAGGGTAAAGTTGTTAACTGTAAAGTCATTGGAGCCCACACTACCCCATTAATAATGTCCACATGAGCTTTGAGGCGGATCAGGAGGTCTGCTCCAATGTAGACGTCATGCGTTAGGTCCCGAAGGACCAGGAAGTAATGGGTTAGAAGGCGGCCGTTCCATTTCAAGTTCAGAGCGCAGATGCCCTTGGCCGTCGTCATGGTTGACAGGCGACAGTCTAAAGGGAAACGTGTGCGCTTGTTGGCAAATGGGAGGTCCGGTGTGTTTCCAATGAGAGCATCGAACAGGGTGTGGCTGATCGCTGAGTTGTCTGTCCACAGTGCGAGAACAGTGTCTGTCGTTGTTAAACCATTCAGCTGCAGGTCTGCTATGACCTTGGGGCAGAAGGAGTCAGAGTCTGTGGTGAGAAGGGTGCAGAGTAGCGAACTTGAACTTTGCTCTGGTGCTAAGACGGTGTTCCCGCGGCTAGCTGCAAGATTTCCCGTGACCTCTGTGACCTGACAGTCTGGCTCAGGTGACCTGGGTGACTGGAAGGGCAACGGTTCTCGTACTTGAGCCCAAATTTTCAGCTGTCTTAAGTCCAATAAGGGCTCAAAGCGATCTAGCAAGTCTTTGCCAATGAGCAAGGGAAACGTGTCCATTGGTGAAATGTATACGGGGTGTACCAAGCTCATTGGCCCGATGGTTAGATGAATGGGAGCTATTTGTTCAAGTTGGACCTCATTTTGGCTGTACGACTGCACATTTAGCTCACATCTTTGTGGTTTGAGAGTCCGATTTTGTCTCTTGGCTTTATCTCTGAGTATTTCAAAAAGGTTAGTTGACATCAGAGTGAGATCTGCTCCGGTGTCTACGAGGGCTTCAATTCTCACATCATTTTCCACAGTGATGGCTATGTACAGCTTTCGGGCCACCCCCTTTTCGATAAGGTTCCCCAGGAGTCTTGGTACCAGGGCTTGGGTGCTGACCGGTAAGCAAGTGGGGCTGGTGTCATGTGGTTCGTTAGGGAGGCACACAACCAGAACAGCACTTTCTGGTAACTTGGAGTCTTGGTCGTCGGTGTGATGACGTGGGTTGGTTTGCTCTGGATGTGCAGTCGTCGGCTGAGGTGACTGGGTGACGCGGTCACTTAGTGATGCGCTAACTGATTCTGTGGTTAGTGGCTGGTCAGCAGTGATTTGGGTGTGAGGTTCTGTCGGAGGGTTGTCAGGGCAGACGTTGGGGGTAGGTTTCCCTCCTAGTCATAAGGAGTCTGACTTGTCTTTCTGGTCTTCCTTGCGGGGCTTCTTCTGAATCAGCTCTTTTAGGGCCTTCAGGATCTCTGCAGACTCAGACATAACTGCACTGTTCTGCTCCTGTGAACGCTCGGACTTGGGCTTGTTCGGTGCATGTCAAGAGGCGTTCTGTCTTTGGCGGTCGGGGCTTGACGTTCTGGCCAATGAAGATCTGCCATTTCTGGGTCGCCGGCTGGCCTCCCATGTGGCGCGCCCTTTGGGTTGCTGGATGGCCAGGGCTTGTCCCAGACTCTTTCAGAATGACCAGTCTGGTGCTTGGGACGGACACCCTCGTAGTGAGGCGGCCCTCTGTTGGCCGGGAACTGTCTTGACTCTCTGTTAAACGGTCGGTCACTGTGGTGCGTGTGTGCGCCCTCTAGGGCCAGTTCTGGACAGTGATCAGAGACCGGGTAAATGGTTGGATTTTTAACAGTCTTTTCAGATGCAGCCTTTTGCTTAGAATAAGCCTTGTGGGCTAAATCTCACAGCTGTTGAGTAGACATACTCCGTGGGCAGGCCAAGACTCCCAGATGATGACTCACCGCAGGATGCAGATTTCGGAGAAACAAAGTCTTAAAGTTGAAATCTTCCTCCATTCCTGGCTCGTTACGTGCTCCGAAAGGCCCTTCGTAGTCTGTTGTAGTACGCTTGTGGGGTTTCCAGTCTGCCCTGTTTAAGGTCCATGGCCACGAGGAGCCCTTGGTCCGATTCAGGGTCAGAAAACTCTCTGATCAGAGTCTGTCGCAGCTGCTGGTAGTCTGATTTGACAGCTTCTGGCTGCCGATCTAGAAAGCTGCGCACATCACGGCTAGATGTGATTCGGAGTAGGTACAACCTGTCCCATGCATTCACGTTGGCCACATTTTGCAGCAGAAAGTCAATGTCCTGCAAATACGCGTGCACGTCAACGCCCTCTGCTGGGTCTGGGGTGAAAGTGGGGATATTCTTTGCTAGCTTGTCCAGCTCTTTGGGAGCCATGCCGTGGCTAGTGGCACAGGTTTTCTGGAGAGGCTCCCACCCTTTTACTGTTGAAGAAGGTTCTTGGCCGCTCGCGGGTGGCATCTTGGGCAGTGGACTTTCAACCCCCTTTTGAACTAGGGATTCTTGACTGGGCCTACTGGCCAGGAGAAACTCTGTGAAGTGTGTTTCCCCTCCCAAGTCACCTTGTAGTTTATAAGAATGTTTCAGTTCTTTGTGAACAGTGTCCAATTCATCTCTTAAATAGTCTCTTTGCTGTTTCAAAGCAAGGATCTCACTTCGGGCCTGTTTAAGATGATTTTCGCAGGCCCGGGCCTTAGCGTCCCTTTCTTTCAGTTCGATCTCTGCTCTTGCTAGGAGAGTTTCACCTTGTTGGAGTTTTCCAGTTAGTTTCTCCCTGGATTCCTTTTCCAACTGCTCTTTACGCTCCGCCTCCAGGTGGAGCTCTGCAAGGGCTTTTTGGAGTCTCTTTACCTCCTCTTGTAGTTCGGGGTCGGATTCATCCGCTGTCCCACGCTGGTCCTGCTTCTCGAGGAGTAGCTGATCGAGGTGATGTTGAGTCTGGGCCTGATTTCTTCGGGCCTCCTCGGCCTGAAGCTTGAGCGCCGCTGCTTCCTGCTCCAGGAGAGCGTTGCTCCTTTCGCTAAGCCTCACCTGGGAAATGAGGTTGTGGGCAAGGCCGCCAATGAGCTTGGCCCATTCTTTGTGGTTGTAGCTCTGCGTCGGATCGTGGGCCATTAGTCGATTTAGGTCGCCGTCCAACTGCTCACGGCTCAGGTGCTGGAGGTCACCGCGGCGTTGGGCAGGAATTCGTTGGTCATGATGCCCAACCAGGTCTCGAGATGATCCCAGTGGGTGTCAGGGCTGGATGCTCGCGACATAGTGGCTTTACTGTTGACGAGAGAAAGACAGCACAAAAAGAACCAATGCAAGCTCGCGCAGGACTAGTGGGTTACGTAATACGTAATTAGCTAAACTTTGTGTGTGATTCCAGTTAACTGGTGCAGACAGTTAGTGGAATATAGGCCAGACACTTATTGTCGATGGCCAGGAACGACCACGTCGGTTAATTTGTGTCAGCGAGTGCTGGATTTAAATAAAGATCTTGACAGGCGGAGGCTCTACGAGTCTACTAATGACTTTGGCTGCTCGGCCGTCTATCTATTATTCAGCTTCCGTGATGGCTCTCACAGGCTCTGCCTTTACGTGAACTGAAAGAGACAAACAGTAGAAAAACAGAACAGCAACAGGATGGCTGCAATTTATGAGAAATAGAACAGTAAACAAATAGGAAGGAATGAAAATAGTATAGCAATAAAATACCGCAAGAAGGGCTAGAGGGGAGAAGTGAAACTTCAGCTTATTACCACAGCAAGGGTTTATGACGGGGCCTGACGAGGGTGCTGTCACGTCATAAAACCTAGAAGGATGGTATGACTTAAGAGCAAAAGGGTTTGGCCAACACTTCTGATTGGAGAATATCAAATATTCTGTGGCTTTCACTGAGCGAAGGGACTGTATGTCCTTAATCTCGGCCTGGGGTGATTTGTGATTGCTCAGACAAGAACTCAGTGGCGGGGGCAATCTCTCCTAGACGTTCCAACACTTGGCTGCCGTGTCCGTCGGCACCCTGTACCTTTTTAAATTAAACAAAATTGCCTTTGTTGCCAACCTGGACTCGTTGCCTCCTTGCACCTGACACACCCAACCTGCTGATGTCCCTGCGTGTTGCCCGTGGTACGAGGTCAGAAGTGACAGAGGTTCACCCACAGCCAGTTAGAGATCCGCCAGGCTAGTTTACTCCGCTCACTGGAACTCACTGAACAACCGTCAACTCACCACCGATCGCTAGAGGGCCCTATTTGCAAATACACAAGTGGTCACGCAAACACAGCTTTATTGTAAATTTAAATCTCAATTTAAATCTTGTTTAAACTGAATTTAAATAATCAAGTGTGTAGGACAAAAGAATAGGGGTCTAAAATGACAGTCAGAATGAATTAGCTAAAAGCAGAAAAGAAAAAAAAAATGAGGCAAAGTAAAACACAACAATTCAGAGGCACTTGATTCAAATTTGAATTAAACTCTGTTCAATTGAATTTAAATAAGTGCGTAGAATAACAGAATGGGAAAAAGAAAGGAGAAAGTCTTCCCTATTTGAGAATTCCCTAAAGGGAATTGCTTCTTGATGAGCAAAATGCCAACTGATTGACACTACTTAATTTTAAATTTCAATTAAATGTTGTTTAATTAAATTTAAAAATAAGTGTATAAAATAAGGGAAGCTTGGATGTGAGAATGCTGTTACCAGCAAATCACAAACAGGACACAGACCTAAGAGTGGATAAAAAAATAAAACGGTAAGTAATAACAAGAAAGGAATTTCCAAAGTAAAAAAAAAAATAATAATAAAATAACTCAAGAGAGAAAGAGAGGGAAAAGTATAATGAAAGAAAATCAAGTAGAATACAATAAAATAACATAGAATAGAGAAAATCTGTGAACACAGGAAAAGCAGGAAAAGGGACAAACACTCAGAGACGGGAACTAACTTATCTGGGAGTGTCCACCAGGGGGAGCACTTTCAGAAAGTGAATTCTCTTGTTGGAAGGGAAACTTAATTTAAAATAAAAATCTAAACGTATTTAAATCAAATTTAAATCGGTAAACCACATTCCAAACACGATTGAAAAGCATAGCCATCAACAAACATTTATAACGCCAAGCTAGATTAAAGTAGCCAAAAGGAATTTGGAAACACTTCAGCTCAACGTATGGAGAGCGGAGCTAACCCAGAACGTCCACACGATGGCGTTAATAAGTCCACACAACAATGAAGTAGGGAGGGGTGCCACACACCTGAACAGATTGCCCTCTGGCGTCTGGTCAGAGGTACTGCATCCACCTACTTTAATTCGTGATATTTTAAATTAGCGCATCTGTGGGGTTCTGATTCCCTTACGGCTGATTTAACTGCACTATCACGGTTACAAACTTTAGAATCTCGGCAGATTCTTTGGTGCCAGGTTACTGGACACTAATATACAACTTTTAACCACGGGTACACAACTTTGGAATCTCGGCGGATTCTTTTGGTGCCAGTTCACCGGACACTAATATGCCCCTTTATTACAGGTACACAATTTTGGGGATTAGTGGACCCCTGTTTGTGCAAACTTAGTGCACACGAATATGTAACTTTGCAGGATTTCTTCGCTGCTGTTACGAGTCACACTGGATCAGGTCGTGACTGGCTCCAAATTTTTACACATCAATCGGATTTCAGATAAACTGTTTTCAGATTAGATTTGCAAGAGGTAACGTGATTGGTTAGCTATGCCAATGACGTTACCCAGGGAGCGAGACGCTATTTTGAATTATTGGACGACACAGTAATTCAAATTTAATAGCGCTACAATTATGAGGCCTTCAGAAAGAGTCGGTGAGAAACTCGTCACAGCTCTTTTTAAAAAAAAAATACGCTGAATACGATTCAATTTGTTTATTCAAGCGGAAATTAATATTAAATTGTATATTGCAAAAAGATTGTCGCCCTTTGCAGATACAAGTTTGAAATATTAATTGGACTGCAGTTTACTTTACGGTCAACAATTGACTACAGTGTTTTTAGGCACAAATAGCAGCTTGTTAACGTTTTTTCAGAATGAGGGACGCGTTGTCGGCTCACTCAATAAGGCGCGCATATACACATTAAATCACACAAAATTATTCTGGGTTGCTCACGCACAAAACCAAGTTTAAAACGTTGCCCGCATTCTCCACCAAATAATCTGTAACGTAAACTGTACAGGTATTTAATTCATTTATGGGTGAAATATATGAATATAATAAATCATAAAGCTTTATGATTAATTATAATACATATACCGACCCAAGAGGGAATTATACATATATTGTGAATTAATTACAACGAATTATAATCAATTACATATATGATTAGTTCTGGTTTGATAATAATTTAGAGAAACTATTAGTTTGTCCAGCAAACCATTAGCTCCTCATAGCCGATTATAAAAGGAAGGTTTTTCTCTGGCCACGAGAAAGACTTCCTATTCTAGCATCAATGCGTAAAGCAAGGATACTGGATCGAAACGTTAAAGTGACCTGGGTTTGTTGAATGAGCAAAAAAAACAATCGAGCATGAATATAAATATGATATAATGATGGAAGCGCGTCTCTCCGAGACGTCCGGGAGAGACGTGCGTGAAATGGCGAGGGACAATCGAGGGACAATCGAGAGACGCGTGTCGTTGTGTTTTAAGGACAATGATGAGGGTGCGATTTTGGCGGGCAAACTTTTTCTTTGTCTCCATTTATGACCTAATTTGCATGGTTTATGAAGTGTCAGATCTGAGTACATTTTCTTCAAAGTACCATTAAAAATAGAAGAATGCATTTTACAGTCATGTGACATACATTTTCAATTAGAGCATAACGAAAGCTTTACAATGAGACCAAACTTGTCAGATGGCAAAGACATACAAGGGGAGATACAGTTTATACTTGAGTTTTATCGTTTAGAAGAAAACTAATACAACTACAGTCATAGCTAAGCTTATATACTAGGGATAAATACATGCACCTTTAAATACAGCGACGGGTACACTTTGGCACAGTCATATTTGGAGGATAAATGTACATTCACAATCTCCATGCGTGTTTGTGAGTGTCTGTATGTGTGTGTGTATTGGGGTTGTTGCCAGTGTCTGTGACCACATGACCCTTAGCCCCACCAGGGTGACTCTTTGAAGTCCCTGGAGCTGGTGAGAATATGTTCTGTTTTTCTTTACTGGGGTAACAAAGGTGCCAATGGGGCAATTGGTCCCGGACTTGCCGGAGCCGATTTGTGATTACACGCACAGTTCAGGAGGCTAAAAGCATTCTGAAGATTCTAAAGTTGACGGGCAGATCCGATTTTGAACAGACACTACAAAGGATTCGCCTAATGACCTGCATATCAATGAGCTCTTTCAGTCAGGTAGGCTGTGAAAAAACCCTCTGTGATCATGTCTCAAGCTCATCATGGTGTATATCAAACGTACAGAAAAAACAGCAATACTGTGAAATATTATTACAATTTAAAATAATGGTATTCTATTATATACTTTAAAATATAATGTATTTCTGTGATGCAAAGCATCTGAACAGTCATGTTACCTCTATGGCATTTCATATAGCCTTTTAGCTGAAAAGCATGCACATTTGGAGAAATATTGATGGATTCTCATATGTTTATGTCAGTTTTCTATACAGAGGAGTAATATTTATTTAATATTTATTGTCATCACTATGAACGCTGGATACTGTGTTTTCAATTCATACTTGCAGCCGGAGGGCGCTCTGTACACCTTTAGTCCACAAATGAATCTAAAGAAGAACAGGACATTCCAGGAACTAACGGCATGTCTTCCAGAGGTCGCTAACCATGGCTTTAACATACAGATAAACACTTTTCAAGACAATAAATACACGATTGAGACGATGTATACATGTATTGCCTCAGAATTTGCATCTGAATAGCGCTCGTTCCATGGGCGTGGCCGCATTAGCGGATAATGAGCTGAATCACAGGCGTCTGACATGTGTGTCTTTTCATACGGATTACATAAACACAGAATTTTTGTTTTCGATTTGACTTACAAGATTTAAAACCTGAAATTTCAACTTATGTCTTTAGACATAAGTTTAATTTTTTTTTGTGATTAGTATTCACTAAGTTACAGTTCGTTTTCTGAGAACTATCAGATTGGACTTCGTTCAGAGGGAGACGAGAGATCACGCATCATGTTAGTTTTCTTTATTTTGCAAAAAGCACAACATTTTGCTTTTACTCTGAGTGTACACAAATAAAAGAAGATATTCCACAGATTAAAATGGTGTATAACTCTTAATTGTATGTGCAACATTGACGGAGTATTTTGAGTCTCTTTCACACTGGTAAGAAAAAAACCGAGGTGGTATCGCCGGCGTGACCGCCGACCCGAGGGAGTTAAGAGGCTGCAAAAGTGCCCGCATGACAATCCACCTAACACAATCCAACGAGCAGTGTACTCAGTAAAAGCACCTTTTTACTCTTTAAAGCAAGAGGAGTACAACATACGCCAACACGTATTAAGGAAGGCCTAACCAGGCCTATAACCTCAACAGACACGTGGCATCAGCTCGTGGCAGTGTTTTAGGCACCAAGAACGATAAATAACCGAACCAAAGGAGGTTAAATTTATCATCTGGGCCCCTGGCCAACCGGAAGTGTATACAGATAATTCTCGGAGAGAAATATACACAAACATATACCAGTATGTTCAAAAAGGCGGCCCATAGGGCCTAGCAACCTCTTAGACATATGGCGCAAGTCCAGTGGCCATTTCTAGGAGCATATAATAGATCCACCTTAAAGGCTAGGTGGCTATTAGCTCAACTAGGGTAAGGATCAAACTCAAAGAGGCGGATGCAGTTTAAACCAAACCTCATTAAGGTTTCACCACAACATTCACCCTGAGGGGCTAACCACTCAAAGTACTCGGTAAAAACACCACAAAAACTCTCACAGCGAGAAGAGTACATAGCTGAACTCCACATGCTACACCGGAGGCCGAAGAAGGCCTACCTTAGTATGGCATCAGCAAGTGGCTGCCATAACCATACCACACCAAAAACCATGTATTCGGTGAAACTTCCTCAGAAGGAATACATAAAACGCTACCACCCAACGTGAACAGGCCCGATTAGGGCCTATCCGTCAAAGGTGGGGTGTGGCCGCTAAGGTGGTATGGTTTCCCAAGTCAACTAAAAAGGAGGCCTTGTGGGGCCTACAATTTCAGCAACAAGTGGCGTTCAGCCTGTTTGCCGAATAAAAACACAAACTGTGCCAACATGTGAACTAGAAAGGAGGCCTGTTGGGGCCTACCATTCCAATGACACATGGCTTCAGCTCGTGAATTTAAGGGGACCAAGCTACAGGGAACCAGCTCTAACCCAAATAAGCTATGGGATGCTAACTGCAACCTGAGTTAGGCTACACATTCCAACAGGCAATGTACCCTAAAATAAGAAGGCTAAAGGGAACCAAACAAAGCCAACATGGTCTAAGGAAGGCCCATAAGGCCTACTACCTCAAACAAACACGTGGCAAGCCTGTGGCAGTGTAGATATGTGAGCAAACACTGATCAGCTTACAGCATGTAGGAAACAAATGCTAACTAGAAGGAGGCTAGATAAACAGGCCTACAATCCAAGTTATATGCAATATAGCTGTTAAGAGATCACAAAAGGGAGCTAATAGCAACCATCTTTCCTCAAAAAGTGGCACTATACTACCCTGAGTATGCAATCCAACAGGTGATGCACTCAGTAACACCAATAAACCTACTAATGGGGAATATTAGGTCACCAATGTCTCCAATAGCAGCTACATGAAAAAGCCTGCTATTATGAGAACAGGTGCTAACCTGTGGCAGCATAAGTAAGCTCACATACAAAGGTAGGGCAAAAATCTAGAACTCAAAGCAAGCACAACACTTTGATGCATATGTTATTTTCAAAGAGGAACAAGTGGCTCAGAGGGAAAAACACATTTTCCATAGCATAAAAAGTTCTAGAAAGTGCGGCCTAGCACATGACTGCTTAACTTATCTACGCAAAGATAAGGGCCTACCACCTGAGATAACAGCATCAGGGAGTCTAAAAACAGTCTACAACCTAGCTTTTAACAATTGCACCTGCATAGCAAGGGGATAATGGGCATATGGCCTAACAACTCCCTCAGGAGGAGGCCAGAACTAGGAACTATATATCCAGAAAAGGGATAGTATATAAGGGGTTATTATACAAATAACACAATTAACCTAGCTCTAGCCTGGCCGCTAAGCTATGGGCCTAGATACAAACAACAGGTGCCAAAAGCCTAATAAAGCCTGTTATTCGCTTCCAAATCTCATGGAAAGAGAAAGAAAGCGAAGTTCAGAAGCCACAATGTCAGGCGGCCGATTAAGGCTGCCAAAACTTATAAACTGAAGTAGTGAGTGACAACTCAGACTACACTGAAACTAGCTGAGAAGCTCAAAGGAGACTAAGCAGCAGCCATTTTGTGGCCTGCTTAGTCAACTTGAAAACCACTTCAGTTTTGCCCAAAAACCCCTTAAACATATTTTACTGCTACATGCTCAGGAAAATATAATCATACACAGGAACAAAACAAGGTCAAGCATTTAAATAATAAATGGGACCTTGTCTTACCTTCCCGTGGCTCAAAGACCAGGGACTCTTCCTTCAGATTTTGATGGAAGGATAGAATCCAGGTTCTGAAGGTAAAAGAACCCTTTCACTATCAAGCCAGAAGAAAGAAAAATTTCATCATGGGCCCAGCCATCAGCCTGACTGTTCAAAGGTGTCTCCTGAACATGTACAGTTAGTTAAGAACTCCTGGGAGGCCCGAGGAAGAGGGGCGAGGGTAGATGTGATATTGCCCTCGCCAGAGAGGGGATCGATCACCGGCGTTGCTGGCGCCTGTGTTCGATCACCTCCCTCAAATCTTGCCTCTTCCTCGTATCCCGCCGCTTTTGTGACTTACTCTGAGGTGGAGGAGGCGCTCGAGCGGCGACACTGGATCGCTGGCCCTGTCTCTGAGTCTCGGCCCGAGACAGGCCAGGGCCTCCCGGCTGTCTGGGCCCAGAATCGGATCTGAGCGGTATACAGTTCTTATAAGCTGCTGAGCGTGCCCTCGCCTCTCTGAACTTTCCAACTACCGTCTCAACGGAACCGCCGAAAAGTTCAGAAGGTGAGACTGGGGCATCGAGGAGAAAGCCCTTCTCTTACTCCCCGATGTCCACCCTGTTCAGCCACAGATGCCTCTCCATGGCCACCATGGCCAATCGAGGCGGCCGTCTGCTTGGCGGCCCGGAGAGCGAGATCTGTGGTGCGGCGCAGCTCAGCTACCGCATCAGGGGACAAACCCTGCCCCTGATCCAGATCCTTCAGCAAGTCAGCCTGGTAGGCTTGTAACACCGCCATAGTGTGCAAAGCCGCGCCAGCCTGACCCGCTGCAGCGTACGCCCTGCCGTTCAGATGAGATGTCATCTTAAGGGGTCTAGACGGCAGGACTGGAGCTTTAAGTGTCGGTGCACTGCCCGTGATGAGATAGTTCGCGAACGTCTCGTCAATGGGCAGCATCGACACATAACCGTGCTGGCGTAATCCCTCCACATCAGCGAAATTTCCCCGCTGATGTGGATGTATTCTCGCCGAGTACGGGCTCTTCCATGCCTTCTCGACCTCTACATGGAGATCCGGAAGGAATGGAAGGCTCACCGGAGTTACTGGGTTATGGTCAGAAAGAAACCGTTCGTCCAGTCTTCCGCGTACGGTCTCCTTCCTTACGCGCTCCCACGGCAGCTGCAGTCTGCCCGCAGCGCACTCCATAACCTCCAGTAACTCAGCGTATACTGGGAAGAAGGCCTGGAGAAAGAAGCGGTCTCACTTGCTTCTTCCTCCACCGCCATCTCCTGCTCTCGGGGGCTAGCTGCCAGAACACTCGCTCCTGGATCCGATGATGTCATCCCCGCCAGCCGCTGCCGGAGGCTGAGAGACATTAACACCTCTCTCAAACTCCGCAGTGAGCTCCATCTGCGAGCCCCATGAATGCAGCCGCCGCCGGGGCCAGACCCACCAGGCACAGATGTCGACGCCCCTTCCCTCGAGAAGAGGGCCAGGCGGGAACTCAAGCGTTTTCATAGGGAAACGCCCTCAAGCACTGTCCGCTCCTTTTATACATCCGGGTCACGCCATATGACGTCATAGGCTGTCGCTGGCATTGGCTTTCGAACACAGAGTCACGTGTGACGTTCCCCATAGCGTTTCAAACGCAGAGCGAGTTCCCTTTCGAAAGGGAAATATCAGTGCTGAGATTATACTCAGTGAACTTAATTCTCACAACTGTCCATTCAGTGTAGTGTCCTGCTACATCTGTAACCGGAGCCATCGGCCCTGCACATGGTGGTGACAAAGATCAGACAAAAAGTTACTGGTCATAGAAGAAATTCATCAAAATAGTCACTTCTATCATTCAAGGTCTATATTACCATTTTAAAGACCTCTTTATACTCGTTGAGTTTTCCTTTGACAAATTTAACAACTAATTGCCCTCTTTATGGCAATCATTTCTTTTAACATCTCTGTGTCCATGATTTTCGACTGAAACACAGTGCTTCACTATAAATAGCTTGTTATCACTTATGACACAGGCTCAGATAGCAGCATTTAGCTGACTTTGAATGAGAGAGAGACTCTGAGGAATTCAGGACTGGTACACTGCATTTTTATAAACTTGTAACATCAAACGTCAAACATTACCTATATCTTGTAACTCTGGCCCAGCTTAAGACTTTGCCAGAAATGACATGCGTTTTCAAATAAACATCTTTGTTTATATTTGTCATTTACCCACACATCAGGGGATTTAGAAACTACAAACTTCCGATCAGGTCGAGTCTTTGTGACACTGGCAGTCTCATTTTTGCCATTTAAACCCTCTATGTCACTTTGACCATCAAAAACCAAATATTTAGAACTCAGAGGTCCTACATCATTTAGTTATTTACACTACAGTAGTGTTGTGCTCATCGCAAGAAAACATACTTGAGACTGTTCAAATATTTTTCCATCAAGTGAAACTTTCAGAACATCCAATCATCCCTATTTTCATCCTCTACTTACTTTTTATATATTTTTGTAACTCACGTTTTATTGTCTGTAATTTTACATCAGCCTGTTTTTTGTCCATTCAATATAAAACTTATTGTTATCTCTTGTTCTTTCTCAATTTCACAAGCTCATTCTCAGACAGAGTGGAAGTCTCTTTTTTTGTTCTTTCTTTCCTTTCTTTTGTTTACAATATTTGCGAGTAAGTTTCCCACACTTGTGGCATTTTAATGGATGTTTACGGCATGAACGAGCCAAATGCCCTTTCCTACCACACTGGTAACATTCTATGTCATCTTGTGGATTTGTTTTAGCTTTACCCACAGCAGCCGACACTTTGCCTATATTTTGATCTTTGTGAGCTTGTAAACGGCTCCAACTCACAGCACACCATGATAGCAGTGAGTCCCAATTTGGAAGGTCAACAGAGCCACTGATAAGCAGTTCTCCGTATTCTTTTGACAGTCCACGGTCCAGTGGCGGATTCAATCACAATATCCGAATCATAATCTTCATCATTATCATTAGCAGCACAATAATTTTCATAAGCTGCACGGAAACAAATTTTTCTGGTTCTTTCTTTGTTTGTAGGTAGTCAAGTTGTTGTTTAACTTTCCAATCAGAATCAAAACCCTGACTAACCATTTTCTTAATAATCTCTGCAAATGTCTTTGAAGTGAGGGCTTCAGAGCAGAGCTGCTTACAGGATTTGCTCTCTTCTACCTCATTATCTGTATCTGGACTGATCAAGTTACTTAATTTGTCAGCCATATCTTAGTCAAAGTTAATACTCACCTGAAATAGATGGAGGCGGCGATCTTTAAACAACACAGCTTTGGCTTCTGCGTGATGCAACTGCAAAGTATACTCCAAAATCACATATACTGGTCCAATCCAATTAGGGTCAAAAATATTTTACTTTTCTCGGAATCATTCTAGATGCATCCCAGGCAAACAAGAAACCCTATATCTATTTATTTTTTATTTTGTAATTAACTTATATAGCTTAATCACTAACTGTCTGAATCACTAAGTTCTGATGCACATAATCTGATGTGGAAGAGACAGAGTCAGGTTCACGGTGCCACCAGATCTACTTCATCCAGTGCCTTACACTCCCTGTAGGGGTACCTCTGTACACCACGCTGTGTCCTAGTCACTTTTGTGTCCCTGCATTGGAGTGCGTTCGATGCGCTGCCTGACGTTCCGTGGCTTCAGCGACTTCTTATACAAACCCGATTCCAAAAAAGTTGGGACACTGTACAAATTGTGAATAAAAAAGGAATGCAATAATTTACAAATCTCATAAACTTATATTTTATTCACAATAGAATATAGATAACATATCAAATGTTGAAAGTGAGACATTTTGAAATGTCATGCCAAATATTGGCTCATTTTGGATTTCATGAGAGCTAGACATTACAAAAAAGTTGGGACAGGTAGCAATAAGAGGCCGGAAAAGTTAAATGTACATATATGGAACAGCTGGAGGACCAATTTGCAACTTATTAGGTCAATTGGCAACATGACTGGGTATAAAAAGAGCCTCTCAGAGTGGCAGTGTCTCTCAGAAGTCAAGATGGGCAGAGGATCACCAATTCCCCCAATGCTGCGGCAAAAAATAGTGGAGCAATATCAGAAAGGAGTTTCTCAGAGAAAAATTGCAAAGAGTTTGAAGTTATCATCATCTACAGTGCATAATATCATCCAAAGATTCAGAGAATCTGGAACAATCTCTGTGCGTAAGGGTCAAGGCCGGAAAACCATACTGGATGCCCGTGATCTTCGGGCCCTTAGACGGCACTGCATCACATACAGGAATGCTACTGTAATGGAAATCACAACATGGGCTCAGGAATACTTCCAGAAAACATTGTCGGTGAACACAATCCACCGTGCCATTCGCTGTTGCTGGCTAAAACTCTATAGGTCAAGAAAGAAGCCATATCTAAACATGATCCAGAAGCGCAGGCGTTTTCTCTGGGCCAAGGCTCATTTAAAATGGACTGTGGTCAGACAAATCAAAATTTGAAGTTCTTTCTGGAAAACTGGGACGCCATGTCATCCGGACTAAAGGGGACAAGGACAATCCAAGTTGTTATCAGCGCTCAGTTCAGAAGCCTGCATCTCTGATGGTATGGGGTTTGCTTGAGTGCGTGTGGCATGGGCAGCTTACACATCTGGAAAGGCACCATCAATGCTGAAAGGTATATCCTAGTTCTAGAACAACATATGTTCCAGACGTCGTCTCTTTCAGGGAAGACCTTTCCAACATGACAATGCCAGACCACATACTGCATCAATTACAACATCATGGCTGCGTAGAAGAAGGATCCGGATAGAAAACATTTGGCGCATCATAAAGAGGAAGATGCGACAAAGAAGACCTAAGACAGTTGAGCAACTAGAAGCCTGTATTAGACAAGAATGGGACAACATTTCTATTCCTAAACTTGAGCAACTTGTCTCCTCCTTGTGGTCGTGTCTAGGTGCAGGTCCACCATCTGATCTGGATATGGACCGGATCCAGCTGACTGCGGTAACCTCAGAATAAGGATGAGACAGACTAATATTAGCGTAGATGCCATTCTTCTTACAATAAGTACATCGGGTGGTATAGGAAGTGTTCCCAGTTCCGGCTGACCTAATTTATGCAGCCTAACAATCATTTAACCAATTTAAATAATAGAAATGGGTAATGTGTATGCCAGGTTAAAGAGATGTGGTTTTTAGTCTTGATTTAAACTGACAGAGTGTGTCTGCTTCCCAAGCAAGGCTAGGAAGACTTACAGAGTTTGGGTGCTAAATAGCAAAAAGGTGAAAAGTGAAAGTGACACGTGAAGGCCAAGTATGGTAACCCATACTTGGAATTTGTCCTCTGCATTTAACCCATCCAACTTAGTGCACACACATTATGAGTATTGAACACACACTGCAAACTATAGACACAGACACTTTGAGCAGTGGGCAGCCATTTTGCTGTGGTGCCCGGGGAGCGATTGGGGGTTAGGTGCCTTGCTCAAGGGCACCTCAGTCATTTCCAGCCAGTATTGAGAATCAAACCTGGTGTCCCTAACGAGGAACACCGAACACAAGACAGAAACATAACAGGACAACACAAGACCATCACACTAAAATAACAATAAAAGACAAAAAGATCAATACACAGAGACAAAGAGGGGGGGAGGGATGGGCAGGATGAGCCAGGGAGGCTCAGGCAGATCTGGAGTCCTGGCCGAAAACCAGTGTGGGACTGGAGGGACAGACCGGGGGGCTCCGGCCAATCAGGAACCCCAGCAGAAAACCAGGGCAGGATCAGAGGGACAGACCAGGGGGGCTCCAGCAGGTCTGGAGTCTTGGCTGAGGACAAGGGCAGTGTTGGAGGGATGGACCAGACGGGCTCCAGTGGATCTGAAGTCCTGCCCACGGGAAAGGGTGGTGTCAACAGGTCAGAAAGCTTGACTGGGACCGACTGAGCAGGAAGCTTGAGTGGAACCAGCAGCACAGGAAACTTGAGCGGGGCCAGCAGAGTAGGAAACTCGAGTGGGGTCGGCAGGGAAGGGAGCTTGGGCAGGACAAGCAGATCAGACTCTGACAGGACTGGAATCAGTGTGAGGAATGGAAATCCCACAAATATGACTGCTCCAAGAGAGACACATCTGATGTAGTGGGCACAGGACAGTACAGAGAGCTTGTATGAACCCAGCTTGGCAGATGGCTTGGGCCGAGCAGACAGGGTCAAGCGCTTAGGAAGAGCTGGCAGGGCATGCAGTATGGGCGGAACTGGCAGGGCAACCCACTTGGGCGGAGCCAGCAGGACGGGGAGCTTGGGCAGTGCCGGCAGGGCAGAGCACATGGAGATGGCCTCCGTGACCATATTAGAGAGAGCAGGGAGCTCTGGGGCCACCAGACTTTCTGAGACAGGGGAAGCCTTTCTTCTCTTCCTCCACTTACGTCGGCGAGGCGATGGCATGAAGATTGCGGCCTCTAAGGGAATTGCAGTACCTACATTCACCTGTGAGGGAACTGCAGTGTCTGGGGCCACCTCTAGGGGAACTGCAGCATTCACGACCACCTCTGGGGGAGCTGCAGCATTCATGACTACCTCTAGGAAGCTACAGCAAGCGAGAAACTCTACAAATTCCCCAAAGGTCAGGTGATCCAGCCCTTTCATTCTCCACCAGTTGAGGGACTCATCAAGGGCATAATTAAACAGGTCCTTGAAAGCGGCATATTTAATCCCCAGTCCCTCTGCAGCACTGCTGAACTGACAGAGGGAGCTCAAAGCCTTGAACTGGAGAATGTTGTCATAGAGAGGGTTGGAGAGGGTGGAGGCTGGTGGATGGCATCCTCATAAAGGCTGGATCCTTCTGTCAGGGATGTTGGTGAAGGGATGAAGCAAGGACTCAATCGTAGAATAATGGGCTTTTATTAGGTTGGTCATGAGCTGGTTTAAGCTGGTCAAGTGCTGGTCCTAAACATCTAGCTCCAGCTCAGGACCAGCTTAGGACCAGCACTTGACCAGCGTAAACCAGCTAAGGACCAGCATAAACCAGCTCAAACTAGCTAAGGACCAGCATAAACCAGCTCAAACCAGTTAAGGACCAGCATAAACCAGCTCAAACCAGCTTCCATGCTTCAAAACATACCTAACCAGCTTATGCTGTTTTTTTCAACAAGGACAGGTGAGGCAAATGAACCAATAATCAGGTAACAAGATGGTTGGGGTCAGGACAATTGAGCACATGGCACAAAGAAACACATGACAAGCCATGCACTCACACAAAATGAGACATGAACACACAACTATGAGAAACTCATAAGCTGCATGTTATGTGTTATGTTTTGTGTGAACACGCAGCTTATGAGCACACTCACAAGCTGCGTGTTCATACAAATCACGGCATGAAAGCATGCGGCAGGTGCAACAAACAGAACACGACAACACAAGAGCGCCTGGCCAATAAGAACAAACCAGGTGCTCACAAAATACACAAGACAAGAGCGCACGGCGAGTGAAAGTACACATAAATGGTGCGCTCACAATAAAGACAGAACAGGGAGCACAAGTGTCAAAAAAACCCTGACAGAAAACCGAGAATGAACTAGACATGAGTGCCAGGATCCAAACACCATGCTCCCAACATGAAACAAGACACACAGACAAGAGAGTGCACGGCTCGAGAACTCTCGAGACCGTACTCTCACACAAAGACAGGACAAAACGGGAGTGTCAGAGATCTGTCACAAAACCAAGAAATAAATTAGACAGAAGTGACAGAACCCTGACACACAGTCAGAGTAATACGTGAGCTTTTTATGAATTTAAATGATCTACATACAGTGATACGCACAGTGTAAGTAATACGTGAGCTCATTGTAAATTTAAATGATCCTCATACTGTGATACAGTGTGAGTAATATTTAAGCTCATTGTGAGTTCAAAATGTTGAGCAGTGACATTACACCATTTTCGTACTGTGATACTCACAGTGTAAATAATATGTGAGCTCATTGTGAGTTCAAAATGTTGAGCAGTGACATTACACCATTCTCATACTGTTATACTCACAGTGTAATTAATATGTAAGCTCATTATGAGTTCAAAATGTCGAGCAGGTTGAGAGGAGGCAGTTCATATGTCGGTCACCGGGGGTACATTATACTTCCTGTTTCTCAACACTGGAAAAACATGGATACGGCAGGATTTGTGTTGTGTACAGTTGTGTTCTGGACTCAGCTTGGAATAGTTACACTATAGAAATGGTGAGTGGTCTCTTTAATTGCTATTCACATATGCTCATATGATATTATAATACCAGTATGCACTGTGGCCTGGTCCTGTGTTAGCAGAGTACTGGCACATGGCCAGTTACATGTGAACCAGCCATCTTGCTAGCTCAGGTGTACAATCACATGGCTTCAGTAATCACACCAGTAATCAAACTGATTGCATTGACATATTGCTCTCTATGTTTCAGGATGTGTTAAGTATTTTCAAGGGGAAAAAGAAATAGAGGTTAAGAAGTGAAAAGGAATCATCAAAACAACAGCAGAATCTGAATGCATCAATCAAATAGAAATATTTGTGTCAAATGCCAACACCAGGCTGAAAATAATACAAAATAAACAAGGAAACTGAATTTTTGAAATACTTTGTTGATGGAAATATGAACTTTAACATGATGTTTATGTTATAACTGACCAATATTAGAGAAATTTTAGATCACAGTGAACTCACACTAAACTAACAGAATGAGAGTTTAACACAATATCACAGTGGTCTCACATGGTGAGCACACAGTGAGTGTACTTTGACCTCACATTGACCATAGTATGAGCACATAGTGAGTACGCTGTGACCTCACATTGTCCATAGTATGAGCACACAGTGAGTGTGCTCTGAGGTTACACTTTTAGCTCACTGTGACCTCACATTTTGACCATTGTATGAGTATCCTGGGAGCTTATGGTGAGATCACTGTGAGATCAAATTGTTGACTGGGGGAGGAGTTCTGACTAATTAGACACTTTCTTTAGTTTGGGGTGTGACTATAGGTGTGTTCGACATCGGCTGCGGCTGGATGCAACCGATCGGCGAGAGTAGTCACGTACAGGCGGGGAGGAGCTGAAAACGGAGACGTGAAGTCCGACACTTTCTGCTTCTCGTAGTGACGCTCATACTGCATTTGCATACTTTATCATAGCTGAAGTGAAATAAATGCATTTGACTAATACACCAATGTTTCAGAGACATTTTCATTCAATACTTTATGTACTTCTTAAAGTGTCTGTTTTTACAAGAATAAATGTTGTGGGGTTTACGTTTTACGTTTTATTTTGATAAACATGACACGATATAACATCGCCACTACATGAAAAGGAGGAAGAATGTTACTTCTCGGCAATTCGATCTTTACCAAACCGCTTTCTATTAATTAGCTCCCTCAGGTCTTGACTTTTCCTCCAGGTTTCACACCTCCACTGTGTTCTACTCCTCGAAGGAGGAGGACCACAAGTGGCCAAACTCTTCCTCTGGCCCTGCCTCCAGTCCTGAGAGTGTGACAGACCAGGACCCCCAGAGGCTTTAGGTGGAGACCTGGATAGGCATGGGAATTCCACCAACTGTGCCCTCGCCTCTTTAAACCTCTCGAACACAGTTTCAACAGACGTGCTGAAAAGTTCAGAGGGCGAGACCGGGGCTCTCTGACTGGGGCTCTCTGATGTCCGTCAAGTTCAGCCACAGGTGCCTCTCCATTACTACCATCGGTGCCATCAAGCAATCAATGGAAGCAGCTGTTTGCTTGGTAGTTCAGAGGGCTAAATCTGTGGTGCAGCGCAGTTCAGGGACCGCATCAGGAGACTAACAAAGAAACGGTTTTCAACTCCTCCACTGCCTCCAAGCGGCACATCTTGCAGGTCGGATAAATCCAGAGGCAGCCGAAGTCGAACACACCTAATAAAAGGGGTTCACATTCAGGTACAGTCAGAAAAAAAAACAAAAAAAAAAACACACCATGTACTGTATCTTATTAAAAGAATATATAGAAAAGTACACTCAACCAGGGTCATAATGTAGTAACTTCAATTTGGGTTACATATATGCATATATATTTATAATACTATTGGCCCTATAAACATCATTGGCCACCCATCAACCATCACTAACTACAGAATTTAACAATGGCTGCAGGTGTCACTGTTTACCATCTTAGTGATGCAGATCCAATTACATTTTTGAACAGATGAGCTAATTATCCTGTGCTAATCAAAGAAAACATCACATTTATTTTTTCAAAACATCCTTTTTTATTGTTTTATAATAAGCATAGTGTATGTTTAAAATGCAACATTGCAATGGTATTTAACACACTGGAAATAAACTAACCTTTGCTTTGTGTTTGGTCACAAGGTTTTCTAATGTCTGATTTGTTCAGCAGGAAACATGTTTTACTTTACATCTTCACCAACAGCTTTGGCAAACAGCAAAATGAAACATTTAAACTTTTTAAAATTTGCTTTTAAAATGTAGTCATTGCATTTTCTGTTAATTTGCGTGTTCCATCAATATTTTATGTGGAAATTGATTTCCAGTTTTATGATTGAATGACAGGGCAAAACCCCAAAAAAGTGTGTAATATGACATATCACTAATAATAGAATAAGTTATTTCAATTAAAGTGATGTCAAGTCCATGTGGCTAACTGAGTATTATGCATATTTTATTCACTGAAGAATTGTAAATCACAAAATATTTTTTATTTTTTTTTTAATAATAATAATAAATCTATAAAGATATGCTGCACATTAACTTTCAATAATTTTAGCTAACACACCTCCCATTCTCACAGAGTAAAGTTAGCAGATTTGCTGGTCACAATCACATTTTCTTTACAATTACTACTTCTTAGAATAAATAAAACTTCTTTTACCATAAACAAACAGCATAAAAGATGCTGCAGGGTGGCTGCCAACTGTAGGGAGATAGAGAAAAGCTCACAAAACTTTAATTACAGTCTCAAGTGATCCATTTACAATGACAGCCTTTCATTGCACCTTTGTCTTGTTCCTAAAATCACTGAAGAAAAAAAAAAAAAGAAAAACAAAACTCTTTCTTTAGCCCATGCCTCCTCAGCACTGTTCTGCCTCAATGAAGCCCTCTTTCTCATAACCCCCAAGATCAACCTCAGCATAGCTGGAATGGCATCCTTGATTCCGAAACTTCATGGAGGGCCAGTAGTTATTGGTGCGACGCTGTGAAGAGACACCACAACAGAATAACAACAATCAATTTTATTTCATTTTTAAAGGATGAGTTGATCTAGATAATAA
This sequence comes from Ctenopharyngodon idella, assembly GCF_019924925.1. NCBI lineage: Eukaryota > Metazoa > Chordata > Actinopteri > Cypriniformes > Xenocyprididae > Ctenopharyngodon > Ctenopharyngodon idella. The sequence goes on from NC_067231.1 coordinate 10,721,455, forward strand.
AGGACAATGATGGATGGATGGATTTGTGCTTACCTGCATGAGGTAAAAAGGAGGAGCAACAGTTGGATGTGTGTTAATGTAGTAGACAGCCAAGAGGGTCAAGAACACCAGTAGAACCAGAGCTGTGACTACACCTGCAATGATGGCTGTGTGTTCTGGTGCCTCTTCCTCACCTGAAAGTGTGAATGAAAGTGAAGCAATGATAAACAGGAACACAATGTGGTTATTTTCCATTTAAAAAATATAAAAATCTTCCAATTCATAGATGTGGATGTGCAAAAGGACAAGGTAAAATGAACACAGAGAGCACATAAGACAGACGGATGATTCAGCTCAGCATAGATACGGTGAATCACAAGCAAAACCATGAAGTCTATATCAGTGCAACACCAAGCAGCCTTTTAATCTGACGCAGATGCTGTTTTCAATTGAACTCGTGAAAACAGCTGCAAGTCAAGTCAAGTCACCTTTATTTATATAACGCTTTTTACAAAGCAGCTTTACAGTGATAACTGGTAAATAATTTTGGCTACACAGCAGCTCTTAAGGAAAATGGTGTCATTGACCAGCTTAAATAAATTCACTATTGATTCATTCCATTGTAAAAATCATTAGTTATTATTTAGTTAATTTATCTATATATCAGATATATCAGCTGCAAACAGTATACCTTAATAGTGAACTAAGAATTTTTTTTTTTTTTTTTTTAATGGTCTTGGGCCTATCAGCAAGATTTTGTTTATTAATATATATATATACTATTACAGTATTTGGTAAAATTTAGAGTTTTAGCAATTTTGGTTACAATTTATTTTAAAAGGTCCTTACGTTTGATCTGTGTTTGTGTTTGCTTGAGTTGGACTTTTAGTTTTTAGTGTCTGTTTGGACTTTAGTGTTTAGTGCCTTTAGTGCAGGGGTACTCAAGTTCGGAGGCCAAGAGAGCCCCATTTTAACCACAAATTATAACTTGGATCGTAACACTTTTATTTAGGCCTACTTAAGACAATATTTGTAGTTTTACTGAGTATTTACTAAAAGTGCAGTTTATTATCTAGCTAAGTCTTACTAGTACTTTAATGGTTGTCCTATTTAAAGTGTCACTGAACATGATATATGGCATTTAAAAAAAAGGATTAATAGCTTGTCTTCCTGTATTCTTAATGTACAAATGCATAAAGAAAAACAAATGAAAAGAAGTCCTTATTCATACTGAAATGTCTGCATTGTTTTCACAAGTAATTTCAGGTCTGGCTGTTGTTCACTTGCTGATGAGACAGTTTGTCAGTAAGATGAAAACATTGCACTTTTTTATTGTTTTTTTTATACTCCATTGCACCTTTTTAACACTTTTTATAGCGCCTATTTATACTCAGGGTCGCTCAAAGGTTTTATTATTTGTATTATTATTACCTACCTTTTAATTTGGTCAGAATCCAAAAATCTCTTTTTTTTTTTTTTTTTTTGTTCAATCACAATCTCATGAATTCTCTAATTATAACCAACGTTGTAAACATGATAAATAATATATTCTCCTTTAGCTCAATGATGTGACGACAGATCTGTAATGGGAGCGCTCTCTGCTTGCTTTCTGTTTATAACACATTGACGTTAAGAATAAAAATTTTGTTTTTCATGCTGCTAAGAGGACTATCGGCAACTGGAGGAATGTCAACTGCATTACATGATGGAAAAATAAGGTTACATTTTTTACTTGCGTGCACAGTCTCAAGCCTTTGATAGCGTTCACGAACACAAGTGCTCGACACATGCGCACTAGAGAGATTCATGCTTGTCTAGTCTTTTTCGCTGTACTCATTTAAAATAGAGTTGCTGGTATCTTTCCCCTCACACGAGCGCTCTTCAACATGGTCGGCTATTGTGTTTGTTGTTACTCTTGTTCTGTCTTCTCCGTTTTTTTCATACTGAAACAACAGCCCAATTCAGTGCTGACACCTTGTGGACAAACTAAATTAGAGCAAAAACTATTCAATGTCCATGTGCAAAGTGCCTTCGGTCTATATTGTTCTTTGCGGTTAGAAAAACTGTGCTGCGCGCGTACACTATGTGTGTTCTCTGCTGATGATTACAGCGTCATGCGCACTGTACACCTACCCTAGTGTATGTGTAAAAAAACTAAGTAATATTCACGCTAATTTTGAACGCAAATTATAATAAAAATACGTTTATATGTAGCATGATGTGGGCCACAAATTTAATGCTGATGGGCCGGATGCGGCCCACGGGCCGCCTGTTGAGTACCCCTGCTTTAATGCCTAGTGCCTGTTTGTCATGTTTTATCAGTGTTTTGGTCTCAGTTTCAAGGACTCACAAGCTCCATCTCAGCCCGTCGACCAGTCAGCTCCAACTTGGCTTCTCTCTCCCTCTGCTCCACCTGGGACCATCATCCTTCCAGCTCCACCAGGCTCCCTTGTCCCTCCATCCACCTTATTCAGTCATTGCTCTACCTCCTCCATGGACTTCTTGGCCTTTGGCTGCGCCTCGTTCCTCCACCCCTATGGCTCTGTTGGGCTCCTCCTTTCCTCCGGCTCCATCTCAGTCCGCAGTCACACCGGCTCCTGTACTATCTGCTCCTGCACTATCTGCTCCACCCTGGTGGTCTTCTGCTCCACCCTGGTGGTCTTCTGCTCCATCTGCTCTGCCCTGGTGGGCTCGTGCTCTGCCTTGTGGTCTTCTGCTCCATCTGCTCTGCCCTGGTGGGCTCGTGCTCTGCCTTGTGGTCTTCTGCTCCATCTGCTCTGCCCTAATAGTCTCTTCTATTGCCAGTCCTGACACTCCCTCAAATAAGATTTTCACTGCTTCCTCATATGTTGGACTAATTTTTAGTATCAGGAGCCACTTGCTTAGTTGGGGACACTTGATATTCAACAATGTTTTTGATCTGCCTGCGTTGACACCATTGTATGCGAACAGAACTGAGCTGGACGATGACATCACTTTTTTCTCCAGTGCTGATATATAGATAAATTACCTAAATTAATAACTATTAATTTTTACAACGGAATGAATCAATACTGAATTTATTTAAGCTGGACAATGACACCATTTTCTTTAAAAGCTGCTGTGCAGCCAAAATTATTTGCCAGTTATTACTGTAAAGCTACTTTGACACAATCTGCATTGTAAAAAGTGCTATATAAATGAAGGTGACTTGACTTGACTTGTCATAAACACACATATTAACATACAATTAATCAACATTTAGGAAAACAATATATACACATATTTACACCCACAAATACACACACACACACACACACACACACATTAAAAAATAAATAAATAAATAAATAAAATACAATTAAGGCCTCTATTACAATACACATACAACAATAATTCTTACATATCTTCTAACATCCCATCAGATATATCCCTATGTTTTCTTTTCCTAAGAAAATCATAAAGAGGTTCCAAGCATCTTCAAAAGCCTTATATCATTCATTGCCATTTCTTTGCTCCTAATTTTTTCCAATGAAGTACTATAAGAATTTTAGCTTGTAGAGTACACATATAGACAAATATTCTCTTCTTCTCAATTTAAGATTACTAGGATATAATTTTTTGGTTCAAGGGAAATAGTGACCTTGATTATTTTGTCTATCATAATCTGTACTCCCTTCCAGAATTTCAAGATCTTTTCACACTCCCATACACAATGAAAGAAAGTGCCTTTACATGAATTGCATTTAGGACAGATGTCTGTAATATTTTCAATTTATTTAATAATATGGGGGTTACATAGACTCACATTAGCTAATTATATTGTAACATTTTCAAACTTGTATTAACAGTTTGCATCTGAACATCTCTACAGACTTCTCTCCAGTCAGTCCTTGATATTTCCTCATTGAGGTCCTTACTCCATGCCTCTAATCGAGAGTTTGCAGACTCATGAGATCCTTCTACAAACATATTATATAAAAGTGAAATCAGACCTGTAGTATAACAATTTTTGGTGACTTCCTTTTCCAAGATGAATAAAGGTGGTATATTTATAAAACACTTCTGAAATGACAAAATAAAACTCCTTATTTGCAAATACCTAAAAAAAAAAGGTAACACTTTAGTATAGGGAACATGTATTCACTATTAACTATGACTTTTCCCTCAATAAACTCCTAATTTACTGCTTATTAATAGTTAGTATGTTAGTTGTTAAGTTTAGGTATTGGGTAGGATTAAGAATGTAGAATAAGGTCATGCAGAATAAGGCATTAATATGTGCTTATTAATTACTAATAAGCAGCTAATATTCTAGTAATATGCATGCTAATAAGCAACTAGTTAAAATACCCTAAAATAAAGTGTTACCAAAAAAAAATATTTTTAGCTATACCAAATTTAGTAACCACTTCTTGAAAAGACATTAGTCTATCTTCTATATACAAATGTTTAATATGTTTAATACCTTAATACAAGATATTCAAATATCTCTGTGTTTCATGCCATACCCTTACCATGTTTAAAACTATTGGATTTGTAATGTTTTCCTTGATTTTGTTTTTAAACTTTACAGTCTAGGTCACATAAATACATTTCCAGAGATAAATCTGATTTCATTGAATTTTTTTCCCAATTCTAGCCATGTAGGTGGATCATGAGAAGGAGAGAGAAAAAAAAACAAACAAACATAATAGATCTTAATTGAGCTGCCAAATAATACCATTGGAAATTAGGGCACTGAAACCCACCTCTATCATAAGGCAGATGTAAAAGAGATAGATCGTCTAGATAGAGAGTCTAGATCGTCTATTATTCCGTATGAATTTAGTAACAATCCTTTTCAGTCTAGAAAATAAGGCGCTTGGAGGTGCTAGTGGGATATTCAGAAAAAGATATAAAAATTTTGGCAATATATTCATTTTTAATATATTTATCCTCCCTATTACAGAGATGGGTAATGAGGTCCATCGTTCAGTTGACTTTGCTGCATTATCAAAAACAGAATCATAATTTATTACAACAATCTTCCACCTTTGGGGTTATTTTAATACCCAAATATTTGAAGACTCTGGAAGTTTTAAACATGTTAACATTACTGCTAGGATTTTCCCCTTCTTCCTCATTCCACATCATAATAGAGGACTGTGAATTATTAATCTGATACCCTGATATTTTCCCAAAAATCTCAATAACGTGAAGTAGAGCAGGAATAGATTTATCTAACTCCTTTAAAAACAATATAACGTTGTCTGCAAAAAGAGATATTTTATGTTCAAAACCGGAAATTGTTATACCTTCAGCATCTCTATTTGTTCTAATTGTGATTGCAAATGGTTCAATGGCTAAAAGAAAAAGTAGAGGGGAAAGAGGAGAGCCCTGTCTACATCCTCTAGAAATATTAAATGGCTTTGATACCATATTATTAGTCAGGACCTCAGCTATGGCATTCTTGTATAACAATCCGACCCATTTACAATAATTATCTCCGAGTCCATAATGTTTCAACACGTCGAACAGAAAATCCCATTCGACCCTGTCGAATGCTTTCTCTGCATCTAGTGACAGCAGAGCAGTATCTATTCATTCCCTCTGGTCATGCAAAATATTCAGTACTCTTCTAACGTTATGGCATCTTTGTCTATGCAACATAAATCCATTTTGATCATTCCCTAGTATGGTAATATATTTTCTAATCTTCTTGCCAAAATTTTACAAAGAGTTTTTGTATCTGAATTTAGTAGACTTATAGAGCGCATATTTTCACATTTATTATAAAGCTTTCCTGGTTTAGGCAGCAAAGTAAAAAGTCTCATAGAGACAGGCAGCATATTCTTTTTGAAGGCTTCCAATAACATATCTAAAATAGGACTTATTAGTTTGTCTTTAAATTTTTTATATATGGGGATGCCGTCTGGTTCCGTAGCCTTCCCTGTTTTCATCAGTTCGATGGCATCTACTACTTCTTGCAAACTTATATCTTTATTTAGCTCTTTTTTTTTTGTTTGTTTGTTTGTTTGTTTCTCCGATGTGCATGGTAAATCCAAATCATCTAAGAAGTTTTTTTGTACATCAGAACCTTGTAAAACATTCTGAACTATATAATTGCATATAATAAGACCTGAACGATTCGTTAATTTGCCATGATCTCTCCTTGATCATAAAAGATCTTAAGTAATTTCGTCGCCATTTTATTTGCTGACAATGTGTTATACTTGGATCGAAGCAGCAAAAGTTGCTTATCCAGACCTGTACACACAGAATTATTCTGATAAATCTCATTATCTAGCTTCTTAATCTTCATCTCTAATGCTATCAACTCTTGTTGAGATTTTTTGCGTTTTGAACTACAAAAACTAATGATTTGTCCCCGTAGAAAGGCTTTAAATGCTTCCCAACGAACCCCAGCAGAGGTTTTGGATAAATTTGTTTCAAAATAAATATAAACTTGTTTACTTAAATAATCAACAAACTCTGGATCCCCCAACCATCTGGGTTGAAACCGTCACTTTGGAGGGTCCCTAGTCAATTTTGTATCGGTGTATATCAATGACATTGCTGCATTGCTCAGAAATTACAATATGATATTGACAATCTATGATCCTAGAAAGCAATTAAGCTGAAATAATAATAATATATAAATATATATATATATATATATTTTTTTTTTTTTTTTTTTTTCAGGAATAAGTTTTGGTGTGTTGCAGAATAACAAGAATAAGAAATTTAAGTTGGGTTAAGATGTCTCCATATATCCAATAGGTTGAGCTCTCTCATAAAATGTTTTCCTAGAACATAAATGAGTAGTATCAACACCAGTGGAACGATCCATTTCTGGATCTAGAGTGCAGTTGATATCTCCTGCTATAATATTTTGACCTTGTTGTGTAGAAACTAATAGAAATATATTACTGTAGAACTTGGGGTCATCTTTGTTAGGGCCATGTATATTCAATAGATTTATTCTCTCTGCCAGCAGCTCACCTTGAATAATTACAAATCTTCCAGCTGGATCCTTGATAATATTCTGAACTTGAAAAGGCACAGATTTATGTATTAAAATTATAACTCCCCTAGCTTGTGTGTTATAACACACTGAGAAAACCTGCCCACGCCACCGCCTTTCTATTTTCACAACATCTTCCTTCGAAATGTGTGTCTCTTGCAAGAACGCCACTGTTACATGTAGTTGCTTGATTCTATGCATCACCTGTTTTATATTTTTTAATTTACCCAAACCTCTGCAATTCCAAGACAGAAAGTTGATTCTACCTACTTGATACATTTCTTTAATATTAATTCAAATATTTCCTTAAGGCACTCATAATTGCTGAGTAACAGGAGGCCAAACAAAAATGAACATTTAACACAAACTTAACACATAACATTGATTCACCCCACGTGATCCCTATATTTTACTGATAACCCCTGTATCAGTAACCCCTCCCCCTCAGTTTACTTCTTTACTTTCCTTTGTTTGTTTCTAGTATTTATACACCCTGTGTTTCAGTTGTTGTTCGTCTGATCTCGTCTGTATTTCATGGTTGTCCTGTTCACGTTTTTGGATATTTCTGAGAAAGTAAAATTCAAAGTATTTTTGTATCTTTAATTTTTGTTATTAATTCTATACTACTGCACCTAAATCCAGCCTTTTTTCATACCTGCATCAACCATTTGCTGACAGTTACAGTGTAGTTATACATTTAAGTATTAAGAAATATTAATCACCATGTACTTACTATAGGGTTAGGTATAGGGTTTAGTTTATCATTGTTGCATGTAATTATACATAATTTTATTTTATTTATTTTAGAAGTTAGTACTATAGTAACTACATGTAATGTGAAAAAAGACATGGCTTTAATTAATTTAACTTTAATTTATTTAATTTCAAGGCAATATTTCTAATTTTTAAGTTTTTTAATTTGAAATTTTCATCTAATATTTCTGTTCCCTCTCAAAAGGGAACGAGACTCTGCATTTGAAACACTATGGGGAACGTCACACGTGAACCGATGTCTGAAAGCAAAGTATCAAATCTCTCCAATCCTATTGGCCGGCGACAGCCTATGACATCATCATAGCGCGACCCGGAAGTATGTAAGGAGCGCCTAGAGAATCAGTATCTTTTCGTCTTTCAGGACTGTTTTGTCTGATCGCGATTTTATCGAATCCGGTAAGGGAATCTTATATTATGCCTTACAAACGTTTTAGAGAGTGTGTTCATCTGTGTCCCAGGTTTTTGACACTTGATATACACATTCTTGGCGTTTTTCTGTCTGGGAGAGGAGCGCGCATAGACAGTGCTTGAGGGCTCTGTCTGTGTTTTTCTGTTATTTACTGTGAGTGTCTCCCTATCGGGACGTTCCGTTCTCGTTTGACACTCTTCTAGAGGGAAGAGGTGTCCGCATCTGTGCCTGGTGGTTTTGGCCCCGTTTGTGCTGAGGCAAAACGGCGGCTGCAATCATGGGGCTTGCAGTTGAGCTCATTGGGAAGTTTGAGAGAGGTGTATTCTCTCTCAGCCCCCTGGGGCTGACGAGGATGAGTTGTTGGATGACGATGACGCCTGTTTTTTGACGTCATCGCATCCGGCAGCGAGCGCTCTTCTGGCTGCTGTATATGCGGAGCTGCTGGAGTTTTGTGGGACACGTGTCTGGCAGGCTGCAGCTGCTTTGGGGGCGTGTTAAGAAAGGGACCGCACGCTCAACGAGCGGTTCCTTTCTCTCCAAAGCTCTGCAGCTCCTGTGAGCCTTCCATTCCTTCCTGATCTCCATGTTTGAGATCGGGAGGGCATGGAAAAACCCTAGCCGTTCAGATCTGAATCTGGGCCCAGACAGACGGGAGGTGGAAGAAGAGAGATTGAGATGGGTGATCGATTATAAAAGCCAGCGGCGTTCGTGATCAATCCCCCAGCTGCAAGAGCAATTTACATCTGCCCTCTCCTCTTCTTCTTCCGCCTCCTATATATATATATATATATATACATATATATTTTATTCATGTAACATGCTCAGATGCTTCTTACAGTCAAACTGATGGCTGAGCCTATGGTGATTATTTTTCTGACGGCCCGCTTTTCCGGTTTGATAATTGAGAGGTTCTTTAGGCTTTAAAGAACCCTAGATTCCATCCTTTCATGTGGAAAATGAGGAGTCTTCGGTCTTCGAGGCACAGGAAGGTAAGCTGGGTCTATATTTTATGTTTTAAAATATGTCGACCTTGTTTTCCCTGTATAGTTTTTCTTGAGCATGTAGACAGCCAGGAGGTCTGGTCCGTCTCAAGCTGAGGCTCAAAGACAGGGCGAGAGGTCCAGTATGGCCGCTCGGGCACCTCCTCCTCCTCGGAGCAAGTCGCAGAGACGGCGGGACTCGAGGAGGAAGAAGCAAGTTTTAAGGGAGGTGATCGATCGCAGATGCCAGCAGCATCAGTAATCGATTCCCTCTCTTTGCGAGGGCGACTTTACACCTGCCCTCGCCCCTTCTTCCTCCGCCTCCTGGGTTTTGGATTCGTTTAACATACTCAGGCGCTTCTTACACGATCAGGCTGACGGCTGGGCCCTTGATGAATATTTTTCTAAGGGCCCGCCTTCTGGCTTGATAGGGAAAGAGGCTCTTTTAGGCTTCAAAGAACCCTAGATTCCATCCTTCCTGTGAAAGAAAAGGAAAAGAGGAGTCTTCGGTCTTCGAGCTGCAGGAAGGTAAGCTAGGTCTATATTTATGTATCTAAATATGTTGACCTTGTGTTCCTGTATAGTTTTTCCTGAGTATGTAGTCGGAAAAAAGTAAGGGGTTTTTGGGCAAACTGAAGTTTGTTAGGTTGGCTAGAACGATATTTGTGCAGGCCACAAAATGGCCGCTTCTTAGCCACCTTTTTATAGAATAGCTTCTCTGGTTTTAGTTAGAGTAAGTTTGAGTTAGCACTCGTCACTTCAGTTAGATCTATGTCTAGTGTCGGCCTCTCGGCCGCCTGACATTGTTTGCTTGTTGAGCTTCACTTTATTTATTTTCCTCTTCTTCAGTGAAGTTCAGAGGTGAAGCCCAGGCATTTCTGCGCTGCTTGCGGCCTTGCAGGCCCACAGCTTAGCGGCCTAGGCTAGGATAGGATTAGGTGTTTATTGTTATAAATCACCCTTTGTCTTACTATCCCTTGTTAGGTTGTATAGTTCCTAGTTCTGGCCTCCTCCTGAGGGAGTTGTTAGGCCATATGCCCATTTCCCCCTTGTTAATAGTGTAGGTGCAATGGCTGAAGTTAACAGCTAAGGTAGTAGGCTGTTGTGAGCCTCCCTGATGCTGTTGTTTCAGGTGGTAGGCCCTTATCTTTGCGTAGATAAGTTTATGCTGTGTATGCTAGGCCCCACTTTCTAGAACCTCATTCATGGTATGAATTTGTCTTTTCCCTGAGCCCCTTGAATTAACATTCAAGTCTGAGGTTACGGTGCTAGCTTATTTTAGCGCCCATTCTCCAGGGTTCAGTACAAATGTTTTTTCTGTTTGGTGAGAGCATTTATCCTTTTCAGGATAGCATGTATAGTATCAAAGCGTTATGTTTGCTTTGGGTTCTAGTTTTTGCCCTACACGTATGTGAGCTTTAATCCTAGTGCTGCCACAGGTTAGCACCTGTTCTCATAATTAGTAGGCTTGTGTTTAGCCTCTGTTTAAGAGCATGGTGACTATTTGTACTCCCTATTTGTAATAATACAAGTACTATTTGTACTTGTATTTGTACTCCCTTTAGGTTTGGTGTTTCACTGAGTGCATCACCTGATGGATTGCACACTCAGGTTGAGTGTAGGGAACCTCACGTTCAGTTTGGTTCTGTTAGCTCCCTTTGGTTTGATCACTGCCACAACAGCTATATTGCATATACTGTAGGAGTTGTAGGCTTTATCAGATTGAGTCTCCTTCTAGTATGGTAGCTTGTGTTTTACAAGCGTTGCTGGTAGATGTTCATGAGTTTTGCTCACTTAATTTAGCACTGCCACAGGTTTATGCCCGTGTCTGTTTGAGGTAGTAGGCCTTTTTAGGCCTCCTTCAGACCATGGTAGCATGTTGTTGTGCCCTTTATAATTGTAGTTGGTACATTGACTTATGGAATGTGTAGACTTAGCTCAGGTTGTGTTAAGCTAGTTACCCACAACTGTTGGTTGGGTTTAGAGCTGGTCCCCTTTGAGCTTGGTCCCCTTTATAACCACTAGCTGGCGCCACGTGTTGTTGGAGTTGTAGGCCCCGTTGAGGCCTCCTTTCAAATAGCATGTTGGCACAGTTCTGTGCTGGTTTGTTTTGTCACCGCGATTGGCCACGCCCCTCTCTGCTAAGGAGTAGGCCCTCTTTGAGGCCTCTCTCAGAGTATTGTGGTGGAGTGTGTACTCCTCTTGTTTAAGAGTAAAAGGTGCTTTACTGAATGCATGGCCTGATGGCTTGTGTGGAGATAATAGCCACTAGCCGATGCCACGTGTCTTAAGTTGTAGGCCTTCTGGGCCTCCTGTGAGAACATGTTGGCGTATGTTTGTGTACTCCTCTCACTTTGAGAGTAAAAAGTGTTTTTACTGAGTACATTGCTGAGTGGCTGGCCTCTCAGGGTGAGTTTATTTAGTAAACCTTACGATGGTTCGGTTTTCTACATTTGCTCCCTTGAGCTTGGTAGCATTTCCATGAGCTGATGCCACGTGTCTGTTTGGAATCTTAAACCTGTCTTGAGGTCTCCTTAGGACGTGATGGCTTATGTTGTACTCCACTTGCTTAGAGAGTAAAAGGTTTTTTTACTGAGTACATAGCTTGTTGGTTTGTGTCGGTTTCTTTAGCTCTAGTCCAGCTAAATAGCTACCTCATAAGTAAGTTGGTTCTATTTTGCTCCTAGAACTTTAGTGGCCACTAGCTAGCGCCACGTGTCTACAAGTAGTAAGCCCTCTGGGCCTCCTTTGAGAGCATGTTGGTGTATGTAGTGTGTACTCCTCTCTTCTTAGAGAGTATAAGGTGTTTTACTGAGTACACCGCTGGATGGCCGTTGGCCCAGGTTGAGCTGATTTAGTAACCTCTCTGTAGTTCGGTTGTTGTCCTCCCTGGAGCTTGAAACACTGCCACGAGCTGACGCCACATGTCTATCTGAAATTGTAGGCCCGTTTTTTGAACCTCCTTTAGATCATGATGGCATATGTTGTACTTTTACTGAGTACACTGCTTGTTGGATTGTGTTAGACTGTTGTGTGGGCACTTTACACACTTATCTGCTGTTACTTTCATGTGGTAGATTCTTGCTCTCAGCAAGATAGGTGTTCAAGGCGTGTGGCCTTGACAGGCCTCCCTTGGATTTTCCCACTCCCACTTCTGGAGTTGTAACTTTAACAGCATAACATGTATTGTTTTCTACTCTGTGTAGAACTATGGTCATGTTGTAGGCCCCTTCCTGGCCTCCATGATTGTGTGCCTACAGTATGGTCTATCTTTTAGGTCGAGCTTTGTACTCCCCTGTTTGGGTTGTCCTATATAGTGCTTAGCTCCCTAAGCTGGTCATTGGTTGAAGGCTTCTATGAGGCCTTCCATTTTAAGACCAGCCCCCAGGCTGGTTTGTGCTCCCCTTTATCAGGGTTTCTTTAGCGCACAGCCTCCTCAGTGCAAATAATCAGGCGCTGAGTAGATCCTAGGATTGAGCAGAGTTTACTCCCCTCAATAAGAGGGTAAAAAGCACTCAGCTGAGTTCTGCTCTCCGGGATGCCCGTCTCTACGCTCGGGTTTGAGTTGCTTACTGCCTTTCTGCAGTCGCTCTTACTTGCTGTCTTCTCTGAAGAATGCGTTGTTGAGACTCTGTATACAGACAGGTTGCTGGCCAGAGACTAGGTTTTTGTCAGACCAGGTCGGCCTCCCTCGTGGCATTTGGGGTGACTATGTCCCCCTTCTAGTGGCCGGCTAGGGTTCCTTTCGGATCCCTGGCCACATTCCCTTAAAGGGACCTTCTTTCTTTGGAAAATTTGGTACCAGAAGTCTTGGAGCAGCCTTGGTAGGCTTCCTGCGGAAGGCCTCTTTGAGGTTTAGCTTGTGCTGTTGGCCGTAGGGAATGCTGTCACTGACAGCCTTTGTGTGACCCGAGGGTGAGTTGCTCTGGCGTTTCTTTCGAAACTGCTTTTACGTTTGTCTAGCCATTGTGGCATGCACTCCCCTCAAGCATGGCGGCGTTGGTATATCATTCCCCATAGCGTTTCAAACACAGAGTTCCCTTTCGAAAGGGAACATCTCAGGTTACGTATGTAACCATGGTTCCCTGAGAACAGGGAACGAGACTCTGCGTTTCCTTGCCATGCTCTGGGGCTGCCTGCTGAACAGTCCCTCAGACGATAAGATACTGACTGATTCTCTAGGCGCTCCTTATATACTTCCGGGTCGTGCTATGATGATGTCATAGGCTGTCGCCAGCCAATAGGATTGGAGAGATTTGATACTTGGCTTTCAGACATCGGTTCACGTGTGACATTCCCCATAGCGTTTCAAATGCAGAGTCTCGTTCCCTGTTCTCAGGGAACCATGGTTACATATGTAACCTGAGACGTTTTGTTTTGTTTTGTTTCAGCTTTGTTTCAATTAACGAAATAACAATAACACTAGTTTACTGGTGTGTTTGTGTCTTGGATGGAAGCATTTTGTGGCTTAGGGGTTGTGGATAATTACAGATCTCACCCTCATGTCTTATCTCTTTTTCAGGGACCACTTTGAACATCTTATTTTTCTACTCAAACGTATTCTGTTTAGACCATTTTTTTTTTTTCGCATTTTAAGCCAATAAATGAATAAATAAATAAACAGAGAGAGAGAGAGAGAGAGAGAGAGAGGCAGTCAGGCAACAGGAGGAACAACATACTGTAAGTGTTTTTGTGTTTTTGTGTTTTTTTTTTTTCTCATTTGATTTTAGCACTGTCATTGCTAGGAAACGTTGGTTTGTTTACTGTGTTCACGTGCTGAAGTCGCGTTAGCTCTCATTTGTTCTCGTTTTGCTCTGTGAGATAGTAAGGTGTGGCCAGCTGAATTTAATAACACTGTATCAAGTGTATAAAACTGTGTAGTATGGCAAGCAAGGACACCGACAAGACACTTAAGTATTGCTCTTTGCTTTCCTTACTCTTTTATACAACTTGTTCACGTCTGTTTGTTTTGTGACCTGTTTTAGCTATGTGCTTCCGCTATTCCACTTCCACTATGCATTCCCACTATTACTAACACCTGTAAATTGTGTGCCACACGTTGGAGGCAGTGCAATCCTAACAACCTGAGTATTTTACCTATGTCCTCTAGTACAATACTTTCTATTCCTTTTGGTTTCTGGAATTGCCAATCTGATGTTAACAAAGCAGACTTCATTACATTTATTGCTACTCATTCAGGTCTCCACCTTGTGGCCCTGACTGAGACCTGGATCAAACCAGAGGACACTGCCACACTAGCGGCCCTCTCCTCTAATTTCACTTTTTCCCACACCCCTCACCTGACTGGGAGCGGTGGTGGTACTGGTTTGCTTATGACCAATGAATAGAAGTTCAATCCTTTTACCATCTCTGTGTGGCAATAGCTCATTTGAATCATATGCAATTACTATCACCCACCCTGTTAAAATCCATTTTGTAGTTGTTTATCATCCCCCAGGTCAGTTAGGCAAATTCTTGGAGGAATTAGAAGTGTTACTCTCATCCTTGAGGATGGTACTCCTCTGGTAGTACTTGGAGACTTCAACATCCATCTAGACAAACCTCAGTCTGCTGACTTCCACACTCTGCTTGCCTCGTTTGTTGAGTGTCTACTATGGCTACCCACAAATCAGGTAACCAACTGTACCTCATCTACACGCTGCTGCTCCACTGATAATACACTGGTTACTCCACTACACACCTCAGACTCTACTTCCTTATCACTATTATCCTCAACCTAACTCCTGACTCAACACACACTCCTCCACAGGTCACTTTTCGGCATAACCTACACTCACTCTCCCCCTCCCGCCTATCCTCTTTGGTCTCATCCACACTTCCTCCACCTAATCAGTTCTCATCACTGGATACTAACAGTGTTACTGACACTCTTTGCTTCAACCTAACATCTTGCTTACATGATTTCTGCCCCCTTTCATCCAGACCTGCCTGCGCCACCCCCTCTGCACCCTAGCTATCCGATGTTCTCTGTGAGTATCATTCTAGACTTAGGGCTGCAAAGAGGAAGTGACGCAAATCGAAAGATCTTTCAGACCTTAGCTTGTATCAGTCACTCCTCTCTTCCTTCTCTGCAAATGTCTCCAATGCTAAAACCACATACTACCACAATAAAATGAACAATTCTTCTGATTCTCGCACACTCTTAAAAACCTTCTCTTCTCTTCTTTGCCCTCTTTCCCCACCTACTACTTCAACTCTTACAGCTGTCGACTTTGCCACAAGCTTTGTAATGACAACCATCAGCGGCCAATTCTCCAGACCACATACTGACAAACACATCTTAATGGCAAACACACACATTCTCCCTTCCTTCTCTCTGCCTTTGGAGGCAAAAGTTTCCGAACACATTCTTTCCAAACATCCTACTACCTGTCCGCTTGACCCTATCCCCACTCATCTTCTTCAGGCCATCTCTTCTTCAATTGTACCTGCACTCACTCACATTATTAACACTTCTCTTCACACTGGTACATTTCCCACAGCATTTAAGGAGGCTAGGATAACCCCACTGCTTAAGAAACCCACTCTAAATCCAGAACTTTTAGAAAACTACAAACCGGTCTCTCTTCTTCCATTCATTGCAAAGACAACTACTTATCTCGCACAAAACAACCTCCTGGACAACAACCAGTCTGGCTTCAAGAGTGGCCACTCAACTGAGACTGCTCTGCTCTGTTACTGAAGCCCTGAGACTGGCAAAAGCAGCTTCCAAATCATCAGTATAGAGGTCTGCGCGGGACTGTTTTTTTCGTCCCGCTCCCGCCCGCTCCTGCAATGGTTCTATTCCGCACGAACCTGCTCCCGCCTAAAATTCACTCTGTGTTCACCCGCTCTCCGCATATAGTGATTTTCTTCCCGACCCGAGGGGTCCCGCTAAAGATCGTTTCCAGAATCTCGCGTTTAAACTTCCCCTAAAGAAAGAGAGTGATTGGGGATAACAAATATAAAATGTTGCATATATACAAGATTTGTTATTTGTCTATGATACTGTCAACACCCTAAAAAATTTCAGAGAAAAAAATGTTGGCTTACTAGCTATACTGCAAAATGAAATCTTTTTTAACATCTACGCAAGAACAGAATGACGCTGACTGACAAGAACGTCTCTCCTCCAGAATCCGATCACAAAGGTTGAATGTTCTCTGAAGGTGCACTCGCGTAGACCTCTAATGCAAAGAACATATATTGCCAGGTTTCTCAGGACAGGGAACTGGTGACTGTGTGAAAGCCACCACTGCAGAAAGATTTGTTCACTTCAAGTTCAAGCACAGATGCGCGGATGTCAAAGCATCTCGGGAGCGACCGGGTTATTGTCAGACCGCCCGCTCCCGCCTAATGCACTCTATAGTTACCGACCGTAATCTACCTTTCATTCAAAATTGAATCCCGCGGAGCAAGAAATCTTATCGGGTCTCGCGGTTCCCGCGGGAGAGCCGCAGGAATGCAGACCTCTACATCAGTACTCATCTTGCTGTATCTGTCTGCTGCTTTTGATACAGTCAACAACCAGATCCTCCTGTCAACCCTCATGACAAAGGACATCTTGGGAACCGCACTCCAGTGGTTCAAGTCTTACTCTCAAGTAGGTCCTTCAGGGTATCTTGGAGGTGTGAGGTGTCTAAGTCGCATCATTTTGCTACTGAAGTACCTCAGGACAAAGTGCTTGGACCACTTCTCTTCTCTTCTCCAGGAATCATGGAGCTGTGATGGATGATAGTTTAAGCTTCACAGACCACATTGCTCCTGCAGATTTGCCTTCCAGACTCTGATCCAGAATGTGGCAGCAAGAGTAGTCTTTAACACTCTCGAGTCGGCGGTCGCGCCGGCGATACCACCTTGCTTTTTTTCTTATCAGTGTGAAAGAGACTCAAAATACTCCGGCAATTTTGGACATACAATTAAGTGCTATACACCATTCTAATCTGTGAAATGTCTTCTTTTATTTGTGTACACTCAGACTAAAAACAATATGTTGTGCTTTTTGCAAAATAAAGAAAACTAACATGATGCGCGAGCCGCAGTCTCTCTCGAAATGAAGTTTATTCTGATAGTTCTCAGAAAATGAACTGTAACTTAGTGAATACTAATGACACAAAAATGAGACATATGTCTAAAGAAACGTTGAAATGACCAGACCAACTTACCGTTTGAATATGAGTGCACCGGAACCATTCCAAGAGGTCGTGGATGCTCTCAAACGAGCACTCTCGGGTACCACTTCCACATCACCCTTCACCGTCACTCCTTGACCGCCTGTGGTATCCAGTCCTGTGGCCTCACCAGTGCCCTACTGCAACGGATTCCTCCTTCAGTGTTCACTGGCCCTGGAGATGCAGTCACACCGTTTCACCACCGAGAGAGCCAAAATCGCCTACATTATCACCCTGCTGATAGGAAGAGCGCTTCACTGGGCCCAAACAATCTGGAACCAAGGTGGTGTTGTGACACAAACACTAGATAATTTCACCACTCATATTTGTGAGGTCTTTGGGATTCCTGAATGCAATTCATCTGTTGGTGAGCAACTGTATCATCTTTCTCAAAGAAAAATGTCTGTTTCTGAATATGCTCTCCAGTTCAGAACCCTAGCAGCGGCCAGTGGTTGGAATGAGCGCTCTCTCATCACCACCTATCGTCAAGGGTTAAATCCTCGGTTCTGACTGCATCTGGCTGCATACGACGATGCTATCGAGCTAGAACGATTCATCCATCTCTCCATCCGCACCGATCGTTGTATGCAGCCCTGCCTGGAAGACCTGCAGGGCCAGCCTTCACCACCACGTCCACGCCAGCCAGAGAGTACCAGCTCTTCAGAACCAGAAGCGATGCAACTGGATAACACTCGCTTGACTGTGTCTGAGTGGCAGAGGAGGCTGACCCAGGTCTTTTTTTTTTCTGTATTGCGGTTCTGGGGGACATGTTATCACAGCCTGTCCCATTCGTCCACCACGACCTATGATGAGTGTCATCCATTCAGTGTCTGTTAATACCAAGCCACTCACTGTTGAAGTTATTCTTACTGCCTCCAATGTCTCCCTTCCAGTACACGCCCTCCTCGACTCTGGGTCAGCTGGAAACTTCATCTCCGAAGCCCTCTGCTCAACCTCAAGAAGAGGCCCATTGAGAGGAATGTATGCCATGCTGTAGGACCCATCCAGTTGAAAATTGGACAGTTGCAGATCGAATCCATCGTCTTCCTGGTTCTGTAAAATTCCATCGCTGGCATTATCCTAGGGCACCCGTGACTAGTGCAACATGACCCCGTTCTCTCCTGGAACATCGGCGAAGTCCTGACGTGGGGCGATAGCTGTTTTCCCAGATGCTTTCCAAGTCTTCCTCATCCAGTGAAACCTCTCTTAGTCAACACCACCTCTATCGAGAGCCCGGTTGAACAGCAATCCATGGAGATTCCAGCATGCTACGCCCCCTTCATTGACGTATTCTGCCCCAAACGGGCGTCGTCGTTGCCTCAACACCGGCCATGAGACTGTGCCATCAACCTCCTTCCGGATGAGCCAGTGCCCCACAGAAAGATTTATCCTCTCTCTCTACCTGAACAGAAGGCCATGGAGGAGTACGTAGAAGAGGCTCTTCGACAGGGTTACATCTGCACTTCCACTTCCCCTGCTGCTTCGAGCTTTTTCTTCGTGGCAAAGAAGGACGGAGGCTTGCGGCCCTGCATTGACTACAGAGCACAAAATCACTGTGAATTTCCAGTACCCTTTTCCCCTCGTCCCAGCAGCCCTGGAACAACTTCATGGAGCAGCCGTGTTCACTAAGTTGGACCTCCGCAGCGCGTACAACCTCGTCCGGATACGTGAGGGGGACGAGTGGAAGACTGCCTTCGTGACCCCTACTGGACACTATGAATACCTCGTTAAGCCGTATGGACTGGTCAATGCCCCCTCCGTATTCCAGGACTTCATGCACAAGGTGCTCTGGGAGTTCCTTTATTGCTTTATCACTACATTGACGACATCTTAATCTACTCCCGGAGCCTGGCCAAACATCGTCAGCACGTTGCGGAGGTCCTCCAACGCCTGAGGGAACACCAGCTCTACCTCAAAGCTGAGAAATGCTCCTTTCATCAATCCTCCACCCAGTTTCTCGGCTATAACAGTGAACATGGTGTCCAGATGGACGAGGGGAAGGTCGACGCGGTACGCAACTGGCCAACACCTTCCACCATCAAAGAGCTTCAACGTTTCCTGGGATACTCAAGCTTCTACCGTCGCTTCATACAGAACTACAGCTCCACTAACCAACCTCAAGGCAGATGCTCTATCCCGTCTCCATACCCCGGAGGAGAGCAGTGAAGAGCCTGAGCCATCTTGCCAACCCAACTCACCCTCTGTCCCATCCAGTGGTCCCTCGACCAACAGATCTCCTCCTCCAATGCTTCCGAGCCATCTCCGCCGGGGTGTCCTCCCGGCCGCACCTATGTTCCCAGAGCTTAACGCAATAACCTCACACACTCGGCTCATTCCTCCGTGGGCACTGGCCATCTTGGGGCCAACCACACCCTCTCACTGCTGCAAGATCGCTTCTGGTGGCCCAACATGGCCAGGGATGTGAGAAGGTTCGTTCAGGGATGCCCCGACCGCGCCATCTCCAAAAGCCCTTGCCATCTTCCATCTGCTAAACTTCTTCCCTTGCCTGTACCACAGCGCCCTTGGTCACACCTAGGAGTAGACTTTGCCACCGACCTACCTCCATCGGAAGGTAATACATGTATCCTAGTCATTGTTGACCTATTCTCTAAATCCTGCCGTTTGATTCCTCTGAAGGGCTTACCTACTGCCATGACAACAGCAGAACTCCTCTTCAATCATGTATTCCGATACTACAGTATCCCAGAGGACATTGTGTCAGACAGAGGCCCGCAATTCATCTCCCAGGTATGGAAGGCATTCTTCAAGCTCCTTGGTGTGACCGTCAGCCTGTCGTCAGGATACCACCCACAGTCTAATGGGCAAGCTGAGAGGAAGATTCAGGAGGTTGGGCGCTTCCTGAGAACCTTCTGCTACGGCCACCAGAACTCTTGGAACCAATTCCTAGGCTGGGCCGAGTATGCGCAGAACTCCCTCCGCCAAGCTGCCACTGGACTGACTCCCTTCCAGTGCGTACTCGGTTACCAGCCTCCACTGTTCCCGTGGTCTGGAGAACCATCCGACGTCCCCTCCATTGACCATTGGTTCCGAGAGAGTGAGAGGGTCTGGGACACCACCTGCAGTGGGCAGTGCGCAGCCAAAGGATCCAGGCTGATGCCCAAAGAGCCAAGACACCAACCTATCAGACCGGACAGAAGGTTTGGCTATTGACACGGGACATCAAGCTGCGCCTGCCCTGCAAAAAGCTGAGTCCCAGATACGCTGGCCCCTTCACCATCACACGGCAAATCATCCCTGTCACCTACCAATTACAGTTACCTGGACATTACAGAATTCACCCCACATTCCATGTGTCACTTCTTAAACCCTGCCATTCACCTGTGTCTGTTCCCTCCGCAGAGCCTGGCCCGACAGAGGAAACTCACCTTCCACTCATCCTGGAGGATGGTGCGGTGTACACGGTGCCTGAGATCTTGGACTCCCGGCACTGTGGTGGCCATCTCGAATACCTCGTGGATTGGGAGGGCTATGGACCAGAGGAACGTTCATGGACTCAGAGAGAAAACATCTTAGACACTGCCCTCTTTACCTCGTTCCATGAGACTCACCCAGATCGTCCAGCTCCCTGTGGAAGAGATCGGCCACCGCGACATAGGGGTCCACGGCCCGCTCGGGAGGGGTACTGTCAGATATCGGCCAGACTCCATTACCACCCAATCACAGAGGTCACAATCACCAGAGTACTGATCACCCGCACCTGATCGTCATCATCTCATCATCACTGCAGTATTTAAGCACACGCTTCACCACAGCACTGGTCTCAACTTCGAGTAGGACTCACTTACCTGATCTACTTACCTCCATGCTCCATTGTTCCTGCGTCTCTCCCAATCCTCTGTGTCTCCAGCGTCTTCCCGGCTGTCTGTGTATCCAGCTTCTCCCATTCCCGGACTCCTTCCAGACTCCAATATACTCACCGAAGTGTGTGCTCGACGGCTCAGGTCCACGATCTCCTCCAGTCATCTACAAAACAAAGAAGTGTCAGTATTCTCATTCAATATTACCATCCTGCTTTGACTATAATACTCACCTGCCTGTTTGCATTCCCTGCTATGATCAATAAAGCCTCATATTCATTTCTACGTTGTTGTGGGTCTGTGTTCCTTAAGACATGACTGGTTTCACTTTCATTTCAAGGATCAAGGATGTTTTTTTTTTTTTTTTTTTTTTTTTAGTGCAAAACATACAACATACGGTGAACACAAAACACAAAAACAACAATAAAACAGCAATGATAGTAACAGCAATGAAAAATAAGCAGAAATGACAACAGGTAATAGTAGAAGTATTTAAGTAGTAATAGCATGTATAATAATAATGATAATATTTTGTGATGACGGCAACAGTAATATCAATAATAATAATAACAACAGTAATAACAGTAATAATAATAACGATAGTAATATTAAAGACGGTGATGATGATAATTTGTGTTGACGGCAATAGTAATATCAATAATAATAATAATAATAATAACATTAATAACAACAACAATAATAATAACAATAACAATAATAACAATAGTGATACTAACACTAAAGATGGTGATGATAATACAAACCCGATTCCAAAAAAGGTGGGACACTGTACAAATTGTGAATAAAAAAGGAATGCAGTGATGTGGAAGTTTCAAATTTCAATATTTTATTCAGAATACAACATAGATGACATATCAAATGTTTAAACTGAGAAAATGTATCATTTTAAGGGAAAAAATAAGTTGATTTTAAATTTCATGGCATCAACACATCTCAAAAAAGTTAGGGACAAGGCCATGTTTACCACTGTGTGGCATCCCCTCTTCTTTTTATAACAGTCTGCAAACGTCTGGGGACTGAGGAGACAAGTTGCTCAAGTTTAGGAATAGGAATGTTGTCCCATTCTTGTCTAATACAGGCTTCTAGTTGCTCAACTGTCTTAGGTCTTCTTTGTCGCATCTTCCTCTTTATGATGCGCCAAATGTTTTCTATGGGTGAAAGATCTGGACTGCAGGCTGGCCATTTCAGTACCCGGATTCTTCTTCTACGCAGCCATGATGTTGTAATTGATGCAGTATGTGGTCTGGCATTGTCATGTTGGAAAATGCAAGGTCTTCCCTGAAAGAGACGACGTCTGGATGGGAGCATATGTTGTTCTAGAACTTGGATATACCTTTCAGCATTGATGGTGCCTTTCCAGATGTGTAAGCTGCCCATGCCACATACACTCATGCAACCCCATACCATCAGAGATGTGGGCTTCTGAACTGAGCGCTGATAACAACTTGGGTTGTCCCAGTTTTCCAAAAAGAACTTCAAATTATGATTCGTCTGACCACAGAAAAGTTTTCCACTTTGCCACAGTCCATTTTAAATGAGCCTTGGCCCAGAGAAAATGCCTGCGCTTCTGGATCATGTTTAGATATGGCTTCTTTTTTGACCTATAGAGTTTAGCCGGCAACGGCGAATGGCACAGTGGATTGTGTTCACCGACAATGTTTTCTGGAAGTATTCCTGAGCCCATGTTGTGATTTCCATTACAGTAGCATTCCTGTATGTGATGCAGTGCCGTCTAAGGGCCCGAAGATCACGGGCATCCAGTATGGTTTTCCGGCCTTGACCCTTATGCACAGAAATTGTTCCAGATTCTCTGAATCTTTGGATGATATTATGCACTGTAGATGATGATAACTTCAAACTCTTTGCAATTTTTCTCTGAGAAACTCCTTTCTGATATTGCTCCACTATTTTTCACCGCAGCATTGGGGGAATTGGTGATCCTCTGCCCATCTTGACTTCTGAGAGACACTGCCACTCTGAGAGGCTCTTTTTATACCCAATCTTGTTGCCAACTGACCTAATAAGTTGCAAATTGGTCCTCCAGCTGTTCCTTATATGTACATTTAACTTTTCCGGCCTCTTATTGCTACCTGTCCCAACTTTTTTGGAATGTGTAGCTCTCATGAAATCCAAAATGAGCCAATATTTGGCATGACATTTCAAAATGTCTCACTTTCAACATTTGATATGTTATCTATATTCTATTGTGAATAAAATATAAGTATATGAGATTTGTAAATTATTGCATTCCTTTTTTATTCACAATTTTTACAGTGTCCCAACTTTTTTGGAATCGGGTTTGTATTTTGTGATGACGGCAACATTAATATCAGTAATAATAATAAGAGTAATAATAATAACAATAGTAATACTAAAGATGGTGACGATGATGATGATAGTATTTTGTGTTGACGGCAAAAGTAATATCAATAATAATAATAATAATAATAATAATAACATTTATATCAGTAATAATAATAATAATAACAATAGTAATACTAAAGATGGTGATGATGATAATATTTTGTGATGACAGCAACAGTAATATCAATAATAATAACAGTAATAATAATAATAATAATAATAATAATAATAATAATAACAACAACAATGATAAAATAACAATAGTAATAATAATAATGTAATAATGAAATAATGACACATACCCAACACATACCACACCTATCCTAGCTTCTGTGTCAGTGTGCATGTTTGTTTATTTATTTATTTATTTATTTATTTATTTTCCCAATTCACAGTACGATTACTATTTGTATATATATGTATGCCTAAGCTGAGGTGGTGCATTAAAAGAAGGGTGTGGTGCATTAAAATCATGTGTGGTGTGTGTTGGGTGTAGATTTGATTTAGTTATATTTATATATTTTAAATATATATATATATATATTAAATTATTTAAATTATTAAAGATATTCATTAAACCATTACCGTCCTTATACAAAGCAAAATATCATCCCATCAATATCATCTTATTACCATCAATATCATCTTATTACTGCTCAATGTTTCTATGATATTGATAATATTATTAATAACAATAATGTCAATAGTAATAATGAAAATACTCATTATTACTAAAACCTTGTATAAATATATAATATATATATAATAATAAGTGAATACATAATTAATTAGGATGAGTGTGTCAGATTTGTAATAGTTGAATGAGGTCTGATCTGGAGTGTTGTGGTTCCGATACAGTTGTGATGAGGTGAAAAATATTCTAGGGAGATGTAGTCTGTGAGCAAATTTTTCCAATGCGTTATGTGAATAGTGTTTCAGGATTTCCAGTTCAAAAGATAGTTTTCTTGGCAATGGCTAAGGCTACGAGGAGCATCCTTTTGTTTGTTATTTCCTGATTGAGAGTTGATAGATTGCCCAGTAGACAGAGTAAGGGGGATAATGGGATGTGGCAGCCCAGGAGGCGGAATAGGGATTCAGTGACGTCTTTCCAAAAGTGTTTAATGGGTGGGCAGTGGCATGTGGCATGGATATATGTGTCCGGACAAGTTTGTGAGCAGTGCGAGAAAGTTTCTTATGTGAATCCCATTTTAGACAGCCTTTCCCCAGTGTAGTGTGTTCTATGAAGAGTCTTATACTGTATGAGCTAAAGGTTGCCGTTTTTATTCATGGAATAAATATTTTTACAAATTTGAGTCCAGAAGTCGGTATCAGGAGCAATCGAAAGGTCTTCTTCCCATTTGATTGTTGGTAAAGTTATGGTTTTATTTGAATTGGTTATAATTTTGTATATTTTGGAAAGTAGTTTTTTTTGGAGAGGATATATTAACTAATATATTAAACCGCAAAAAGACTATTTAAATATGAATCCTGCAAGTTTTGTGTGTCTCAGTGTGAATTAATGGGACAGATCGACGTGCAGTTTCGTTTATTACACACAACTTACATTAGTAAATTGCCATACTGGCTATTCACAAACTATATTGCTATACTGAGATGAGCGAAATCGAATGAAATACGTAATAAATACTGAAATAAAATGTGTTAGCAATGTGTTAAACTGCACATTAACATTTAGGCTCTCTATATAACATATAAAATCCCATAGAGGTAATATGAATGTTTAGACACTTTGCATCACAGAAATACATTATTATTATTTAAAAAAGTAAATTAACACTCTGGAGTCGGAGGTATCGCCAGCGATACCACCTTGCTTTCTTTCTTACCAGTGTGAAAGAGACTAAAAATACTGTCAATTTTGCACATACAATTAGGAGTTATACACCATTTTAATCTGTGGAATATCTTCTTTTATTTGTGTACACTCAGAGTAAAAACAAAATGTTGTGCTTTTTGCAAAATAAAGAAAACTAACATGATGCGTGATCTGTCGTCTCCTTCTGAACGAAGTCAGGATGGTATCTGATAGTTCTCAGAAAATGAAGTGTAACTTAGTGAATACTAAATACAAAAAAATTAGACTTATGTCTAAAGAAACGTTGAAATGTCAGGTTTTAAATCGTGTAAGTCAAATCGAAAACAAAAATTCTCTGTTTATGTAATCTGTATGAAAAGAGAGCCATGTCAGACGTCCGTGAGTCAGCTCATTATCCGCTAATGCGGCCACGCCCACAGAGCGAGTGCTATTCAGACGCAAATTCTGAGGCAATACATGTATACATCGTCACAATCGTGTATTTATTATCTTCAAAAGTGTCTATCTGCATGTTATAGCCATGGTTAGCGATCTCTGGAAGCCTCTGTTAGTTCCTAGAATGTCACATGGTATGCCTGTTCTTCACTGAGACATTTGTGGACTAAATGTGCACAGAGCGCCCTCCGGCTGCAAGTATGAATTGAAAACACAGTATCCAGCGCTAATAGTGATGACAATATATATATTGAATAAATATTACTCCTCTGTATAGAAAATTGATATAAACATATGAGAATCCATCAATATTTCTCCAAATGTGCATGCTTTTAAGCAAAGAAATGAGGGTCAATATAAGATTTAAGACTTCTTTTAAAAACATTAGTAATGCGTCCAATCTTTTGACTGGTACTGTAATTTAACATAGGCTTATACAAAATTTTCTTCTCGTGATGTGCAATAATACGTGCATGCATAAGATCACAAAAATCATGTTGTTGTTTTTTTGTCAAGAGTAGACATTAATCCTGTTGTCAGCATGTTCACAGAGGGTTTTTTCACATAGCCTACCTGACTGAAAGGGCTCATTATGCGGGTCTTTGTCTTCTCAGGTGTGAATCACAGCATTATTCATGAAGATTCACACCTCCACGCATACTGTCTTTCTTGACAAAAAGTGTCTTGCAAAATTTAAATTAATATATTGTTTTATATGAATGAGTAGGCAGGATAATTTTTACATCATTTTGAAGCAAAAGCTCTAGTCTACAACCTCCAATACCCAGAAGTCTTGTGAACACATATATAACATTAGTTTTTTGGCCTTATTTCAGTGACTTAAGTTTTTTGTTTTTTCAATAACCACGTATAAACGTTATTCCTTCAAAAATACATGTACATACATGTTGCTCACATATCATGGTAGCCTAGTTCGTGCTGAATACAGTGTAATGACAACTTTTCCATTAATATGTTTATGAACAACTGAAAAAAGCACAAATGTCAGGGCATGTCAAAACTTCTCTAGGGCCCCAAAACAGCCTCAGACTCCAGAGGGTTAAAATAGAAAAAACATTATTTTAAATTGTAATAATATTTCACAGTATTGCTATTTTTTTTTTTTGTTTGTTTGTTTGTTTGTTTTGTTTTTTTTGTTTGTTTTTTTTTTTCTTTTTTCTTTCTTTCTGTATTTATGATCAAATAAATGCAGCAGGCTTGATGAGCATGAGACTTTTTTCAAAAACATTATAAATAGTAATGTGTCCAATCTTTTGACTGGTACTGTACTTTAAAATGTATGCCCATACAAAGTTTTCTTCACACGATGTGCAAAAAATACATGCATGCATAAGATCACAAAAATCATGTTTTCTGTTAAGAGTGAACATTATATTAATAGCTGATATTAATAGTATGTTAATACAATAGCTGATATGATCCTGTTATCAGCATGCTCACAGTGTCACAGACCCGCCAGGCTCTTCCATCAGCCAATTACAGCGCACTCCCTCACCAGAGTTCTAAATACACACACCTGATCCCCATCATCACGCAATCACAGCAGACACTTAAGCACAGTACTCACCTCAGTTCATTGTCCGGTCTCGTTTAAAACAAGGACTCATACTCCAATGCTCCTGCATCGTGAGAATACTTACCTACTCCACTCCAGCAATCTTCCTCATCTTCGTGCTAAGTGTCTGCGTGAGTGTATCCCTACCGTTCCTGTGTGTTACAGTCATCTCTGCACCCGCCATCATCCACGAGTCATCCACCTGCAAGAAAAGGACAGTATTATCAATTCAGTTTACCTTCACAATAATCTACATCTCCGTTACTCACCTGATCATCTGTCATTGCAACACTGTTTGTTAATAAACTCTCTCACCTTCACCAATCTGTTGTCTCCTACTCTTCTGTCCGTGACAGAAGACCGGACCAACACTGTACAGCAAACAGCATGAGCTCACCGGATCCATTTCAGGAACTCGTGGACGTCCTCCGTCGAACACTCACCTCAAACCCAGCCACTCCTGCGCCTGCTCTCACTTCCGCAAACACCGCCGTGATTCCTTCGCCACCGGTATATGCCAGTCCCATGGCCAAACCAGCGCCCTTCTCTGGCTCGGCGGAGGACTGCAACGGCTTCATCTTGCAGTGCTCGCTGGTCCTGGAGATGCAGCCGCAATTATACCCTGATGATCGTTCCAAGGTAGCGTTCATCATCTCCCAGTTAAACAGACGTGCGTTACAGTGGGCAGAAACCATCTGGTCGCAGAATGGACCAGTAACCCAGTCTCTGGCGAATTTCCTCACCCATTTCAGAGAGGTTTTCGGAAGACCTGCTGGTGATTCAGCAGTGGGTGAGCAACTCTATCAATTAAAACAAGGATCGATGTCTGTTAACGATTACGCCCTCAAGTTTAGGACTCTTGCTGCTGCCAGTGGATGGAACAAACAAGCTTTGCTCACCACCCATCATCAGGGTCTGGATCCCAGGGTGCGGCTGCATCTCACTGCATACGAGGATACCATCGGGCTCGAACGATGCTGCATTTGATACAGTGTGCCATTCTATCCTGATAAATAGGCTGGAGAGATGGCTTGGTATCACTGGTACAGTGCTTAACTGGTTTAAATCCTACCTCACTGATCGTACCTAGTTTGTTGTCTTGGGAAACAACAAATCTGAACTTGGACAGGTCTGTCATGGTGTTCCTCAGGGATCTGTCATGGGTCCTATATTGTTTAGTGTGTATATGCTTCCTTTGGGACAAATTATTAGGAAATATGGTTTGGGGTATCACTTTTATGCTGATGACACCCAAATTTACATCAGCTCCAAGTCTGATCCTACTCTCACCTCAACAATTCTTTCAGAGTGTGTGCAGGAAATAAAAACGTGGATACACCATAACTTTTTAAAACGAAATTGTTCTAAAACAGAGGTCCTACTCATTGGCACACCAGCGGCTATTCACAAGGGTAGCAATCTTAATTTGATTATGGATGACAGTGTAGTACTTCCATCTGCTCAGGCTCGTAACCTTGGAGTGATTTTTGACACTCATCTGACACTAGACTCTCACATTAAGAGTAACACAAAATCTGCTTTCCATCACCTCAGAAACATTGCAAGAATTAGGCCTTTCCTCACTCCACCTGACGCTGAAAGGCTTATTCATGCATTTGTTACTTCCAGGATTGACTACTGTAATGCACTATTCATTGGCTTACCTGCTAAAATCAATCAAACGCCTGCAGTATATCCAGAATTCAGCAGCTCGTGTTCTCACATATACTCCATCACGTCAGCACATCACAGGCGTGCTTTATAGTTTGCATTGGCTTCCTGTACAGTCACATATTGTTTTTAAAACTCTCACATTAACATACAAAGCTATACATGGAATAGCCCCTTCTTATATTTGTGACTTAGTCACTCGTTACACGCCTTCTCGTTCCCTTCGGTCTGCTGATTCTCTTACTCTTCAACAGCCTCCCTATAGATTAAAATCTATGGGGGATAGAGCTTTCTCTGTCACTGCACCCAGGTTATGGAATGCGCTCCCCGTTGCTGTTAGAGATGCTCACACACTAGTCAGTTTTAAGAAGCTGCATCTTTTTAAAATTGCTTATATGGACTGTCAGTAATATTCTATTGTGTTGTACTGTAATGAGTATTTTATGATTTATAGTTTCTTTTTGTATTGCATTTATTGTAGTTTTGTATTTTATTTGTTTGTAACGCTTTGGGTTCTAGAAAAGTGCATTATAAATAAAATGTATTATTATTATTAACGATTCATCCAACTATCCATCAGATTCGCCAATCGTATGCAGTCGTGTCTTGAAGAACACCAGGGCCAGCTGCTACGCACATCATCCCTCTGTCAGCCAGAGTCCATCAGCCCTCCAGAACCAGTAACAGAACCCATGCAACTGGAGAACAATCGTCTAACTTCCGCTGAACGGCAGAGACGGCTGACCCGAGGATTGTGCTTATATTGTGGTGCATCTGGACATGTGATTTCTGCATGTCCCACTCGTCCACCTCGTCCCATGGTGAGTGCCATTATACCTCCCATTAAGAAAATGAAGCCACTCACCACAATCGTAACACTTACTGCTGTCAATGTCTCCATTCCAGTCTATGCTCTCCTCAACTCCGGGTCAGCTGGCAACTTTATCTCTGGTGCCCTCTGCCGTCAGCTCAAGCTCAAGACAACCTCAACGCCGTCAGTCTACCAGATCCATTCAGTAACTGGCAAACCACTCTTTCGGAAACCTGTTCATAAGTGTGCTGGACCAGTGAAACTTCACGTGGGGATACTTCACATGGAAGAACTTCATCTACTGGTTCTGGAGGATTCCACCGCTGATGTGATCTTAGGGCATCCATGGTTGGAGCAGCACAACCCTATCATCTCATGGACCACCAGAGAAATCCTGAAGTGGGGGTTTTCCTGACTGTTTTCCACAACGACTTCAGCCTTCTGTTCCTCCTCCTGAGTCTCTTCCCGTGTGTTCCACCTCCATAGAGAGTCCAGTAGAAAAGCAGTCAGTGGATATTCCTCCGTGTTACGCCCCCTTCAGTGATGTTTTCTGCCCGAAGAGAGCCTCCAAGCTGCCTCCACACCGGCCATGGGACTGTGCCATCGATCTGCTTCCGGGTGACTCAGTGCCCCATGGGAAGATCTATCCACTTTCCATCCCAGAGCAGAAGGCCATGGAGGAGTACATAGAAGAGGCTTTAAACCAAGGCTACATTCGTCCGTCCACTTCTCTGCTACTTCAAGCTTCTTCTTCTTGGCCAAGAAGGATGGAGGCTTGCGGCCTTGTATCGATTACCGGGCTCTCAATAAAATCACAGTAAAGTTCCGATATCCTCTTCCCCTCATCCCAGCAGCTCTGAAACATCTCCGCGGTGCCACTGTGTTCACCAAGCTGGACCTCCGCAGCATGTACAACCTCATCCGGATACGTGAGGGGGACGAGTGGAAGACGACCTTTGTGACCCCTACAGGACACTACGAGTACCTCGTTATGCCGTATGGCCTGGTCAACGCCCCCTCCATATTCAAGGACTTCATCCATGAAGTGCTCCGGGAATTCCTCCACAAGTCCGTCCTAGTCTACATAGATGACATCTTGATCTATTCCCGGAGCATGGCCGAAAATCACCACCACGTTGCGGAGGTCCTCCAATGCCTGAGATAATTCCAGTTGTACCTCAAAGCTGAAAAGTGTTTGTTCCACCAACCTTCTGTGCAGTTCCTCGGCTACAACATCAGTAGCAGTGGCATCCAGATGGACGAGGGGAAGGTGGAGGCCATCAAGAACTGGCCCATTCCATCCACCATCAAGGAACTCCAAAGATTTCTCGGATTCTCCAACTTCTACAGAAGGTTTATTCAGAACTACAGTTCCATAGTCCATCCACTTACCAATCTACTCAGCAACAAGCCCAAGTCTCTGTCTTGGACACCATCGGCCAACAAAGAATTCAACACTTTGCGAGAAGCCTTTACCAGCGCACTGCTCCTCATCCATCCAGATCCCGAGAAGCCTTTCATCGTGGAGGTAGATGCCTCACATACCGGGGTAGAAGCGGTGCTCTCGCAGCAGCAGGGGAGCCCAGCCAAACTCCATCCATGTGCCTTCTTCTCCCGTAAACTCAGCCCTGCGGAGAGGAACTATGACATTGGCAATAGAGAACTGTTAGCCATTAAGTTGGCACTTGAGGAATGGAGGCATTGGTTAGAAGGCGCCAAGCATCAATTCACCGTACTCACAGATCACAAGAACTTAGAGTACTTGAGGGATGCCAAGAGACTCCCCATCAGGCCCGATGGGCTTTATTCTTCACCCGCTTCAATTTCTGCATTTCCTATCGCCCTGTACCCAAAAATGTAAAAGCTGACGCTCTTTCCCGTCTCTATGCTCCAGAAGAGACCAATGAAACCCCTGAAACCATACTCCCTGAAGGTATAATCATGAGTACCATCCAATGGTTGGAGACTTCAGTTCCTGCCTCCAATGCCTCCACCAGCACTCCGCCGGGCTGTCCCCCCGGATTACAGTATGTCAACAGAACCCAACGCACTCCGCTCATCCATTCTTCCCACACATCTCTGGGCACTGGCCACCCAGGGGCCAATGAAACCCTCTCACTGTTGAAGGAGCGCTTCTGGTGGCCAAACATGGCCAGGGATGTGAGAAGGTACGTGCAGGGATGTAAGGACTGCGCCATCTCGAAGAGCCCTCGCCATCTTCCATCCGGCAAACTCCTTCCTCTGCCCGTTCCCAACAGACCATGGTCACACCTAGGAGTAGATTTCATTACTGATCTACCTTCCTCTGATAACTGTACCTGTATACTGGTGGTCATCGACAGATTCTCTCTACCCACAGCCATGAACACTGCAGAAATCATGTTTAACCACATCTTCAGGTACTATGGGATTCCCGAGGATATTGTGTTGGACCGTGGACCACAGTTTATCTCACGTGTGCGGAAAGCCTCCTTCGCCCTCCTAGGTGTGACCGTAAGCCTCTCATCTGGGTACCATCCGCAGTCGAATGGGCAGACAGAAAGGAAGATCCAGGAGATCGGCCAATTCCTGCGTACCTTCTGCCATGGCCACCAAAACTCCTGGAACCAGTTCCTGGGTTGGGCCGAGTACACCCAGAACTCCCTACGTCAACCTGCCACTGGACTCACTCCCTTCCAGTGCGTACTCGGTTGGCGGAGTGTCTGCGTGTGTGTATCCCTACCGTTCCTGTGTGTTACAGTCATCTCTGCACCCGCCATCATCCACGAGTCATCCACCTACAAGAAAAGGACAGTATTATCAATTCAGTTTACCTTCACAATAATTTACATCTCCGTTACTCACCTGATCATCTGTCATTGCAACGCTGTTTGTTAATAAACTCTCTCACCTTCACCAATCTGTTGTCTTCTACTCTTCTGTCCGTGACACACAGAGGGTTTTTTTCTTTTATCTCAAAGATTTGAGAATCATAGTGACCAGATATTGGCCCACAATGGACATTCTGAATGAATATAATGGTAAGATCACTGACTGGAAGCAGGAAAGTTTCTTTTTTCTTCTTTTTTTTTTTTCTTCTCCAGTGCAAAGAAACACCAAACACCTTGCAATGCCAGTTATGGTGATGTTCACTTATATCTTTGAACAGGATTTATTTCCAGGTAAAACTGTATACTCAAAATGTGCCCTCATTTATTCAAAATGTGTCTCATTTATATTGTTAACTATATTCTGAATAAACTACAAAAAAAAAAAAAAAAAAAAAAAAAAAAAACCTACTTTGTTTTAGTTAGATTTTTTTAGTTTCCTCTCACTTAGCCTACCTGACTGAAAGGGCTCATTATGCGGGTCTTTGTCTTCTCAGGTGTGAATCACAGCATTATTCATGAAGATTCACACCTCCCACATATTGTCTTTCTTGACAAAAAGTGTCTTACAAAATTTAAATCAATATATTGTTTTATATGAACGAGTAGGCAGGATCATTTTTACATCATTTTGGAGCAAAAATTCTAGTCTACAACCTTCAATACCCAGAAGTCTTGTGAACACATATTTAGTATTTGTTTTGTGGCCGTATTTCAGTAACTTAAATTTTTTTGTTTTTTTCAATAACCATGCATAAACGTTATTCTCTCAAAAATACAAACATACATACATGTTGCTCACATATTATGGTAGCCAAGTTTGTGCTGAATACAGTGTAATGACACTTTTGCCATTAATATGTTTATAAGCAACTGAAAAAAGCACAAATGTCAGGGCATGTCAAAACTTCTTCAGGGCCCCAAAAATCCTCAGACCCCAGAGGGTTAACGAGCCGAAGAGATCGCACGTCACACCTCTCTTTATCAGTTTACACTGGCTGCCAATAGCTGCTTGCATCAAATTCAAGGCTCTGATGTTTGCCTACAAGACAAACACTGGGTCTGCACCACTATACCTAAACTCACTACTTAAAACCTATGCGCCCTCCAGAAGCTTGCATTCTGCAAGTAAACAGCGCCTTGTGGTGCCATCCCAAAGAGGCACAAAATCACTCTGACTGACCTTTTCCTTGTCTGTTCCCCCCTGGTGGAATGACCTGCCTAGCTCAATCTGAGCAGCTGAGTCTAGCCATTTTCAAAAAACTGCTAAAGACACTTTTTTTCTCATCAACACTTGACCCACTAATATTAGCACTTATTTTTTTTATATTTCTATTTTATTCTATTATTCTACTCTCCTTTTTTATTTCTATTTTCTATTTCTATTCTATTTCTATATATTTATTTATTTATTTATTTTTTTTAAATAGGGCTGTCAAAATTTACACGTTAAAGGATTAGTCCACTTTTAAATTAAAATTTCCTGATAATTTACTCACCCCCATGTCATCTAAGATGTCCATGTCCTTCTTTCTTCAGTCAAAAAGAAATGTATGTCCTATGCCTTCCCTATTCTACTTACGGAAAAAACGGAACTGGGGCCGCGTTTGTTCCGTAAGTTGAATAGGGAAGGTGTAGGACATTCAGCGTAAGCTTTTTGAAGAATACGGAAGTGTGGTTTTGGCGGAACCACTTGAAGGCGATCATTTGTTTATATAAAACGCGTACATTTAAACATTTTTTAGAAAATGACTGATCGTTTCTCTAGATAAGACCCTTATTCCTCGTCTGGTATCTTTAAAGCCATTTGAAGCTCCACTGAAACTGTAATTTTTACCTTCAATCGTTTGGAGACCAGTGAAGTCCACTATATGGAGAAAAATCCTGGAATGTTTTCATCAAAAACCTTAATTTCTTTTCGACTGAAGAAAGAAATACATAAATATCTTGGATGACATGGGGGTGAGTAAATTATCATGAAATTTTAATTGGAAAGTGAACTAATCCTTTAATAACGCATTAACAAAAATTCTTTTTAACGGCACTAATTTTTTTAACGCGCGCTTAATGCAGCGCATGTTTTCTGTTTGACCCGTGGCCTAGCCAGTAGTTGGAGAAATGGAGATGCAGCCATAGGTGCTGTTCACATGTTGCATCTAAAAATGCGTAGAAAGCGCAGCCGGGCCACTTTTTCCTTCTTTCCAAAGCGCTTGCACTCCCATGGCATCTGTTGTTGATATGCAACCATGAACCATGCTCTCCACGATGACGAGGAAGTTTCAGCAAAGGATAACCACTTATTTACCACTTAATTAAACTCCGACGCAGCCACCGGAGCCGATCGCAGCCACTCTAGTCAATGCTTGTGTTTACACCAGCCGCGCCGTTGCACGGTTCAGAAGCGGCTCACTGTGCCGCTTCTCAAAAGATAGGGGCCATTCACGTTGTGTCTAAAAACGCATGGAAAGTGCAGCCGCAACGCTTTCTCCTTCTTTCCAAAGCACTTGCACTGCCGTGCCTTCTGTCGTTGCTATGCAACCATGAACTGCACTCTCCACGACGATGAGGAAGTTTCAGCAAAGTATAACCCCACAATGACAACAATTGTTATTGTTTTTTCAAACATTTAATTAAAAAAATAAAAAATAAAAATAAAAAAGCAAAGGATAACCCCAATTGATTTCTAGCCCTTGCATTAGCTCTACTACTAGATATATTTATGGAGATGAGAAATAAAAGCCTGCCTTTACAGCTATGATCAGCTGTTTTGTTGAGCTTTCAATGTTTTGTTTACGTAAATAATGTAAAGATTACAGATTAAAATGTGTGATTAAATTGCAATTAATCATGAGTTAACTCATGACAATCATGCGATTAATCGCGATTAAATATTTTAATCGATTAACAGCCCTAAAAAAAATCCTTGCACTTTGCTGGAATGACTGGGACTTGACACAGCATTTGCATACTGTTTAACTCATGTTGATTTGATTGCTTCTTTTGTTCTCATTTGTAAGTCGCTTTGGAGAAAAGCATCTGCTAAATGAATAAATGTATATAAATAATAATAATAAGAAGAAGAAGAAGAAGAAGAAAATGATATCTAATTCAAAATTGGATTAAATTGGATTGGATTGGTTTGCGGTCCACAGTAGATTCAGGTGAGCTGTGAGTGTAGGAAAGTAGGAAATTTCTGATAGCACGTGAAAGCAGTATCAGTCTATTTATATTAACTTTTACGTCATCTATTGTCCATGTATACTTTAAAGTCACAGTAAAAATTAAGAAAGACAGAAAGATTGGTAAATTGACTGAATATGATAGAGTGTGTGGTACTATTATTAAATAAACCAGAGAATGAGCATTACAGTGTTTACACCATGTTTTAGAATGCTGATCGCATGATTAAACATTTTGTTTTCATGTTTTAGTGCATGGCTAGCATGTTTTTAGCAACCCTCAAGGGGGTCATTCCTATGTTCCCAGGGTCCTATGCTTCCCAACTTTATATGGCAAATAAAGAACACATGAAAAAAGGACCTATGTTCCCAGGGTCCTATGTTTCCTTTGTCCTATGTTCATATAGCACATAATACACTGTAAAAGAAATTTTGTAATTTTATTGGCCAGTGGGGTAAGAAAAGTATATCTAATTCAAAATTGGATTGAATTGGATTGGACTGCGGTCCACATTAGAGTCAGTTGAGCTGTGAATTATGTGTCACTATTATAATATGTAATATAAAATAAATAAAGGTGTTGGACTGCAAACTCAATGCAAAATATGATAATGCCAAACTCTTTCCACTTGATTCCAGACTTAAAAAAGTGCTGAAATTTTCTCATCATGAATGATTAACAGCCAAGAAACACAAAGCCACACTGACTCACCATTGCCATGATGGTGAAAGAGAAGTTTGGTGTCATCTGTGGAGGAAAAAGACTGTTGTTGTACAGAGCGATGCAAGCACAAGACCATGAAGGACAACAAAAGAGTATTTTAGCTTAAGCGCCGCATGCAAAATGCACACAAAACAATGACATACATTACTATTCTAGCTGTAAGACCTTAAACATCATGCAAATTAATCCTTGGTCATCAGAAAATTGCTGCAGTTATGAGTGTGATGGGTTTAAAGGGTCAGTTCTTATGTAGCCTCTCATGGGGTTTGTCTTGGATATACTCGCCTTCAGTCACAGGACTGGCGGGTTGAGCTGCAGGGGAAGGAGTCGTCGATGGCAGTGAAGAACTAAAAGGGCTGATTGAACTCTCTGGGCCTCCCTGAGAATAATCGTCACATGTGCCTTTTGCCTTAGACAAGAACATACCAACTCAAATTATTCTTTAAATACAAGCACATGTGAGTAAAAAAAAAAAAAAAAAAAAAAAAAAAAAAAAACAGCATTCACTTTGTTATTGGCATATTCACTCTCATGATACTAACATTGCCCATGTTGCCACTATAATTGCCACAAGAAGTAAATCAATAAGTAACATTATTAAATAGAATTTTTATGACTATTATGCTGCCTTCATGTATGTATCGGAATTATCATAAATACAAGTTTCCTAGTTACAAATTGGACATAAAATAAGGTATTTACCACTGGGAAGTTCAGGGATAATTTTGATACCCAAGTTCCCAGATGGCCGGGCCACAAACTTTAAACATGGTGGAGAGGAGAACGATTGCTGCTGTGACTGGTATTCTTTATTCGTTTTTTCCACAACCACTACATCGCCGTCTCTTGTCGCTAAAGTAGTGTATATGTACACATATGAATAATTATTTGAAGCATATTGTATATATTATACACAGTGAAAATACTCAAAATAGCCTGTATTTCACAGAAATTCCAGAATCGTCAGCAAGCTTACTTCAGTCAAAAGCAGGAAATTTCTAATAGCATATGAAAGCAGTGTTAGTCTATTTAAATTAACTTTTATGTCATCTATTGTCCATGTATACTTTAAACTCACAGTAAAAAAAAAAGAAGAAAGACTGGTAAATTGACCGAAAATGATAGAGCGTGTGGTAATCGTGTAAGGGGTGATTTCAAAAAGTGATTTGAAATCACCCCTTTATTTTTATCCAATTTGCTTCAAACTTCATCAGTATAATGTCAAAACATTGCAGATGTAGCCCTGCAAAAGAAAAACTTTATAGCTATACTGTTGCCATGGCAACACACCAAACTTTAATAATATATTTGTGTTTTTTTGAGGCTCTTAGCATGCTTCAAATTACATGAAACTCGACACACACATCAGAGTGGTCAGCCAGTAGACAAGGGTAATGCCAGACACAGGCATGGAGAGGGAGCTCTGTAGCGCCACCTTTTGACAAAAGTGTGGGGTTAGTTTTACCTACATTCACAGTTCAGCTTGATGCCAAGACATTGGCTGCATTCCACTCCAGTTTTAGACACGCACTCACGAAACTTCCCTAAGCACTTAACCTCAGGGGAAACCCTGCCACCATTTGAAGTGCGTTCCACTTCGTGAAGTGGACGAGGGAAGTTTATATGGACAGACCCTCGCTCCCTCGATTTTGACCGAGGGAGCAAGTCTACTTCATATGTACACTTCAGGCAGCTCCATAACCCACAATGCAACACAATTGTGACGTCACCGCATATCGCGTTTAATTTACCCCACCACAAACAACTCTATGATATATAAATGATTATTTTTTAAATATTTAAAACACACTTATATACATATAGAATGCTACATTAAACAATTTTGTAAGGGGAAAAAATAAATAATAAATCAGCTCCATTGCGGATTCCAAGTGATCAAGGGCTTAGGACGTTCCAATTCAGCCCATTGCAAAGATTTCGCCAGTAGTGGGCACTCATGCAACATAAGCAATGACGTACATCTGAGTCAACGAGACTGAGGGAAGTTAGCGAGGGAAGGGCATTTAAAAAACAAACTGGAACGCAGCCATTGAAGATAATAAATTGTGAACGGATACTGGATATCTCAAATGCTGTTGCCATGGCGAAAGATTAAATTAATGTCAAAAAAGGGAAACATGAAGGGTCTCATATCTTGACATAATCCTTTTACATTCATCCATTTGAAATGCATGTTGCCTGTTGTGCTGACTGTTGTGTCTCCCTAAAGCCTCCGGGGTGGCAGTGGTTCCAGGGCTTGGGCATGTAATCGCTGCTTGCAGCTATATTTAGGGGTTCAAGCGCATAGCGCTGAAACCCTATTGTAATTGTTAAGATTTTTATCTAATTTTATTAATTCGATTTTTATTTTATCTGTTGGCGTTCTTTTTAGGGGCCAAGCACCGAAGGTGCGAAGGCACCTATTGTAATCATCAGTTTTCTTATTAGGGGTTCAAGCACGAAGTACTGAAACCCTATTGTAATTGTTAGGATTTTTATTATTATTAGGGGCCAAGCACCGAAGGTGCGGAGGCACCTATTGTAATCGTTAGTTTTCTTATTATTAGGGGCCAAGCACCGAAGGTGCGGAGGCACCTATTGAAATCGTTAGTTTTCTTATTATTAGGGGCCAAGCATCGAAGGTGCGGAGGCACCTATTGTTATTGTTGGCGTTCTTTATTATTATTAGGGGCCAAGCACCAAAGGAGCTTAGGCACCTATTGTATCTGTTGGCGTTCTTTTTTTTTTTTATTAGGGGCCAAGCACCGAAGGTGCGTAGGCACCTATTGTAATCGTTAGATTTCTTTTTATTTTTTATTTTTCTTCTTCTTCTTCTTTTGCTCTGGAAGTCTATGGCAGCCCATAGAACCGTATGGTAAAAAGTTGTGAAATTTGGCACCCAGTTAGAGGACAGTCTGATCTGTGTCCATAGCAAATTTGGAGTCTCTAACTCAATCCTTCTAGCACCACCAGCTGTCCAAAGTTGTGCTCATGTTTGTGTTAATAACATTTGAACCATAAGGGTTAGAAACAAAATTCTTGTTTCCTATGATTCCTTGTGTCAAGGTGAATCGAATGCACCCTATGACGTCATTTTCCGTCATGAAAATTTTTCTGCCATTTTGAATTTTCTCAAAAACCCACTTTTTCGAACTCCTCCTAGGCCGTTACTCCGATTTTCACGAAAATTGAACCAGACCATCTTCAGACCATGCCGACCAAAAATTATGGAATTCTATTCAATTTCTCAAATCGTTTTTGAAAAACACGCAAACTATTTTTACGAAGCGCTTGCGAAATTAGACATAAGGCTGTTTCTCCGCAATGCTTTATCGTATTCAGACCAAACTTGGTACATGTCATCACAAGCATGACCTGAGGCAACATGCAGCGTTTCAGCGCAGCGCCACCTACTGGTCCGGAGATATGAGACATTGATATTTTTGCTTATAACTTCTGATGGGTTTGTCCAAAAATCTCATTGGGTTTGTCCAAAAGTCTCGTTGGATTTGGGGCATCATGCCGAGTCGAATGATATCCAATTTTCCCATATTGGCCATTTTGGCCATTGGCCATATTGAATTTTCGACTTAGGGTTTGTGCGGCGTGATGATTTAGCGCTTAAAAAACGATTGCGAATATCTTTGAAACCGTTAGTTCGATCAAGACGAAACCAGCGTAGGAAACACATAACCTAAGCTGGTTAACTATATGTTAAAGCCCAACTGTCAAAATTTTGATAGGAAGTGGCAAAAAAATCAAAACAAAGTCGTCCAAGGGTAATTTTTTTATGATCTCTTACATGTAAATGTCTATAACTCCAAAACGAAATGAGATATTTGCACCAAATTGATACACACATGTATGGGGTCACCATGAGGACACATAAAAAAATTGGTGGGATTGTGCCTCTTGGTGGCACTATAATTGAACAAAACATGAAATTTACATTAACTACAATACAGTATTATGTTATAAAATGTTCTGTTATATGAATGCATTGGTGTACCATTACGAAACTCAGTATGTGTCATCGGCACCATGCTTTGAAGGTTCTCAAATGGTTTCGAGACAGCGCCACTTTGTGGTCAAATGTTGTAATAACATTTATTAAAAATGCTAATAGCTTTATGTAAATGTGGCCTATTGTAATGAGACTTGTCTTATTAGATTCCGTGGGTCATGCTGAGAACATTGATGCCAATTTTACAATAGTCAGCCAAACTTCCTGTCCGCCATTATGATTTTCTTTAATACCTACTTTTTCAAACTGCTCTTAGACCATTCATCCAATTTTCACCAAAATCAAATCATATCATCTTCAGACCATGTCGAATAAAAGTTATGGATTTCGTGTTGATAGACTAAACCGTATTCATATACCACAGCAAAGAATTAGAGGCTTGATGCCAAAATGACTCTTGAGGCTGTATCTCTGCAATGCTTTGACATATTGACACCAAACTTCGCGATTGTCATAGTCACCTCACTCTGACCATACCGCACGAATTTGGTCACAGCGCCACCTATTGGTGGAAAGTGATAAACCAGTAAATCTTTATTATTGACTGTATTGTTGATTTTTCAGCTCTTTTGCCTAAAATGATCTTAATAGGTCTTTAATTGCTCACTGTTGCAGTTGGTCTGATGCTCACAGCCATGTTGGCTGGATTATTATGCCGTTTTTGTGCTTGGCCCCGTAATTGCTGCTTGCAGCTATATTTGGGGGCCAAGCACAGAAGGTGTGTAGGCACCTATTGTAATCTTTAGATTTCTTTTTATTTTTAATTCTTCTTCTTCTTCTTCTTTTTCCGCTCAGGAAGTCTATTGCAACCCATAGAACCGTATGCTAAAAAGTTGTGAAATTTGGCACACTTATAGAGGACAGTCTGCACTGTGTCCATAGCAAATTTGGAGTCTCTAACTCAATCCCTCTAGCGCCACCAGCTGTCCAAAGTTGCACTTATATTTATGCTTATAACTATTGAACCGTAAGGGGTAGAAACAGAATTCTTTTTTCCTCTGATTCCTTGGGTCAAGATGAATCGATTGCACCCTATTTTGAATTTTCTCAAAAAACTACTTTTTCGAACTCCTCCTAGGCTATTACTCTGATTTTCACAAAAATTGAACCAGACCATCTTCAGCAATGCTTTATCATATTCAGACCAAACTTGGTACATGTCATCACAAGCATGACCTGAGGCAACATGCAGCGTTTCGGCGCAGCGCCACCTACTGGTCCGGAGATATGAAAAATTGATATTTTTGCTTATAACTTAAGTTTAACCTACAGGATTTTTCACACACACACACACACACACACTCTCTCTCTCTCTGCTAGCTCTTTTAGCTCTTGTATTAATTTTATATTATTTTTATTTTTACATCAAATACCACCCATACTGAAATTAAATGAAAGCATGATTTTGGTGCATAAGATTGGTGCGCAATCAACAGCTCAGGGAGGTCAAAAAACACATGGAGAAGTGTTAGGGTAATACAACATCAGCAATCACAGACATTCACATTACACTGGATTAGATATCTCAGAGTACTGTTGAGTTTCCACAAAAAACAGTAGGTAGTTTGCTCTGGAATTTTTATAGTGGTTGTCTGAGAAAAACGCAAACATGGCAGATTAGGACAGTATTCTGCATTCATTTGAAATTGACTTATGACATTCTATGACATAAATGATCTCATGGATGTGGCTGTTGTGGTTTGTGATCATATGGGCACTAGCTGCTGCAGTAAATGTGGTGTGAATTTGACATAGACCTTTTATGTTTAACCGTTTTAAATGCCCATTGCCCGCGGTGCACAGTTGCCCTGAAGCCACCGGGTGCAGTGCCACCGGGCTTGGGCCCGTCATCGCTGATTGCAGCTATATATATATATTTTTTATTTTTTCCCGTCATTCTGGGTTTTTTGGGGCCCTTAACGTGCTCAAAAACTCTTAAAAATTGGCACACACATTGGAATCTGCGGCCATTAGGACACTGCAGAGGCTGGTACCCGGGCGTGGCAGGGGGGCTCGACAGCGCCCTTTTGAATGGAGTATGAA
The DNA here is from genome assembly GCF_019924925.1 of Ctenopharyngodon idella. NCBI lineage: Eukaryota > Metazoa > Chordata > Actinopteri > Cypriniformes > Xenocyprididae > Ctenopharyngodon > Ctenopharyngodon idella. The sequence continues at coordinate 10,764,123 of NC_067231.1, forward strand.
ATCTTGGTCCATATATCAAACACGCTTGCACTCATTAGTATGAAACTCGGTACACATATAGACCTCAGCCAAACAACTTTCGTGCTCTAAGTTATACGCCAGCTCAACAGCAAGTCGGCTATTATGGGTTGTTTGAAAAACGCATGCTCTGGAATTTGATATACTCCTCCTAGGCAATTAATCCGATCACCACCAGACTCGGTCAGCATGAAGTCAAGACATTGAGGATGTAAAATTGCCAGCGGATTTTTGATATCCTTAAACAGTTTGGCCATGACGAGGCAATGAATTTATGGTGAGAAAAGGGAAAAAGGAAGTGTGTTATAACTTATGCATACAATTATTGATTTTTATGAAACTTCAGCAGTGTGTTCGTTGTAGGAGTCCGATCACATGGATGTGACTATTGTGAGTCAAAGTTATAGCGCCACCAACTGGCAGCAGGAAGTGTGTCACTTTCAAAATGCTTTGAGATCACCCTCTTTTTTTTTTTACTCGATTTGCTTCAAACTTTATCACAATAATGTCAAAACATGGCAGATGTAGACCTGTGAATGTATTTGAGATATCTTAAATATTGTTGCCATGGCAAAATGTCAAACTTTAATAATATTCTTGAGTATTTTTGAGGCTCTTAACATGCTTCAAATTGCATGAAACTCGACACACACATCAATGTTGTCAACCAACAGACATGGACAAAGCCTTAGAAATGGGTGTGGTGGAGGGGCTCAGTAGCGCCACCTTTTGACAAAAGTGGGGGGTTATTTTTACCTACAGTCACCAAACTTGGTACACATATTGTTCTCATTAAGCCAGACAACTTTCTAATTTACAGTCATTAGCTCCGACCAACAGGAAGTCAAATATTTTGGTTTGAATGCAGATTTTTCACACTCTCTCTCTCTCTCTGTCCTACCCCCCTACCCCCTCAGTCTCTCTCTCTCTGTATGTGTGTGGGTCTTTGTGTGTGTGTGTGTGTGTGTGTGTGTGTGTGTGTGTGTTTGTGTGTGTGATCATATGGGCACCAACTGCTGCAGTAAATGTGGTGTATTTAATTGACTTTGAAAAAGTCCTTTTATGTTTAACTGTTTTAAATGCCTATTGCCCGCCGTGCACAGTTGCCCTGAAGCCACCGGGCTTGGGCCCGCCATCGCTGCTTGCAGCTATATTTATCATTATTCTTCTCCAAAGTGAATTGCATTTTTGAGGGCCTAAACGTGCTCGAAAACTCATGAAACTTTGCACACGCATCAGAAGTGGTGAAAATTTACGTCTGTTAAGGGTTGTAGAATTAGGCGTGGCAAAATGGCTCGATAGCACCACCTAACGAAGTCCCTCTCACGCTACATTTCACGTACATTTTGAAATTCGGTACACACATTTAACAGCCCAATACCTACAAAAAAGTCTCTTGGAGCAAAATCTGAAACCGAACAGGAAGTCAGTTATTTTGAATTAACTTGCCATTTTTTGCCATTTCCAGACATTGTACTTTAACAAACTCCTCCTAGAGCTTTAATCAGATCAATGTCATCTTTGGTCAGTGTAATCTAAAGGCCTTTGTGACGTTAAATTGCGAAGATCTTGACTTTACACTGAAGGGCGTCTCTGTGGCGGCCTGACAAATTTTGATGTTTCGCCATAAAAGAGGAAGTTGTTGTAACTTGGGCATACAATGTCCAATCTGCCCCAAACTTCACGTTTTATTAGAGTCCTGGCCTGAACACATCTACATGGCAATATTCAGTGATTCAGTCATAGCGCCACCTGCGGGCAACAGGAAATTTTACACTGTGATTAACTCCTCATAGAGATTTAACCATAACCACATCATATATGGTTATTCTAATCTTAAGGCCTTAGCGATGTTAAATTGTGACGATCTCGACTTTTCATTGAAGGGCGTGTCTGTGGCGGCCTGACAAATTCTGATGTTTCGCCATGAAGGAGGAAGCTGTTGTAACTCAGGCATACAATGTCCGTTCTGCCCCAAACTTCACATGCGTGATAAGAGTCCTGGCCTAAAGACATCTATATGCCAATATTCAGTTAGTCATAGCGCCACCTGCTGGCAACAGGAAACGGCATGCTTCACACTGTAATTCAATCCCAGGAACACATTTCATTATGCCACAATGTACCAAACATACTAGAAACACGTTAAATCATGCAACACTCTGCTAAGTGCTAATGTATGCGATTAACGCCACGAAACAGGAAGTTGTTGTAACTCAGGCATACGATGTCCGATCTGCTCCAAACTTCACGTTTGATAATAGTCTACATGCCAATATTCAGTTACAGTCAAAGCGCCACCTGTTGGCAGCAGGAAGTGTGGCACTTTGAAATGACTTTGTCGTAATTCTTCTGTATTTACTCACTTACATGCATGTCGGCCACTGTTCACTGTTTTTCTAAGGCCAACGGGTGGCGGTGAGCCCGGGTGCGAGGGCCCTTTCATTTGTATTATATTTTTATCTTACAGAAAACCACACAAACAAAGAAGAATTTGTTAAGTGTACTGAGTTGTGGTGACAATGTTATTCACGTCTATAACCGGATGCTCTGTAGCGAGTATGTTAACAACCAATTCACATCAAGTGAGAAGAGCTTCAAGTAGCCACTATTTTTTTTTTTTTTACAGTAAATAATGACAGAATTTAAATTTTTGGGTGAACTATCCATTTAATTTAAATTTTCACTATTCTGAACTACAGTAGCACAACATCCAAATTATGTTTCTACCCCTGTGGAAAGACTAAAATGACAAAATCTTTCTTTTACAACAACACATATTTGATGACTTATTGTCCGTACCTCCTCCGAGCAACTGTAGTCCAGCCATTCTTGCCTGTAACGGTCTATTCCATCTGAACATCTGAGAGATTATAAACACATACATTCAGCTGTCAGGAGAAGACACATGTCTTGCTTCAATTAATGAAGAAAAACACATCAGACACTTGCTATATATATAATGCTATTACCTTTTTAGAATATTGCACCACCCACAGCCTGATGTTAGGTTGGACTGGAGACATTGTTCGCAGGTAGTGTGCTGGAGGCAGGCTAGAGACAGATATGCCAACATAAAACAGGATATAACGTCTAATGTCAAAGCACAAATTTTCATCTATATGTAGTCAAATTCATTATGTTTGAAAGGGGTCCTATTATGCCCCTTTTTACAAGATGTAATTTAAGTCTCTGGTGTCCCCAGAATTTATCATTTTCTTAGTGCGCACATTTGAAGCACGCACAGAAAGCTGGCTATCAGATGACATGTCTCAATATTATTATACCAACTTCTCTTTCACATTTTATTGTACGTAAACTGTCAAATACTTACAAGGTTGTCAAAAACACACAAAGTTCACATAAACACAGTCGGTTATGTCTGTGCAATTGTGATTGTTGTAGAGGACAGATGGGCAAGCAGTGACTGGTTTACTCACTTGGTAAAGGACTGAACTCAAATGCAGAGTTATTGACAATCTTTGTTGTGTCAATCTCTACCCGATGATATTCATAAATAGTCCGTCGTTTAGCATCTGTTGATGATACACCAATAAAGTATTGGTCAAAATGATAACAGTGTAAATGTACCATAAGTAGACATTATGATGCACCATATGACAAAATGATTGATGGTGACCTTTGACCTGCTATGGCCACACACATCGAGCCCCCCATGTCACATTGACCTTTGACATTGGGTTATCCTCTGTGGATTCGTTATGTCTATGACCTTATCATATTTGGAATAATGATGTTGGTCTTTGTATATTTTCTGGGTGATCAAATTGAAGATGGATTTTGAACTTTGACACTGCATATTTGAATAGTTGAGGGTCATTTTTGAAGTCTGATTTCGGGTCACATCTACAGAGCCATATGTGCAGGCATCTGCATTCCATCTCTGAGTAAGTGACAAAAACAAGTTTCTAATGAAGAAACGGTCACATCAAAATAACAAAAGAATAAACATGGTTTATTTTGTGAACCACAATATGAGCTCTCTCTCTCTCTCTCTCTCTCTCTCTCTCGCTCTCTCTTTCTCTCTCTTTCTCTCTCTCTCTCATACACACACCATTTCAAATGTGTGAAAAAAAAATCATTCTCTTCTTTTAAAAGATTATAAATTAAATTTATAAATAAAATGTATAATCATATATAACGTGGTATAAAATTAAGCATGCTACTAAAGCACTGTTAAATGTTTATTAAAGTTTAGTTTTCAATAAAAACATTTTCAGAGAGCAGGAAAAAAGCGCCTTACTTATTGATGTCCATAACATGAACAAATTGGTTAACAAATGCTATTAGTTTATGCTGAAATATAAAATCTCTGGCTCTCGGTCTCTCCAAGAGAGCTTTTCACACCAAGGTGTGGGGCAGGGAACAATCTGTGGACACTTCCACATATGGGGTTTCCATGTTTCCGTAGACATTATTATTTTTGCAGTGTAAGGGGCCATTCACACAGAACGCGTTTTTCTATTCCAATGCGCTACTTTCCCATTGTTTTTCTATGTAAACACGTGCTTGACGGACGTGCATGACCGTTACGCTCGCGTCTCGCGTCTTTTGCAGCGCCTCGCACATGAGCACCGCATTTTTAAGACGCCGTGTCAAGTTAAAAGAATTTCAACTTTTACACTCAGCGCCGCTCATCACTGTCAGTTCCAAAACAGTGGACCAATCAGAAGAACTCGGAGGCGGGGCAAGCAATGCCAACTTCTGTTTACAGTAGCAAGACAACTGTTTTATATGACGGCAACATGGCGGAGGAGGCGCTCATTATTATCTTATTTTCTTTTTTTCCATGTCAAAACTTGTATCTGTCAATTCTGCTATTTGCCTATTTCTATTATTTCCATTATTGTTGTTATTGCATCACGTGTCAAAGGCGCGTCTCGAGACGCTCGCGTTCTACGCTGCGCTTTTTTTAAAACCCTTCCTGAGCGCTGCATCTCGCGTTTTTAGACGCAAAGACGCGTTCTGTGTGAACGGCCCCTAACTGTATATTCTAGCCCGTACACAAAAACACAATCCTCACAGAAAACTTTATGCATTTTTACATTTCAAAAAATAAATAAGTAAATAAATAATTTCATATAACTTATAAGCTGCTTTGATCATGGGACAAATTTTGCTCAGGGGCAAAAATTTGTGGTATTATTACACTTTTGTCCACACAACGTTAGGGAATACCTGAGCCACACACACACACACACATGGTTCTATAAAGAGGAATTTATCTATTTTAAATTAAATTATTATAAATAAAATAATATAAGACAATGAATAATAACAAATATGTTACTAACATTTATTTAAACGTTATAGCTAAAGGAATATATAAAATAAATAAATAAAAACATCTTACATTTTCCGAAAGCTAAATAAGTAGTTCATTGTGCAATGATAAAAGTAAATAAAAATAAAATAAAAAGCAAATAGTTTAAGTTGTATCATAAAAAAACACTCCCAGATCCTCCCAGGGTGAAAACTCCAGTGTGAAAGAAATGCTTCAGACCCTCACAGAGATGGTGTAATGGTGGCTGTTTCAGAGGAACGTGAGTAGGATCCAGATGCAGCAAACATTATTCAAACAAACATAATCCAGTCAAAACTGATAAATCCAGACATGGAAGGCAAACAAAACTGACAACAAGCGCCCGCGCGCGCGTGTGTGTGCGTGTGTGTGTGTGCTTGCGTGCGCGCTTGTTGTCAGTTTTGCGCACACACACACACACGCGCACGCACACACACACACACGCACGCACACACACACACACAGCAGGGAGTATTGAACACATACACCCAGAGCAATGGGAGTGATTGGGGGTTAGATGACTTGCTCAAGGACACTTCAGTTGTGAGTAATGAGAGTGGAAGAGAGCGCTGTTCAAGGCCCGATTCAAGGCTTCTCGCAACCGACTTTTTGTCCAAAAAATCCTCAATTGTGTGGTGTCATTCCGATTATTTAACTGCTCCCGTTCGTATCGGAGCTCGCACAATCCCAAATCGTACATGTCAAAAATGTTTGATATTTACGATCGGGCTGCCTCTGACGTGACACCTGTGATGGCCAATGAGAGCGAGCAAACTTCACCAACTGGATGTTGTGTGTTTCTATGACTGAAACTTGGCAGCCAAAAACATTCCACGATGGTTAACTCAATCTTGTCTTACTCTTAATGTGAGTAAAACTGTGGGAATCTATTTTTCTTTTAAAAGAACTGATGAGCATCAACTAGATATTTTAATTAAAGGATAAGCAATAAATATTGTTGAGCATTTTAAATATTTGGGTATGACTGTAGATTCGAATTTAAATTTTAAGAAACATATAAAAAAGGTTTCTAGAGATATTAGAGCAAGCTTAATGATTTTTAGGAACATTAGGCATCAGTTACCTTTGGCTGCTGCTAAATTATTTATACACGCAATTATTCTGAGTGAATGAATCAGAGCATCTGTTAGAGGCGACTGTTCAGTTAAATTTAAGAAAACTGTCTTTGGACAGTCAGCTTTCTCATTTAGAGCAGCAGAAAGATAGAATTCGGCACCTGTTCATGTTAGAGAATGTACAACATTCAGTACTTTTAAAACTGCACTTAAAATATAGCTTAAGAAAAATCAATCGTGATCATTAATTTGATTTTTTTCTTTCTGATTTGATATTGTAATCTGTGATATTGTGCTTGATCTTTTGGATTGTAATGGAGTGCTGTAATTTTATGTAACAACATCCTGCCCAGGGACTACAGATGCAAATTAGCTGTTTAGCTAACTCTGCCACAACATTTGTGTTGTTCATGGTCCCTGTTAAATAAATTAAATAAACTAAACTAAATGAAAGTGGAGTATTGAGAAAGAAGATCACTTATATTCTTTTTCACTCCTTTGTTTTTCTTTCCATAAAACAAAACTCATGTCAGGAGAACGTCTCGGGTTACTTGTGTAACCCTGGTTCCCTGAATAGGGAACGAGACGCTACGTCATATGACGTTATGGGAACCTTCTGCGTGATTGCGTCGTGAAGCACTCTTGTATCTAACCAATGATGAGACGAGACATCAGAGGCGGGTGACGTCATGGACCAGGAAACTATAAAGCATACCCAGAACAAAGAACGCTAGCTTCTGGATTATGGCTGAAGCAAGACGCTCACAGGTATGCCAGGGATCCGGCAACGCGACGTAACATCTCGTTCCCTATTCAGGGAACCAGGGTTACACAAGTAACCCGAGACGTTCCCCCACACACACACACACACACACACACACACACACACACACACACACACACACACACACACACACATCATGGAAGGGGACAACACCAGACAAAGAACATGAGAAACACTGGGGTATATATACACAAGGGGTGATTGGCAAACAAGAAACACCTGGGAACAATCAGAGAACAAATCAACAAAAAAAACAACAACAAAGGACTACAAAACATGGCACTAGGACAGGAAATACAACAAAAGTCCACAGGCTGGGATCATGACAGACTGGAGGAATTACAGACCAGATGAGCCTTTGTGCACAATGTCACAGCGTATGTAAAGTTAGTCTGCTTTCCAGAGCAAATGATTTTTTTTTTTTTTTTTTCATACTAAATTTATTTCAAAGCATAATCTTTAAAATTAAAAAGTTGATTTAATCCAATCTTTAAAGTTTTATTAAAATCAAATATTCTTTCTAGAAGTCTACTGTATCAGGATAACATCTGATGCCCCGTGTTAGAAATGAGTTTACTTAAATTTAACCTAAAGTATTATTTTTTATTAAACAGCATATGTTCAAAAACTTTAAAATGTTAAATCAAAAACTGTGCTTAGTCATCTTAGATCTCATTTATACAAAAAGATTCAAGTGGCATTTTTGTCCATATGCGACACACAATGTTTTAAAGTCCCCCTGTAGTCAATAATTTTATTACTTAAAACTCATCTTTGATCACAAAAATTACACATTTAAACATTTTTTTCCTGTGAAAAAAAAATTTCTTCATGCCTTAAATAGCTTGAATATAACTCTACTGTCACAGTTCCCATGTCTTCTGGACTCCATTTACCATCATCCTCCTGTCTCCACACCTGCACTCACTTCCCTCGTCATCTCCCCATCATCACTCATCTCCTGCCCCTGGACTTCATCATCAGCACTCCCTTTATAATGGACTCACTCCCTTCACTCCTTGTCTGTTCTTAATGTTATGTTATTGGTTAATGTGTGTGTACGCATGCTATCTCCTGTGTGCTTCATTAAAACCCCTGCATTGTGGACATCCGTTGAAGTCTCGTCTCTCCAGCACTGCACACCCGTAACAGAAGAACGGACCTTAAAAACGACTGGATTACCACAGAAGCATGGGGTTATTCCTTGTCTCCGAAGTTCTTGCTCCTCCCATGCCTCCCACACCAATGTCGGCCGCGGATCGCCTTATTGGGCTCCTGCAGGACGGACGTTCGCTGGAGAGGTATGTGGAGGAGTTTGTTGAGTTGGCTTTTCTGACGAATTGGCCAGACGCTTGTTTGAACACCCTTTTTCTGGAGGGGCTGGATGAGAGCACAATCCGTTTTGATGAACCTGACGATTATGTTTCCTTAAACAATACTATCAATCTGATTTTGTATTTAAATGGTTCTGAGTTTGTTGTCGAAGAGGTTCAGGATGTTACATGCATATCTCGTCCAGTTCCCCCAGAAACACGGTTGGCCTGGCCAGTTCGTCAGTCTCCATCTTCCTCCACATACCCCTCCAGTGAACTTTTCCCCTGTGTCCTGCCAGACCCGCAAACCTCTGCTGGGCCCGGACGGCCTAAAAGAAGGAAGAGGAAGAAGGAAAGGACTGCTATGCAACCCAAGACCCCTGAATTTCCTGCCTCCGTGCAGCCCAAGTCCTCTGAGTTTTCTGCCTCCGTACAGCCTGAGTTCCCTGAGTTTTCTGCCTCCGTACAGCCTGAGTTCCCTGAGTTTTCTGCCTCCGTGCAGCCCAAGTCCTCTGAATTTTTTGCCTTCGTGCAGCCTAAGTTCCCTGAGTCTCCTGCCACAGTGCAGCCCAAGCCTCCTGAGTTTCCTGCCGCTGAGCCCGCTGCAGTTCCAGTGGGCCTTCTAGTTGAATATGAGGGGATGGACTGGACCCCGCTTCCAGCCCCCGCTCCAGCCTGTCACGAGCCCGCTCCTGCCGCCGCCGAGCCCGCATCACCAGCCACCAGCCACCCTACCCGTAGGTGGGGAACTCCTGGGCGGGCTTTCAGGGTCGCCAGAGCCTGCTAAGGCTCCAGACTCTCCATGGCCTGCCACGTCTCCTGAACCTCCATGGCCTGCCACGTCACCTGACCCGCCATGGCCGCCCTCGGCCACTGACCCGCCATGGCCGCCCTCGGCCACTGACCCGCCATGGCCGCCCTCGGCCACTGACCCGCCATGGCCGCCCTCGGCCACTGACTCACCATGGCGGCTTGGACAGATGGACCCGTCCTGGAGACGCTCTTCCCCCTGCACCGGCGTGAGGTCTCCAGGACGCCCACCCCCCCTCCCCGGTTGTTTCCATCTACGGCGCGAGGTCGCGCCTACCGGGAGGGGGAGGTACTGTCACAGTTCCCTTGTCTCCCAGACTCCATTTCCCATCATCCTCCTGTCTCCACACCTGCACTCACTTCCCTCGTCATCTCCCCATCATCACTCATCTCCTGCACCTGGACTTCATCATCAGTACTCCCTTTATAATGGACTCACTCCCTAAACGCTGCACAATGGTATCGCTTTTTACAACGTCAGACACATTAATATGATTAGCCTTTTGCTTGACTACATTATCAAACAGCTAATAATGTGTTGCTACTGTTGCTAATAATGTGTTGCTAATGAACACAAACCATGTTCCCGTTCGTGAGTCAGACAGCTGTCTTATAGCAATCAGTATCTTTAGAAACGCTTTGAACACCTTAACGTCAGTGGGGAAAGGCATATAGTTCATAACATCGTAACATACATCATACACTCGCTATACTCTACCCAATTTTTTATATAAACAGAAAAATATACCGGGATATATATATTCTCTAGCGACTCTCTTGCTTCAGGGCGGTCATGGCTAATGATATGCTAAAGCCCGCCGGCACGGTGACATGATTGGTTACAAGGCAGTTTGTGACGTCACAAACACCTGCAATTTCAAACCGTGGGTTTGAGACTATCTTATTTTTTCACTGCAGTTTTAAATATAAAATACTCAGTATGAGTATGAATGGTGTTGACTTATGAATTTGCACATGGTTTGTCTTAAAGCATATTTAAAATACCACACAGACATATAAACAACATTAAAAACTTGATTTTCACCACAGCAGGATCTTTAAGAAATCTGTATGTTTTTAAAATAAACTGCGAATATTTAATTTGATTTTTAAAAAATCCAAACGTGAAGGTGTCTGTGTGTTTGATGCCTCACAGATGCAACTCTCGCGTCACCATTAAAAACGAGGGCTCAGCATTACTTTTATTTAGCTTAAGTTGTATCTTTAAGAAAATCATTACTCATTTTCAGAGAGGGGTCCTCAACAATCATTAATGATAGCCTCAGGATATAGGGTGATGAGGTGATTTACAGACCAGACGATCCTCTGTGCTGATCCCATGAAAAAACTTTGTCTTGAGGAAATATTTAACTTTACTCATCACATTTCAAAGCATGATCTTACTTTAAACAAAAATTGTTCATATCTTATCATATTACTATAACATCCGACATTCTGCGGTTGTTACAATACAGAAGGGGACAGAGACACTGGAGTGCAGGTTATGTAGTTTATTGAACAACCAGGAGCTGTAACGGAGTGCAGGTAAGTGAAGGCAGATATAACAGGTGGCAGATATGGATACTGGAGTGATACTTGTCTTTTCTCTTGCAGATATCGCAGGCTGGTGACGGACTGGAGCTGAGAAGACACAGAGGAACTCACACGAGACGAGGAACAAAGAAGGAGACTTGGGAACACGCTGGAGACAAGTAAGTATCTTGGAAGGAGTCCTTGAGGTGAGCATTTAGGTAAGTCTATATGCCAACGAGACCGGACAGGGACTGTGTGAGTGCGTGTACCTTTTGTGCTGCTGCTGATGACTGTGTTGATGGGATGCAGGTGTGCGTGATTAGAACTCGGGTGATGACGTGTGCTGTGGTTGGGTGATGGTAGAGCCTGGCGTGTCTGTGACAGCGGTAGCTATGATCTAGTACTGCACTTATAAGTTGTATATTATTTTACTTTTCTTGTAGCTACTGAACTGGCCTTTATCAGTGTGTAAACATACCCTTTACTGAAAATATAATATTGGTTATCTACTCAAAAATCAACATCTTTCAACCAAGTGAATCCAGACATGTGAGATCTTTCAGAAGGCTTGACTTCCGGGGTCAATGGGATTCCTAAGAAAATTGAATTGCACTTAAAAACTAAAGATTAGGCCAAAATCCCTACCTGGCATGTTCGCATCAGACTCTGATATCTGGAGGTAGAACTCCAAACAGTTCCTCACACAATGACACCATTAAGGAAGGTCAACACATCTACAGTGTGTGTGTGAATGGATGTACAGGCCAGATGGTCTGTTGCTGTCCATGGGTAAAAACACTAGCTAGTTTTCCAACTTTTCCACCTAAATTAAATACTGTATTACACTTTTTCAATGGATAATCTTGCTTTAAAGCTTGAATAAAAAGTTAAAAGCAAACTTGTCTTAATACCTGTTGTGTTTGGACACAGTGCCATTAATTGGTACTTTTTTGTTTTATAAAATGTAGTTTTCTTATTTCTACAAAGGTTCAGACTACTTTTATCAGCCTGGTAAATATGGAGTGAATATGGGATAAAACAAGATAATCATGCTACCAAATTCATTTGACACAATGTTTTTAAGGAAAAATTATTGTTTTTTAAAATACAACTAAACCAGACACATAATTTTTCTTTTTGACAAACCTACATTTCAAATGCAACAGCCAAGTGGAATAGGTCTTAATTTCAAAGTTTTGGATATGATGCAAACATGCGATACAGGTATCTAGCTAAAGCCTCATTCTAAACAAAGAAAGGAATATGCATCAACATGTATTATACAATATTTTTTTTACGCAAGTATCATGGTTTCACACCCTTTTTAAAAGGTTTTAGTAATGTTTTAGATCAGAATCCAGATTTTAGCATCCAACATGACATTAAAGAGTTGTATCAGCTAAGTTTGTTTCAAACGTTTATAACAATTTTCTTAGATTTTTTTTTTTTTTTTTGACTCAAATGTTAATATATTTATTTATTTATTTATTTATTTATTTATTTATGTATAGATAAAAATAGATAAAAATAGATAAAATCCAAACATGTTATTTGTGGGAATAATGTGAGCACAAATCTCGCATGCAAGGTCCTGTCTGCCTCACTGCTGAGTGGTTTGCGTCTGTAAGCTCTGTATAGCTTTTTGTTTTGAATCTCTATTTACTATCAATCCTTGTTGTTTATATTGTTAAATATAACTTACTCATCACCATATATCAGATATTGTCTAATATCACCTACCATATTAATCTGATATCGCTAGTTTTAATCTAAATCGTGATTGCTAACACAGCTTGCTAGCATTTCGCTAGCCTGTTAACCTGCCATACATGCTTGCCATCTTCTTTTTTTCTCTCGCGCCTTTATGAGTCCATCAAACGACCTTGGTGGCATAACCTGATATTGCTGAGTTCAACATGTTCCTGGGTCAACATTTTTGTTGATCCTGGAACAACATTCAAATCAACCAATCAGATTTGAGGGACAAGTTTACAGATTATGTCAAGTTTAGGCTTAAAAACATGAATTGGTGCTTCTACATCAGTGTTATTCATCTATCATTTCCCTCTGATTTTTGGGATTACTTATGGGTAGGGTTAGGTTTAGGGGTAGGAATAGGGTTAAGGCTAAATTTTCAGACTAGAATGTTGTTCCAGGAATGCATCTAACTCAGCAATATCAGGACATGCACCTTGGTGAGTTGGATCAGTCAACAAACATGGTAAGTCATGTTATCTTCACCTGTTATTGTCATTTGCACTGCCTGCCACATGTATTTTATAGCATTCTCTGTCAGCGGTAAGATTTACACATGTGATAAATGCAGGGAGATAGTCAGGCTGACAGAGAAGTTTTCAGAATTAGAGACACGCATACAAACTTTAATCGAGGATAGTAAGAATGCAAGGGCTTTAGATACTGCTTTGGATGTGACCAGCTTAGTGAACTCTGTACATTTTTCAGTTCCGGCTGTAGAGCCCATGCAGCAGGGCAACTGGGTGACTGTGAGACAGCATAGTCGAGGGACAAAACACTGCTCTTCCATTCCAATTAGAACTTCAAACAGGTTCTCCCCACTCTGTGACGCACCCACTGAGAATCCTGTTGAAAGTGCCCTAGTTATTGGCGATTCTATTACATGGAACGTGAAAATAGACACAACAGCCACCATAGTCACATGTTTGCATGGAGCCAGAGCACCTGACAAAAAAGCAAATTTAAAAGTGCTGGCTAATGCTAATCGTAAATTCTCTATCACTAAAATCAACATTAAAGAGGTGTGTGAACTCGCAAGTATGATGTCAGACACTGTAATTTGCTCTGGCCCCCTTCCTGTTCGTCGGAGTGATGAGATACTTAGCAGATTATCATCACTCAATGGCTGGCTGTCTAAGTGGTGTCTGCAGAATAATATAGGGTTCATAGACAATTGGAAGTTTTTGGGGCAGACCTGACCTGTTGAAAAGAGATGGTATTTATCCCTACCTGGCTAAAACCAGACGATTACATTACTTTAAATGAGTCCACCCCTCAAGGTTACTGTAATTAATACGAGTCTTGTCTGAAAGGCAAAGGGGGAGGTGTTGCTGTAATTTATAGCAATATCTTCAGTATTACTCAGAGGTCTAGTTTCAAATATAATTCTTTTAAAGTGATGGTGCTTTATGTAACGCTATCTAGGGTACATGATGAATCCCGCTTGACATTTGTGCTAGCTACTGTATAAAAGCCACCAGAGCACCATACAGACTTTATCAAAGAATTTGCTGATTTTCTATCAGAATTAGTACTGGCTGCAGATAAAGTCCTTATTGTTGGTGATTTTAATATCCATGTAGATAATGAAAAAGACACATTGGGATTGGCATTTACAGACATTTTAAACTCTATTGGAGTTAGACAACACATGTCAGGACCCACTCATTGTCATAATCATACTTTAGATCTGATATTGTCACATGAATCAATATTGATGCCGTTGAAATTCCGCAGCAGAGTGATGACATCTCAGATCATTATCTAGTCTCATGTATACTTAATTTAGCCAAGGCTGCAAAGCCGACTCCCGGTTACAAATATGGTAGAACCATCACTTCTGAAAAAAAGAAATGTGAAGTCCGCACACTGAAAATAACTGCTCAAATAAATGTATTATTCAATGCAACGTTTCAACCAACAGGTCTTCATCTGGCACAATATCCATGTGGAACACAATCAACTCTTTATAGACAACAAGTGTTCAGATTAATCAAACTGATTCAAGAAACAGGTGACACATAATTTAGCTCATGTGACCAAAAAATAAAAAAATAAAAAAACAATTCACAGAAAATGTGTAAAACAAGGCATTCCGATTCTTCCCTCAGGCAATTATAGGTGTGGTAATTGTGCCCAGTGTGCTTTCACACATAAATGCAATTCTTATAGTCACCCACACACTGGTCGCAATGTGCTGATACGCGATACTGTTACCTGTTACCTTCTACTCATGTCATTTATCTTATTCGTTGTCCTTGTGGACTTGCATATGTTGGTAAAACTTCTAGGTCATTGCATACTCGCATCAGCGAACATCGTAGCAACATTTGGACCGGGGATATGCGAAGTCCTACATCGTCTCATTTAAAAAAGTTGGCCATTATGTTAGTGTTTTACAGTACATTGGTATAGAGAAGGTAAAAAAAAAAAAAAAAAAAAAATCATTGAGAAGAGGTGATTATGAGAAGTTGTTACAAAGCGAATGCTTTTGGATTTACACATTAAATACTTTTTCACCATCAGGGTTGAATGAGGATTTTGATATTAAACCTTTTTATAGGAATTTATTTATTCATCTGCTGTTTTTAACAATCAAGATCTTGTTATATTTTTGATATGACCTTTTGATGTATCAAATGCTTATTCTCGACTGTCTATTTGCCCTTATGTGGTTCATGTATATGAATATTGATTCTTATTGTCTGTCTTTTTTTTTTTTTTTTTTTTTTGTGACATGAGCTAAATTATGTGTCACCTGTTTCTTGAGTCAGTTTGATTAATCTGAACACCTGTTGTCTATAAAGATTGTATTCCTCAAAGATATTGTAGTGATCAGCAGGCAGACATGAGAGAAGACTCCCCTCATCACCTTATCTGCCATGATGAAAAGCACAGGACTCTAAAACTCACACCTCCAAGAGAAGCAAACAAGGAAATAGATAGGCTAGCAGATAAGCCTATCAAGACAATCACCCTGACCATTTGTGCAAAGGAAGAATGATGACATTAGCATGTCATTAAGCAGGCTAATCCTATCACACTTTTCCCCATTGTTCACCCCAGTCCCTTAGTCCTAAGTCCTGAGGTGTCAACTGAACTCCACTCACCAAACAAGTTTGCCATGTGGCTCGAAGTCACAAAGGACACAAAATAAACAGCAAAATATAAGCAAACAGCAAAATATAAGCAAAATATACAAACTTGCCTATTAAGGTATACATTAATGCATAGGTAAAAGTTCACTATAACTCAATGATGTTTGGTCTTTATGTTTTGGTCTTTTATGTTTTTGAACTTTAAGCTATGCAAATGAACCTCGTGCAAGAGGGGGGCCATCCAGTGGCCACCTCTAACAGCATCAGCCAATCAAAACACTGGATCTGAAAGGTGCCACTTTGCATTTCCCTCCTTCTCGGGACAGGTTAAAAGACTTGTTTCTGAGACAGAGAATGGTTCCAGTTGGGTTGCTGCAGTTTCCCGTTCTGGTTCCAGGCTCCAGTTCCTGATCCAGTCCCGGTTCAAGGCTCCAGTCCCAAGATGTGCTAAGCTAAGTCCAACTCTACAGAGTTGTGAAGTTGCTCTCTCAAGACTCTGAAGCTCTAAAGAGAGAAACAAGGAAGTTCTGCAAGAAGTGAATTTGGGGAGTTTGAAAACTGCACCCGAGACAACGACTACAAGCTTAGCCCCCCATCTTCAAAATATCTTCTGCACCAACTTCAAAATCCTCTCATCAGAGATCCTCCAGATCTGCGTGTTCCAGACTGCCCGGATCTACACTGACTTCAGAATCTAAAGATCCTTCCGTCTGCATGTTCCAGAGAATAAGGATCGTCTGCACAGACATCAGAACCTTCAAGGCTTCTTCAAGGCTTCTTCTTCTGCGTGTTCCAGGAAAAGGATTTCTCTGTGCTCCAGGAGTTCAATGTTCACAAGTACTTCATGTTTAAGACTGTGAAACAGATTTTCAACTCCTTTCTTCCCACTGCAACGCTGCCCAGCTCAACAAATGGAAGACGTCACCGCTCGGATTCAGCACGACCAGGCAGACGTAAACATCACTTACCAAACCTCTTTCTAGAGACCTTGGCATTAGTGTATATTGTCAGTATATGATTATCTAATTTGCATTAGATTTTACATAGCTGATATCAGTTATTTTCAGTGTGTGGACACATTTTTTTCATCATTATTTTTTGTTGTCCTAGACCTGAGCCCAATTTGGGTGTTTGGGATGTGCACACCTACTTGATATTTTTGATTTTCTGAGAACCATCACTTCAACCACTAACGATTGCTTTATAAATAATCTTCCTGATCAGTTTAATCTCCTCAGCATATCAGATAACTTAGAAGAACTAGAAGTTTTTCACATTTCGTGGAGAGAGAGCATTATTGTGGCCTTAAAAACTGCTAGATCTGATTATTTTTCAACCCTCTTAGAAGAAATCAAACTCAACCCTAGGTATTTATTTGAGACAGTGGTTAAATTAACGAGAAATAAAGCTTCAACCCCAGACGTTTCCAAACAGCACAGCAGTAATGAACTTCTTAACTTACAAGATTGATAGTATTAGAGAGAAAATTATAACTATGCAACTGTCTACTACAGTATCACATCACTGTAGTGTCTCTGAGAAATAATTCCATTCATTCATTGCTATAGGAGTGGAAGAATTGTCTAAACTCCTTAAATCATCAGAATCAACAACATGTATGTTAGACCCTATACCAACAAAGCTACTGAAAGAGATGCTTCCAGAGGTCATAGATCCTCTTCTTAAAGGATTAGTTCACTTTGAAATGAAAATTAGCCCAACCTTTACTCACCCTCAAGCCATCCTAGGTGTATATGACTGTTTCTGACGAAGACAATCAGAAAAATATTAATATCCTGATGCATCCAAGCTTTATAATGGCAGTGATAGGGTTCAATGAGTATGAACTGAACAAAGTGCTTCCATCCACATCCATCCATCATAAATATGTGCTCCACCTGGCTCCAAGGGGTTAATAAAGGCCTTCTGAAGCAAAGCGACGTGTTTGTGTAAAAATATCCATATTTAAACAAGTTATGAAGTCAAATATCGAGCTTCCGCCAGACCGCCTTCCGTATTCAACGTACGCAGAAAGTGTAAACCTCTTGCAGTTCAGAAAGCTTATGCTACGTCATGCGCCTTCTCTATTAAACTTACGGAAAAAGTGTAATTGACACAACACCAGTTTACACTTTCTTCATAACTTGTACACGGAAGGCAGTCTGGCGGAAGCTCGATATTTGACTTCGTAACTTATTAAATATGGATATTTTACACAAACACATCGTTTCGCTTCAGAAGGCCTTTATTAACACTCCAGAGCCATGTGGAGCACATATTTATGATGGATGGAAGCACTTTGCTCAGCTCATACTCACTGAACCCTATCACTGCCATTATAAAGCTCGGATGCATCAGGAAATGTATAAATATTTCTGCAATTATGTTCATCAGAAAGAAGAAAGTCATATACACCTAGGATGGCTTTGTCACGGAGGTTGCAGTAAGGCAGACACAGATAATAAATCCAAAATACTAGTTTTAATGATAAATCCAACAGGCAGAAGATCAGGTGCAACACACTTACATGGACAGTGAACGGACAGGGAATGAATGTGAGGGACCATCTT
Organism: Ctenopharyngodon idella; assembly: GCF_019924925.1. Classification (NCBI taxonomy): domain Eukaryota; kingdom Metazoa; phylum Chordata; class Actinopteri; order Cypriniformes; family Xenocyprididae; genus Ctenopharyngodon; species Ctenopharyngodon idella. The sequence goes on from NC_067231.1 coordinate 10,782,403, forward strand.
ATAAGGCAAACACAAATGAGGATAAGGAATGGAACACAGCTGATATAAATGAACTAATAAGTACTAATAAGAATAACCCCCCCGAGAAGGCGTGGCGTGGAGGGAAGATGGAGGCGGCTTGGGAGGAGGACGAGGCGAGGGGCAGGTACAAGGGGCAGGCAGACAGATGGAGGACGACGACCAGGGTGGGACAGAAAGAGGTAGCATCCATTGTGGAGACGAGGGTAGGAGTGGCCAGGTGGATGTGACTCAGAGCTCAGCCATGCCGAATGCCCAAGGCGGAGTCGACGGCGGTAGGAGCCATGATGGTGATGGATTCGGGTTGATGATTGATGGCGACAGAGCCTTGGGAGGTGAAGCCCACCGCACAGACGGAAGTTCGAGGTGGTGATGGAACGAGGCCGTGACGGAGCTGCAGCGATGACTCTGAGGTGGAGGTGGAGATCCAGAGAGCAGAAAAGGAGCTGGTGTGACCGAGGGTGGAGGTGGAGCCTGAGGGAGGGCAGAGCTTTCCGAAGCCAAAGGGGTGGAGGGCCGGAGAGCAGCGGACGGCCCACAGGTCCGCAGCGGAGGCTTGGCGATGTCCGACCCGGGGGAGCCGATGGTCCGAGGGAGCCCGGTGAGGCCGAATACTCGATGCCGGAGTCAAGGGGAGGAGGAGTGTAGGTGCAGGAGCCAGGTTGACGGGTTGAGGCGGGACAGAGCGCGACGAGGCTGGAGGCAGAGCCACGGGCTCGTAACGCCCAATAGGCTCCCAGCAGGACCATGGTGTAACCTCACCACTGAGAGGAGGATGTGGTGACACGGCGGGACTGATGGGAGACGATGATGACTGGGTGACAGGCTTGGCGGAGGTCTGGAAGTGAAACGTGGCACAGAAACCCCAAAAAAAAAAACAAGGTGTCCTTGATGGCAGGTGGTGGGAGAGGGAGGCTGGGTTGGGGATTACCGGACTGACGAAGACGATTCAGATACAAGTTCAGATTCAGAAGAATCCCAGGGACATAGGGAATTGATCTCACCACATTCCATTAAACTGTCTAGTAGGTCCTGCCGGTGCTTGCTCTCAGTGGCAGGGGGGTGGGTGGGGCTCGCTTCCATCCCCTCGGACTCCACGAGGACTCCCACGGTGATGTATGGCAATGTTGGCTTCCAACTTCAGGAAAGCAGACACAGATGAAGATAATAAATCCAAAATACTGGTTTTAATGATAAATCCAACAGACAGAAGATCAGGTGCAACACACACTTACATGGACAGTGAACAGACAGGGAATGAATGTGAGGGACCATCTTATAAGGCAAACACAGATGAGGATAATGAATGGAACACAGCTGATACAAATGAACTAATAAGGACGGTAACCAAGGAGACAGACGAGTGGCGGGAAACTGAACAAAGGAACATGTGACAAATGAAAAAAACAAAGTCCATGAAAACTGAAAGTCCTTACAAACAGAAACTGAACAGACTGTGACAGGCTTGAGGGTGAGTAAAGTTTGGGCTAATTTTCATTTCAAAGTGAACTAATCCTTTAATATCATTAATTAATCTTTGTCGTTAGGATACGTACCGAAAACTTTTAAGCTGGCTATTATTAAACCTCTTGTTAAAAAAAACGCAACTTGATCCTACAGAATTAGTCAATTACAGGCCAATCTCAAATCTACCTTTTCTGTCAGAGATACTAGAAAAGGCAGTATCCTCGCATCTATGCTCCTTTTTAGAAAAAAATGGTATCTGTTAGGAATGGTATGAGATTTTGACGGTATGATGACCTTAAGCGAAAATATCATGGTTTCACGGTATCACGGCATTGTGATTACAGCTCTAAAATGTGTTATTTTTAAATGTCTATATAAATAATTACAATAAATTAATAACTGAATTCTCCTTAATTAAATTATAATAAATGCAGTCACTTAAGTGAGCCTAAACCTGCAGCTCAATAATCAGAACATAAATAATTTCTATAAAAAATAAATAAATAAAAAATGCAGTCATTAAACCTTCAGCTCAACTAGGTTTTTGGAGACATGCTCACTTTTTTACACATTTCTCTTTCAGTCCAAGTTATGATGCAGGAATGTGAGCATGTTCACCTTTCCTGGATTAAGTTTGGAGCGGTGAGGTATGAGGATGTGTGTGTCCACTAGAAATGAACCCTCAGAGGGCACAGAGGTGGCTGGGATGCAGAGAAATATTCTTGCTACCTTTCCAAGAAGAGGCAATGGTAACACTTTACAATAAGGTTCATTAGTTAAACATTAGTTAATATATTAACTAACATGAACTAACCATGAGCAATACATTTGTTACTGTATTTACTAATCTTCGTTAACGTTAGTTAATGAAAATACAGTTGTTCATTGTTTGTTTAAAGTGTTACCAATCAAACATTATTTTAAAAGTCTAATAAAGTCTTTTCGTAGTAAAAACAAATGCTGTTTTCAAAGAGTATAGTGATATTAATTTTTTTTTTTTTTTTTTTTTCTTGCAAATTAATGTATAGTTTGTATGGTTAATATTAATGTAACTGTCAGCTTACTAAGGTTTAAAAATAAAATTCGGCCCACACCTGGTTACATTTTTTCCCATCCGGTGTTGTGTAATATTCAGTTCCTGTGAAAAACTGTTCCAGTGGGTGGAGTATACGTGAATATTCATGATATTTCCCCTGTTGTGGGCGTGGCCATGAGACAACACGGAGACGAATGGAACTGAAAATTTTAGTGCTCAAATCAAACTCGTTTAATGGATTATTTCGAAACGGTAATGAAGATTCAATGTTAAGCATTAACTGCAACAGTTGACATTTTCAAAACAATGAATATATTGTGTAATATGATAAATTGTCTGTGCTGTTTTGCCTGATTGATGAGTGGGGGTTCAATCTTCAACTGGCTGGTGGGAGCAGCCACTGACAGGTCACATGACCTGGTGGCAGCTGCCAGTCTGATTCTGGCAGGTCTGTCAGTGGTGGGCTGGTGGCTGGCAGAGTGTAATGCGTTCCCTATCACTCTTGCTGCACGGAAATACACAATTTTATTATTATGAATATAATATTATGACTCTATTCTTTTGTATGATTGACGTTTTAGATGGGTTAATCTCAATTAAAGCAGTCAAATGACCGTGATCTCAACTGGTTGAAACTGTGGCTCAGCCCAGCCAGCCAGCCAGCCACTGCTGAGATGCGAGTATAACTCGTTCCCTATCACTCTCGCTGCATGGAAATGCATATTTTTATTATTATGAATATAATATTATGACTCTATTCTTTTGCATAGTTGACGTTTTAGATGGGTTTATCTCAATTAAAGCAGTCAAATGACCGTAATCTCAACTGGTTGAAACTGACGCTCAGCCCAGCCAGCCACTGCTGAGATGCGAGTATAACGCGTTCCCTATCACTCTCGCTGCATGGAATAACATATTTTTATTATTATGAATATAATATTATGACTCTCTTTCAGTGCAACGTGTGGTCAACGAACAGACACAATGTATGCTTTATATAAATATATATAAATATATAGTGTGTGTGTGTGTGTGTGTTTGTAAGAAATATTTTGTAATATATTTATTAGTTATTTCTCTAAATGGTAATACAACCTTAATGAAAACAGGATGTGCTCTTTTGAGGGTCCATGTTAAAGGGATAGTTCATTAAAAATAAAAATTCTGATGCCCTCATCTTATTTCAAAGTTGTATGACTAATGTTTTCGTGGGACATATTTTGAAAAACGTATCAGTGTATTTTTCATACAGTGGAAGTCAATGGGTACCAAAATTAGTTCTACTGGTTCCCAGTGTTCTTCAGAATATCTTCTTCACTGAAGAAAAGAACACATACTGGTTTCGAACAGGAGAGTAAATGATGACAAAATTTTCATTTTTGGATGGACTATACCTTTAATCTATTATAATCGATTAGTACTTGGAGACTAGGGATTCCCAAATAGGTGTGGAAAGATTTTGATGTTGCTTTGTTAAAGCTTTAAATAATAAAAATTTGTGACAAATACAAGTAAATGTGCAATTGTGTTACTTTAATTACAATTTTACATAATATCCAGTATAATATGAGAAAACAGGAAAAATACGTAGTTTGGTGTTGATAAAGGAAGTTTGAGCCTTACTGACATGGCTGTGGAGGCTGGGAAACACTGGCTATGAAATAAATTAAGAATTACACAAATACTCACACCAGGCTTGCTTATATACATTTTATTAGGGCACAGATGTTTATTTCAGGCATTGTTGTTAACACTTTGCTGTCACCGAATGGCAAAAAAGGTATAGTACAGGCTACTAACCAAAATATTCAAATTAAATCGAAAACGTCACAATTGAAAAATAAATAAATAAATAAATAAATAAAAATAATAATATAAGATAAAGACATCAAATAGTAATAAACTGTACTAGCCTAGACGAGCATAACCCATTCGCTGGTTGTTTGCTCTGCTGTGTCTGTAATCAATCACAATAGGGGTAAAATCTTTGCGTGGCAGGGGCAGCTGCCACTGAGACCTGTCACTCGACCCGTCGCCGCTAGTGGCAGCTGCCACTCGACCTGTCGCCGCTATATGCGCCTGTCACTCGACCTGTCACCGCTGCCACTCGACCTGTCACATATATACGTGCCTGTCACTCGACCTGTCACAGATATATGCGCCTATCAGTCGACCTGCCACGGCTATACCCGCCTGCCCCACGACCTGTCACAGATATATACGCCTGTCACTCGACCTGTCACGGCTATACCCGCCTGCCCCGCGACCTGTCACGGATAAACGCGCCTGTCAGTCGACCTGCCACGGCTATACCCGCCTGCCCCGCGACCTGTCACGGATAAACGCGCCTGTCAGTCGTTCTGCCACGGATAAACGCGCCTGTCACTCGACCTGTCACGGCTATACCCGCCTGCCCCGCGACCTGTCATGGATAAACGCGCCTGTCAGTCGACCTGTCACGGCTATACCCGCCTGCCCCGCGACCTGTCACGGATAAACGCGTCTGTCAGTCGTTCTGCCACGGATAAACGCGCCTGTCAGTCGACCTGTCACGGCTATAGGCTACCCGCCTGCCTTGCGACCTGTCACGGATACCCAGGTGAAAAAAAGTACACTTCTACAGGTGCTGGTCATATAATTAGAATATCATCAAAAAGTTGATTTATTTCACTAATTCCATTCAAAAAGTGAAACTTGTATATTATATTCATTCATTACACACAGACTGATATATTTCAAATGTTTATTTCTTTTAATTTTGATGATTATAACTGACAACTAAGAAAAATCCCAAATTCAGTATCTCAGAAAATTACAATATTACTTAAGACCAATACAAAGAAAGGATTTTTAGAAATCTTGGCCAACTGAAAAGTATGAACATGAAAAGTATGAGCATGTACAGCACTCAATACTTAGTTGGGGCTCCTTTTGCCTGAATTATTGCAGCAATGCGGCGTGGCATGGAGTCGATCAGTCTGTGGCACTGCTCAGGTGTTATAAGAGCCCAGGTTGCTCTGATAGTGGCCTTCAGCTCTTCTGCATTGTTGGGTCTGGCATATCACATCTTCCTCTTCACAATACCCTATAGATTTTCTATGGGGTTAAGGTCAGGCGAGTTTGCTGGCCAATTAAGAACAGGGATACCATGGTCCTTAAACCAGGTACTGGTAGCTTTGGCATTGTGTGCAGGTGCCAAGTCCTGTTGGAAAATGAAATCTGCATCTCCATAAAGTTGGTCAGCAGCAGGAAGCATGAAGTGCTCTAAAACTTCCTGGTATACGGCTGCGTTGACTTTGGACCACAGTGGACCAACACCAACAGATGACATGGCACCCCAAACCATCACTGACTGTGGAAACTTTACACTGGACCTCAAGCAACGTGGATTGTGTGCCTCTCCTCTCTTCCTCCAGACTCTGGGACCCTGATTTCCAAAGGAAATGCAAAATTTACTTTCATCAGAGAACATAACTTTGGACCACTCAGCAGCAGTCCAGTCCTTTTTGTCTTTAGCCCAGGCGAGACGCTTCTGACGCTGTCTGTTGTTCAAGAGTGGCTTGACACAAGGAATGCGACAGCTGAAACCCATGTCTTGCATACGTCTGTGCGTAGTGGTTCTTGAAGCACTGACTCCAGCTGCAGTCCACTCTTTGTGAATCTCCCCCACATTTTTGAATGGGTTTTGTTTCACAATCCTCTCCAGGGTGCGGTTATCCCTATTGCTTGTACACTTTTTTTCTACCACATCTTTTCCTTCCCTTCGCCTCTCTATTAATGTGCTTGGACACAGAGCTCTGTGAACAGCCAGCCTCTTTTGCAATGACCTTTTGTGTCTTGCCCTCCTTGTGCAAGGTGTCAATGGTCGTCTTTTGGACAACTGTCAAGTCAGCAGTCTTCCCCGTGATTGTGTAGCCTACAGAACTAGACAGAGAGACCATTTAAAGGCCTTTGCAGGTGTTTTGAGTTAATTAGCTGATTAGAGTGTGGCACCAGGTGTCTTCAATATTGAACCTTTTCACAATATTCTGATTTTCTGAGATACTGAATTTGGGATTTTCCTTAGTTGTCAGTTATAATCATCAAAATTAAAAGAAATAAACATTTGAAATATATCAGTCTTTGTGTATTGAATGAATATAATATACAAGTTTCACTTTTTGAATGGAATTAGTGAAATAAATCAACTTTTTGATGATATTCTAATTATATGACCAGCACCTGTATAATGTACTTAAAGTGCTCTATTTTCGTGCACTAATTTCGTACTTAACATAGGCTACTAAAAATTCTTCTTTAGTACTTCTTAAGATAATCTTAAGAGCATCTAAGTGTACTCAACTGTGCTATTTTGAGACACCATGAAATATGAACTAAAATGTACTTTAAATATACTATCTCTGTATTTTAAAAAAAAATATTTAGTTACCACTTGTAGTATGGGTTCAAATGTACTGTAAGCGGTATCTAAATATATTTTTTTAAAACACAGAGATAGTATATTAAAAGCACAATTTAGTTCATATTTCATGGTGTCTCAAAATAGCACACTTGAGTGCGTTAGATGTTCTTATTATTATCTTAAGAAGTACTAAAGAAGATTTTTTTTTGTATTTTAAGTTTATATAAGAAAATTAGTGCATGAAAATAGAGCACTTTAAGTACATTATACAGTATCTCACATTTTTGTAAATATTTTATTATATCTTTTCATGTGACAACACTGAAGAAATGACACTTTGCTACAATGTAAAGTAGTAAGTGTACAGCTTGTATAACAGTGCAAATTTGCTGTCCCCTCAAAATAACTCAACACACATAGCCATTAATGTCTAAACCGCTGACCACAAAAGTGAGTACACCCCTAAGTGAATATGTTCAAATTGGGCTCAAAGTGTCAATATTTTGTGTGGCCACCATTATTTTCCTGCACTGCCTTAACCCTCTTGTGCATGGAGTTCACCAGAGCTTCACAGGTTGCCACTGGAGTCCTCTTCCACTCCTCCATGACGACATCACGGAGCTGGTGGATGTCAGAGACCTTGACCTCCACCTTCAATTTGAGGATGCCACACAGATGCTCAATAGGGTTTCGGTCTGGAGACATTGTTTAGCAAGGTAGTGGTCGTCTTGGAGGTGTGTTTGGGGTCGTTATCATGTTGGAATACTGCCCTGCGGCCCAGTCTCTGAAGGGAGGGGATCATGCTCTGCTTCAGTATGTCACAGTACATGTTGGCATTCATGGTTCCCTCAATGAACTGTAGCTCCCCAGTGCCGGCAGCACTCATGCAGCCCCAGACCGTGACACTCCCACCACCATGCTTGACTGTAGGCAAGACACACTTGTCTTTGTACTCCTCACCTGGTTGCCACCACACACGCTTGACACCATCGGAACCAAATAAGTTTATCTTGGTCTCATCAGACCACAGGACATGGTTCTAGTAATCCATGTCCTTAGTCTGCTTGTCTTCAGCAAACTGTCTGTGGGCTTTCTTGTGCATCATCTTTAGAAGAGGCTTCCTTCTGGGATGACAGCCATGCAGACTTATTTGATGCAGTGTGTGGTGTATGGTCTGAGCACTGACAGGCTGACCCCCCACCCCTTCAACCTCTGCAGCAATGCTGGCAGCACTCATACGTCTATTTCCCAAACACATTTCCCAAGCACATTCACTCAACTTCTTTGGTCGACCATGGCGAGGCCTGTTCTGAGTGGAACCTGTCCTATTAAACTGCTGTATGATCTTGGCCACCATGCTGCAGCTCAGTTTCAGGGTCTTGGCAATCTTCTTATAGCCTACGCCATCTTTATGTAGAGCAACAATTCTTTTTTTCAGATCCTCAGAGAGTTCTTTGCCATGAGGTACAATGTTGAACTTCCAGTGACCAGTATGAGAGAGTGAGACCGATAACACCAAATTTAACACACCTGCTCCCCATTCACACCTGAGACCTTGTAACACTAATGAGTCACATGACAACAGGGAGAGAAAATGGCTAATTGGGTCCAATTTGGACATCTTTACTTAGGGGTGTACTCACTTTTGTGGTCAGCGGTTTAGACATTAATGGCTGTGTGTTGAGTTGTTTTGAGGGGACAGCAAATTTACACTGTTATACAAGCTGTACACTCACTACTTTACATTGTAGCAAAGTGTCATTTCTTCAGTGTTGTCACATGAAAAGATATAATAAAATATTTACAAAAATGTGAGGGGTGTACTCACTTCTGTGAGATACTGTAGAAATGTACTTTTTTTTTCACCTGGGTATACCCACCTGTCACTCGACCCGGGTTCCATCAAAGCTTCTGTCACAGTCACCAATAAATGTGTTTGGCTTGCCTTCAGTTTTGAATATGTATGCTAGTAGTAGGCTATTGCCAATAGGCCTTACTGTTATGTTTGGGCATTTTTTTATTGTAGCAAATTCCTTAAGTATGTATACACAATAGCAGATCGAATTAGTAGCCTAGTAGTCACTAGTCCGAATGGACACAGGAATCAGGCGTTTATTTTGTGACAAAGAAAGTTTATTTTCAGCAGTCTTTCAAAACAGACAATTTTTGATAATTATTTCGATTATTATAGCCTACATTGTCAATGTAAGCTATAATAATCATGGGGGGTGCGGTTGTTTGGTGTGGGGTGTAAGAATAGGATTTTCAAAATTGCAGTAAAACACATTCTGTCCAGTTGATTCGCTGATGATTGTCCCAACTGTCCAAACATTACAAATAGCAATGTGTCCAAACTTTTGACCAGTACTGTAAATATTTATACATATTTATAGCAATATATTTATCAAATGTATGTGAATAACACTTATTTCTAATCTTAGAAATGCATGTAAATTGCAGTAGGGGACTTTTTGGAAGTTTTATCACAACAAATTGTTGGTGAAATACTGAAAAATTAATAAACATTATTTTTATATACATGTATTGGATTTTTGTGTCTTTTTTTTTTTTTTTTTAGGTTAGCCTAATGTTGTATAACTTGGTTGCAAAGCTACATCAGTGTGTATTTGAGATTAATGTACCTGGCCTCATTAACGCAAAATAGGTAACAGTGTCATAATTTACATTGAAATGTATTGTCAAATCTTGCCTAAACATTGTTAGACTTTAATAACAAAACAGACCTTTAAAATAAGAATTTGTTTTCCTAGTCATCTTTTATTACTTAATAGTTACTTAAGAAAATATAACTGTAACGGGTCACGTGACAGGTATACGGTGGTAGGCTATACGAGTAAGAGGCGCAAGGCAGATGCTGTGACGGTTTGAGTGACAGGCGCGCATATCTGTGACAGGTCATGGGGCAGGCGGGTATAGCCTATGGAAGGCGTGTTTATCCGTGGCAGGTCGAGTGACAGGCACGTATATCTGTGACAGATTGAGTGACAGGCGCGTATATATGTGACATGTCGCGGGGCAGGCAGGTATAGCCGTGGCAGGTTGACTGACAGGAGCGTTTATCCGTGGCAGGTCACGGGGCAGCCGGGTATAGCCGTAACAGCTCGAGTGACAGGCGCGTTTATCCGTGACAGGTCGACTGACAGGCGCGTTTATCCGTGGCAGATCGCGGGGCAGGCGGGTATAGCCGTGGCAGGTCGAGTGACAGCGCGTTTATCCGTGACAGGTCGACTGACAGGCGTGTATATATGTGACAGGTCGAGTGACAGGCGCATATAGTGGTGACAGGTCGAGTGACAGGCACGTATGTATGTGACAGGTCGAGTGGCAGCGGTGACAGGTCGAGTGACAGGCGCATATAGCGGTGACAGGTCGAGTGGCAGCTGCCACTAAGCGGCGACGGGTCGAGTGACAGGTCTCAGTGGCAGCTGCCCCTGCCACGCAAAGATTTTACTCCCTCTCACACATCGTGTCTTTTAGGCGTTTTGCATATATGATAGTACAGGATGATGCCAAGCTAGACTTGTCACTCAGTTTTAGAGTTGATGGGTTTTTGAGTACGTAATTTTTGTTACAACGGCGAAAACAAAATGTTTCGGTTGTGGGAAAGTAGGGCATTTAATTCGAAAGTGTCCTGATAAATTGAAAGAAAACGAAGTTATCGGGGAAAGGAATGCTGTTTCTGTTCCCAAGTATGAGTGACGCAATTGAGACCGACTTGGTGACTTCAGAGTCACCGGGGGTGAGTCGGGTTGAGGCGGCGTCGGTCACGGGGGAGGTTGCCCCCGGCAAGAGACCGGAGGCCGCTGGTGTTGCTGAGACTGGTTCAGCCTCGTCGGATCGGGGGTGTTCAAGTGCGACTCATGCTGTAAAGTCTGTTAATGATTCTGTGGATGGGGTACAGATTTCTGGGAACCCCGAAAAAGAGCAGGTATGTGACGCTGTAGAGAATTCTGTCTTACCGATTTTGCGGAATGTATGTGAGGTGGATTGTGTCGATACAGAGATGGAGCAGAATATGTTCAAAGTTCCCCAGAAAAGGAAAAATAGTGATAAACCTCAAATTGTAAAAATTCCCCCCAAGAAAACTGATTTGCAAGGTAGTGATGATCATGAGACAGGAAGTGATAGTGAATTGTCAGACTCCAGCGTAGCGCTCTCTCAGGGTGATTTCTCTAGTCGAAGTTATGATGTCGACGACATAAAGTTGTTTCTCAAATCAACTAAAAATAAGAGAGGTGTTTGTGTTCAGGAATATTTTCCTGATATCAAGCAATTTGTTGAAAAAACAAGAAGTCTAATGGCAGAAGGCTGTTTTACTAATAAAGAAGTTTATCGTTTAAAGAAAATTGTGAGGAATTTAGGCAAAGAATTGAATAATGATGCTTAGAAAATTAAGAGATATTCCTGATCCATTGTTTGTTGGTGGGCTATTGGTTTTGTTGTTTATTTTTGCCATGAGTGAGGTACGTTTGGCTACTTTGAATGTGAATGGTGCCAGGGATATGAGGAAAAGAGCCATGTTAAATGAAGTAATTAAACAAAAGAACCTTGATGTTATAATGTTGCAAGAAACACACAGTGATGGAGAAAATGCTGCTGACTGGGCAAGGGAGTTTGAGGGGATCTCAGTTTTGAGTCATCATACTTCAACAAGTGCTGGAGTTGCTATTTTGTTTGCAAAGAGTTTTAGTCCAATTTCTTTTGATTTTGACAAAATTGTTAAATGCAGACTTTTAAAAGTGAGAGCTGTTTTTGAAAGTAATGTGTTTGTTTTTATTTGTTTGTATGCTCCAACTGCTGCAGTTGAAAGAATGTTGTTTTTAGATTTAATATGCTCTACTTTACAAAATTGTTCCTCTGAAGCGTTTTTATTTTTGGGTGGTGATTTTAATTGTACAGAACATATGATTGATAGGAATCACATTGAACCTCATTTGCCTTCCCAAAACCGACTCATTCATATAATTAAAAAGCATGAATTGTGTGATATCTGGAGGCAGTTGAATGGGAGTGAAAGACAATACACATGGGTTCATACGAGGGATAATGTAATATCTTTAGCTAGACTAGATAGGTTTTACGGGTTTAAACATCAGCTCAACTTTTTTAATAGTTGTTCAATTACTCCAATAGGTTTCTCAGACCATGCTATGGTGCAATGTGTTTTTGTTTTAGGTTCTGTTAAACCTAGAAATGCTTATTGGCATTTTAACATTTCATTGTTGAGTGATAATTTTTTTAGGGAGTCTTTTAAGTTTTTTTTGGGAGAACTACAGGAAAACTAAACCTGAGTTTCAAACTTTACAACGGTGGTGGGACTTTGGCAAGGTCCAGGTTAGGCAGTTCTGTCAGCAGTACACTCACAATGTAACTAGAGAGCTACAACGATCTTTGGAGAATTTGGAAAATGAAATAAATAAATGTCAACAGCTAGCTGAATCTACTGGTGATAATTATTACTTAGAAGTTTCTTTAAGGAAAAAGGCTCGGTTAGGTGATCTACTATGCTATAAAACACAGGGGGCACTGGTCCGGTCGAGATTTCAAAGTATAGTCCAGATGGATGCACCATCTAAATTTTTCTCTAACCTTGAGAAAAAGAGTGGGCAGAGGCGGTTAATTCAGGCCTTACGCTCTGAAGATGGGCAGTTGTTACTAGATCCTGTAGATATTCGAAGGAGAGCGGTTAGTTTTTACAAAAATCTTTACAGAAGTGAGTTAAAGTCTGGGTTTGAAGAAGAAAGTGCTTTTTTTGCCTCCCTACCACCTACCTTGATTCAGGATTTGTTAGAAGTTTCAAAATTGTTACATTTAGATTTTGGCCTGATTTCTCTGGATCAGGAAAAAGCTTTTGACCGAGTTGAGCACTCTTATTTATTGAGAACTTTAAAAGCTTTCGGTTTTTGTCAAGAGTTTATAGAAATGGTCAAGGTACTCTATAGCGAAGTTGAGAGTGTACTGAAGATGAATGGTGGTTTATGCGCTCCATTCCAGGTTGGAAGGGGTATAAGACAGGGTTGTTCTCTATCTGGAATGTTATATTCTTTGATTATTGAACCGTTGTTACAGCAGATAAGACTAAAGGTAAATGGGTTATGCTTACCTAATTGTAAAAATAATATTTGTTTGTCTTCCTATGCTGATGATGTTATGGTTTTTATTAGTGGACAAAATGATGTGCAGATTTTACTTAAATTAATTGATGATTTTACTCTTTTGTCTTCTGCCAGAGTGAATTGGAAAAAATGTGAGACACTTTTGGTTGGGCGGTGGGCCGATGGCAAACCGAACCTTCCCGATGGGTTAATTTGGGGTAAAGGTGGTATAAAATATCTAGGAGTTTTTTTGGGTGATGACTTGATTCAACAGAAGAACTGGGAAGGGGTTGTTAAGAAGATTAAGGGTTGTCTGGAAAAGTGGAAGTGGTTGATTCCTAATATGTCTTACAGAGGACGTACTCTTGTTGTAAACAGTCTGGTTGCATCTTCCCTATGGCACAGGCTGGCCTGTATGGATCCTCCACCTGAACTTTTAATGAGAATTCAAGCTGTTCTTGTAGACTTTTTCTGGGACAAACTACACTGGGTACAACAGAGTGTTTTGTACTTGCCAAAGGAAGAAGGGGGGCAAGGACTGATACATCTACAAAGCAGAACTGGCGCATTTCGTTTGCAGTTTTTACAGAGACTTTTTGATGGTGCATCTGATGTTAGCTGGAGGGCAGTTGCCTGTACCATACTGCGAAACGTTGGGGTTTTTGGACTGGACAAACAGCTGTTTTTGCTGAACCCTTTGAAAATGGACTTGTCAAAGTTACCATCTTTCTACAGAAATCTTTTTAAAGTGTGGAGTTTGTTCCGCATTCAGAAGGCTGAAAACTCATACTCTCTTTATTGGCTTTTGGAGGAACCTTTGATACTTGGAGCTTGTTTGGATATAACTGACAATTGCAACTTATCTGGATGTGGTTCTGTGCTTTTGAAATCAAAGACTGTCACCTTAGGTCAGATGTTGAATTTGGCTGGCTCAAGCTTGGAGAATGCAGAGATGGTATCCCGGAATCTGGGTATCAGGTCTATTCGCCTTGTATCCCTTTTTTTTGTCTAAACTGAGGTCAGCTCTCACAGCTGAGGAGATTCAAATGTTAAAAGACTACTATTCTGGGGTGAGCTCTCCTAATGCTCAGGATTTTTTCCCCTGCCTTATGATTTCACCTAATCTTGATGGGTGCACATGCTTTTTTTTTTTTTAAAGTCTTGGGAATCCTTATGGTTGGACTTATTGTCAACTAAAGGGAATGTTTTGTACAGAGCCTGTGTTATGGTTTTTAATAAGAAAAATTTTAATGGAAAGGTTGACACACCATGGCGCTCTTTTTTTTTTTTTTTTTTTTTTTTTTTTTTTTTGGGCTGGGAGAAAATGTAAAACCTGAGTGGAGATCTTTGTATAAACCGCCACTGTCTAAAAGGGGAGGGGATATACAGTGGAGAATCCTTCATGGTATTATTGCCATCAATTCTTTTATCTCTGTACTAAATCCAGAAGTTAGCTCTAAATGCCCTTTTTGTTGTCAAAGGGAAACAATGTTTCATGCTTTTACGCAATGTTCTAGATTGGAACCTCTATTTATGTTTTTAAAAGGATTCTTCAGCTGTTTTAATGAATTTTTCTCAGTTAAGACTTTTATCTTGGGGTTCAAGTATAGCCGGAACAAGAGGCATGTTTGCCAGTTGTTGAATTTCATGTTGGGACAAGCAAAATTGGCGATATATATCAGTAGGAGGAACAAAATTGAGCAAAAACCTTGCCAAAGTGTCATCGGAGTCTTTTTAAGTTTGGTTAAATCAAGAGTGTTGGTTGATTTTAAGTTTTATAAAACTATGGATGATTTGCCAACTTTTGAGATGATTTGGTGCAGCAATGGAGCATTGTGTGTTGTTTCTGAAGTTGTTCTGTTTTTTTTCTTTGTAATTTTTTTTCTAAGCTGATATTTTTGGTGTAGATTTTTGGGGTGTTTTTTGAAGGTTAAGTTTTTTTTTGTGTGAAGAATCATTGTGAATGAAGTTTTCAAAATTCAATTTTCTCTCTCTCTCTCTCTCTCTCTCTCTCTCTCTCTCTCTCTCTCTCTCTTTTTTTTCCCTTAAGGGACCAAGATGCAGAATGAATTGGAGTTGTACCCAATGGTCTGTCCAAACTCTTGTGTGTGGAAGACTTGTAATGCAATGATATTAATTAGATTTGTTGATGTTGTGTTTTATACAGAGATTTATAGGATAATGATGTTTTGAGTTGTCTTGCAGGGTATTTTGGGCTTTGCATTTTTTTTTTTTTTTTTTTTTTTTTTTTTTTTAAATGGAATAAGCTTATTTACTATAAATTGAATAAGTTTAAATGTTTGAATTATTTAATATTTTACTACGTGTTAGAACCTAATGATACTTTTAAGCAATGTACAAATGTTGGCTGTTTTTAGTTTTTATGATTGGTGTTATTTACAACAGAAACTGTATTGCATTAAAGGAAAATAGAGGGGGACCAATTAATATTGATTGTCTATAATAAATTCATTTTTGTGAGTGTGACATTTACATGATACATTATAACTAACAGCCTTAACATCACAGATGAAAAAAAAAATTGTCATAGCTTAATGTAAAATGATAACATATGTTATATTTCAAATCATTGCAACTCATTTTTACAAGTAAAGCATTTAAACTTAGGGTGGAATTTTTAAAATAAAGTGCTGTAGATGTAATTCTAAATTATGGTCCATTTCAGTTCATTTTTTTAAGTATTGGCTGACACATGTTATTTCAATTTACAGTCAAAATCTGTTAAACAACTATTTAAACTTTATTTCAGTTTATAGTCAAAACATGCTTTCTTAAGTAATGGGTTTACATGTTATGTCTATCTATAGTCAAAACTGGTTTAGTTAAGTAACAGTAACCATGTTTTTTACATCTACAGTTAAAACATGTTTCAGGAAATAAGGGTTCAAACATGTTATTTCCATTTTCAGTCAAAGAATGGTATTTAATTTAATGGTCTATGCATGTTTCTTAATTACACAGACAAAACATGTCATTTCAGATTACACTTTAAGCATTTTTTTGGATTATATAGTCAATGTACCATTTCTCATGTTGCTGTGTAAACATGTTACTTCAGTTCATGGTGTATCACCGTTATTCCCATTAATGGCAAACGTTTGGCACCCTGTGCTGCCATGCATTGCACCTTTTTTTTTACAGTGTAGCTTAAATGTTAACATCACTCTGCACACGACGTAATAGCATACCTCCAGCACGCAAACAATTAAAAAAAAATGAGAGTACGTGAGGATGCCAAAAAATAATTCTGAGTGTAAAAGTAGGCTACATTAATGGGCTTATTCAAGTCCTCTTTTATTTTTATTTATTTATTTATTTTTTGTTATTTTTATCCATTCCGCATCTCCCACATATGTGTGTTTTAGCAAGACGGTCTATGTTGCAAGTTGGTGAATGAAGATACTTGCCAGGTTATGTGTCACTTGCTCTGCTTTATTAATTTATCCAGTGTAAAACCGCAACACAAATGTGGCTTTTTGTTAATGACTGTCCTACTACAGGATTTAACACAGAGTAACAGCTCACTACCAGTTACAAAAGACACTGCAACAGTCTGTCACAGGCAATTCTAGTTGCATTTTTCATTAAATAATTCAAATTATCCTTTGACTATGTTCTGGCCTGCCATCTAGTGTTGAAAATTTTTTTTGGCCCGATGCCAAACTTAATTGCCGACCACTGCTATAGCCTATGAGATTAATCAGATATTTATACTAGGCTACATAAATTTAATATTACAAATTTTATCTGCACAAAATGATGCAAATGCATAAGTGAAGCTTGAACTAAGTTATGTGCTAATCAGAATGTTTAACACCTAAACAACAAAACAGAATTCACAATGTTTTATTACAATAGTGTTCTCATTATAATGTTATGTAAATGACAGTCCCAGTAAGTTATTAATGTTGTGCATTGCTGTTCGGCTGCCAGTGGTTCCTTCTGATTGAAGCCAACCATTTATTCCGCCGATCTAACTCCTTAGGGATCAAATAAAATTATAGTTCAGGGTTTCTCTGACGACTGTTATTACAGCTAACAGCACAACATATCCCAGGCATATTGTAACCTTGTTGTGAACCTTCTGGGAGTGTTTCGTTTATCTTTCTCTGGTAGTTGTAGCTTCTGTGATCATAGATGAGAGGGGGTTCAATCTTCAACTGGCTGGCAGGAGCAGCCACTGACAGGTCACGTGATCTGTCAGTGGCTGGTGGTAGCAGCCAGTCTGATTCTGGCAGGTCACCTGACCTGTCAGTGGCTGGTGGCAGCTGCCAGTCAGTCTGGTGGCTGGCAGAGTTTAACGCTCAACCAGCCAGCCGCTGCTGAGATGCGAGTATAACGCATTCCCTATCACTCTTGCTGCATGGAAATACATTATTTTATTATTAGGGGTTCAAGCACAAAGTGCTGAAACCCTGTTGTATTTGTAAGGATTTTTAGGGGTTCAAGCACAAAGTGCTGAAACCCTATTGTAGTTGTAAGGATTTTTAGGGGTTCAAGCACGAAGTGCTGAAAACCTATTGTAATTGCTCAGATTTTTATTTTATTTCTTCTTCCCTAAAACTGATCGGGCAGCCCAAACCGTAAGGCCTAGAGACTTGAAACTTTGTCAAATGGTAGTAGTCTTGCTCGCTACTCAGATACCCGGATTCGTCAAAATCGCTCAATAGGTGGCGCTACAGCAATCAAAAGTTGAAAATCGCTAATAACTCTTAGACCGTTTGTCCTAGAATCAAGTGTCTTATATCACTGTAATCCTTGACTCAAGACGAACAAAACGTACATTTTGGGGCCCCTTAGCGACCGTGAATCAATTTCAACTTTTTTTTGATAATTATTGATATTCAGACTCTCTGGAGTTGAAATTTGAAATTTTGATTCACGGTCGCTAAGGGGCCCCAAAATGTACGATGTTGGCGGAGCCACTTTTACTAAAATGGCTATAACTTGAGAACGAAATGAGATATTTGCACCAAACTCGATACATATATGTATGGGCTCAATCTTTGGTCAGGATAAAAAAATTGTCGATTGGACACTAGGTGGCGCTATAACTTGAAAAAAACATGAAAACCGCTATAACCACCTGACCGTTAGTCCGATTGACTTGAAATTTGGCATGCAGTGTCTTGGTCCAAGGGGGCATGATGGTCTTTGAGGACATTGGCGTATCTCAAAAAACATGGCCGCCATTGGCCAATGAAATTTGAGCACCTATTAGACAAGGTTAATGGAGGCCGATCGGAACGAAACTTGGTGGGCATGTTCGACTCATGGACTTAGAGGTCTGTAAGAATTTTGAAAGAAATCGGCCACTAGTTGGCACTAACGAGTTTTACGCCTCAGTAATCACGTGGTGTTTCATAAATCCACACAATATGCATATTATTTGATAGATCTCCTCATGCTGAACAACTTTGCCTCAAGAAATGCTGTCAATCAAACCATTCATTAATTATTTGTGAATATTTGAAAAACCTACTTTTGCGAACTAGTCCTAGGTTTTTTGCCCAATCGGAGGAAAACCAGTGCAGGACAATTCTCTGGACTCTCTAGGTCAATAATTATCAAAAAAAAAGTTGAACTTTACCCATTGCTTCACTATAACACAGTCATATCTAACACGGTTAGAAAGTGGGCGTGGTTAAATAAACCCAAAAGCCTATAAAACCTAAAAGAAAACTTAAAAAAAAAATAGGTGAGCACATGCAGGATGTGACTCTAAAGAGGCACACCAATTTTTATGGAGGTCGGACCATAGGTGGCGCTATAACTGTTAGAAAACTTTTAAAAAAAAACTTGTGCTTTTAATGCTTTTTGATGAAAATGTATATAACTCTGGCTGTGATCGACTTATTTTCACGTGAGATATGTCTTTAGACTCCTGAATCCTTGCCGAGTCTAACGATATCAGACATGCTAGGTTTCGGTTATTGTTTGCGCAACGTTGTGATTTAGCGCTTAAAAACCTTTTGTGAATATCTTCGAAACCATTTGTCCGATCGAGACAAAACCACCGTAGGAAACACGAAACCTAAGTTGGTTTACTATATGTTAAAGCCCAAATGCCAAAATTTCGATAGGAAGTGGCAAAAAAATCCAATTAAAGTCTTTCATGGGTCATTTTTCATGCTCTCATATATATATATATATATATATATATATATATATATATATATATATATATATATATATATATACAGGTGCTGGTCATATAATTAGAATATCGTGAAAAAGTTCATTTTTTTATTGTAAATTATTTTAAAAAATGAAACTTTCATATATTCTAGATTCCCTACATGTAAAGTAAAGCATTTCAAAAGTTTTTTTTTTTAATTTGTTGATTAGAGCGTACAGCTCATGAAAGTCCAAAATCCAGTATCTCAAAATATTAGAATATTTACATTTGAGTTTGATTAAATGACCATCCCTACAGTATAAATTCCGGGTATCTCTTGTTCTTTGAAACCACACTAATGGGGAAGACTGCTGACTTGGCAATGGTCCAGGAGACAATCATTGACACCCTCCACAAAGAGAGTAAGTCACAGAAGGTCATTACTGAATGGGGTGGCTGTTTACAGAGTGATGTATCAAAGCATATTAAATGCAAAGCTGACTGGAAGGAAGAAATTGGGTAGGCAAAGGTGCACAAGCAACAGGGATGACCGCAAGCTTGAGAATACTGTCAAGTAAAGCCAATTCAAACACTTGGGAGAGCTTCACAATGAGTAGAATGAAGCCGGAGTCAGCGCATCAAGAGTCACCACACTCAGACATCTTCAGGAAAAGGACTACCAAGCCACTTCTGAACCAGAGACAACGTCAGAAGCATCTTACCTGGGCTAAGGAGAAAAAGAACTGGATAGTGAACAGTGGTCGAAAGTCCTCTTTTCAGATGAAAGTAAATTTTGCATTTCATGTTGAAATCATGGTCCCAGAGTCTGAAGGAAGACTGGAGAGGCACAGAATCCAAGCTGCTTGAAGTCTAGTGTGAAGTTTCTGAAGTCAATAATGATTTGGGGGGGCCGTGACGTCTGCTGGTGTTGGTCCATTGTGTTTTATCAAGTGCAAAGTCAATGCAGCCATCTTCCAGGAGATTTTGGAGCACTTTATGCTTCCATCTGCTGACAAGCTTTATGGAGATGCTGATTTCCTTTTCCAGCAGGACTTTAGCATCTGCCCACAGTGCAAAAACCACTTCCAAGTGGTTTGCTGAGCATGATATTACTGTGCTTTATTGGCCAGCCAATATGCCTGACCTGAATCTATGGGATATTTTCAAGAGAAAGATGAGAAACAGTCGATCCAACAATATACAGATGATCTGAAGGCTCAATAGTGCCTCAGCAGTGCCACAGGCTGATCACTTCCATGCCACACTTCACTGATGCAGTAATTTGTGCTAGGAGCAAGTCATTTGCTGTAATATGTCCTGCCGATCAAGTATTGAGTGCACAAAAGAACATACTTTAAAGAACTTGAACTTTTCTGTTTTGCAAATCCATTTTTTGATTGATCTTAGGAAATATTCTAATATTTTGAAATACTGGATTTTGGACTTTCATGAGCTGTACGCTCTAATCATCAAAATTTAAAAAAAAAAAACTTTTGAAATGTTTTACTTTACATGTAGGGAATCTAGAATATATGAAAGTTTTTTTTTTTTTTAAATAATTTATAATAAAAAAATGAACTTTTTGATGATATTCTAATTATATGACCAGCACCTGTGTGTGTGTGTGTGTATATATATATATATATATATATATATATATATATATATATATATATATATATATATATATATATATATATGTGTATAAGTGTCTATAACTTCAAAACGAAATGAGATATTTTCACCAAAATTGGCACACATATGTATGGGCACACTCTGAGGACACCCCCCAAAAGTGGGGAAGATCGCTCAATAGGTGGCGCTATTACTGTCAAAAAACCTTTAAAACCATATTTTTCTACATTAAATTGACTGGCAGTTATTTTGTGCCACCAGATGGCAGCAGAAGGCCACTAATATAATTCAAGGTTTCAAGGTTTTGTCATTTATAATCCCTTTAAACTATATAAATCCTTATAATACCATTATAAATCACATTTTGTCAAGGTTTACCACTTCATTTGTTCATTTGACATATGTTTTTGCAGTAATACAACATTACAATTACTTTGAGACCTGAAAATGATGATTTTTAAAGAGGAAACCTGGAATCTGCATTTTCTCACCTCATTATTGATTTCAAATATCCATTTCTGCAACAAAATGTGTGTGTAAGCATGTTTAATTAATGGACTTAACATGTAAAATAAACTTTAGACAAAACAGACACTTTAAAATGAAAGTGAGCCAATAAGAGGTCCTCTGCTGCCACCTGCTGTCTAAAATAGTAATTTTGTCATACTACTCACTAATATTGTTCTATAATTCATATGTAGACTTAATAAAATCATTATTTTAACATTTACTAAGACTTTTTTGTCAAAATGCATCTACATTTCAATTAGAGTATTACTTTTAACAGTTGTGCCACATTAAGTAAAAGGAAACCTGAAATGATGTTTACTGAGATTGGCAGAAAACATCTTTACCGTTCATGTATTTCAAATACTGAATCTACAAGAAAATGTGTGTGTGTGTGTGTGTGTGTGTGTGTGCATGCGTGTGTGTGTGTGCGT
The DNA here is from genome assembly GCF_019924925.1 of Ctenopharyngodon idella. Classification (NCBI taxonomy): domain Eukaryota; kingdom Metazoa; phylum Chordata; class Actinopteri; order Cypriniformes; family Xenocyprididae; genus Ctenopharyngodon; species Ctenopharyngodon idella. Next base: position 10,804,157 of record NC_067231.1, read on the forward strand.
GCATACTTTGTATGTATCAAGTATTATTGTTTAAACCTTTTCTTTCTGTGTTTGTTTTAGCATATATCATAGCTGTTCCTCTATGATTTCAGTGGTTACAATTCCTTTTTATGCAAACGGCCTGAAATACTTGAACCCCGGTAAATGCTGCTTGCAGCTTTAATTATGAATATAATCTTTGTGAACGCTCAACCAGCTGCAGTTGATCTAATAAATGATTCTAATTTGTATGGATACTGCCGCTATTGTGATCTCAATTTATGATATGTACTAACATTTATATTTATAACGTAGATGCAGAAACATAGCCTATTAAAACGTGAATTAATCCCAATAACATGCATTGATTTGAGTATTTGCAGTGACAAGTAAAACAGTGCTTTTTAATAATTCAATAAAAGAAAAACTTAAAATCATGAAGCATGGAGCACAGACTGTATTTAAAATTTACAAAGACAATTACAAATAAAAATCAAGAAACAAAAACTATTTACAAAATAAAATGCTTATATTGCATTTTATTTGTAAATAGTTTTTGTTTCTTGATTTTTATTTGTAATTGTGTGTGTGTGTGTGTGTGTGTGTGTATGTATGTATGTGTGTATATATATAATATATTATTAGGGGTGCAACGGTTCAGATTACTCATGGTTCGGTTTGTATCATGGTTTTAGGCTCACGGTTTTGGTGCGGTTCGGTATGTGCTATGTTAAGGTAAAAAATTACTACTGTCAAATAAAAATAAAGAAAATAAGAACAAATAATCAAACAGCACAAATAAATACAGTAAAGCAAAGATACAGATAAATAAAGCCTTTCCGGTTTTTCATGTATCCAGTTTTAAGGTACAGAATTTGAATGAAGTAGCTAATAAAATGTAAAACAACATTGCATGTAATCTTCATTGTATAAATTAAAGATCAATCATTATTAATTATTATTAATTAAGTTACAATTCAGTCAGAAGCAATGAGTTATTTCCTTGTCTTTTGATGTTTGATTAACATTAAAAGCACATTCAGACAGCAGAAATGCAAGGGCTGCTGTCTCTTTGAGACATAATACACGGATCTGTACACTGATACAGAACACATGCATTTTTTCTCGAGTGTATAAGTTCACTTAAGACATAACCTACTATGCTTGCTAGGATACTCGCCAAGACGGGCATGTTGACATAATTTTGTGTGGATTTGTCCATTCAAGCACAAGACTTGAAAGAGACCTCAATATTTGAGCGCTATACATGCGCTTCCGCGTGCGCTCTTCGGATGAGTGCACAAATCTTCTTACAGTGCGCGCGTAAGTTCTCTTTCGCGCCTTACACTCGAATGTTTAAATTGGCAAGGCTTAAATGAGTTTAGTTTAAATGTAGATAGCAACATGTGGTGTTCAGGTATCACCTGCGCTCACGCGCTATCAACACCCGGGTGATGACGGCGAAATGATTGGTCATATAGAGCATACGGCACTTTAGGGGAAGCCAGAATGCCTATCCATCGACAGAAACATACATTAGCCTTACTCTGTGTGTCTGTTTTATTTACTTTCTACGAACCATATTATAGATGTGTATGCGTCGTCAGATATGAGATGAACCGCGCGGTGCAAGTGCGTGCCGAACCGAGAATGATACGGTTTTTCTCGGTTTCTACGATTTTTTTTTTTTTTACCGAGAACTGTTTCACCCGTAAAATATATATATCTCTTGGACTCCAAGAGATATATATATATTTAGACACTCTTTAGACACTTTGACCTGACCATGTTTTGCTTAAGTGTTATCTGACATTGTCAAGATTGCAACATGCGAATAAACTAATGTGTAATGAAAAATAATGTGTGAAATGTTGAAGGTGTCTGAATAAATTTTGTTCTGACTGTATATAAATCATAGTGTTGCAGTACAGAAGGGACGGAGACTGAAGATGGCAGAGATGGTAGTTTATTTAACACACAGCAGAGTAAACAGACGTGCAGGTGAGTATAACGTGACTTTGCAGGTGAATGGTGAGATGAGGATGAATGATACTGTCCTTTTGTGTTGAAAAGGTGAGGATCCTGGAAGACAGTGGAGGATGAACAACGCTGGAGACTGGAAACACTCACACACAGACTGGGAACACGAGGAGAGACTTGAAGACGCTGGAGACAGGTAAGTAGATCGCTGGGAGTCCTTGAGGTAAGCATGTAGGTATGTCTAGATGCGAACGAGACCGGACAGTGACTGAGTGTGTGTGAGTGTCTTAAGTACTGGTGGTGATGAACGTGCTGATGAGGTGCAGGTGCGTGTGATCAGTATTCAGGAGATGGAGTGCACTGTGATTGGTGGGTGTTGGAGCCTGGCGTGTCTGTGACAGTACCCCCCCCCCACGGCCCGCTCCTGAGGGCCAAGGACCCCGGCGTCGTGGTGGCCGTCCTCTTCCACGTGGGGCGGGTCTGTCGGGATGGGCTGCGTGGAAGGTGTGAAACAGGTTGGGATCGAGTATGTCGTTTCTGAGGACCCAAGAGCGCTCCTCGGGGCCGTAACCTTCCCAGTCCACTAGGTATTCTAGCTGACCACCACGGCGCCGGGAGTCCAAGATCTCACGCACCTCGTAGGCTGCACCGTCGTCCAGGATGAGTGGAAGGGGGGGTTCGGCTGCTGCTACGCCAGGCTCTGTGGAGAGAGGAACAGAAGGGTGGTGATGTTTCAGGAGAGACACGTGGAATGTGGGGTGAATGCGGTATTGAGGTGGAAGCTGGAGCTGGTACGTGACCGGGTTGACCTGCTTGGTGATGGTGAATGGGCCAATGAACCTGGGGCTCAGCTTCCGGCAGGGCAGACGCAGCCTGATGTCCCTGGTTGACAGCCAGACCTTCTGTCCAGGTTGGTAGGCAGGGGCGTTGGAACGGTGAAGGTCGGCTGCCATCCTGCGTCTGTGCAAGGCCCGTTGAAGCTGATGGTGTGCTGAGTCCCAGACCCTCTCGCTCTCTCGGAACCAGTAGTCGACAGATGGAACGTCCGATGGTTCCCCTGACCAGGGGAACAGTCGGGGTTGGTAGCCGAGCACGCACTGGAACGGGTCCAGTAGATGGTTGGCACAGGGAGTTTTGTGCGTACTCGGCCCAACCCAGGTACTGGCTCCAAGAGTCCTGGTGGCCATGACAGAAGGTACGGAGGAAGCGACCGATCTCCTGGATCTTCCTTTCCGTCTGCCTGTTCGACTGTGGATGGTAGCCGGCTGTCAGACTGACGGTCACACCTAGGAGCGAGAAGAATGCTCTCCATACTCGGGAAATGAATTGAGGTCTTCTATCTGAGACGATGTCTTCGGGGCTACCGTAGTATCTGAATACGTGGTTAAACATGAGTTCAGCGGTTTGCATAGCAGTGGGTAGTCCAGTTAGGGGGATCAGTCGCACGGACTTGGAGAATCTGTCCACAATGACGAGGATGCAGGTACAAATATTGGAGGCTGGAAGGTCCGTGATGAAGTCGACTTCTAGGTGTGACCAGGGTCGGTTTGGAACGGACAGAGGAAGGAGCTTGCCGGCTGGAAGGTGGCGAGGGCTCTTTGAGATGGTGCATTCCTTGCACCCCTGCACGTACCTTCTGACGTCGGATGCCATGTTCGGCCACCAGAAGCGTTTCTTCAGTAACGAGAGGGTTTCATTGACCCCCGGGTGGCCAGTGCCTAGTGACGTGTGGGCAGTGTGGATGAGTGGAGTGCGCCGTGCTCTGGTGGTGTATTGCAAGCCTGGTGGACAACCCGACGGAGTGTTGGCGGAGGCATTGGAGGAGGGCATGGTTTCCTCAGACCAGGAAATAGGGCTGACGATGAGGGTTTCAGGAAGGATGGATTCTGGTTCTTCGGGTCTTTCCTCTGGAGCGTGCAAACGAGACAGGGCATCGGCTTTGACGTTCTTGACACCGGGATGGTAGGAGATTGTGAAATTAAAGCGGGTGAAGAACAACGCCCAGCGTGCTTGCCTGGGGTTTAGCCTCTTTGCTGCTCGAAGATACTCAAGGTTGTTATGGTCGGTGAGTACGAGGAAGGTGTGTTTGGCTCCCTCCAACCAATGCCTCCACTCTTCTAGGGCCAGCTTGATGGCAGGTAGCTCCCTGTTGCCGATGTCGTAGTTGACCTCCGCCGGTTTGAGCTTGCGGGAGAAGAAGGCGCATGGATGGAGTCTACTTGGGGTCCCCTGCTGCTGAGATAACACCGCTCCAACTCCGGTGGTGGAGGCGTCCACTTCCACAACGAAGGGTAGGTCGGGATCAGGGTGGACGAGGAGTGGAGCGGTGGAGCGGAGTCCAAGACAGAGACTAGAGCTTGTGGCGGAGTAAGTTGGTGAGTGGACCGGTGATGGAGCTGTAGTTCTGGATGAAGCGGCGGTAGAAATTGGCAAAGCCGAGGAAATGTTGGAGTTCTTTGATGGTTGATGGTGTAGGCCAGTTCCGGATGGCATCCACCTTCCTCTCGTCCATCCGGATGCCACTGCTGTCGATGTTGTACCCAAGGAACTGCACTGAGGGCTGGTGGAAGGAGCACTTCTCAGCTTTTAGGAAGAGATGGAACTCCCTCAGGCTTTTCAGGACCTCCGCAACATGGTAGCGATGTTCGGCCAAGCTCCAGGAGTAGATGAGGATATCATCGATGTACACCAAGACGAACTTGTGGAGGAACTCCCGGAGCACCTCGTGGATGAAGTCCTGGAATACGGAGGGGGCGTTGACCAGGCCATAAAGCATGACGAGGTACTTGTAGTGGTCGGTGGGTGTCACGAAGGCGGTCTTCCACTCATCCCCCTCACGTATCCGGATGAGGTTGTAGGCGCTGCGGAGGTCCAACTTGGTGAAGACAGTGGCACCACGGAGATGTTCCAAGGCAGCTGGGAGGAGAGGAAGGGGGTAATGGAACTTCACTGTGATGTTGTTTAGGGCTCTGTAGTCGATGCAAGGCCTCAAGCCTCAACCAGGGACGCCCTAGTATCATGTCAGCGGTGGATTCCTGCAGAACCAGCAGATGTAATTGCTCCACGTGGAGGATTCCCACTTGCAACTGGATGGGCACGACGCACCAACGTACAGATTTCCTGCTGAGAGGCTTTCCGGTCACTGAGTGGATCTGGTAGGTAGACGGCGTGGCTGTGGTCTTGAGCTTGAGTTGACGGCAGAGGGTGCCGGAGATGAAGTTGCCTGCTGACCCAGAGTTGAGGAGTGCGAACACTGGAAGGGAAATGTCAACAGCAGTAAGGTTTACAACAGTGGTGAGTGGCTTCATCTTATTTATTGAGGGAATGATGGCACTCACCATGGGACGAGGAGGACGAATTAGGCATGTGGAGATTACATGCCCAGGAGAAGCGCAGTAAATGCACAGATTCTGGGTCAGCCGCCTCTGCCCTTCAGAAGCAGTGAGCCGGGAGTTTTCCAAGAGCATGGGTTCGTGGGCTGGTTCTGGAGGGCTGACGGATTCTGGTCGGTGGGGAGCGATGTTGAACGGTGGCTGGCCCTGGTGTTCTTCGAGACACGACTGCATACGAGTGGCAAAGCGGATGGAGAGTTGGTTAAACCGTTCGAGCCTGATGGAGTCCTCGTATGCAGCGAGATGCAACCGCACTCGAGGGTCCAGACCTTGACGGTAGGTGGTTATCAGAGCCTATTCGTTCCAGCCACTTGAAGCTGCTAGCGTTCTGAATTGCAAAGCATAATCATTTACAAACATTGTGCTCTGTTTCAAATTATACAGTTTCTCACCAATGGAAGAGTCAGTGGCAGGCTTCCCGAAGACCTCCCGGAAATGAGCGACGAAGCCAGAGTAAGACTGGGTGACAGGATTATTCTGAGACCAGATGGAATCGGCCCATTGAAGTGCTTTGCCTTGTAACTGTGAAATTATGAACGCTACCTTGAATGTATCGGGGGGATAATGGTGCGGTTGCATCTCCAGGACCAACACACATTGCAGGAGGAATCCGCTGCAATACTCCACCGATCCAGAGTAGGGCGCTGGTTTGGCCATGGGACTGGCGTGCATGGGCAGTGAAGGAGTGGTGGTTGTGTTGACGGACGTGATCGCTGGTGATGGTGAAGGAGGGTTGACTGTGAGTGCTCGGCGCAAAGCGTCAACAAGCTCTTGAAATGGATCTGGATGACTCATGCTGGTGTCTTACGGTCTAGGTCCGGTCTTCTGTTACAGTACAGAAGGGACGGAGACTGAAGATGGCAGAGATGGTAATTTATTTAACACACAACAGAGTAAACAGACGTGCAGGTGAGTATAACGTGACTTTGCAGGTGAATGGTGAGATGAGGATAAATGATACTGTCCTTTTGTGTTGAATAGGTGAGGATCCTGGAAGACGATGGAGGATGAACAACGCTGGAGACTGGAGACACTCACACACAGACTGGGAACACGAGGAGAGACTTGAAGACGCTGGAGACAGGTAAGTAGATCGCTGGGAGTCCTTGAGTAAAGCATGTAGGTATGTCTAGATGCGAACGAGACCGGACAGTGACTGAGTGTATGTGAGTGTTGGAGCCTGGCGTGTCTGTGACACATAGCCTATATAATCATAAAATTATTCTAATTATCATTAAAGCCAGACAATTTCATCGTTAAATATTTGGAGGAAGAGAAACTCGGGGAGTGACTGTTGGATGTGTCAGTGTCACTTTACTCAAATAAAATAAATAATAAAAATAAAAATAAAATAATGTATTTCCATGCAGTGAGAGTGATAGGGAACACGTTATACTCGCAACTCAGCAGTGGCTGGCTGGTTTAGCGTCCAGCGAAGCGTCAGTAAGCAACCAGTCATGATCACGTTCATTTGACTGCTTTAATTTAGAGAAACCCACATAAAACCTCAATCATACAAAAGAACAGAGTCTTAAGATTATATTTATAATAATAAAATTATGTATTTCCATGCAGCAAGAGTAATAGGGAACGCGTTATACTCGCATCTCAGCAGTGGTTGGCTGGACTGAGCGTCAGTAGCAACAAGTTGAGATCACGGTCATTTGACTGCTTTAATTGAGATAAACCCACCTAAAACGTCAATCATACAGAAGAACAGTCTTAAGATTATATTTATAATAATAAAATTGTGTATTTCCATGCAGCGAGAGTGATAGGGAACAAGTTACACTCTGCCAGCCACCAGCCTGCCACTGACAGACCTGCCAGAATCAGACTGGCAGCTGCCACCAGGTCACGTGACCTGTCAGTGGCTGCTCCTGCCAGCCAGTTGAAGATTAAACCCCTACTGCCATAGACTGAAACAGGTCGAGCAGCTGTGACCAGGCACAAAAATGGCAGCGATAAAGCACAGTAACGTCACATGAAACCCATGGATATCAGAGGAGATGAAAGCAATAAGAATGAGTTATCTTGCTTTTCCAATTTTTCCTAAAGTTAAAGAGCTTCATTTTAAGATAATGAATGACATACTGTATATCCTTCTAAAGAATTTCTGCAGTCAAAATTTAATAATTGAGGAAAACTGTTTTGTCAATTTTTGTGGAAATGGCATTGAAACCACAGAGCACATTTGTTTTGGAATGTAACTATTCCAAATTGTTCTGGACTCAGTTGCACAGGAAAATGTCTCATGTTAATATTCATGTAAACCCTTTTAGTTATAAACAAATTAAGTTTGGTGTTCTTAAAAAAGACTGTACACAGCATTATTTGGTTAATAACCTTCTTGGGCTTACCAAATTCTTTATTCATAAATGTAGGTATTTGTTTTTCTCATTTTATAAATGATCTCAAAACTCTTACATTATCACTTTGTAATCTCTCAAGTGAAAAGGCTGTTACATTAACCAATTTTCTCAATGAGATAAGTGCCTTGTAGTTCCTTAAATCCCCTTGTTTTGATTTGTGTATTATTTATGTACTTATTTATTTATATTCATTATTAGTTGTATTACTTTTTCTTCTGACAGCAAACTGATTCATTCTTCTTACCTTCACTGCTGATGCTACGACTCTTCTTGTTTGCAATGTTCCTTCATTGGTATGTTCCTCATTTTGTTTTTCTCCTATACTAACAAATTTGTCCATTTTGATCCCTAAATTTACAAAAATAATGGCTACTATTGGAATTCTGCTAAAGCACGCGCTTGTAAGTTTTCGTTAACTGAGTGCTCAGTATATAGTAGGTCTGCGCATGTCTGAAAATAATATATGATCACCAAAATTATTTTATATGACAAAAAAAACCATAGTTCAAACTTATATTCAGTTAATCTACACTGTAAAAACATGACCGTGATTTTAATGGTAAAAGACTGTAAAAATGTTACAGTGAAAAAAAAGTTAATTGGTTTACAGAAAGTTTCCGTAATATATATGGTGAAAAAGTGTAATAGATCTAACGGTACATTTAATGTAATTTTATGGTAAAATACAGTTAAATTTACAGTTTTTGGAAGTGAAAAATAAGTCATTGTATTTTTACAGTGAAAAAACGTAATTTGACATTCCCACAATTCCCTGTGTAACACTTCACATTTGACGTTTCTTCTTAGTTTTTTTCTAATAAGTTCTGTACATTAGGGTTTTATATTACATCTAATGTTGTTAAATTTAATGTTTATTGCATTTTTAAAATTTCATGTGTTACCATGATGGTGTTCACCTTCTATATATTAGTATTGTCCTTCTCAGCTTGTGGAAAAGTGACTCTCATCACCACTGTGTTTGGTGGTTGTTAGTGTATTACGAAGGTACAAAACAGATATTAGTACTTCAGTAGGTTGGTAAATTAACATTATATCAGTTAATGAAATACTTTTTTTTTTTTTTTTTACCGTAAATTTAACACTTTTTTTTTTTTTTTTTTTTTTTTTTTTTTTTAACGTTCCTACAGTAATTTTTTGGGGTTTTTTTTTTTAACGTTCCTACAGTAATTTTTACAGTGTATTTTAATTTAATTTTTAAAAAAAATATATTGTAAAACTGGAATTTATTTTTTAACCCTCAAGCTACCTTCGGGACAATGTGGGCAAAAAAACAACTCCTTGCCTTCATGGACAAAAATAGGCACCCATAGGAATGAATGGGAAAAACTGTCATTTAGAGGTTTTTTAGGGCTGTCAACGCATGCGATTAATTAAAAATCCTTAACGCGTTAAAATAATTTAACGCATATTTAACGCAAACAATTTACGGAAGCATGTGAAATTGCGTCATAACATAATTTACGTCACGCAGTTAGATTATCTTAAAGTCCATGCTGATTATATCAGAGATGGCAGAGAGAATTATTCATTCCAGTGTCTGTTTCGCTTTAAAACATGAACTCTCTGTCATTGTATCTGACAGGCACATGCACACATAGACATCAAAGGGGGCTTGAGCACCTGCCCTTTTTCTTCCTCAAGAGAAAGTGCCCTTTTTTCTGGGTGCTTTTTTTTTTTTTTTTTAAATAAATGATAGCTTTCATTCTATATTAATATTAACAAATATAAATGGGAAAAAAAATTCATTTTACGGTAAACGCACGCCACACGCCATTTATTCCCGCATGCGTGCCCCACCCCACCTCATGTTTGCTGCTGGCTGACACCCGGGAAAAGATAACAGCTGTCTGGCAATGAGGAGTAAAAAATCCCAAGATGAATCCCGTGCATCACTTTCAGGTAGCCTATATATGTTCTCAAACATGAAAGTCTATTTAAGGGTGAGATTATTTATACGTGTTCAACGCCGCATTAATAATTTGTCCTCCAGCAATGCATCTGCCTGACTTGATACTAATGCAGTTTGTCATATTAGAATTTCAATTATTTTAATGTGCTATGCCGTGCGTTTTGAACCATGGTAAAGATATGTTATTTTTATTATTATTATTTATTTATTTATTTATTTTTTTTTTTTTAATTAATATTATATTTTTAATTGCTGTTTGGCCAAAAACAAGGATTTGATCATGCTGCGTAACAACAACAATCATCATGCTTTTGGCGCCCTCTGCAGGCATTTGTTTTAATACAACATTTCAGGGGAATAGACTCTTGATGTGTTTAAATATGAAGTAGCTTGTTTTGGTTAATTTAGAAAAAAATCTACAGATGCAAAGAGACGGGTGTAGTAGGCTTAAAACAAACACCATCTAAATGTGTATTTTGGAAGTTTTCTTTCCATTAGAGTAAAAAGACATGGAAGCAAAAATAGACCAAAATCTCAAAATTGTCCACTACATACTTGAAAATAGTAATGTAGAAAACATGCACATTGTGGCATAGTTTCCTTTGCTGTTGCCTGCTTTTGTGATAAACCTAGTGAATACAAAAAAAGACCATGGTTGTTACAATACAGAAGGGACAGAGACACAGGAATGCAGATAATGGATGTTTATTGAACAACCAGAAGAGTGAACAGCAGTGCAGGTGAGTGAACGTGGAATTTGCAGGTAACTGATGAGGATATCTGAGTAATACTGTCCTTTTCCTTGGCAGAAGAAGCAGGCTGGAGACTGACTGGAGCAGAGAAGACACAAGAGAACTCACACGAGATGAGGAACAATGAAGGAGACTTGGGAACATGCTGGAGACAGGTAAGTAGCTTGAAGGAGTCCTTGAGGTGAGTATGAAGGTAAGTCTAGATGCTAACGAGACCGGACAATGACTGTGTGAGTGAGTGTGTCCTTTATGCTGCTGGTGATAGCTGTGCTGATGTGGTGCAGATGTGCATGATCAGTATTCGGGTGAAGGAGTGCGCTGTGATTGTGTGATGGTGGAGCCTGGCGTGTCTGTGACATTACCCCCCCCTCCACGGCCCGCTCCTGAGGGCCGAGGACCCCGACGTCGTGGTGGTCAGCCTCTGCCCCGAGGCGCAGGTCTATCCGGATGAGTGGCGTGGAACGTGTTGAGCAGGTTTGGGTCTAGTATATCGTTTCTGGGTACCCATGAGCTCGGGACCGTAGCCCTCCCAGTCCACGAGGTATTCCAGGAGACCACCACGGCGCCGGGAGTCCAAGATGTCACGTACTTGATAAGCAGCACCGTCTTCATGGATGAGAGGAAGGGGGGGTTCGGCAGCTGTGCCAGGCTCTGTGGAGACAGAAACAGAGGGGTGGTGAGGCTTCAACAATGAGACCTGGAAGGTGGGATGAATTCTGTATTGAGGGGGTAACTGGAGTTGATAGGTGACAGGGTTGATCTGCTTGACGATGGGAAAGGGGCCAATGAATCTGGGACTTAGCTTTCGGCAAGGCAGACGCAGCCTGATGTCCCTGGTTGACAGCCAGACCTTCTGTCCTGGTTGGTATGCTGGGGCGTTGGAGCGACGAAGGTCGGCTGTCATTCTGCGTCTGCGCAGGGCCCGTTGAAGCTGGTGGTGTGTGGAGTCCCAGACCCTCTCACTCTCTCGGAACCAGTAGTTGACCGCTGGCACATCCGACGGTTCCCCTGACCAGGGGAACAACGGGTTGGTAACCGAGTACACACTGGAAGGGGGTGAGTCCGGTGGTGGGTTGCCGCAGGGAGTTCTGTGCGTACTCGGCCCAACCCAGGAACTGGTTTCAAGAGTCCTGGTGGCCGTGACAGAAGGTACGGAGGAAGCAACCAATCTCTTGGATCTTCCGCTCCGTCTGCCCGTTCGACTGGTATCCAGAGGAGAGGCTGACGGTCACACCTAGGAGTGAGAAGAAGGCTTTCCATACCCTGGAGATGAATTGCGGCCCTCTATCCGACATGATATCCGTAATATCTGAAGATATGGTTGAACATAAGTTCAGCAGTCTCCATGGCTGTGGGCAGTCCCTTTAAAGGAATCAGATGACATAATTTAGAGAATCTGTCAATAATCACCAAAATACAGGTACAGTTATCAGAAGCAGTGAGATCGGTGATGAAGTTAACTCCTAGGTGTGACCAGGGTCTGTTGGGAATGGGCAGAGGATGGAGTTTACCGGAGGGAAGATGCCGAGGACTCTTAGAGATGGTGCATTCCTTACATCCTTGCACGTACCTTCTGACGTCAGCTGCCATGTTCGGCCACCAGAAGCACTCTTTTAGCAGCGAGAGGGTTTCATTGACCCCAGGGTGGTCAGTGCCCAGTGACGTGTGGGATGTGTGGATAAGAGGAGTGCGCCGTGTTCGGGTGATGTAGAGCAAACCTGGCGGGCAACCCAGCGGAGTGTTGGTGGAGGCATTGGAGGAGGGCATGGTTTCTTTGGACCAGACGATGGGAGTTACGAAGAGCTTTTCAGGCAAAATGGGCTCAGATTCTTCAGCATTTTCTTTGGGACTGTAGTGACGGGATAAGGTGTCCGCCTTAACATTCTTTGAACCAGGACGATAGGATATGGTGAAATTGAAGCGGATAAAGAACAATGCCCAACGCGGCTGATGTGGGTTTAGTCGTTTAGCGTCTCTGAGATACTCCAGGTTCTTGTGGTCAGTTAGAACCAAGAACGGGTGTTGAGCATCCTCCAACCAATGCCTCCACTCCTCAAGGGCCAGCTTGATGACTAGAAGCTCCCTGTTGCCGATGTCGTAGTTGACCTCCGCCGGGTTGAGTTTGCGGGAGAAGGCGGCACATGGATGGAGTCTACTTGGGTTCCCCTGCTGCTGGGACAAAACCGCTCCCACTCCGGTGGTCGAGGCATCGACCTCAATGATGAAGGGTTTCTCAGGGTCTGGATGAACAAGGAGGGGAGCGGTGGTGAAGGCTTCTTTTAGGGTTTCAAAGGCTTGGGTGGCAACTGGTGTCCAGGACAGAGATTTGAGCTTGTTACGCAGGAGGTGGGTAAGTGGATTGGAGATTATGCTATAGTCTTGGATGAAACGGCGGTAGAAATTGGCAAATCCTAGGAATCTCTGGAGTTCTTTGATGGTTGTGGGTGTGGTCCAGTTCCTGATGGCATCCACCTTGCCCTTGTCCATCTGGATGCCACTGCTGTCGATGTTGTAGCCAAGGAACTGCATTGAGGGTTGATGGAACGAGCACTTCTCTGCCTTGAGGAATAGGTGGAACTCTCTCAGGCGTTTCAGGACCTCCGCAACGTGGTGGCGATGTTCAGCCATGCTCCGGGAGTATATCAGGATGTCGTCGATATATACCAGCACGAACTTGTGGAGAAACTCCCGGAGCATCTCATGGATGAAATCCTGAAATACGGAAGGGGGCGTTGACCAGTCCATACGGCATGACAAGGTACTCGTAGTGTCCAGTAGGGGTCACGAAGGCTGTCTTCCACTCGTCCCCCTCGCGTATCCGGATGAGGTTATACGTGCTGCGGAGGTCCAACTTTGTGAAGACAGTGGCACCACGGAGATGTTCTAGCGCTGCTGGGACGAGAGGAAGTGGATAGCGGAATTTCACGGTGATCTTGTTGAGTGCTCTGTAGGCTATTCAAGGCCGCAAGCCTCTGTCCTTTTTTGCCACGAAGAAGAAGCTGGAAGCAGCAGGGGACGTAGACGGGCGGATGTAACCTTACGCTAGAGCCTCCTTGATGTATTCCTCCATGGCCATCTTCTCCTGTAGGGACAGGGGGTAAATCCTCCCACGGGGCACTGACTCACCCGGAAGCAGATCGATGGCACAGTCCCATGGCCGGTGTGGAGGCAGCTTGGAGGCTCGCTTGGGGCAGAAGACGTCACTTAAGGGGGCGTAACATGGAGGGATGTCCACCGAACATTTCTCTATTGGGCTTTCGATGGATGTGGCGCAGACAGACAGATCTTCGGAACGTGGAGAGGACGGAACAGGGAAAACAGAGAAACAGTTTGGAAAGCAACTGTCGCCCCACTTCAGTATCTCGCCGGTCCTCCAGGAGATGACAGGGTTATGCTGCTCCAACCATGGGCGCCCAAGGATCACGTCAGCGGTGGATTCCTCCAGAACCAGCAGATGTTGTTGTTCAGCGTGAAGGATGCCCACTTGAAGCTGTACTGGACTGACACTGAAACGTACTTGTCTTCGGCTGAGGGGTCTTCCAGTTATCAAGTGGATCTGGTAGATGGACGGCGTAGCTGTCGTCTTGAGCTTGAGCTGACGGCAGAGGGCGCCAGAGATGAAGTTGCCGGCTGACCCAGAGTCGAGGAGGGCACTAACAGGAATGGAAATACCGGCAGCAGTAAGGTTTACAATAGTGGTGAGTGGTTGCATCTTATTTATAGAAGGAAAAATGGCACTCACCATGGGACGAGTAGGACGAACAGGGCATTCGGAGATGAAATGCCCAGGTAAACCACAATATAAACAGAGATTCTGGGTCAGCCGCCTTTGCCGTTCAGTAAATGTCAGACGAGTGATTTCCAGTTGCCTAGGTTCGTTGGCTGGTTCTGGAGGGCTGACGGATTCTGGTCAGCGGAGGGATGGTGTAAATAGTGGCTGGCCCTGGTGCTCTTCGAGACACAATTGTATACGAGTGGCGAAGCGAATGGAGAGTTGTATGAAGCATTCGAGCCCGATGGAATCCTCGTATGCAGCGAGATGCAAATGCACTCGTGGATCCAATCCCTGACGATAAGTGGTTAGCAGGGACTACTCGTTCCATCCAATGGCGGCAGCGAGTGTTCTGAACTGAAGAGCATATTCATTCACAGTCATAGAGTCTTGTTTTAAATGGTATAATTGCTCATCAATCGATGAATCCCAGGCAGGTTTCCCAAAAATCTCTTTGAAGTGGGAGACGAAACTGGAGAGTGACTGTGTAATGGGATTATTCTGGGACCAAAGAGTTTCAGCCCAGCGAAGCGCCTTGCCATTTAACTGAGAAATAATAAACGCTACCTTAGCGTGGTCATCGGGATACAGGTGCGGTTGCATCTCCAGGACCAGCGAAAATTGCAGAATGAATCCGTTGCAATCCTCCGCCGAACCAGAGAAGGGCGCCAGTTTAGCCATGGACTGGCGTACACAGGTGAAGGAGAGACGGCGGTGTTGACGGAGGTGATCGCTGGTGGAGGTGCTGGTGGATTTGTGGTGAGTGCTCAGCGTAAAGCATCCACGAACTCTTGAAATGGATCCGGGTTGCTCATTCTGGTGTTCAGCGGTTATGGTCCGGTCTTCTGTTACAATACAGAAGGGACAGAGACACAGGAATGCAGGTAACGGATGTTTATTGAACAACCAGAAGAGTGAACAGCAGTGCAGGTGAGTGAACGTGGAATTTGCAGGTAACTGATAAGGATATCTGAGTAATACTGTCCTTTTCCTTGGCAGAAGAAGCGGGCTGGAGACTGACTGGAGCAGAGAAGACACAGGAGAACTCACAGGAGATGAGGAACAACGAAGGAGACTTGGGAACACGCTGGAGATAGGTAAGTAGCTTGAAGGAGTCCTTGAGGTGAGCATGAAGGTAAGTCTAGATGCTAACGAGACCAGACAATGACTGCGTGAGTGAGTGTGTCCTTTATGCTGCTGGTGATAGCTGTGCTGATGGGGTGCAGGTGTGCGTGGTCAGTATTCAGGTGAAGGAGTGTGCTGTGATCGGGTGATGGTGGAGCCTGGCGTGTCTGACAATGGTCTCTGTGTGAACTGATTATTTTGTAGAAATCTGCTGAGTATAAAACAATTGTGTGAGTATGAGGGAATTAAAATAAATTGTTAAGCAAATCAGAGTTGTGTTAATATATTTAACGTTTTATTTATTTATTTTTTTTAATAAATAATTTTGAGAAGTGCCCTTTTTCCCACTTGACCCCCTGCCCTCCAAAATGTCTGTGCACGTCCCTAGTATCTGAAGAGCGCAAGCTCTCCCGCATCGCGCTGTTCCTGTCTGAACTGAACTTTGAAACATCCCACCTCTGTATGGCCAGATGATCTGAAAACTATGT
This sequence comes from Ctenopharyngodon idella, assembly GCF_019924925.1. Classification (NCBI taxonomy): domain Eukaryota; kingdom Metazoa; phylum Chordata; class Actinopteri; order Cypriniformes; family Xenocyprididae; genus Ctenopharyngodon; species Ctenopharyngodon idella. The sequence continues at coordinate 10,819,947 of NC_067231.1, forward strand.
TTCTCGGCTGGATAAATCAAACCAGCTTCTTGCTGTGAAAGTTTTGATGGATTGCAATCAAAGTAAAGACGATTGCGGTGACGTACAGGAGTCGTACATTAAGTATGCATGAGTCTGTTATATTGATGGGCAAACAAATCATGTATGAGCGCACTCTCGACGCACTGATCGCACATTGTATTTATGCACAGATACATTTCAGTACACTGTCAGAAAAAAGGGTACGGTTGGGGTACAATTGTGAGCACTCTGGGTACAAATGCTTTGGTTGTACCCTCAGTGGGTCATATTTACACCTTAAGGAACTAATACAGTGTGTACGGAAAGTATTCAGACCCCCTTAAATGTTTCACTCTTTGTTATATTGCAGCCATTTACTAAAATCATTTAAGTTTTTTTTTTTTTTTTTCCTCATTAATGTACACACAGCACCCCATATTGACAGAAAAACACAGAATTGTTGACATTTTTGCAGATTTATTAAAAAAGAAAAACTGAAATATCACATGGTCCTAAGTATTCAGACCCTTTGCTGTGACACTCATATATTTAACTCAGGTGCTGTCCATTTCTTCTGATCATCCTTGAGATGGTTCTACACCTTCATTTGAGTCCAGCTGTGTTTGATTATACTGATTGGACTTGATTAGGAAAGCCACACACCTGTCTATATAAGACCTTACAGCTCACAGTGCATGTCAGAGCAAATGAGAATCATGAGGTCAAATGAACTGCCTGAAGAGCTCAGAGACAGAATTGTGGCAAGGCACAGATCTGGCCAAGGTTACAAAAAAATTCCTGCTGCACTTAAGGTTCCTAAGAGCACAGTGGCCTCCATAATCCTTAAATGGAAGACATTTGGGACAACCAGAACCCTTCCTAGAGCTGGCCGTCCGGCCAAACTGAGCTATCGGGGGAGAAGAGCCTTGGTGAGAGAGGTAAAGAAGAACCCAAAGATCACTGTGGCTGAGCTCCAGAGATGCAGTCGGGAGATGGGAGAAAGTTGTAGAAAGTCAACCATCACTGCAGCCCTCCACCAATCGGGGCTTTATGGCAGAGTGGCCCGACGGAAGCCTCTCCTCAGTGCAAGACACATGAAAGCCTGCATGGAGTTTGCTAAGTTGGTGAGAAATAAGATTCTCTGGTCTGATGAGACCAAGATAGAACTTTTTGGCCTTAATTCTAAGCAGTATGTGTGGAGAAAACCAGGCACTGCTCATCACCTGTCCAATACAGTCCCAACAGTGAAGCATGGTGGTGGCAGCATCATGCTGTGGGGGTGTTTTTCAGCTGCAGGGACAGGACGACTGGTTGCAATCGAGGGAAAGATGAATGCGGCCAAGTACAGGGATATCCTGGACGAAAACCTTCTCCAGAGTGCTCAGGACCTCAGACTGGGCCGAAGGTTTACCTTCCAACAAGACAATGACCCTAAGCACACAGCTAAAATAACGAAGGAGTGGCTTCACAACAACTCCGTGACTGTTCTTGAATGGCCCAGCCAGAGCCCTGACTTAAACCCAATTGAGCATCTCTGGAGAGACCTAAAAATGGCTGTCCACCAACGTTTACCATCCAACCTGACAGAACTGGAGAGGATCTGCAAGGAGGAATGGCAGAGGTTCCCCAAATCCAGGTGTGAAAAACTTGTTGCACCTTTCCCAAAAAGACTCATGGCTGTATTAGATCAAAAGGGTGCTTCTGCTAAATACTGAGCAAAGGGTCTGAATACTTAGGACCATGTGATATTTCAGTTTTTCTTTTTTAATAAATCTGCAAAAATGTCAACAATTCTGTGTTTTTCTGTCAATATGGGGTGCTGTGTGTACATTAATGAGGAAAAAAATGAACTTAAATGATTTTAGCAAATGGCTGCAATATAACAAAAAGTGAAAAATTTAAGGGGGTCTGAATACTTTCCGTACCCACTGTATGTACCATTTTGGGGGACATAAGGTACAAATTTGTTTCTAACGGTCAAAGGGTCTATGTTTGTACCATTTAATCAACAAACAAAGGTACAATCAAAGGTACAATCACGTGTGTGACTGAAAGGTTGACACGGGGTGGGTGATTCAAGACTGCCAAACCATGCAAGTGCATTAAATTCATGCACCTGAGCATTATTTCAAGCTAGACAAATGTTTATATACTCATCTTTTTAATCAAGAAACAACGTGGGCGATTTTTAAAAAAAATAATTATTTCACGCAGTCAGTCAGCCTCTCAAATTCAAATGTAGCCCGCACGAGCAGCACAGACGACGGTTAACCGATTGGACTGCCCGATGGTTTCTCAGATCAGACACTGATGACGGATCTTCTGCTAAAGGTGAGAGAAGCTGGGATATTATTCACCGAAGACGAAGAATTACAGAAATTGAGAGGTATGTAATTCTTGTTAAATCAGTTGTTATTTATATTTGTATGAAACACCCAGCGATATATTTTGAGTATTTGCCCAACTTTGTTGTGTCCTCCCGCCAAAAAATACGTGACTTGGTAATAAAACCAACATATTGTTTGCATGTTTAAGATTGTTAATGTTATTAGAGCAGAATTGTTTGAGGTTAGCTTATAGTTTTAACCTATAGGCGATCTCGGCGATCGATTGCTCCTGTCTGCCTCGCTGCTCAGAGTGGTTTGCGTCTGCAACTCCGTATAGCTTTGTTTTGAATCTTTTACTTTCATTCATTGTTGCTTATATTATCATTACCTTATACATAGTATTGCCTACCACATTAATCTGACGTCGCTAGCTTTTAATCTTTGAATCTAAATCGCTATTACAACGCGTTTGCATCTCGCTAGCTTGTTAACTTGTCAGTCTCTCGCGCGGTCATTTTCTTTTCAACGCGTTCATCAAACAGCTGTGGTAAGTCGGATTAGTCTACAAACACGGTGAGTCATGTCATCCTCTCCTAGTGTTATATCGTGTTCTGTTTGCCACATGTTCAGTATAGCTTTCTCTGTCAGCGACGAGGAATTTACATGTCATAAATGTAGGGAAATAGTCAGGCTGACAGAGAAAATCTCAGAATTAGAGACACGCATCCAAACTTTAATTGAGGATAGTAAGAATGTAAGGGCTTCAGATACTGTTTTGGATGCGACTAGCTTAGTGAACTCTGTACATTGTTCGGTTCCGGCTGTTGAGCCCGCGCAGCAGGGCACTTGGGTAACGATGAGGCGGCCTTGCCGCGGAAAACACCACTCTTCCGTTCCAATAAGAACATCAAACAGGTTCTCCCCACTCAGTGAAACACCCACTGAGAATCCTGTTGAAAGTGTCCTAGTTATTGGCGATTCTATTACACGGAACGTGAAAATAGAGACACCAGCCACCATAGTCACATGTTTGCCAGGAGCCAGAGCACCTGACATTAAAGCAAATTTAAAAGTGCTGGCTAATGCTAATCGTAAATACTCTAAAATCATTATTCACGTCGGCACTAATGATGTTCGACTTCGCCAGTCGGAGATCACTAAAATTAACATTAAAGAGGTGTGTGAACTTGCAAGTACAATGTCAGGAAAAGTAATCTGCTCTGGTCCCCTTCCTGTTCGTCGGAGTGATGAGATAGTTAGCAGATTATCATCACTCAGTGGCTGGCTGTCTAAGTGGTGTCCGCAGAATAATATAGGTTTCATAGACAATTGGAAAAGTTTTTGGGGGAGACCTGACCTGTTGAAAAGAGATGGTATTCATCCCTCCCGGGATGGTGCTGCTCTTCTCTTTAGTAATATGGCACATAGTCTTAGAGCTGAAACATGACAAACTGGGGCCCAGGTCAGGAAGCAGACATACCGGCTAAACCGACCGTCTGCTAGCTGCCTCACGTTACAGAAGTCAGATAATTCCCAACACATAGAAACTCTTACACCTAGATATTATCACATAGAGACTGTGTCTGTACCCCGAATTAGTAAAAACAAAAAAACTTCCAAACCCATTTAATGGTAAAAATTTAATTGATGTTCAACAAATAGAAATAGAGATAATATTGATAAACAAATGATAAAGCTTGGGTTGTTAAATATTAGATCCCTTACATCAAAAGCACTTATTGTAAATGATATTATCACAGACAATAATCTGGATTTGCTGTGTTTGACAGAAACTTGGCTAAAATCAGACGATTACATTACTTTAAATGAGTCTAGCCCTCAAGGTTATTATTTTCGACACAATCCTCGTCAGAAAGGCAAAGGGGGAGGTGTTGTTGTAATTTATAGTAATATTTACAGTATTAGTCAAAAATCTTTCAAATATAATTCCTTCGAAGTGATGGTACTTTATGTAACATTATGTAAGTTGACATTTGTGCTGGCTACTGTATACAGGCCAGCATGACACAATACAGATTTTATCAAAGAATTTGCTGATTTTCTATCGGAGTTAGTACTAGCTGCAGATAAAGTCCTTGTTGTTGGTGATTTTAATATCCATGTAGATAATGAAAAAGACGCATTAGGATTGGCATTTACAGACATTCTAAATTCTATTGGAGTTAGACAACACGTGTCAGGACCCACTCATTGTCGTAATCATACTTTAGATCTAATATTGTCACATGGAATCGATATTGATGCCGTTGAAATTCTGCAGCAGAGCGGCGACATCTCAGATCATTATCTAGTCTCATGTATACTACATTTAGTCAAGGCTGCTAAACTGCCTCCCTGCCATAAATATGGTAGAACCATCACTTCTACCACTAAAGATCCCTTTATAAATAATCTTCCTGATCAGTTTCATCGCCTTAGCATACCAGATAGCTTAGAAGACCTCGATGTTGCAACAGAAACTATTGCCTCTGTCTTTTCCAGCACATTAGACTCAGTTGCTCCTTTGCGTTTAAAAAAGATTAAGGAAATTAATCCAGTGCCGTGGTACAATGAGCACACTCAGGCCCTAAAGGTAGCAGCCAGAAAAATGGAGCGCAGCTGGAAGAAAACAAAACTAGAAGTTTTTCGCATTTCGTGGAGAGAGAGAATGATTGGGTACAGAAAGGCCTTAAAAACTGCTAGATCTGCCTATTTTTCAAAACTTTTAGAAGAAAATAAGCACAACCCTAGGTATTTATTTGATACAGTGGCTAAATTAACAAGAAATAAAGCTTCAACTTCTGATGTTTCCAAAGAGCACAGCAGTAATGACTTTATGAACTTCTTTACTTGCAAGATTGACAATATTAGAGAGAAAATTATAACCATGCAACCATCTACTACAGTATCGCGTCAGACAGTGCATTGTAGTGTCCCTGAGGAAAAATTCAATTCATTTACTGCTTTAGGAGAGGAAGAATTGTCTAAACTTGTTAAATCATCAAAATCAACAACATGTATGCTAGACCCTATACCGACTAAGCTATTGAAAGAGATGCTTCCAGAGGTCATAGATCCTCTTCTTAATATCGTTAATTCATCTTTATCACTAGGATACGTACCGAAAACTTTTAAGCTGGCTATTATTAAACCTCTTATTAAAAAACCACAACCTGATCCTAGGGAATTAGTCAATTACAGGCCAATCTCAAATCTCACTTTTCTGTCAAAAATACTAGAAAAGGCAGTATCATCACAACTATGTTCCTTTTTAGAAAGAAATAGTATCTGTGAGGATTTCCAGTCAGGATTTAGACCGTACCATAGTACTGAGACTGCTCTCATTAGAGTTACTAATGATTTGCTCTTATCATCAGATCATGGTTGTATCTCTCTATTAGTGTTACTGGATCTTAGTGCTGCATTTGACACTATTGATCACAATATTCTTTTAAATAGACTCAAATTATGTTGGCATTAGTGGAATTGCACTGTCATGGTTTAAATCATACTTATCTGACCGTTATCAGTTTGTAGTAGTAAACGAAAAGATGTCACATCGATCACAAGTTCAAATTGAGTACCGCAAGGCTCAGTACTAGGACCGTTGCTGTTCACTCTGTACATGCTACCCTTGGGAGATATCATTAGGAAGCATGGCGTTAGTTTTCACTGTTACGCTGATGATACTCAGCTCTATATTTCTTCGCACCCTGACGAAACTTACCAATTCACAAAATTAACAGAATGCATAGCTGATAAAAAAAAATTGGATGACCAGTAATTTCCTACTACTAAATTCAGAAAAAACAGAGATTCTAATTTTTGGACCAAAAACTTCTTCACGTAATAACCTAGAATACTGTCTAACACCTGCGTGTGCTCTTTGATACCAATCTTTCATTTGAAGGCCATGTTTCTAGCATCTGTAAAACCGCATTCTTCCATCTTAAAAATATATCTAAACTACGACATATGCTCTCAATGACAAATGCAGAACAGTTAGTTCATGCGTTCATGACCTCAAGGCTAGATTACTGTAACGCTCTACTGGGTGGTTGTTCCGCTCACTTGTTAAACAAACTACAGCTCGTACAAAATGCAGCAGCTAGACTTCTTACTAGAACTAGGAAGAATGACCATATTAGCCGAGTTCTGTCAACACTGCATTGGCTTCCTGTTAAACATCGTATAGATTTTAAAATCTTGCTAATTACTTACAAAGCACTAAATGGTTTAGCTCCCCAATACCTGAGCGAGCTCTTAGTGCATTATAGTCCTTCACGTCTATTGCGATCTCAGAATTCAGGACAGCTGATAATACCTAGAATATCAAAATCAACTGCAGGCGGTAGATCCTTCTCCTATTTGGCACCTAAACTCTGGAACAATCTTCCTAGCATTGTTCGGGAAGCAGACACACTCTGTCAGTTTAAATCTAGACTAAAAACGCATCTCTATAACTTGGCATACACATAACACATTATCAATTTATTTTTTCAAATCCGTTAAAGGATTATTAGGCTGCATAAATTAGGTCAGCCGGAACCGGGAACACTTCCTATAACACCTGATGTACTCATTACATCAGAAGAAGAATGGCATCTACGCTAATATTAGTCTTTCTGTTTATCCCGAGGTTTACCGTAGTCAACCGGATCCAGGCCGTATCCAGGTGAGATTGAGGACCTACGCCTTGACACGACCACAACGCACCCCTGAAGTGTCAGCAGAGATTGAGTCAACTAGATCATCCATTGTGAAGGCCTCATCGACACGACAGCCAGTGGCATAGCTCCTCAACAAACCGTCCATACCGGCGTGATGAATACGATGGATTGAACTGGAATAAATACTTTGAATGTTGCGATCCTATCGGGCTTATGATAGCTACCTGAATCGTAACAAAGCACTGTTTGCCAGAGGAGAACTGGCCCCCCGACTAAGCCTGGTTTCTCCCAAGGTTTTTTTCTCCATTCTAACACCTATTTGCCACCTGTTTGCCACCTGATGTCACCTGTTGGAGTTTGGGTTCCTTGCCGCTGTCACCTTTGGCTTGCTTAGTTGGGGACACTTGACATTTGATATTCAACAGTGCTTTGCATCTGCATACATTGACAGCATTTTGTTTAAGAGCTGCTGTGCAGCCAAAATTATATACCATTTATCACTGTAAAGCTGCTTTGACACAATCTGCATTGTAAAAAGCGCTATATAAATAAAGGTGACTTGACTTGACTATAGGCCTAACTCTAGCTATTCTTCTGTCTTAATGCGCTGCTCTACCATATAGAAGCCAGTCAGATTCAACTGAACGAAAGGTATTCATCTATAATATATTTACAAAAAAAAACAGCGCATTTTGTGCGAACCGGCCCTTATTTTAACGACACTTAAATCTCGACTGTGAACTAATCTGACCGTTCATGCGGTACGCAAGAGCCGCGTCGCGCTTACATTTCACGGACGCAGGGGTTGTACTTTCAACACATCTCATAATCTGTTTGAAATTGATTTTTTTTTTATTTGTATTTTTATTAAGTGATAGATACAAAGTCATTTTAGTGTTGATGAGATCTAGCCTCGAACGCACGCTGATCTGTCCTTGACTACTTTCAGACTATGAGGTGGATGAGGATGAAGAGAAAATGATCAAACCGGATCAACTTCAAGCGACACAGTGGTGTAAACTATAGAAGCAGTGCAATGAATGCTATCAGCAGCCTTTGACAACAGAAATGTAAGTATAATATATATTTTTTTTTTTTTACTTAATATGTACATTAGTAACAATATGAATATGTCACTGCCTGCTGTTGTTGTCATTCCCCATTTCACAGAGATCTTTAGACCAGACTCAACAAAGAAACATGTCAGAAATCCTCCTAGGTTACAATGTAAGTCAGTTATGTTCCATAATGTGTAAAGTGTTCACCACTGCTTCACCTATACAGTACATTTAAAGTATTTATGGTGCTTTATAAGTAATAAAAGTAAATTAAGTATTTTGTTTTACATCTCGGGAGTTAGGGCCAACTGTTTTAATTCAACTTTAAGGCATCCTTTCCTTTTATCCTTTCAGATACACTTTCCATAAGGATCTGGAAGATGGCAATGTAAGTTACTTGTACAGACTTTATATTATGTGAAAAGTCCAGATCAGTGTATAGAGGATATCTCATAAGTTCTAATGAACATAAGTTGATGGATCCTGTTTATATACATAAAAAAAGAAGAAGGGAGGTTTACCTTTTGATCTGATTTGTTTTTACCCTTTGTGTTTGCAATCTTGGCACCAGTCCCTCAGACATAAACTCAGTGGAGCTTGCACCTCTGGTTCTTGAAGATGAGGTCAGGAAGAGCAAGGATAGTGAAGCTGTCTGAAGAAACTCCATGGAACCTGTCACATGTGTGTATTCTTATAGTTTAAAGGGTTAGTTTACCCAAAAATGAATGCCATTAATTATTCAGTCATGTTGTTCCAAACCTGTACATCTTCATAACACAAATGTAGATATGTTTAATCTGAGTGATTTCTGTTCCTCCATTGACAGCTATGCAACTACCACTTTGATGCTTCAAAATGTTCATAAAGAGATCGTAAAAATAATCCATATGAATCTAGCAGTTTAGTCCAAATATTCTGAAGAGACTTGATCACCTTATATGATAGATTTAATTTAGGCTTTTATTCACATATAAACATTCATCAACACACACATCACTTGTGGTAAACGGAAGCTCAAGCATGTTTGTTTGACGTGCGAGAACCAATGAGGTTCATTCTTGTGTGTTACACATCAAGTTTAAGCTTTAGCAAGATGTTTGTTCTCGCGCGTCAAACGGGTTCGTTTGTGCTTGTTTATGTTTGCTGATCAATGTTTAATTAAAAGCCTAAATAAAATCTGTACATCATATCAATTGAGTCTGTTCATTAAATTTGGACTAAACCGCTCAATTAATATGGAATAGATTTACAATCTCTTTACAAACTCTTTTAGTTCTGTAGTTGTCTGGACAGAAATTGCTTAGATTTCATTAAAAATATTTTCAAATATATAAAGATGAACGAAAGTCTTATGGGTTTGGAACAACATGACTGTGAGTAAATGACAGAATTTTCATTTTTGGGTGAACTATCCCTTCAACACTGTTTTGCTACAAACTGTCCTGACCAACCCTCACCCACCATCCCTAGTAATAACTATTTTAGCATTTGCAGGTGTAACGACTCAGAAGTGTGTTGATCCATTTGCAGTTTATTCAACAATAAGGGCAGTACAGGAATCATAAACCAGGTAACAGGCAGAGGGTCGAGACAGGCGGCAGGCAGGGTAAACAGGGACAGGCAAATAGGTTGAGGCAGGCAGCAGACAGGGATAAACAATAGCAGGCAGTCAAAAGGCAGGCAGCAAGAATCACAGTCCAGAATAACAGTCCAATCGATAACAGGCAAACAAACAGGAATAAACGCTCAGAAATGATAACCGTGGCTGATCAAGACTTCGCAAAGAGCTGCGTGTGAGTTTTATAGTGCATGGTAAATGGGAAAATGGCCGTCAGGTGCGTGCGCGATCAGTCCCAGGTACGTGGGTGTATGGGAAATGTAGTCCAAAGAACACTAGTACTCGGGAGAGGGCTCCCTCTGGCAGCCCGGGAGATCTGGTGCAGGAGCTTCAATCGTGACAGAGCCCCCACCCTGCGAGCAGCTCCTGACACAAGAGGCAACCGACATCGGGGTCTCCCTCTGGGTCTGGGGGCCGGTTTTTCCGGATACGTCCTATGAAATTCATCAGTGAGAGAAGGGTTGAGAATGTCCTTGGCATTGACCCAGGATCGTTCCTCCGGACCGTAACCCTCCCAGTCGACCAGGTATTGTAAAGCCCCATTGCGACATCGAGAATCGAGCAGGTCCTGGACCTGCTATAACACCTCGTCATCGATCAGCAGAGGTGGGGGTCTCTGGTCCTCGGCCGCAGTGCTCCCCTGACCCTCTCCCAGACCGACAGCGGGTTTCAGCAGCGAGACATGAAAGGTAGGAGAAATACGATAATTAGAAGGGAGTTGTAAACAGAATGAAACTGGAGTAATTTATCTAATGATTTTGAATGGACCCACATACCTAGGACTGAGCTTTTTGCATGGCTGACGGAGTCGGAGATCCCGGGTGGACAGCCAGACCCACTGGCCAGGGGTGTATTCAGGTGCTGGACGCCGGTGGCGGTTAGCCTGGATCTCTCTCCTCGCTCCGTTTAGCCACTCGTTGACAGCTGGCAGTTTGGATGGCTCTCCTGACCATGGGAACAATGGAGGCTGAAAGCCAAACACACTTGAAGGAGGTGAGACCTGTGGCTGGTTTCTGTAGGGAGTTCTGAGCGTACTCAGCCCACATGAGATATCGACTCCAGTCGGACTGGTGACTGTGGCAGTAAGTCCTGAGGAAACGAGTGAGTTCCTGGTTTAATCTCTCCGTTTGGCCATTCGACTGAGGGTGGTAGCCGGAGGTGAGGCTGATGTTTACGTTGAGGAGGCGGAAGAAGGCTGACCAGACTCTGGAGGTGAACTGTGGGCCCCTGTCCGACACGATGTCCTCTGGCAGGCCATAAAATCGAAAGACGAAGTTGCACAGAGTTTCGGCAGTTTCCATGGCGGTGGGTAACTTTGGCAGGGGGATCAGACGGCATGATTTCGAGAAGCAGTCTACTACAGTCAGTAAGGTGGTATTGCCTTGAGAGTTGGGAAGGTCTGTGACGAAGTCTATGGCTATGTGTGACCAGGGTCGGTGTGGAATGGGTAGTGGTTGGAGCAAGCCGGCTGGCACTTGATGAGAGTGTTTGGTTGAATTGCAGAGTAAGCAGTGAGAGACAAAGCGAGCTGTATCTTCAGACATGGAGGACCACCAATACTTGTTTTGATGGAGTGTGGCAGTGATACCTGGGTGACCGGAACTTGGACTGTCGTGAAGGTGATGTAGTAGCTTGTCTCGGTGTTGGTCAGGAACATAAGTGAGTTTGGGCGGGCATTCTGGTAGTGGTGGTGTTTGAGTGTTAGCTAAGTCTATTTCTGTGAGATGTCCCACTGGACCGGCGCTACCAGCAGATTGGTGGGGATGATGGTTTCTTGGTTGGGGAACTGCTCGTTACCCTCGTGGATTCTGGAGAGAGCGTCAGCTTTGGTATTCTTGGATCCGGGACGATACGTGACAGTGAAATGGAAGCGTGTGAAGAAGAGGGCCCATCTGGCCTGGCGGGGATTCAGGCGTTTGGCAGACTTCAAATATTCCAGATTTTTGTGGTCAGTTAAGACGACGAATGGTAGCTGAGCACCCTCGAGCCAGTGACGCCACTCCTCCATGGCGGCTTTCATGGCGAGCAGCTCGCGATATCCCACGTTGTAGTTACGTTCTGCTGGTGAGAGTTTTCTTGAGAAGTAAGCACAGGGGAACATCTTGTTAGAGGGATCGTGGTGCTGTGAAAGTACTGCCCCAATGCCTGTGCTGGAAGCGTCTACTTCCACCATGAAGGTCTGGTTGGGGTCTGGATGGTGAAGAATGGGAGCAGTGGTGAAGCGGTGCTTAAGTTCTTGGAATGCTTGACAAGCCTCGGGTGTCCAGGTGAGTGTGGGCGAATTTCGACGGGTCATGGAAGTTAAGGGTGCCGCCACGATGCTGAAGTTTCTGATGAAACGCCGGTAGAAGTTTGCAAACCCCAGGAAGCGTTGAAGTTCTTTAAGAGTCTGGGGTCTCGGCTAGTTCAGCACTGCTTTGACCTTTTGATCGTCCATTGCTGCTCCCTCATGACTGATCACTTACCCCAGGAATGATGTCTTTGTCTGGTGGAACTCACATTTCTCTGCCTTGGCGTACAACTGGTTCTGGATGAGACGGCGTAGCACGGCACGGACATGCTGGATGTGCTCCTCCATGGAACTCGAGTAGACCAGGATATCGTCGATATATACCACCACCCACCTGTCCAGCATGTATCGGAACACATCATTGATCATTGATTGGAATACGGAAGGACTATTGGACAGGCCGAACGGCGTAACGGAGTATTCGTAGTGCCCACAAGGCGTAGAGAAGGCTGTTTTCCACTTGTCCCCCTCTCTGATGCGAATCAGGTTGTAGGCTGAGCGCAGATCCAGTTTGGTAAAGTATCTTGCCTGGCGGAGCTGCTCCAGTGCTGCTGGGACTAGTGGAAGGGGGTACCTGAACTTTACTGTGATGTCGTTGAGGGCGCGATAGTCTATACAGGGTCGGAGACTTCCATCCTTCTTCTTGACGAAGAAGAACCCGGCAGATGCTGGTGATGTGGATGGGCGAATGAATCCCATGGCCAATTCCTCCTCAATGTACTTCTTCATGGCTGCGGACTCGGGTTGTGAGAGTGGAAAGATTCGGCTCTTGGGTGGTGTAGAGCCGGGAAGGAGGTCAATGGTGCAGTCCCAGGAGCGATGCGGAGGTAATTGTGATGCTTTGGCCTTGCTGAACGCCTCATAGAGATCGGCATATTCGTTAGGAAGTCCAGGAATCTTGGGTTTGGGTGGTGTGAGAGAGATGGTACGGACGGGGATGAGAGATTTGGGCAGGATGCAGCTCTGATGACAGGACGGGCTCCACTGAACAATCTCTTCACTTCTCCAGGAGATACTGGGATCGTGATGCCGTAACCAAGGCAGGCCCAGGATGAGTGAATGAGTGGGTGAGCTGATGACATAGAATTGGAGGGTTTCTTGATGAAGTAAGCCAGTTTGCATTTGTAGGTGGTCGGTGATGTGTGTGATGCGACCCTCTCCAATCGGCCGTCCGTCTAGCGCCTCCACTGCCAAGCGAGAAGTACAGGGTGTTAGAGCAAGTTTGTGTCTGTCAGCAATTCTTTGGAGATTAAATTACCAGCTGCTCCTGAGTCTAACAGACCATCCACGATTATTTAGCCGAGCTGCATGGGTTCAGAATTCCCCGTGAGATGAGGTGCCGATGAGGCTGGGACTCGTGTGGGATGACGAGCTCGCAACAAGTTATCTATTTGAATAGTCAGATCCATGAATTCGTTCAGAGAACGACCCTCGTCGCGACAAGCCATTTCAGTCTGGAGAGTGGGGGTTAGACCACGACGGTAGAGAAGCTTGAGTGTGTCCTCTACCAAGTCAGTTTGAGCAGCAAGCATGCGAAAAGTTAGTGTGAACTCGGCGGCGGTGTTGGTGCCCTGAGTTAGGGCGAGCAATTGTTCGCCTGCGCTGCAACCAGTACTGGAGCGTACAAATACGGAACCGTTGCATGAAGTGATCAAAGGAATGAAAACTAGACCCGTCCGACCTCCAAACAGCTGTAATCCACTCCAATGCCTTCCCAGTTAGAAGTGAACAGACAAAAGCAATCTTACTTGTATCGGTGGTGTACAATGCAGGTTGAAGTAGCATTGAAGTAAGAAGCCCTTGGGGGTAAACAGGGACAGGCAAATAGGTCAAGGCAGGCAGCAGACAGGGATAAACAATAGCAGGCAGTCAAAAGGCAGGCAGCAAGAATCACAGTCCAGAATAACAGTCCAATCGATAACAGGCAAACAAACAGGAATAAACACTCAGAAATGATAACCATGGCTGATCAAGACTTCGCAAAGAGCTGCGTGTGAGTGTGTGTTTTATAGTGCATGGTAAATGGGAAAATGGCCATCAGGTGCGTGCGCGATCAGTCCCAGGTACGTGGGTGTATGGGAAATGTAGTCCAAAGAACACTAGTACTCGGGAGAGGGCTCCCTCTGGCGGCCCGGGAGATCTGGTGCAGGAGCTTCAATCGTGACAGCAGGAAAGGGAAGATAATCTTCTCTATTTTAAGCAAGTGCTGCAGCTAAATCATCTGTTGCTTTAAATGCTTGAGCTCTCTATTTCTGATTGGCTTCCAATGTTTTTGTTCATCAGTTGAAAAAAAGTTCCCCCAAAAGTGATTCCAATGATATTGTTCCTCTTGTGTCATTATTGTTATAGTTATGGTACAGTTATCACTATTGTCTAAGAATGAAAGTGAGAATTATGTTATATCATTTTATGATTGTAGTTCTTGTCCTTGGTGTGAATCAGCCTTGATTTAATTTTTTATCCTATTGTGGTTACAAAAATGGAAGGTTAAAAAAAAATATTAATTGTGCATTTGAGGTTGTACTAATTTTTAATTTGTCTCCAACAGGAGTTTGCAGTCATTGGTCAGGATGCATCCTCGATTGAAGGTCATGTGAATGGATATTCATAAGATGCAACCAAACAACTTTGTTTTCAAACTCTTTTGGCTTCTGTGTGGTGAGCTTTTAAACCCAATGTCTTATGCTTCACACTTCCATGCATACCTGAATGGAGTATAATTTAACTAGGGCAAAAGATGGACTTTCGGACCCTTGAAACATACTAAGTCTATGATAAATTGTGATTCACAAGAATGTTTAAAATGTACAGTTAAAATGAAATGTGTAGTACTGTTTAATGTTTTAAAGAGTTACAGATAATGTGTGTACTGTTTTTGGAAATTTTGGAAATTGATCAATATGTAAATGCAATATTGATGACGCACTGTGATACAATATTTAAAATGTTTTTTTTTTTTTTCTTTGAAATCTGTGCATGAAATTGTAATATTTTTAATGTTATTTAATAAATGTGGTAAAACAGCATTATGGTCTTTTTAATATGTTGTGTGGGGAACAAATGTGCCATCATGTGGTACAAAGGGCTTGTCACTGGGGCAGTACCCTTAAAAGGACAAATTTGTACCATTTTTAGGGGTACATTATGGTACCATAGCACTACAAGGTACAATTTGGTCACCAAAGGTAAATATTTGCCTTTGAAAGGTACAAACTGTAAGGGTACAAATATGTACAGGTGTACCCTTGAGGGTACTGCCCCAGTGACAAGCCGTTGGACCCCTAAAGGTACAAATTTTGTAAATTTTTTCTGACAGTGTACATTCATGTTGTTTTCACACACATTCAGGATAATGTTTGGATTTGTCCTGTGTATGTTGCTGTTAGGGATGGAACCGTTCGGTTCTCCACCCACGGTTCGGCACGCGCTTACACCGCGGTTCATCCCAAATCTGACGACTCGTTTATAATAGGGTTTGTTGAAAACAACGTGCAAAACAGACAGACGGATTCGGCTAATGTATGTTTCAGTCGATGGATGTGCATTCTGGTTTCCCAATACATTACAGCTGTCATGATCAAAAGAACATGGACAAAAGAATCACTGTAAACAAATGTTCAATGACATGCCGAATGCTCTATGCCCAGTCATTTACGCCGTCATCATCCGGGTGTTGATAGGTCTCGCCGGCGCTTGAGCGCTGAACATCTCACGTTGCTATCTTTGTTTAAACTAAACTCATTTAAACCATGACAGTTTAAACATTCATCCGTAAGACGCGAAAGAGAACTTGCGCGCTCTGTGAGGAGATTTGTGTGTGCGCTCATCCGAAGCACGTACACGGAAAGCCGCGTCACAGCGCGCAAATACTCTTGCGCAAATTCTCTTTCAAGTCTTGCACCTAAACGGACAAATTCACACAAAAATTATGTCAACATGCCCATCTTAGCGAGTATCCTTACAAACATAGTAGGTTATGTCTTAAGAGAAAAACGAGACAGACAGCGCATGTGTATCAGTCTCAGTGTACTGGATCTTTGAATTATATCTTAAAGGGACAGCAGTCTAATATTCCTGCTTTCTGTGTTTAATGTTAATCAAAAGACAAAAGACGAAGAAGTCACTCTTGACTGAATAGCTTTTGGGACTTAATGTTTCATCTTTATTTAATTATTCAAAGAAGTTTATATGCAGTTATTTTATATTTGATTACTTTGTTCAATTTCTGTACCTGAAAACTATTGTTAGATAGTTGGAAAAACCTGTAAAGCATTGTTGATTATTTATTTATTTATTTATGGGTGCTTTGGTGTACATAAATGTATGAATTAAATTAAATTAAATCATATCATTTGGTTATTTGGTGTCCTTTTTTGGAAAGACATCTAAATTTAACTTGAAAAAAGCTGAAAATCACACTTCAATCTGATGGTTTACTTTGTTGGATATAGGCAATGATCGCAAAATGGATTAAGGGTACGCGATTAAAAAAATTAATCTATTGACAGCCCTGTTTTTTTTTTTTTTTTTTTTTCCAATAAAAATCAATAAATCCAACACAATGCAAATCATACATAGACACAAATGAAGGGGTGAGCCTATACAACATTCTCAATGTGGCAAACACACACACACACACATCCACAAAAGCATTGCATTGAAAGCATTGAATGAGCCTATAACAGAGCAGTTTTTTTTTTTTTTTTTTTTTTGTATATAAAAAAAACTCTCATAAAAACACTCACTCACACATACAAAAACAAAGGAATTAAATGAGCCAGTAACTGAGCAATTTTAAAAAATTTGTCAAACAGCCACTGTGCAAAACACACACACACACACACACTTCAAAGTCCTACTGCAAGATTTGTTGATGCTTCCAAACAAAACATGTTGTACACTGTTTATTCTTATCTGTTTGTTACCATTTCCTTTTTTGTTAGGTTTATTGTATATTCTTACCTGTTTGGTACTTTTGAGTTATTGAAATTTGATGTTTCTTGTTAGAAATTAATAATTGCTCTGTCTCCTACTTTGTCTTTTTCTAATATTATGGCCATATATGTCTCTAAGCATATTTTTATATGTATAGTATCACCCAACAAAAAAGGTTTTAAAAACATTCTACAATTTTAACTTGTGATAAAATCTAAAACTTAAGAGGTTAAGATCTTTAAAACATTGGTTTATAGAGTTAAGCCTATATGCAGCCATTGAGTACTACTGCCTTATAGTGGTCACTGATATTTTAGATTTTGCAATTTTTATACCATTATATGTCAGCAGAGGTCACCAGAGTCACCAGATTTTTAGGTTTTGGCTGTTTGAACTTACCGGAATTATTTGTTTTACTGAAGTAAAAGAAATATAAAATAAAAATAAGCATATTTTACATAAAAAAATATTGTACTTTTAGATGTAAAAAAAAAACAAACAAAATTGATAGTTTTTATTTTATTGAAGATAACATTTATTAAAAAAATAATAATAATAATAATTGGGATCACACCTAAGACCTTCGTGCCCAAATATGTCCACAAAGGTATAATTAAGGGCTGCTATCCGAAGGTAGCTTGAGGGTTAAATGTGGGCAGCATATCGTGGGCTGCATTTGCATTTGTGATGGGCCACATGCTTTGAAATGAAATGTCATTGTGCACAGAGGCTCATCTAGTCTGTAACTCCTGTGAGGGTCTGAAGCATTCATTTCACACTGGAGTTCATCCCTGGGAGGATCTGGGAGTGTTTTGTTTATGATACAACTTAAACTATTTGCTGTTTAAATTCTTTAAATAAATGTTAGTAACATATTTGTTATTATTCATTGTCATATATATTTTATTTATAATCATTTAATTTAAAATAGAGATGAATTCCTTTTATAGAACCAATTGTGTGTGTGTGTGTGTGTGTGTGTGTGTGTGTGTGTGTGTGGTTCAGGTATTCCCTAACGTTGTGTGGACAAAATTATTTATTTATTTTTTTAATGTAAAAATGCAGAAAGTTTTCTGTGAGGGTTGTGTTTTTTTGTGTATGGGCTAGAATATACAGTTACACTACAAAAATAATGTCTATGGAAAGCCCACATGTGGAAGTGTCCACTGATCGTTCCCTGCCCCACACCTTGGTTTGAAAAGCTCTCTTGGAGAGACATAGAGCCAGAGATTTTATATTTCAGCATAAACTAATAGCATTTGTAAACCAATTCATTCATGTTATGGACATCAATAAGTAAGACGCTCTTTTCAAGAGTTGTTTTTATTGATAGCTAAACTTTAATAAACGTTTAACAGTGCTTTAGTAGCACACTTAATTTTATACCATGTTATATACAATTATACATTTTATTTATAAATTTCACTTATAATCTTTTAAAAGAAGAGAATGATTTTTTCACACATTTGAAATGGTGTGTGTGGCCAGAGATTTTATATTTCAGCATAAACTAATAGCATTTGTAAACCAATTCATTCATGTTATGGACATCAATAAGTAAGACGCTCTTTTCAAGAGTTGTTTTTATTGATAGCTAAACTTTAATAAACGTTTAACAGTGCTTTAGTAGCACACTTAATTTTATACCATGTTATATACAATTATACATTTTATTTATAAATTTCACTTATAATCTTTTAAAAGAAGAGAATGATTTTTTCACACATTTGAAATGGTGTGTGTGTGTGTGTGTGTGTGTGCGTTTTTGTGCTTTGAGGACACAAATTTGTATAATGACATGGGTATTACACTGCATTACGACGTAAACATGAAATATGAGGACATTTCATGAGTCCTCATATTTAAAATTGCTTTAAAAACATACTAAACAATGTTTTATTAAAAATGTAAAAATGAAGAATGTTTTCTGTGATGGGTAGGTTTAGGGGTAGGAGTAGTGTAGGGGGATAGAATGTACAGTTTGTACAGTATAAAAACCATTACGCCTATGGAATGTCCTCACTAAGATAGCAAAACAAACTTGTGTGAGTGTGTGTGCGTGTGAGTGTGTGTGCGTGTGTGTGCGTGTGCACGTGTGTGTGTGTGTGTGTGAGTGTGAGAGAGAGAGAGAGATCATATTGTGGTTCACAAAATAAACCATGCTTATTCTTTTGTTATTTTGATGTGACTGTTTCTTCATTAGAAACTTATTTTTGTCACTTGCTCATAGAGATGGAATGCAGATTCTTGCACATGTAGCTCAGCAGATGCGACCCGAAATCAGACTTCAAAAATGACCCTCAACCCTTCAAATATGCAGTGTCAAAGATAAAAAACAATCCATCTTCAATTTGATCACCCAGAAAATACCCAAGGGCCAAAGGCTAACATCGCTATTCCAAATATGATGAGGTCATAGGCCATATTGAATCCCCGGAGGATAACCCAATGTCAAAGGTAAACGTGACATAGGTGGGTGCGACGTAAGTGGGCTTGACGTGTGTGGTCCGTGTGTGGGCATGGCAGGTCAAAGGTCACCATCAATCATTTTGTCATATGGTGCATCATAATGACTACTACCATAAATTAAATTCATTAACAGTTTTAAACTGACCTGGAGACTGTAAAGAAGACAGAAGGGCCATGAAGGCATCAGACAGTCCCACTTTTACTGGATGCTCAGTGGAGTTGATTTTCTCCACAGGCAAAGGAACCTGTTATGAAAAGCCAAAAGAAGGAAGCTGGACACTATCTAAACCATGTTTGTTCTTCTTTTGTAAATTTGATATGCAGTAGTGTTTGTGTGTGTTTAATTTATCTTGGTTGAACTGAGTCAAATGAAACAGCTGAGGGTGACTCACATCTTTGTAGCTGAAGACAATGGTCCCGTTACCATAGAGAACAGTCTGGAAGGTGAAAGCTCCTTCAGTCTCTCGATCCTTCAGCCTCACTTTGTCCCACTGTACCACAAATATGTCACCTGGGGCACCAAAGTCAGGTTAAATCTCCACTGAACATTGCCTGCAATTTTCTAATACAGATTAAAATATGCATTTTCATTAATGGTAAGAAAGCATATACTTGTTTTTAGGATTTAATCAGACAGTATTGAGATATACACTACCGTTCAAAAGTATGGAGTCAGTATTTTTATTTATTTATTTTTTTTATTTTTTTTGACAGAAGTCTCTTATGCTCACCAAGTCTACATTTATTTTATACAAAATGCAGTAAAAACAGTAAGATTGAAAATTATTATTACAATGTCTGTTAATAAAAATAAAAATAATTGTTTTCTATTTGGATATATTTTAAAATTTTATTTAGTCCTGTGATGTGTAGCTTTTTAAAGGGTTAGTTCATCCAAAAATAGAAATTATTCCATAATTTACTCACCCTCAAGCCATCCTAGGTGTATATGACTTTCTTATTTCAGTCACACACAATCAGAGTTATATTAAAAATATTCTGGTTCTTCTAAGCTTTATAATGGGAGTGAATAGTAACCGAGATTTAGAAGCCCAAAAAAGCAAATCCATCTATCATAAAAGTAATCCATATGATTCCAGGGGGGTTAATAAAGGCCTTCTAAAGCGAAACAATGTGTGTTGTAAGAAAAATATCCATATTTATAACTTTATAAACTAGAATCACATGATGTATTGATGAACGTGGAAGCGCAGAGGATAGAGAAGAATTAGTCTAAAATGAGAATTTTTAAAGAGAAATGTCAGAGAAGCTTGAGTTTGCTGTCCAGCGCTATTTGTTTGAACCGTGAGAGGCGTCTACTCTCACCCAAGCTTACGCTACTCTTACATTCTCATACGCCTGAATTCGACTCTCTCATGGAAGTTACCGGAAGTTAGTAATTATAGTCTATAAAGTTATAAATATGGATATTTTTTCTTGCAAACATGCATCGCATCACTTTAGAAGGCCTTTATTAACCCCAAGGAGCCGTATGGATTACTTTCATGATGGACTGATGTGCTTTTTTGGGCTTCAAAATCTCAGTGACTATTCACTCCCATTATAAAGTCTGGAAGAGCCCGAATATTTTAAAATATAACTTTGATTGTGTTTGACTAAAAGAAGAAAGTCGTATACACCCAGAGGTGGGTAGTAATGAAGTACATTTACAAAGTACATTTACTTCGTTACATTAACTTGAGTGTTTTTTTGGAAAATTTGTACTTTTAAGAGTAGATTTAAATGTTGGTACTTTTACTTTAACTTGAGTACATTTCTAATGAAAAATCTGTACTTTTACTTTGTTACGTTGGGCGACGTTCCTCTCATTACTTTATTTTAATGCAATACTGTACTTTTTTTTTTTTAATGAACGATTCCCCATTCACAAATTAATCAATTTTTTGAGTCGATTCTGTTCAAAGGGTTGATCAAACAAGTTGGCAAAACTGTCCAAATTGGTTCGCGAATCAGTTTGAATGATTTGTTCAGTTCCCTGCATGCACTGAATCGTCTGAAGCCGTTTCTCACTTGGAGCGTTGGATGAAGTGGCAGTGGACCTACAGTCCATTAAAAGCAAATATGCAAATCCATTCTATTGTTTGCCAGCAATGAAGATCTTTATTAGTTGAACTGTGTATGATGTCTGTTCCACAGGTATTGATTTCATTTGATTTCAATTCATACAGCCAATAGCCTACATTTTACAACCAAACAGATTATTACGCCACGATAACACCACTACAAAGTATTTCTTTACCGATTTTTTGGACATATATCTTAATTTATACATCAAATAAGCTACCATTGTTCAGAGAGTATGAAATTAATACCTGCCGTCTCACAGTAATTTGTGGGTAGGCTACTATTTGCAGTGGCGGTGCCGGCGAACTGTTCGTCTTGAAAATTAACGTATTTGCATAGACATTTGTGAAAGAACGGGTCGCTCTCAGAAGCTCAGTGAATTCAAGCATGGTACCGTGATAGGTTGCCACCTGTGCAATAAGTCCATTCGTGAAATTTCCTCACTACTAAATATTCCACGGTCAACTGTTAGTGGTATCATAACAAAGTGGAAGCAGTTGGGAACAACAGCAACTCAGCCACGAAGTGGTAGGCCACGTAAAATCACAGAGCGGGGTCAGCGCATGCTGAGGCGCACAGTGCGCAGAAGTCGCCAACTTTCTGCAGAGTCAATAGCTACAGACCTCCAAACTTCAAGTGGCCTTCAGATTAGCTCAAGAACAGTGCGTAGAGAGCTTTATGGAATGGGTTTCCATGGCCGAGCAGCTGCATCCAAGCCTTACATCAACAAGTGCAATGCAAAGCGTCAGATGCAGTGGTGTAAAGCACGCCGCCACTGGACTCTAGAGTAGTGGAGACATGTTCTCTGAAGTGACGAATCACGCTTCTCTGTCTGGCAATCCGATGAACGAGTCTGGGTTTGGCGGTTGCCAGGAGAACGGTACAATGCCTGACTGCATTGTGCCAAGTGTAAAATTTAGTGGAGGAGGGATTATGGTGTGGGGTTGTTTTTCAGGGGTTGGGCTTGGCCCCTTAGTTCTTATTTTCAGCATACCAAGACATTTTGGACAATTTCATGCTCCCAACTTTGTGGGAACAGTTTGGGGATGGCCCCTTCCTGTTCCAACATGACTGCGCACCAGTGCACAAAGCAAGGTCCATAAAGACATGGATGAGCGAGTTTGGTGTGGAGGAACTTGACTGACCTGCACAGAGTCCTGACCTCAACCCGATAGAACACCTTTGGGATGAATTAGAGCAGAGACTGCGAGCCAGGCCTTCTCACCAACATCACTGCCTGACCTCACAAATGCGCTTCTAGAAGAATGCTCAAAAATTCCCATAAACACACTCCGAAACCTTGTGGAAAGCCTTCCCAGAAGAGTTGAGGTTGTTATAGCTTTAAAGGGTGGGCCAACTCCATATTAAACCCTACGGATTAAGAATGGGATGTCATTAAAGTTCATGTGCACATAAAGGCAGGCGTCCCAAAACTTTTGGCAATATAGTGTTCATTTGATTACGTTTTGGAGAACAGACGGAAGAATATCCGTCAATGTGCATTTGAAAATTGATTGTGTTCAGATGTTCAGCGGTTATGAGCATGAGCACATGTAAAGATTTTTCTCTCTTTCTTCTTTCAAATGTAGCTGTATACATTATTATTATTATTATACAAAGCAAAGTACATGCAATGATATTTGGGTTACAGATGGCAGAAATAATGCTTGTCTTCTGTGTTTGTTGCAAAGATATCTAATTATGATAATAATAATTTAAATATTTATCTGAATAATAAAATGCTATTGTATTGTTGTATGTGTCACAATCTGTTTAGTTTCAGTTTAAGGACTTTCAGTTTGTTTTCATTTGTCACATGTTCCTTTGTTCAGTTTCCCGCCATCATCTGTTACCGTCATCATTAATTCATTTGTATCACCTGTGTTCCATTAATTACCCCTGTTAAGTTTGATACTTAAGTTCCTCCCGTTCACTCAGTCTTTGTCCGTTCGCCGTCCGATTATGTTGTGTTGCACCCGACTGCCTGTCTTCCTGTTGGATTATTCATTAAACCAGTACTTTTGGATTACTTCTCTTCGTTTGTGTTTCCCTTCCTGCAACCAGTGTGACAGATGAACAGACCGCCCTACCTTGATGAACGGGCAATGTTCATCTCCGTGGCCCAGGAGAGCCACGATTTTTTTTCATATGTGACTAACTTCTGTTTTTTGGCCAGCAACAGCGTTCTGGAGGATGACGCCCTTAACACCCTGTTCTGGATCGGGGCCAACTTCCACAACGTCACCCACCTTCCAGACACCACCGAACTTGATTGGAGGGAAGCCGTATTAAGGTGTCTGGAATGCGTGCAGTCCCGATCCAGAACCCGGCCAGACCCAGAGCCCAGCACGTCATCACCGCGATCGACGACGCCTGAGCCCCCCGCAGAGGAATGGTGTGCTATGACTTTTATAAGCGATAGGGTGTACGATGTTTGCCCGGCGGGTGAAAAAGTAGCCGAAAAATCCCACAGACTTAACATTGTGACGAACTTTGACGAGTCATAGCTCCTAACAAGAATTTCGTAGAAACGTGTGTTACCACGTTTGAAGAGGCTGACAGTCTCTGTCAGACCATATCTCAAAATGGGGTGTAAGTTGTACACCTGGGGTGCAAGAGCTGCCCAAAGTTGCCCCATAGACATAATATGGTGAAGCCGTGCCCATGAAACAGTGTTTTTCCTACTATGGGAAATTACATAGGGATTTTGTATTGAACATAACTCTGGATCACAATGTCATAGAGACAAGGGGGTGGGCTCATTTTAATCAGGCAACCAATCAGTCTCTCAGGATCATTGTGAAGCTATCAAGCCACGCCCTAGCAACCATATAGAGCACCATAGCAACAAGTTCCATAGACTTCCATTGAAAAAGATCAATGGAACATACAGGTGCTGGTCATATAATTAGAATATCATCAAAAAGTTGATTTATTTCACTAATTCCATTCAAAAAGTGAAACTTGTATATTATATTCCTTCATTACACACAGACTGATATATTTCAAATGTTTATTTCTTTTCATTTGAGATGATTATAACTGACAATTAAGGAAAATCCCAAATTCAGTATCTCAGAAAATTAGAATATTACTTAAGACCAATACAAAGAAAGGATTTTTAGAAATCTTGGCCAACTGAAAAGTATGAACATGAAAAGTATGAGCATGTACAGCACTCAATACTTAGTTGGGGCTCCTTTTGCCTGAATTACTGCAGCAATGTGGCGTGGCATGGAGTCGATCAGTCTGTGGCACTGCTCAGGTGTTATAAGAGCCCAGGTTGCTCTGATAGTGGCCTTCAGCTCTTCTGCATTGTTGGGTCTGGCATATCGCATCTTCCTCTTCACAATATCCCATAGATTTTCTATGGGGTTAAGGTCAGGCGAGTTTGCTGGCCAATTAAGAACAGGGATACCATGGTCCTTAAACCAGCTACTGGTAGCTTTGGCACTGTGTGCAGGTGCCAAGTCCTGTTGGAAAATGAAATCTGCATCTCCATAAAGTTGGTCAGCAGCAGGAAGCATGAAGTGCTCTAAAACTTCCTGGTATACAGCTGCGTTGACCTTGGACCTCAGAAAACACAATGGACCAACACCAGCAGATGACATGGCACCCCAAACCATCACTGACTGTGGAAACTTTACACTGGACCTCAAGCAACGTGGATTGTGTGCCTCTCCTCTCTTCCTCCAGACTCTGGGACCCTGATTTCCAAAAGAAATGCAAAATTTACTTTCATCAGAGATCATAACTTTGGACCACTCAGCAGCAGTCCAGTCCTTTTTGTCTTTAGCCCAGGCGAGACGCTTCTGACGCTGTCTGTTGTTCAAGAGTGGCTTGACACAAGAAATGCGACAGCTGAAACCCATGTCTTGCATACGTCTGTGCGTAGTGGTTCTTGAAGCACTGACTCCAGCTGCAGTCCACTCTTTGTGAATCTCCCCCACATTTTTGAATGGGTTTTGTTTCACAATCCTCTCCAGGGTGCGGTTATCCCTATTGCTTGTACACTTTTTTTCTACCACATCTTTTCCTTCCCTTCACCTCTCTATTAATGTGCTTGGACACAGAGCTCTGTGAACAGCCAGCCTCTTTTGCAATGACCTTTTGTGTCTTGCCCTCCTTGTGCAAGGTGTCAATGGTCGTCTTTTGGACAACTGTCAAGTCAGCAGTCTTCCCCATGATTGTGTAGCCTACAGAACTAGACTGAGAGACCATTTAAAGGCCTTTGCAGGTGTTTTGAGTTAATTAGCTGATTAGAGTGTTCAATATTGAACCTTTTCACAATATTCTAATTTTCTGAGATACTGAATTTGGGATTTTCCTTAGTTGTCAGTTATAATCATCAAAATTAAAAGAAAGAAACATTTGAAATATATCAGTCTGTGTGTAATGAATGAATATAATATACAAGTTTCACTTTTTGAATGGAATTAGTGAAATAAATCAAATTTTTGATGATATTCTAATTATATGACCAGCACCTGTATTTGGATAGAAGTGTCATAGGAACATGAGGGTGGGCTCGTTTGACTCGGGGCAGCAAACTGCCAATAACAAATCACCTTCAACACTTCATAGCCACACCCTAGCAACCATTAAGAGCTACCTAGCAACCTAAATCCAAAGAGGGATATCTTAACATCTGAAAGACATAGAAGCATGGGGGTTGGATTATATTGGCAAGCAGCCTTTGAAGTATCATCATTGGTAGCTGCCAAGCTACTCCCTAGCAACCAAACAGAGTACCCTAGCAACTGTTTTGCAAGACCTATATCTCTGCATTAGAACATCGTAGAGACATGGCGCTTGGCTCTTTTGTCTCATGCTGAACTGAACTTCCAACATGCTAGACATACTAGCAGTGAATAGCTATATGCTAATAGTGATTAGCTAAGTGCTAAAATGGGCTAAGAACATGCTAATAACTCTATAAAAACTACATAGTAACCATCTGTGACAACTACCAACCACCTAGTAACATCATAGCAACCACCCCGGTTACCATAGCAACTGCCTAGCAACCACCCAGGTTAGCATAGCAACCACCTAACAACCACCCAGAACACCCTAGCAACCACCCCAAGTACCTTAGCAACTCCCTAGCAACCAACCAGTTTACCATAGCAACCGCCTAGCAACCACCCAGAACACCCTAGCAACCGCCTAGCAACACCCTAACAACTGAGTGACGAATTTTGCCACTGCAAGCACCATTCACATTTTCTTCAGGAAATGTACATTCTAGACTTTAGTCTAAAAAAGATTTTTATGAGAAATTTGAATCGTTTTGGAATGAATGGGGTTGTAAGAAAAATGAATTTGATAATTTGATACAGTGGTGGGAAATAGGAAAGACACAAATACAATTTTTTTTGTTAGCAGTGTTACGAGTCCCTCTGAAAAGACTAGGGGTAAAAAGGGGTGTAACAAAATAGAGGGGAGAGGCTGAGAGAACTGCCGTCTCCAAGTCCCAGTACACAAAAAAAAAAAAAACTCAGCACACCAGTTAAGCAAATAAACCAAAGGTATTTTATTTAACAGAATGTGGAAGATACTGAAGTTAATGCTTCAGGAGGGGAAAAAGGCCAAAACAATAAACAAAATGTTCCCCCTGACTAGGGTTTTAAGAAGTAACTGACATATCAAAAGAAATTGAAATAAAATACAGAGACACTTCCCTGGCTCCCTCTCTATCTCAAACACAGGAGAAAAAGTAATTTCAAAAATAAATGGCATCCACCTCCCTACAAAAGTTTTCCACTCAGGCAGTTACACAATAGCTGAAACACTCTGCTACTTAGGCAGTTACAACAATAGCTGAAACACTGCTATATGGCAGTTGCATGGACAGAACACCTCAGCCTCTCTCACTGGACTGCCACTCTGCAGGTTCCTTTATACTCCAGCTAACGATCTCAAGCAGGAGTCAGGTGGCAGTCATTAGCTTGTCAAGCAGAGAAAACAGGAGGAGCAAGAGAGACAGGAACACAGTATACACATATACACAGGAAACACGATGGCAAGTTACATCATACAAAAGAAAGAGTAACTTATGTCCCTATGGACGTAACAGCAGTATAAGTGTTTTGCAACAAGAAAAACAAAACAAAAAAATTCTGAAATAGAACAAGAGATTTTACACATTACATCTGGTATGATTCACAATTCTAATTCATCTTCAGCTGGCATTTTATGTGAAAAGAAACAAGATCTAGAATATTTGTTGCAAGTGTGGGCTAAAGGTGCCCTGATAAGATCTCGTTTTATGTCTGTACATGAGATGGATGCTCCCACTGCTTATTTTTTTAATTTAGAAAAAGTGTCAAAACAACAAAATGAAATGTATTGTTTGACAACACTTGATGGACAAAAGACTTCTGATGTAAGACAAATGAGAAAGATTGCAGTGGACTTTTATTCAGACTTGTATAGAAAAGAAGAAACTGATACTGAATGTGCTTCACAGCTGTTGCAACAGCTGCCTACTCTTACTAAAACACAGAGTAAGAATTTGGACAGTTCATTTTCGTTTGAGGTGTTAACTGATGCCGTTAAATAGATGAAACTGGGTAGAGCACCTGGAATTGATGGACTATCAGTGGACTTTTATAAAGCTGTGTGGAAATACATTGGAAAAGACTTTTATGAGGTGGTCCAAGAGTGTTTTAAAGAAAAACGCCATCCCACAAGTTGCCAAAGGGCAGTATTAACACTATTACCAAAAAAAGGGTGACTTGAGTGTTCTTAAAAACTGGAGGCCTGTGTCAATTTTAACAACGGATTATAAGCTAATGGCTAAAGTTTTGGCAAATAGGCTGAAATCTGTACTGGGAGATTTAATACATCAAGATCAATCTTACTGCATTCCAGAAAGAACATTATATGATAACATTTTTATGATTAGAGACATTGTGGATTACTCTAAACTATATGAAGTGAATTTTGGCTTTCTGTTCCTGGATCAGGAAAAAGCATTTGATAGAGTTGACCATGGTTTCCTGTTTGAAACAATGAGTGCTTTTGGGTTTGGAGATGTTTTTATTTCTTGGATCAACTCTTATAATGATCAACTCTTATACATGAATGCCTCTTGTATTCTAAAAATAGGTGGTGGGTTAAGCAAACCAATAAGATTACTTAAAGGTATATGACAAGGATGCCCACTGTCTGGTCAGTTATATGCTTTAGCAGTGGAGCCACTCCTGTGTTTATTAAGAAAAGATCTGTCTGATATAAAGGTTGATGGTAATTGCAGTGCGTTTAAGTTAACAGCATATGCAGATGATATTACTGTAATTGTGAAAGATCAAAGAGATATTGATATTGTTAATTACAGTATTTCTTCATATGAGAGAGCATCATCTGCAAAACTGAACTGGAGTAAAACAGAAGCATTTTGGTGCAATGATAAAAGAAAAATGCCTTTACTTGTTATACCTGGAAATGTAAAGTGGGAAAAAGATGGTTTTAAGTTTTTAGGCATTTTTTTAGGTTCAGAAGTCTATCAAAGGAAAAACTGGGAAAGTGTTAAAGATAAAATTTGCAATAGATTATTAAAATTTAACTGGATTTTACATCAACTATTTTATAGAGGAAGAATGCTGGTCATAAATAATCTTGCTGCTTCCATGTCCTATTCAAAAAGTGTTTGTTAATTTTTTCTGGGATGGACAACATTGGCTAAGAGAGTCAGTATTGTATCTGCAGTTAAGTGAAGGAGGCCAAGGCCTTATGGACATTAAGTCCAAAGTAGCTGCTTTTAGACTGCAGACTGCACAAAGACTCCTGTATCATCAGTCTCAGAATTGGACAGAAATAGCTTGTGCTTTTTGAAATAGAGTGGGGCGGACTTGGATAGACACCTCTTTTTGATGAATTTGAAGGAAGTGGATTTTAATGGACTCTCTTCTTTTTATGCATCAGTATTAAATGCATGGCAAATATTTATTGTTAAACGAGAGCAGTCTGAGATATCCCAAGAGTGGGTTCTTAAAGAACCTTTACTTTGTAATCCTCTTCTATCTAGTGTGATTTTAAAATCTAGAGGTGTCTGCACAAGCATGGTGAAAGCATGAATATGTAAAATCTGTCATCTTAGGTCAATGGACCGATTTCTGCAGAAAATCTGGCCATGAAGATTGGTATCCATTCTGTTCGGACTGTTGAAAAATTATTATCTGAGATTCAGGAGTCTTTTCCTGCAATACCATTGCAAACAGAGATAGTTAAGAATGTATTCCCCAGCATCACTGTGGATGTAAATGTAGGAGATTGGCAGGAGGTTGATGGAAGATTACTTTCGTTTATAACACCTGAACTTGGTCTCTTTGACACTATATCTAAGAAGTCACTTTATCTAGTTTGTGTCAAATATCTAAATTTAAGAGCACTGAAAGACCTTCCAGAGACCAAATGGACTAATTTTCTTGAATCAGGTGCCTCTCCAAAAGGATGTTGGAGGTCACTGTATAAGAAACCAATTGAAAAAAGAAGTGGGGATTTGCAATGGCGCATTTCTCATTGGATTTTAGTAACAAACTGTTATAAAGTTCATCTAAATCCTTTGCAAGGAGAAGAGTGTTTGTTTTGTGGTCTTCCAGAAACAGTATTTCATATGTTTATTGAATGTTTAAGGCTATTTGGAATTCTTGCTCTGTTAAGAGACTTGAGTCATAATTTAGGTTTTATTTTTACATATGGCTCCACTGGGCTTCCTCATCTCAATGGCTCCACTTTAGTCAGTTGTAGCTCTGCCTGCACCACGGTTTTTCTGGGCCTTCATTTGCGCTTGTTCCCTCCACCTCTTCGGCTCTGTCAGGCTCTGCCTTCTCTCCAGTTCCACCTTGGTCCTCAGTCCCACTGACTCTGCCTCAGTCCTCTGCCACCCTGTCTCCAACTCGGATGCTCGTCACTGTGACTCTGCCTTGGTCTCCAGATCCATCTGTGTTGCGTAGTATCTTTGACTCTTTATCTCCGCCTGGGTCTTCGTCTGTCGTCCCCCTGGGTCTGCTGACCTGGGGCTGCTCCCCCCTTCGACTCAACCGTGGGCCTTCATCCTGGCCGTGGTCTGGGTCCCTGCCTGGCTCCCCCTGTTCGGCTCTGCTCCCTCCGTCTTCTCCACCCTGGTTTCTCTTTCCAGCATTTTCTATTCCTCTGTTATTTGTATGTCATAGGAAGTAGGGCTGCAACAACTATTCGATAAAACCGATAATAATCAATAATGGAAATCATCGACAATGGTTCTCATTATTGAATAGTTGGGTCTGCCCACTGCGCACGCAAGACTTCCGCCAGTCGCGTCAAATTACAGCACTGAATATCCCATTTCTATGGACAAAATGCATCTAAAAATAGTGAAGGAAACAGATTGAGCAGCTGTGGGAAAGGTACGTGATCAAAACTGCCTAAAACATGAGAACTCTTTATTTTAAGCTTAAAGCTAATTCATTAGCGTAATGGCATTGCCCTGTCAGGCGCTTTGACAGATGCATGTGCGTCCTCAGCGCAAAATGTTTATTCTACGTCTATATCCTTATCTGTAAATGTTACTAATTCACGTGAACATTTCCGTTTTGCACAAAGGCTCAGTCTGACAGTCTGCGTTA
Source organism: Ctenopharyngodon idella (assembly GCF_019924925.1). Lineage (NCBI taxonomy): Eukaryota > Metazoa > Chordata > Actinopteri > Cypriniformes > Xenocyprididae > Ctenopharyngodon > Ctenopharyngodon idella. The sequence goes on from NC_067231.1 coordinate 10,851,010, forward strand.
AACTTCAATCTTTACTGAATGAGCGCCGGCGTGTGCACCCGCATCAGTCAGACGGAACGCGGGAGAGAGGGAGACAATTGATATTCAGTGCAAAAATATTCATTTTGCTGAAATATCTGTTGTTTAAAGTTAAATTTAGATTTAAAAATCAACATGTAATAAGTATTTTATGGGAGTAGTAACTGTAAAGGGATAACAACATGTAATCGAATGTAAATGTAAGACGTTTCTTATAGCCTATTTACAGGATAAAGAAATAACAGGAAGAGGTGATTGTGTCCGAAGTGAATGTGTGTGTTCCTGCAAAACTCTTGCCTGTTGCTTAACACTGAGTTTGTGTTTTTCTTTATTATCTTTTTTACTATCTTCATTTTTGATGTAGAGTAGAGATTTAAACTATATTCACAATATACAGTGCTAAAGTTATTAGACATCTGATACCCAACGTATGGTTTGTGCCACAGCTGTCCTAAACTATCGGCATTGGTGCTAAAATCATTTTTCATGTTTGTGTAATGGTTAATCCACCAGTAAGCTCTTTAGTTACAGCAGTATTTTTAAAGCTACAACATATTTATTGTTGTTATCCATTATTTTTTTAATTTAACTGTTTTACAAGAAAGGCAGGAAAAAGTAAAACACTTCATAGTTGTTTTGTTTTTCTCCAGATGCCCAATTACAGTCAATAAGAACAGAGACTGTTAATTTTTTTTTATTTATTTTTTTTTATTATGTGTGAATATTATTTAGAAACTATTTAGTTCTTTCAGTTTGTTATTTTCCTAATAAATGGCAATACCATTTTTAGCTTTAAACAAGTTTTTGATAGGTTCCTAAAATGGTTGTGTTCTCTCTTTATTATGACATGTAGTCTAATAAATTAAGCACTGTATGTTTTCATAGCATTCGATTGGCACATTTGTTTGAAGTACATTGGGCAGGATGTGCAATACTGTGTTTTTTGTCAATAAAATAAAATAAATAAAATTAGGATTTTTATCCGATTAATCGGAAAAATAAAAATAAATAAATAAAAAAATAAAAAATAATAAAAAAATAATCGGCCAACTAATCGATTATTAAAATAATCGTTAGTTGCAGCCCTAATAGGAAGTCATAGGTCAATTTCAAATGAGTGCAGAATGCAGTCCGAATGCAGTCCGAACTTTTCTCGAATTGTGTTTGGTAAAGTAGTAGTTTTTTGGCTGACTTTGGTCAGCAAGTGGGGAAAATGGGGACAAATGTGGGTGATTTCTCACAGCTGACTCTTAAACATGGCTGCAAATGTATGCCTGACGCGTCTGTTTCAGTAGAGGATTGTTTAGTGGCCGTGAGTGCTGCTGTCGGCGGCGTAAATATCAGATCTGCTTCTCGCATGAACAAAGCGATAGTTATTTTCTTGAGTCAAAGCCAAATGGTTAATGATTTAATAGAGAGCGGACTAATGATTAATGAAATGTTTGTGCCGATTTTGCCTCTGTCGAGCCCATCAAAGAAGATTGTCTTGTCAAGTGTTCCTCCATTTGTTAAAAATGACAAATTGGAGGAAATACTTCTGAGATATGGTAAATTATTGAGTCCCATTAAGATGATTACGCTCGGATGTAAAAATCCCGAACTCAAACATGTAATGTCTTTTCGGCGCAAGGTTTTCATGATTCTTAATTCTCAGAGCGATCCCTTAAACCTGTTCTGTGAAATTGACTATCGAGGGTAAGGACTACACTATTTTTATTAGCTCAGAATCCATGAAATGTTTTATTTATGGCGAATTTGGACACGTCAGGCAGACTTGCGCAAATTGTAATGGGAATAATGGCGTTAACGGAAAAATGAGAGGGCGGAAAATGAGAGGGCGCGAGGTTCCAATTTAATTGTGGACGCTGTGTCGTTACAATCTCCACAGGCCGGAGCAGATTTAACTCTGAGCAGTTTGCATGAGGCGCACGAGGGAAGATCCCTGTCGGCTGATTCCAACAGTAGTGCTGTGCCTGTGGAGATAGCCAAGGCAACGGTTGACCAAATTGACAGGCCTGCAATTACGCAGTCAGAGTTTAGTTCGGGGCAGGTGAATGCAAAAGATGCGCATGAGGCCGATTTACCGGGGAATGAGAAACAAATACAATCCAAAGTAAGTGATGTTAAAATAAGTACCGATGAATCGATTGATCAGAGTCGCGAAGACAATGTCTCACAAGAAGTGATGGATTTAAGGCTACAGACAGAGGATTTCGATAAGGAAGATGAGGAAATATATGATGAGAATGACGCGATGGACTCGGAGAGCACTTCTGAAGGTAGGACTAAACTTTACTCACTGCAGCAGATTAATGCTTTTCTTGACAATACAAAAGGGCTTCGCAAGCCCAGCATTGAATCGTACTTTCCAGATTTAAAACTATTCCTGATGTCCTGTACTGTAGCTATGCAACCTTTGATGAGCAACCTTTGATGAGCTTGATAGACCAAAACGGTACCGCCTTAAAAAGATTCTCTGTAATGTGAGAAGTGTTTTGCTTTTGCAAGGCAAAAAGTGATATGGCTTGGATGTTTTTCTATGCTTGCTTTCTTCTTTTCATGACATCCTTGAGATTTGGTACTTTAAATATCAATGAGTGTCATGATGCTGTTAAAAGGTTCAGTCTTTTTGATAATATTATGATAAAGAGGGCTAGTCAAGTCACCTTTATTTATATAGCGCTTTTTACAATGTAGATTGTGTCAAAGCAGCTTTACATTGATAACTGGTACATTATTTGGCTGCACAGCAGCTCTTAAAGAATAGTGTCAATGCAGGCAGATCAAAGCACTGTTGAATATCAAATGTCAAGTCAAATGTCAAGTGTCCCCAACTAAGCAAGCCAGAGGCGACAGCGGCAAGGAACCCAAACTCCATCAGGTGACATCAGGTGGCAGACAAGTGGCAAATTGGTGTTAAAATGGAGAAAAAAACCTTGGGAGAAACCAGGCTTAGTCGGGCGGCCGGTTCTCCTCTGGCCAACAGTGCTTTGTGACAATTCAGGTTGCTATCATAAGTCCAATAGGATCGCAACATTAAAAGTATTTATTCCAGTTCCATCCAATTGAGGATCACGGCGGTATGGACGGTTGTTGAGGAACTGTGTCGTGGCTGTCGTGTCGATGAGGCCCTCACAGTGGATGACCTAGTTGACTCAATCTCTGCTGATACGTCAGGGCTGCATTGTGGTCGTGTCAAGGTGCAGGTCCTTGGTCTCACCTGGATACGGCCCGGATCCGGTTGACTACGGTGAACCTCGGGATAACCAGAAAGACTAATATTAGCGTAGATGCCATTCTTCTTCTGATGTAACGAGTACATCAGGCGTTATAGGAAGTGTTCCCGGTTCCGGCTGACCTAATTTATGCAGCCTAATAATCCTTTAACGGAATTGAAAATATAAATTGGTAATGTGTTATGTGTATGCCAGGTTAAAGAGATGCGTTTTTAGTCTAGATTTAAACTGACTGAGAGTGTGTCTGCTTCACGAACTATGCTAGGAAGATTGTTCCAGAGTTTAGGTGCCAAATAGGAGAAGGATCTACCACCTGCAGTTGATTTTGATATTCTAGGTATTATCAGCTGGCCTGAATTCTGAGATCGCAATAGACGTGAAGGACTATAATGAATTAGGAGCTCGCTCAGGTACTGGGGAGCTAAACCATTTAGTGCTTTGTAAGTAATTAGCAAGATTTTAAAATCTATACGATGTTTAACAGGAAGCCAATGCAGTGTTGACAGAACTGGGCTAATATGGTCATACTTTCTGGTTCTAGTAAGAACTCTAGCTGCTGCATTTTGTACATTCGCATTTTCAGGCGAGCAGAACAACCACCCAGTAGAGCGTTACAGTAATCTAGCCTTGGGGTCATGAACGCATGAACTAACTGTTCTGCATTTTTCATTGAGAGCATATGTCGTAGTTTAGATATATTTTTAAGATGGAAGAATGCGGTTTTACAGATGCTAGAAACATGGCCTTCAAATGAGAGATTGGTATCAAAGAGCACACCCAGGTTCCTAACTGACGACGAAGACTTAACAGAGCAGCCATCAAGTGTTAGACAATATTCTAGGTTATTACGTGAAGAAGTTTTTGGTCCAAAAATTAGAATCTCTGTTTTTTCTGAATTTAGTAGTAGGAAATTACTGGTCATCCAATTTTTTTATATCAGCTATGCATTCTGTTAATTTTGTGAATTGGTAAGTTTCGTCAGGGCGCGAAGAAATATAGAGCTGAGTATCATCAGCGTACCAGTGAAAACTAACGCCATGCTTCCTAATGATATCTCCCAAGGGTAGCATGTACAGAGTGAACAGCAACGGTCCTAGTACTGAGCCTTGCGGTACTCCATATTGAACTTGTGATCGATATGACATCTCTTCGTTTACTACTACAGACTGATAACGGTCAGATAAGTATGATTTGAACCATGACAATGCAATTCCACTAATGCCAACATAATTTTCGAGTCTATTTAAAAGAATATTGTGATCAATAGTGTCAAATGCAGCACTAAGATCCAGTAACACTAATAGAGAGATACAACCACGATCTGATGATAAGAGCAAATCATTAGTAACTCTAATGAGAGCAGTCTCAGTACTATGGTATGGTCTAAATCCTGACTGGAAATCCTCACAGATACTATTTCTTTCTAAAAAGGAACATAGTTGTGATGATACTACCTTTTCTAGTATTTTTGACAGAAAAGTGAGATTTGAGATCGGCCTGTAATTGACTAATTCTCTAGGATCAAGTTGTGGTTTTTTAATAAGAGGTTTAATAATAGCCAGCTTAAAAGTTTTCGGTACGTATCCTAGTGATGAAGATGATTTGACGATATTAAGAAGAGGATCTATAACCTCTGGAAGCATTTCTTTCAGTAGCTTAGTCGGTATAGGGTCTAACATACATGTTGTTGATTTTGATGATTTAACAAGTTTGGACAATTCTTCCTCTCCTAAAGCAGTAAATGAATTGAATTTTTCCTCAGAGACACTACAATGCACTATCTGATGCGATACTGTAATAGACGGTTGCATGGTTATAATTTTTTCTCTAATATTATCAATCTTGCAAGTAAAGAAGTTCATAAAGTCATTACTGCTGTGCTCTTTGGAAACATCAGAAGTTGAAGCTTTATTTCTTGTTAATTTAGCCACTGTATCAAATAAATACCTAGGGTTGTGTTTATTTTCTTCTAAAAGTTTTGAAAAATAAGCAGATCTAGCAGATTTTAAGGCCTTTCTGTACTCAATCATTCTCTCTCTCCACGAAATGCGAAATACTTCTAGTTTTGTTTTCTTCCAGTTGCGCTCCATTTTTCTGGCTGCTAACTTTAGGGCCCGAGTGTGCTCATTGTACCATGGCATTGGATTAATTTCCTTAATCTTTTTTAAGCACAAAGGAGCAACTGAGTCTAATGTGCTGGAAAAGACAGAGGCAATAGTTTCTGTTACAACATCGAGGTCTTCTAAGCTTTCTGGTATGCTAAGGCGATGAAACTGATCAGGAAGATTATTTATAAAGCGATCTTTAGTGGTAGAAGTGATGGTTCTACCATATTTATGGCATGGAGGCAGTTTAGCCGCCTTGACTAAATGTAGTATACACGAGACTAGATAATGATCTGAGATGTCGTCACTCTGCTGCAGAATTTCAACAGCATCAATATCGATTCCATGTGACAATATTAGATCTAAAGTATGATTACGACAATGAGTGGGTCCTGACACATGTTGTCTAACACCAATAGAGTTTAGAATATCTGCAAATGCCAATCCTAATGCGTCTTTCTTATTATCTACATGGATATTAAAATCACCAACAACAAGGACTTTATCTGCAGCCAGTACTAACTCCGACAGAAAATCAGCAAATTCTTTGATAAAGTCTGTATGGTGTCCTGGTGGCCTGTATACAGTAGCCAGCACAAATGTCAACCTACATAATGTTACGTAAAGTACCATTACTTCGAAGGAATTATATTTGAAAGACTTTTGACTAATACTGTAAATATTACTATAAATTACAGCAACACCTCCCCCTTTGCCTTTCTGACGGTCATTGTGTCGATAATCATAACCTTGAGGACTAGACTCATTTAAAGTAATGTAATCGTCCGGTTTTAGCCAAGTTTCTGTCAAACACAGCACATCTAGATTATTATCTTTGATAATATCATTAACAATAAGTGATTTTGAAGAAAGGGATCTAATATTTAACAACCCGAGTTTTATCATTTGTTTAGCATTATTATCTCTATTTTTTATTTGTTGAACATCAATTAAATTTTTACCATTAAATGAGTTTGGAAGTTTTTTGTTTTTACTAATTTGGGGTACAGACACAGTCTCTATTTGAAAATATCTAGGTGTAAGAGTTTCTATGTGTTGGGAGTTATCTGAATTTTCTGACTTCTGTAACGCGAGGCAGCTAGCAGACGGTCGGTTTAGCCAGTCTGTCTGCTTCCTGACTTGGGCCCCAGTTTGTCATGTTTCAGTTCTAAGACTATGTGCCATATTACTAGAGAGAAGAGCAGCACCATCCCGGGAGGGATGAATACCATCTCTTTTCAACAGGTCAGGTCTGCCCCAAAAACGTTTCCAATTGTCTATGAAACCTATATTATTTTGCGGACACCACTTAGACAGCCAGCCATTGAGTGATGATAATCTGCTAACTATCTCATCACTCCGACGAACAGGAAGGGGGCCAGAGCAAATTACTTCTCCTGACATTGTACTTGCGAGTTCACACACCTCTTTAATGTTAATTTTAGTGATCTCCGACTGGCGAAGTCGAACATCATTAGTGCCGATGTGAATAATAATCTTAGAGTATTTACGATTAGCATTAGCCAGCACTTTTAAATTTGCTTTGATGTCAGATGCTCTGGCTCCCGGCAAACATGTGACTATGGTGGCTGGTGTCTCTATTTTCACGTTCCATGTAATAGAATCGCCAATAACTAGGGCACTTTCAACAGGATTCTCAGTGGGTGTGTCACTGAGTGGGGAGAACCTGTTTGATGTTCTTATTGGAACGGAAGAGTGGTGTTTTCCGCGGCTAGGCCACCTCACCGTTACCCAAGTGCCCTGCTGCACGGGCTCTACAGCCGGAACCGAACAATGTACAGAGTTCACTAAGCTAGTCGCATCCAAAACAGGATCTGAAGCCCTTGCATTCTTACTATCCTCGATTAAAGTTTGGATGCGTGTCTCTAATTCTGAGATTCTCTCTGTCAGCCTGACTATTTCCCTACATTTATGACATGTAAATCCCTCGTCGCTGACAGAGAGAGCTACGGTAAACATGTGGCAAATGGAACAGGTAGCAATGCTGGGAAAGGATGACATGACTCACCGTGTTTGTAGACTGATCCGACTTACCACAGCTGTTTGAAGAACGCGTTGAAAAAGGAGCACGCGAGAGACTGTTAACAAGTTAACAAGCTAGCGCTGCAAATGCAAATGCGTTGTAACAGCGATTTAGATTCAAAGATTACAAGCTAGCAACGTCAGATTAGTGTGGTAGGCAATATTACATATAAGGTAATAAAAAAAATAAAAATAAAATAAAAAAATAAGCAACAATGAATAAAAGAGATTCAAAACAAAGCTATATGGAGTTACAGATGCAAACCAATCTGAGCAGCGAGGCAGACAGGAGCAATCGAGCAATCGATTAATGGGAATTTTAATGGGAATTTTAATTATAAAACATTCCATTTATAATTTGTCTAGTTTTAAACACGATGTGTAATTGGTGTAAAACCCTATAAAAGACAGATGTGAAAAAATTTTGTCTCTGTGCAATGGCTTATCTTGCATTATTGGAAGACTTGGCAAACAATGCGCTCCGCAGAGAGCGAGAGCACAGAGTGCTCTCTTTGCCATTATTGCGGTGAGGAAAAAATACAATCACGTTATTTTTAAAGGGAAGTTTTGTCACCATATATGGTTCATTGGAGGCGTTTCCGAATGCTAATGACCGTGAACGTGAACGAGCATGGTACATATGGGATTTATCAACAATGATTGCTTACTCATGTGCGTAAGAACTGCGTGCACACATTTGATAAATACAGATTTTCTTGTACTTAGACACATTCTAAATTTCATTCGTAGGACAAACTATAGAACCTTTTCTACGCACTGTTGATAAATGAGGGCCCTGGTCGTCTTCTTCTTTCCTGTTTTACGGCGGTTGGCATCCAGCTTATTGGTGCATTACCGCCCCCTTCTGCTCCGGAGTGTGGATCAGATAATAGGTTTATAATCTAATTTCTTTACCCTCTATTTCCCACTCAATTTTACACACACACACACACACACACACACGCAAAAACATTCTCCAAAATAATCTTTTAATTCTCCAAAATAACTGGTTGTTTTCTATACACTACTAAAATCCTTTTGTAACTCCTCCCTCACATTCTACTAATTTTACTTCAAATCCTACTGAATACCCCTGATTCTCTTAACAAATTCATCAGTACTCTGATCTGTGCCCTATCTTTCGTGTTCAGTAACCTTTTTAACGTGAACTCCTGCTCCCCTAACACCCTCAGTTTATTCCTCATCATCTCTCTCTGAACTTCATATCTCCTACAAGCAATGATTATATGCTTTACTGTTTCCTCTTCTTGACATCCTTCACACAATCCTGTCTGGTGTTTTCCTATCATCTTAAGGGTTTTATTTAGTGTACAATGTCCCAACTTAACCTCGTCATCACTATTTCTTCTCTCCGGTTCCCACATCCCACCCTATCTCCTTTAACATTTCTTTGAATTTGATATAACCATCTCCCTTTCTCCTCTCTATCCCACCTTTCTTGCCAAATTTGATTTATTTTCTCCCATATTATGCTTTTAACCTCTGCTTTGCTAAAATTAATTTGCATTTCTATATTATCTTTCAATAGTGCCCTTTTCGCTAGATTATCTGCCATCAACATTTCTTCAGTATATACCCCTAATTTATCCGATGTTCTTCTATTTATTCCAATTCCTTTTCCTGGTATTGCCACCCCAAATCTTGCCTCTGTTTCTGTTTTTTTGCACCATCTGTATAAATCTGTGTGAATTCATTATATACTTCTCCTACTCGATTATTGAAAACTCTTATCAAGTTAATTTCCTCCTTTGCTTTCCTTTTTTTTCCTCTAGAACAAACCAGTCTACCTCAGGCCACATCATTTTCTATGGAGCTGTCACTGGAAAAACTACCGTAGGACTTATCCTCAAATTAAATAAGTCTTTAGCTATTTTATTTCCAGTCCGCCCAAAGTTTTCCCTTAAATTTCGTCCATTCTCCCAACACTCCTGCAGTACTGCTTTTGTGTGATGGGAGTCCTTATGCCCCTTCAAACTAACCCAGTAGTTTGCCATCAATTGGATCCTTCTTAACTCCAACGACATTTCTCCCATTTCTACTTGTATAGCTGGAACTGATGATGTTTTAAAAGCTCCGCAACAGACTTGTAGTGCTTGTATCTGAATTACCTTCAATCTCTTTATCAGAGATTTGGCTGCTGATCCAACCACTATACTACCATAATCCAACACCGATCTTATTAATGCCACATATATACTTTTAAGAAATGAACGACTAGCTCCCCATTCTCTGCCTGTTAAACATCTCATCACATTTACAGTGGCAAGAAAAAGTATGTGAACCACTTGCAGAATCTGTGAAAATGTGCAAAATTTTAACAAAATAAGGGAGATAATACAAAATGCATGTTATTTTTTATTTAGTACTGTCCTGAGTAAGATATTTTACATAAAAGATGTTTACAATTAATCCATAAGACAAAAAACAAAATAGCTGAATTTATTAAAATGGCCCAGTTCAAAAGTTTGTGAACCATTGATTCTTAATACTGTGTGTGGTTACCTGGATGATCTACGACTGTTTTTTTGTTGTGTGATGGTTGTTCTGATGTCACCTGATGGAGTTTGGGTTCCTTGCCGCTGTCGCCTTTGGCTTGCTTAGTTGGGGACACTTGACATTTGACTTGACATTTGATATTCAACAGTGCTTTGATCTGCCTGCATTGACACTCTTCTTTTAAGAGCTGCTGTGCAGCCAAATAATGTACCAGTTATCAATGTAAAGCTGCTTTGACACAATCTACATTGTAAAAAGCGCTATATAAATAAAGGTGACTTGACTTGACTTGTTCATGAGTCCTTTTTATTCTGAGCAGTTAAACTGAGCTCTGTTCTTTAGAAAAAATCTCCAGGTCCCAAAAATTAAAATCTCCAGGTCCCGACAAAAAATGCTGGAAAACTGAAGAATCTGCAGGACCTGGAGATTTTTTCTGAAGAACAGAGCTCAGTTTAACTGCTCAGGACAAAGGACTCATGAACAAACATCACAAAACAAAAAAACAGTCGTAGATCATCCAGGTAACCACACACAGTATTAAGAATCAATGGTTCACATACTTATGAATGGGGTTATTTTAATAAATTCTGCTATTTTGTTTTGTCTTGTGGATTATATGTAAACATCTTTTATGTAAAATATCTTACTCAGGACAGTGCTAAATAAAAAATAACATGCATTTTGTATTATCTCCCTTATTTTGTTAAAATTATTAACATTTTCACAGATTCTGCAAGTGGTTCACATACTTTTTCTTGCCACTGTATTACCTTCTTGCACTTTCCCTCCACTTTCTTAATATGCTCTGCAAATGTCAACCTAGCATCAAATGTCACTCCCAAAAATTTCAATGTGCCTACCCTCTCTAACTCTTTCCCATACATCCTTAACCTCTTACCTTCATGAATTATTTTCCTGGTAAAAAAGACTTCGTCTTTTCTACGGAAAACCTAAATCCCCATTCATATCCCCAATCTACCACCTTATCAATTTCCTCCTGTACCTTCCTAATAACATATTCTGTATTCCTTCCTCTTTTCCACACCGCCCCATCGTCTGCAAACAAAGACCTTCCTATGTCTTCTGGACCCTGTACAAATACATCATTAATCATAATGATAAACAGCAACGGGCTTATCACACTGCCTTGAGGTGTGCCGTTTTCAATCATGTACAGGTTTGACATATTTGCCCCAATTCTCACTTGAATTTTCCTTCCAAACAGAAAATCTTTAATCCAATTAAACACCCTCCCACCTACCCCCATCTTATTCAGCTTAATTAATAATCCCTCCTTCCACATCATGTCGTATGCCTTTTCTATATCAAAAAATACTGCAACTACACTCTTTATTTGCTTGTGCTTTTCTTATCTCAGTCTCTAATCTTAAATCCGAATCCATTGTATTCCTTCCCTTTCTAAAACCACTCTGACAGCTTGTCAGTAAACCTCTTTTTTCAAGTTCATATGACAATCTATCTGTTATCATTTTTTCCATTGTCTTACACAAGTTGGACATAAGAGCTATTGGCCTATAACTCATGGGATTAGTTGGATCCTTGCCAAGTTTCCTGATTAGAAAGAAGCAGTAGTGATTCCATTCACTTGGTAATTTTCCCTCCTTCCAAACTTTATTGTATAACTCAAGCAACTTTAAGAGTGATCTTTTCCCTAGATATTTTAACATCACATAACATATTCGATCTTTCCCTGGAGACGTATGTTTTGCACTCTTAATTGCTCTTACCATCTCTGCCAGAGTGAATGATTCATCTATTGCTTCTCCTGACTCTTCCTTTCTAACATCTGTAAATACTGATTCAAAGTTGTTGCCTTTCTTCTTCTCTCTTATTCTGACAGATTTTCTGAGCTGTGAACCTTTGTGAATGATTTTACCATGACCTCTACCTTTTCTCTATCAGATACCACTATTTCCTCCTCAAATGTTAAAACTGGATATTCCCATTGCCTTCTGTCTCCTCCCATCCTCTTTATCATTCCCCATATTTCGCCCACAGGTGTTGTTCTTCCTATCTCATTACAAAAATTTCTCCAACTTGACCTTTTTGCCTGTCTTATCATTCTTCTTACCACTGCTTGAGCTTTCTTATATTGAATTAGATTCTGTAGATTGTGGGTTCTTTAAACTAGTCTGAATGCTTTATTTCTTGTCTTTACTGCCTGATGACACTCCTCATTCCACCAAGGTACCAATTTTCGATTTTCTTTGTTTTTCCCCTTTGAAATAGCTTCTTCCGCTGCCATAATTGCTGATGTGATCTGCTTATTTACATCTTCTATACTTCCAGACACATCAATCTTAGTCACTGTTTTATCACTCAGTTTCTGGAATTTATCCCAGTCTGCTTTTTCAAAGATCCACTTTGGAATCCTTTCCTCTATCCTTACTTCCATTCTCCCACCCACCATGCATAAAACTGGGTAATGATCACTCCCCACCGTTGTTGCTGTCCAAACTTCCCATTTACTACCTCCAGCCATTGTATTAGACACTAAAGTTAAATTTAATGTTGATTCATTTCCCATCTGTAAGTTTATCCTAGTTCCTCTACCATCATTCAAACAAACCAATTCCTTTTCATCCATCAAATCTTCAATTATCTTACCATTTTCATCTGTCTGTACACCTCCCCACATTGAGCTATGAGCATTAAAATATGCACACCAAATTACTCTTTGTCTGTCTTGTCCCTTTATTCTTAGTAAATTATCTAACACCAGCCTTCTATATGGGTTATAATAATTGATTATTCATATCCCTCCCCCTCTTTCCCACACCTCCACCACTATGTATTCCTGATCTTCTCCCTCTTCCAGTAACTTATATGGTATTCCATGCTTGATGAAGGTGGCAAACTCCTCCCCCTCCCATAGTCCTATCATTCCGTACTGTAATGTATCCATGTACAGGTGCTGATCATATAATTAGAATATCATCAAAAAGTTGATTTATTTCACTAATTCCATTCAAAAAGTGAAACTTGTATATTATATTCCTTCATTACACACAGACTGATATATTTCAAATGTTTATTTCTTTTAATTTTGATGATTATAACTGACAACTAAGGGAAATCCCAAATTCAGTATCTCAGAAAATTAGAATATTGTGAAAAGGTTCAATATTGAAGACACCTGGTGCCACACTCTAATCAGCTAATTAACTTAAAACACCTGCAAAGGCCTTTAAATGGTCTCTCAGTCTAGTTCTGTAGGCTACACAATCATGGGGAAGACTACTGACTTGACAGTTGTCCAAAAGACGACCATTGACACCTTGCACAAGGAGGGCAAGACACAAAAGGTCATTGCAAAAGAGGCTGGCTGTTCACAGAGCTCTGTGTCCAAGCACATTAATAGAGAGGTGAAGGGAAGGAAAAGATGTGGTAGAAAAAAGTGTAAAAGCAATAGGGATAACCGCACCTGGAGAGGATTGTGAAACAAAACCCATTCAAAAATGTGGGGGAGATTCACAAAGAGTGGACTGCAGCTGGAGTCAGTGCTTCAAGAACCACTACGCACAGACGTATGCAAGACATGGGTTTCTGCTGTCGCATTCCTTGTGTCAAGCCACTCTTGAACAACAGACGTCAGAAGCGTCTCGCCTGGGCTAAAGACAAAAAATGACTGGACTGCTGCTGAGTGGTCCAAAGTTATGATCTCTGATGAAAGTAAATTTTGCATTTCTTTTGGAAATCAGGGTCCCAGAGTCTGGAGGAAGAGAGGAGAGGCACACAATCCACGTTGCTTGAGGTCCAGTGTAAAGTTTCCACAGTCAGTGATGGTTTGGGGTGCCATGTCATCTGCTGGTTGGTCCATTGTGTTTTCTGAGGTCCAAGGTCAACGCAGCTGTATACCAGGAAGTTTTAGAGCACTTCATGCTTCCTGCTGCTGACCAACTTTATGGACATGCAGATTTCATTTTCCAACAGGACTTGGCACCTGCACACAGTGCCAAAGCTACCAGTAGCTGGTTTAAGGACCATGGTATCCCTGTTCTTAATTGGCCAGCAAACTCGCCTGACCTTAACCCCATAGAAAATATATGGGGTATTGTGAAGAGGAAGATGCGATATGCCAGACCCAACAATGCAGAAGAGCTGAAGGCCACTATCAGAGCAACCTGGGCTCTTATAACACCTGAGCGGTGCCACAGACTGATCGACTCCATGCCACGCCGCATTGCTGCAGTAATTCAGGCAAAAGGAGCCCCAATTAAGTATTGAGTGCTGTACATGCTCATACTTTTCATGTTCATACTTTTCAGTTGGCCAAGATTTCTAAAAGTCCTTTCTTTGTATTGGTCTTAAGTAATATTCTAATTTTCTGAGATACTGAATTTGGGATTTTCCTTAATTGTCAGTTATAATCATCTCAAATGAAAAGAAATAAACATTTGAAATATATCAGTCTGTGTGTAATGAATGAATATAATATACAAGTTTCACGTTTTGAATGGAATTAGTGAAATAAATCAACTTTTTGATGATATTCTAATTATATGACCAGCACCTGTATAATGAACTCTAGCTTTCAGCCAAGTTTCCTGTATACACATTACATCTGGCTTTTCTTCTAATTCATTTATGAAATGCTTAAATTCCTGACCATTAGCCACTAAATTTCTAGCATTCCATTGTAAAAGGATTACCATTAATATTAACCAACTCATGATGTTTCTTGGCTTGACTGATTAGCAAGGTTCTCCCTCACTTCCTCCCATGTCAGTCCTACTAATCCTAGATGATTTATTGCAGCTTTTACCACCAGCTGTATTTTGTCATTTTTAGATTTTACTTCTGCAGTACTATTAATCACTCCTGCTATGAACGTTACCAGATCTTTTTTTTTTTTTTTTTTTTTTTTTTTTTCTTCCACATACACTCTGTCTTCTGTTCCTTGTTGTTGCTCTGGCACTCCCATATCTTCTAACTCATTCGTATTATTTTCCCCTCTCTTACCACTTTAACAGCATCTGCATAGGTTATCCTTCTTTCCACTCTTATCTTTTGAATTTTGGTCTCCCTTCTCCCTTTCACATCCACCATATGCCACATTATGTGCTCCTCCACAGCTGCAACACTTTGGTGGAATCCCTATTCCACATTTTCCATATTCATGGTCCCTCTCCGGTATCTCTTGTTCTTCTTTACTTCCTGTACCATTATCATTCTCATTTCTGACTCTTTTATTCCCTTTATCTTTTTTATCACTCATCCGACTCTTCTTATCCCCCCATTCTTCATCTCCCCCTTCATTATAATCCATACTTTCCCACCTACCTATCTCTGATTCATTCGCGGAGCAGTCGTGCTCAACCGCCTTCAGCTTCAGATGAATGTATTTATCCGTTATTTCCAATTTTACAGAACTCCAAATCAGCTACTTTAGTTTGTTAGTTTGTTTGTTTGTATTCACCACCTCGCGCACCACCGACCCTCTCCCCTCTCCTTGCACTTGACCCACTTACCCACCACATGACTCCCAGCTCTCTCTCCTGTCACAGACCTCGTTAAACCACGCCCACTCTGCCACACAAACAACCTTCTTTCTCTTGCCATGTGCCATTCTCTGGTGGAAAAAAGCAGTTGTGGAAAATTACTATTATCAGTCTCTTTATCAAAATTTTCCATTGCCAGTCTATAATCCTGAGTCTCAATTATCGGAGTCAACACATTTTTTGCCAGTCTGACAGATTAAATTCAATTTTAAAGCTTAATTCTCAGGGTTAATCCATTCTTTGTTGACTCATAAATGCCCAATCTTTACAATGTTTACTGCCCACATGCTTTTCTAAGAGTGTCCGATTTAAGAGCATCCACATCTAGAGCAGAATTAAAGAAAAAGTGGCAGAATTAAAGAAAAAGAGTGTCACTTTCTCCCCATAAGAACTTAAAAAGGGTCCATGATTTAAAAAGTGATCTGTAAAAAAGACTCAGTCCAGACAAATCCAGTTTATTAAGATTCATCAAGAACAGGTGACGATCTAATGTTTCCTGCTCTTCTCAGGAGGAAACATGCAACTTCAGCCCAGCTCACATCCATGCCATAAAGTAGTCTCTGTGCTGTCTGGATCCTAAAAGCCTTTAGTCTCGATTTGATGTCAATCAGTCCCTGGCCTCCTTCTTGTCTGAGTAAATATAGCACAGCAGCCTTCAACCAATGCTGTCCAGACCAGAAAAAATCTACTAGCCACTTCTGTATTTTTCTCACCAGATCTTCAGGAGGTTCTAGTATCATCATTTTGTGCCATAATAATGAAGCAACCAGGTTATTACATACCAGAACCCTCCCCCTATAGGATAGCTGGGGTAGCACCCAGTTCCAGCGAGACACCCGAGCACACAATTTCTCCACATGGCCCTCCCAGTTTTTTTGCCTATACTGTTCTGTCCCTATAAAAACCCCTAGATATTTAAAACCTGTTCTCCCCCACTGTAACCCGTATTGGACCTTTAGAAATCCTTCCACACCATAAAGCATCACTTTTGCTCCAGTTGACTACAGCTGATGAGGCTTTACCATAACAATCTAAAGTCCACTTGAGTACCTGAATATCACTTTGTTCTCTTATTATGATTGTGATATCATCAGCATATGCAGATAATTGAGTGGAGCAATTCATGGTATTAACCTGTAAACCCATTAGTTCCCTTCTCATTTTACATAGCAACCGTTCAATTACAATACTATATAATTGTCTTGAAATTGGGCAACCTTGTCTGATACCTCTTCTCACATTTATAGGGATGCTTAACCCACCACCCAATTTAATCATACATGTTGCTTTAGTATATAGAAGCTTGATCATGGAAATAAATCTTTTCCCAAAACCAAAAGCATAAGGGTGTCAAACAGAAAAACATGATCAACCCTATTCAAAGATTTTTCTTGATCTAAAGATAAAAGGCCCATATTAACATCATTGCAATGGGCAAAATCAAAAACATCCCTAATTAAATGAAGATTATCTGTAATGAATCGATTTTTAACACAATATGACTGATCTTTATGTATAATTTCATGCAAGACATTATTTAATCTATTTGCTAAAACCTTCGAAGAAATTGTATAATCTGTGCACAAAATAGCGACAGGTCTCCAATTCTTTAGGAGTGTTAAATCCCTTTTTTTGGGAGCAATGACAGAACAGCACGTTTACAACTGGTTGGAAGAATTTCTTCATGTCAACATTTTTGAAACACTTTAAGTCATGACCTATAATTGACCAAAAAGTCTTGTAAAATTCAGCTGGTAGTCCATCCAATCCAGGACTACGGCCTGAAGACATACCCATCACAGCTAGAGAAACTTCCTCAAAGGAGATATCAGTGTCTAAAGACTTTTTTTTTTTTTTTTCAAATAAAACAGGTAAATCTTTTAACAGTTCACTTCTACAATGTTTATCTGAGCTTTCAGCAGTGTACAATTTAGAATAAAAGTCAATAGCGATTCTTCGCATCTCCACTAGGTCTGATGTGACATGTTCATTATTGTCCTTCAGCTAAAGCATTTGTTTCTGCTGACCCACTTTACACTCTAGGTTAAAAAAGTAAGAAGTAGGAGCGTCTGTGTTGTAGCGTCTGCACAGGATCAGATGAGCAAGTCAACTATAAACTTCGTTAAAATGTTACCTTCTTGATCTTTTGTTTGTAAATCTCACATTGGCTCCGGCCTGGCTGACATTAACAGCTCACTTGACACATTTTATGGCCATGTCAATGGATCCACGAATCTCTCCCTTGTGACTTCAAACGATCGCGTTAAACTCAGATCGAATTACGGCAAGCCATGCGGCCGCATTCCAGACGTCGTCAAACTCCAATACACGTACGCGCACACACAGAGGAACATACCAGGACTCTCTTCAAGTCACATTCATTAAAATATGATTAAAATGTAATCTTGTGAACCTGTATTTCAGTTTAATCATGTATTTAATATTAAGTTACGATTATAATTGTGTGAATTGTACCCCAAACCTTTATATGCGAGTGTAAGACTGTATCTATGTCTTTATATCTTTTTCACCCGGCCATGTTTAGGCTTGAATGAACCCTCTCAGGATGCTTTAATTAACTATGTATGTTCTGTTATGATACCATGCATTAGTCTATTTATAAGGTCTTTTGGAGTAAAAGTTACCAATTCTGAAACCATCATAAATTATGCAAATTGAGCCACAAGACAAAGAGAACTTTTCCCTCCTCAGAATCCACGCTGGACATTGGCTGTTCACCCAAGGATGCGGTTTGGCTTGTTTGTCCTTAAAAGACAACCACACGCACATTCCTTTGTCTCTCGTTTTTCTCTCGATTGTCCCTCGCCATCTCACGCACGTCTCTTCCGGACGTCTAGGCGACCACGCTCCCATCACGCGCTCCTCTCCTTTTTCGGGACGACTACCTTCAGCGAAGCAAACTTTCAAGTTCTCAGTTCAAACTTCCCACGAAGACGGAAGAAGCCAACGAACCGCAGCCACGGAATCATGTATCTTTTGAAACTCAGCACGCAAACTCATGCAAGTACCGCTTATATCTATCTTTGATGCGCTAAGTTAAACGACCTAACCAAGTGAGACTGATTCTTTGCTGGCTCTTAAGGACTGTAAGTTTCGCTACTCTTTGTCTTCTCTCTTTTCTTGTCTTTACTTTTGCTTTTGTATATATGTGGATTCTTTGTGTATATTTAGCCGTATAGCCTATGTATTCGTAGTTTCATATATTAAATCCATTATATTCATGCTTGATTGTCTCTGTTGCTCATTCAGAAAATCAAGTCACTTCTGCATTTAGATTCTGCAAACTGCTTTACGCTTTAATGCTAAAATAGGAAATTATTTCCTGTGGCCAGAGAAATAATCTCCTTTTATAATAGTCGATAAAGAAAACTGATAGTTTGCTGGACAAACTAGACCAGTCTTTCTAAATGAACTATTAAACTAGAACTAATCCTGAACCATATATGTAATTAATTATAATCCCTTGTAATTAATTCACAATATATGTGCATAATTCCCTTTTTGGTCGATTTATATTATAATTGATCATAACGCGTTTATATATATATATATATATATATATATAATATTTCACCCATAATTTGAGCTAATTAATTAATTAAATACCTGTAATTCGTTACAATGTCCTTAAAGTTTAAATAGCGGCTTCTTATAAGAGCCCCTTTAACTTTTTCATCCAGTTTTGAGCTTAGATGGTTTTTCTTTTTAGTCCAAAAGTCTTTCAAATTAACATCATCATTAACAGTCATATTCATTTCAGTATCAGCAATTTCTGTTTCCAGACATTTTACAGTATTTTTCAGTCATACAGAGGAATAAGCAGTATAATTTTGAGAGAAATCTCTTGTGCACTTTTCCAACTTCCACTGAATAATGTTTTCAAAATGACTCTGTTCTGTTTGCCATGCCTCCCAACAACACTCAAAATCTTCACAAAAAGTTGTATCCTCTAAAAGTTTAGTATTCAAATGCCAATAGTAGCTCTTATGTATACTTTTAGACAAGGTAAACCCAACTGTAATATGCTTGTGATCAGAAAGAATATTAGGTATAACTCTATTTTTCAGGTTACAAGACATATAAAAACGGTCCAACCGTGCAGCAGAAATCCTCTCATTATTGACTTTCACCCATGTATATTGTTTTGTAGAAAGGTTATGTTCTCTCCATACATCAGAGAGACTGAGCCTTTTTAAAACACCAGCTAAACAGGAGGCTGACTGAGCATGAGGTTCTTCCCCATTTCTGTCTAAAATAAAATCAAGAGTGCAGTTCCAATCCCCTCCTACAACAATGAAAAAGTCATCACTTTCTTCTTTAACTATGTTTTCTAACTTAGCAAAGAATAATTTTATTTCCGCTTTAACATTAGGAGCATAAATATTTACAAACAGTAAATTGAAATTACTGATTTCAGCCAATTTACAATTAAAAACCTTCCTGGTACTACTTCATATTTCGATTAAAATTTTGACATTAAATGTAGGAGAAAAAAGAACAGCAACACCAGCATTTAAATTAGTACCATGACTGAGAACATGCTCTCCCTTCCACCATAGACCCCAGTTAACTTCATTACTGCAAGTGCTATGAGTTTCTTGCAAAAAAGTAACACTCAAGCCTTTCAAAACAATAATTTGTGAAAGTAACTCATTCTTTCTCCCTTCCCTCAACCCATTAATATTAAGAGATCCCACCCTCAAGACCTCTATAAGGAAAAGAGAAAAAGAAAAGAAAAGAAAACAGAACAGATGAAAGGAAGAGTTATCAGCCATAATGATTATTTAGATTTTTCCCTCGCTTCTCCTAGCCTTTTACCTGATTTAACAGAAGTTAAATGCTTTTTGAGACAGTATCTGGAGAAAATTCATCTAGCTGCTAACCTTCCTAGCCCACATTACTGAAGCAATGAACTTTTCTGTATCTGGAAAGAAATCACTTATCTCAACACCTGCTTTACCTTTTGTTTGATCTAGAAAAGAACTGATTTGCTCAACACTATACAAATCTTTCTCAACCTCTTTAGTTATATCATGCCACTCATCATCTTTCATTCCATCATCAGTGTACTGTGATAAACACTCGTCAGCCATATTCTCTTCAGAGCCAGCTACCTGTACAGCATCACTACTCACACCTATGTCATCTGCATCACTCAGATCATTATCAACCCCAGTACTCACAACTTTATCAGGTAAATGACTACATCCAGGTTGCTCCACACAGCCAGCATTATTAACATTAGAGTTACTCACCTCCTTTTGTCCCTTCACTTCCTCTGTAGCTCCGTTATCCTGTCCTTCGGTTCTCTGCATTTCTGTGATTATTTACATGATGATCATTGTTGTTATCATTGGCGTGAGATGTAGAAGCGTAAACCATGAAAGAGCTCTCTCCGTGAGTAAAGCCGGGGGCACACTGTGCGATTTTATAATAGTCCTTTACGATGGTTGCTTGTCAGACTGTACGAGCATGATCCTCATGTCACACTGTGGGATCTCAGCTGTCATTTATGTCAGACTGTACGACAGGCAAGACGCGTTAAAAACGGATGCGCGCATGAAAACTTGTCCGGAGTTTTACATCATCAACCCACACACGTTTGGTGACATTGAGCTGCATTACACGCGGGACTGAAATGGTGGAAAACAAAGATGTCTCTATCGTTAATTTTGACCACGGCTTGTCTTGAAAAACGAAGACAATTTGATGTTTGTCGTAGAATAAGTCACACTGGAGGATTGTGCTCCAAATCTTCTGACACTGCCAGAATTTCGTCGGAGGTAAATTTTGATCGCAACGGACATTAATCGGCTGTCTGTGAACATGTCAAACTAGCGATCAAAGACGACAGATTTTAGGCTAGGATTATAGGAATCTTTTAGGATTTGCAAAATTTGTCTCAGATGATCAAATCGTGGCCAAAATTGCACAGTGTGAACCAGCCTTAACACGGAAAGAAACCTCCAGAGTCCACACCGGAGAGCTAAGAAACATATAAACCTGTCGCCTAAAGGAAAGCACGTGCTTTAAAGCACTGTCTTTACATCCTAGCGGGACGCTTTAACAGGGCTCGCTATCTTACCGAATCTTAACAGTTTTTTAACAATGGCTTCATTAGAAATGAACGAAGGGACATTGGTGCTGCTCTTCTCTCTAGTAATATGGCACATAGTCTTAGAGCTGAAACATGACAAACTGGGGTCCAGGTCAGGAAGCAGACATACTGGCTAAACCAATCGTCTGCTAGCTGCCTCACGTTACAGAAGTCAGATAATTCCCAACACATAGAAACTCTTACACCTAGATATTATCACATAGAGACTGTGTCTGTACCCCAAATTAGTAAAAACAAAAAACTTCCAAACCCATTTAATGGTAAAAATTTAATTGATGTTTAACAAATAAAAAATAGAGATAATACTGATAAACAAATGATAAAGCTTGGGTTGTTAAATATTAGATCCCTTTCTTCAAAAGCACTTATTGTAAATGATATTATCACAGACAATAATCTGGATTTGCTGTGTTTGACAGAAACTTGGCTAAAATCAGATGATTACATTACTTTAAATGAGTCTAGCCCTCAAGGTTATTATTATCGACACAATCCTCGTCAGAAAGGCAAAGGGGGAGGTGTTGCTGTAATTTATAGTAATATTTGCAGTATTAGTCAAAAGTCTTTCAAATATAATTCCTTCGAAGTGATGGTACTTTATGTAACATTATGTAAGTTGACATTTGTGCTGGCTACTGTATACAGGCCACCAGGACACCATACAGACTTTATCAAAGAATTTGCTGATTTTCTATCAGAGTTAGTACTAGCTGCAGATAAAGTCCTTGTTGTTGGTGATTTTAATATCCATGTAGATAATGAAAAAGACGCATTAGGATTAGCATTTACAGACATTCTAAACTCTATTGGAGTTAGACAACATGTGTCAGGACCTACTCATTGTCGTAATCATACTTTAGATCTAATATTGTCACATGGAATCGATATTGATGCCGTTGAAATTCTGCAGCAGAGCGACGACATCTCAGATCATTATCTAGTCTCGTGTATACTACATTTAGTCAAGGCTAAACATTAGACTCAGTTGCTCCTTTGCGTTTAAAAAAGATTAAGGAAATTAATCCAATGCCGTGGTACAATGAGCACACTCAGGCCCTAAAGGTAGCAGCCAGAAAAATGGAGCACAGCTGGAAGAAAACAAAACTAGAAGTTTTTCGCATTTCGTGGAGAGAGAGAATGATTGAGTACAGAAAGGCCTTAAAATCTGCTAGATCTGCCTATTTTTCAAAACTTTTAGAAGAAAATAAACACAACCCTAGGTATTTATTTGATACAGTGGCTAAATTAACAAGAAATAAAGCTTCAACTTCTGATGTTTCCAAAGAGCACAGCAGTAATGACTTTATAAACTTCTTTACTTGCAAGATTGACAATATTAGAGAGAAAATTATAACCATGCAACCGTCTACTACAGTATCGCGTCAGACAGTGCATTGTAGTGTCCCTGAGGAAAAATTCTATTAATTTACTGCTTTAGGAGAGGAAGAATTGTCTAAACTTGTTAAATCATCAAAATCAACAACATGTACAGTGGGTACGGAAAGCATTCAGACCCCCTCTTTGTTATATTGCAGCCATTTGCTAAAATCATTTAAGTTCATTTTTTTTCCTCATTAATGTACACACAGCACCCCATATTGACAGAAAAACACAGAATTGTTGACATTTTTGCAGATTTATTAAAAAAGAAAAACTGAAATATCACATGGTCCTAAGTATTCAGACCCTTTGCTGTGACACTCATATATTTAACTCAGGTGCTGTTCATTTCTTCTGATCATCCTTGAGATGGTTCTACACCTTCATTTGAGTCCAGCTGTGTTTGATTATACTGATTGGACTTGATTAGGAAAGCCACACACCTGTCTATATAAGACCTTACAGCTCACAGTGCATGTCAGAGCAAATGAGAATCATGAGGTCAAATGAACTGCCTGAAATGCTCAGAGACAGAATTGCGGCAAGGCACAGATCTGGCCAAGGTTACAAAATTTTTTTTGCTGCACTTAAGGTTCCTAAGAGCACAGTGGCCTCCATAATCCTTAAATGGAAGACATTTGGGACGACCAGAACCCTTCCTAGAGCTGGCCGTCCGGTCAAACTGAGCTATCGGGGGAGAAGAGCCTTGGTGAGAGAGGTAAAGAAGAACCCAAAGATCACTGTGGCTGAGCTCCAGAGATGCAGTCAGGAGATGGGAGAAAGTTGTAGAAAGTCAACCATCACTGCAGCCCTCCACCAGTCGGGGCTTTATGGCAGAGTGGCCTGACGGAAGCCTCTCCTCAGTGCAAGACACGTGAAAGACTGCATGGAGGACTCCAAGATAGTGAGAAATAAGATTCTCTGGTCTGATGAGACCAAGATAGAACTTTTTGGCCTTAATTCTAAGCGGTATGTGTGGAGAAAACCAGGCACTGCTCATCACCTGTCCAATACAGTCCCAACAGTGGTGGCAGCATCATGCTGTGTGGGTGTTTTTCAGCTGCAGTGACAGGACGACTGGTTGCAATCGAGGGAAAGATGAATGCGGCCAAGTACAGGGATATCCTGGACGAAAACCTTCTCCAGAGTGCTCAGGACCTCAGACTGGGCCGAAGGTTTACCTACCAACAAGACAATGACCCTAAGCACACAGCTAAAATAACAAAGGAGTGGCTTCACAACAACTCCGTGACTGTTCTTGAATGGCCCAGCCAGAGCCCTGACTTAAACCCAATTGAGCATCTCTGGAGAGACCTAAAAATGGCTGTCCACCAACGTTTACCATCCAACCTGACAGAACTGGAGAGGATCTGCAAGGAGGAATGGCAGGTGTGAAAAGCTTGTTGCATCTTTCCCAAAAAGACTCATGGCTGTATTAGATCAAAAAGGTGATTCTACTAAATACTGAGCAAAGGGTCTGAATACTTAGGACCATGTGATATTTCAGTTTTTCTTTTTCAATAAATCTGCAAAAATGTCAACAATTCTGTGTTTTTCTGTCAATATGGGGTGCTGTGTGTACATTGAGGAAAAAAAATGAACTTAATGTCTGAATACTTTCCGTACCCACTGTATGTTAGACCCTATACCGACTAAGCTATTGAAAGAGATGCTTTCAGAAGTCATAGATCCTCTTCTTAATATCGTTAATTCATCTTTATCACTAGGATACGTACCAAAAACTTTTAAGCTGGCTATTATTAAACCTCTTATTAAAAAACCACAACTTGATCCTAAAGAATTAGTCAATTACAGGCCAATCTCAAATTTCACTATTCTGTCAGAAATACTAGAAAAGGCAGTATCATCACAACTATGTTCCTTTTTAGAAAGAAATAGTATCTGTGAGGATTTCCAGTCAGGATTTAGACCGTACCATGGTACTGAGACTGCTCTCATTAGATTTACTAATGATTTGCTCTTATCATCAGATCGTGGTTGTATCTCTCTATTAGTGTTACTGGATCTTAGTGCTGCATTTGACACTATTGATCACAATATTCTTTTAAATAGACTCGAAAATTATGTTGGCATTAGTGGAATTGCACTGTCATGGTTCAAATCATACTTATCTGACCGTTATCAGTTTGTAGTAGCAAACGAAGAGATGTCATATCGATCACAAGTTCAGTATGGAGTACCGCAAGGCTCAGTACTAGGACCGTTGCTGTTCACTCTGTACATGCTACCCTTGGGAGATATCATTAGGAAGCATGGCGCTAGTTTTCACTGTTACACTGATGATACTCAGCTCTATATTTCTTCGCGCCCTGACGAAACTTACCAATTCACAAAATTAACGGAATGCATAGCTGATATAAAAAATTGGATGACCAGTAATTTCCTACTACTAAATTCAGAAAAAACAGAGATTCTAATTTTTGGACCAAAAACTTCTTCACGTAATAACCTAGAATACTGTCTAACACTTGATGGCTGCTCTGTTAAGTCTTCGTCGTCAGTTAGGAACCTGGGTGTGCTCTTTGATACCAATCTTTCATTTGAAGGCCATGTTTCTAGCATCTGTAAAACCGCATTCTTCCATCTTAAAAATATATCTAAACTACGACATATGCTCTCAATGACAAATGCAGAACAGTTAGTTCATGCGTTCATGACCTCAAGGCTAGATTACGGTAACGCTCTACTGGGTGGTTGTTCCGCTCGCCTGTTAAACAAACTACAGCTCGTACAAAATGCAGCAGCTAGAGTTCTTACTAGAACTAGGAAGTATGACCATATTAGCCCAGTTCTGTCAACACTGCATTGGCTTTCTGTTAAACATCGTATAGATTATAAAATCTTGCTAATTACTTACAAAGCACTAAATGGTTTAGCTCCCCAGTACCTGAGCGAGCTCTTAATGCATTGTAGTCCTTCACGTCTATTGCGATCTCAGAATTCAGGGCAGCTGATAATACCTAGAATATCAAAATCAACTGCAGGTGGTAGATCCTTCTCCTATTTGGCACCTAAACTCTGGAACAATCTTCCTAGCATTGTTCAGGAAGCAGACACACTCTGTCAGTTTAAATCTAGACTAAAAACGCATCTCTTTAACCTGGCATACACATAACACATTATCAATTTATTTTTTTCAAATCCGTTAAAGGATTATTAGGCTGCATAAATTAGGTCAGCCGGAACCGGGAACACTTCCTATAACACCAGATGTACTCATTACATCAGAAGAAGAATGGCATCTACGCTAATATTAGTCTTTCTGTTTATCCCGAGGTTTACCGTAGTCAACCGGATCCGGGCCGTATCCAGGTGAGAGTGAGGACCTACACCTTGACACGACCACAACGCACCCCTGAATTGTCAGCAGAGATTAAGTCAACTAGTTCATCCATTGTGAAGGCCTCAACGACACAACAACAAACCGTCCATACCGGCGTGATGAATACGATCCTCAA
The DNA here is from genome assembly GCF_019924925.1 of Ctenopharyngodon idella. Lineage (NCBI taxonomy): Eukaryota > Metazoa > Chordata > Actinopteri > Cypriniformes > Xenocyprididae > Ctenopharyngodon > Ctenopharyngodon idella. Next base: position 10,877,449 of record NC_067231.1, read on the forward strand.
CTGGATTGAACTAGAATAAATACTTTGAATGTTGCGATCCTATCGGACTTATGATAGCTACCTGAATCGTAACAAAGCACTGTTTGCCAGAGGAGAACTGGCCCCCCGACTAAGCCTGGTTTCTCCCAAGGTTTTTTTCTCCATTTTAACACCTATTTGCCACCTGTTTGCCACCTGATGTCACCTGTTGGAGTTTGGGTTCCTTGCCGCTGTCGCCTTTGGCTTGCTTAGTTGGGGACACTTGACATTTGACATTTGATATTCAACAGTGCTTTGCATCTACCTACATTGACAGCATTTTCTTTAAGAGCTGCTGTGCAGCCAAAATTATATACCAGTTATCACTGTAAAGCTGCTTTGACACAATCTGCATTGTAAAAAGCACTATATAAATAAAGGTGACTTGACTTGACTAGTGTCATGTCTCTGCACTTTAAACGGAGACCAAACTTTGAATAGATTCCGATAGAAAATGGGTAATTTAGACAAGTCCATCATCTGTGGATTTAACAAAAATAAGGACCTCTCAAAGTTCAGGCCTCTGAATCCTCGCAAAATGGCACAGGCAGCAAACTTCCAGCTTGAATCTAATGGATCAGTCAATAATCTTTGAATAAACTGAATCCTGACGGCCGCTATTCTGCTCTGTACATGCATTTGACCATGTCGTCCTCCTTCCTTGGGTAGGTACAGAATAGACTTTTGTACCCAATGCATCTTGTTCCAGAAAAAGTCAATTAAAATTGATTGCAATCTTGGCAGCAGATCTTGTGGAGGATCCACACAAATTAATCAATGCCAAAGAGCAGATACAATTAGATTGTTGATGATCAGTACTCGTCCTTTATACAACACTCCAAACACTCCCAAAAATTTAAAACCCTCTTTAGTCCAAGATAACCCTTCTGGGAGCTTTGGCTCTCCATTGAGCCAGTTTCCAACCAATACTGCTTCACTCTTGGACCAATTTACTTTTGTGGCAGAAATGTTTTTAAAAATCATTCAGAATATCCAACAAAATATTTACATCTCCCTGTTGATTAATTAAAACAACAACATCATCAGCATATGCAGAGAGTTTAAATACATTTGCACAATTTGGAATTGATAGTCCACATAGCTTTATTCTTATTTTGATTAAGAGTGGTTCTATAGCCAAAGTATATAACATCCCAGATAAGGCACAACCTTGCCTAATACCTCTGGAGACCTTAAAAGGGCCACATAATTCCCCATTAATTTTAAAAACACTTTCAACCTCATTATACAAAACTTTTAACATAGACACAAAGTCATTATTAAAACCAAAAGCTATTAATGTGTTCCACAAATATGTGTACTCTACCCTATCGAAAGCTTTTTCTTGATCGATAGACACAAGGCCAAAATTCAAATTAAGATTTTTACCAATATCTAAGAAATCTCTGATAAAAGAGATATTATCAAATATTCGCCTCCATGGAACACAGTAAGTTTGGTCAGGATGAATGACATGACTGAGGTCTTCACTCAACCTGTTAGCCAGGACTGTGGAAAGTAATTTATAATTAGTACACAACAAACTGACAGGCCTCCAGTTTTTGATATCGTTTAGGTCACCTTTCTTGGGCAATAACGTAAGCGCTGCTCTCCTGCAACTTAAAGGTAATTGCCCATTTGCCAAACTTTCATTGAGCACTTGCAATAAATCTGTGCTCACCTCTGCCCAAAAAGTCTTATTAAAATTCAATCAGAAGCCCATCAATACATCAATACACTTTATTACATTCCATGCTCTGAAGTGCCATTTGTAATTCCTCTAAGGTAACAACCTTACTAAGGTTGTAACAACCTTACTAAGTTCAAAATTAAGGTCTTGAGATACTTGAGGCAAATTTCCAAAAAAAAAAAAAAAAAAAAAACACATGTCTGATTCATCAAAATTTAACTCACTCTCATATAGTTTTTGATAAAAAATCAACTGCCCAATTTCTGATTTCAGAAGGGTCCGATAACAAAACCCCAGTATCAGAATGTAAATTGTGTATGAACCTCTTTTGCCCATTCTTTTTTCTAAATTAAAGAAAAATTTTGAAGGTGCATCCATCAATTCAATATTTTGAAATCTTGAGCTGACCAAAGCTCCTTGTGTAATCAAATCCAATAAATTATTTAAAGAATTTTTTTTCCCCTGTTACTTCTTTCAAGGTTTCCACTGATTCCCATCGGTCATTATTCAAAAGTTGCCCCAGCTTCACAATGCCATGTCTTTGTAAACATGCACGGACGCTTACAGATGACAAAAGTCTTGTCTGAATCACAGGATTAAAAAACGTCTCGGGTTACTTGTGTAACCCTGGTTCCCTGAATAGGGAACGAGACGCTACGTCATATGACATTATGGAACCTTCTGCGTGATTGCGTCGTGAAGCACTCTTGTATCTAACCAATGATGAGACGAGACGTCAGAGGCGGGTGACGTCACGGACCAGGAAACTATAAAGCATACCCAGAACAAAGAACGCTAGCTTCTGGATTATGGCTGAAGCAAGACGCTCACAGGTATGCCAGGGATACGGCAATGCGACGTAGCGTCTCGTTCCCTATTCAGGGAACCAGGGTTACACAAGTAACCCGAGACGTTCCCTTTCATGGGAACTGTCGACGCTACGTCATATGACGTTATGGGAACACTGTCCCAACTACGCCGTAGAACCAAGTACCTGTCTGTTATCTTGTAGACAGAACTGACGACCCCGGAGTGGAGCCTATATCCAGGTTATAGAACCTAATAAATGTGTGCTGGGATGACCATCCAGCTGAATCACATGTGTCATTAATGGATACTCCTGACATTAAGGCCTTTGAGGCCGCCGTACCCCTGGTAGAGTGGACACGGACAGCTAATGGAGATGGCTGTCCGGCCGCCTCATAAGCAAGTGAGATAGCCTCGACCACCCACTTGCTCATTCTCTGCTTAGATGCTGGGCCTCCTTTCTTAGGAGACCCGTAACACACAAACAATTGATCTTTTTTACGCCAGCTCTGTGGACATATGCATCTAAAGCCCTCACTGGGCAGAGCAGATTGAGTTTCTCCTGATCCGAAGTCTCGAAGGGAGGAGGATAGAAGGCCTGGAGCACAATAGGACCTGGGACATTGGTGGGGACCTTCGGCACATAGCCAGGTCTAGCATGAAGGAATGCCTTCACCATTCCTGGGGCAAATTCCAGGTAAGATGGAGCAACTGAAAGTGCTTGTAAGTCTCCTATCCTTTTCAGGGAAGTGATAGCAAGTAAGAAGATAGTTTTTAGAGTGAGGAACTCGGCTAACCCTTGCAATACCACGGCCAAGTCCCAGGCCGGAACCCTTGTGCGCACTGGCGGCCTCAACCTCAGTGTACCACGGAGGAAGCGTGTGACGAGGGGGTCTCGTCCTACCGAGGAATCCCCCTCAAGAGGAGCATGATAGGCCGAGATAGCCGCAACATAGACCTTTAAGGTTGAAGGAGATAAACCCTCCGAGAATTTTTCTTGGAGGAATCTTAGCACGAAACTTATAGAAGAGTGGACAGGGTCCGTATTATTTCGTCTACACCAAGTAGAAAATAAATTCCATTTATAGGAATACAAGGGTGAGGAGTTTCTCTGAAACTTCCTCTAGTGGTTCGAAGGGAGCCTCAGCTAACCCTTCTAATACCACCGGAGTCCTTGTACGTACTGAAGGCCTCAGCCTCAGAGTACCACGGAGGAAGCGTATAAAAAAGGGGGGTCTCGACCTACCGAGGAATCCCCCAGAGGAGCATGGCCGAAATGGTCGCAACATAAACCTTCAAGGTTGAAGGGAATAAAAACATCCGAGAACTTGTCTTGGAGAAATTGAAGCACAAGGCTAATAGAAGAGTGGATAGGGTCCACATTGCTTTGTCTACACCAAGTAGAGAACAGTTTTCATTTATACGCATACAACTTCCTCATGGAGGGAGCTCTGGAGTGGAGTATGGTCTCCACAACCTCAGTTGGGAGACCAGCATCTATGAGCCTGGCCCCCTCAGAGGCCAGGCCCACAGTCTCCGTAGTTCTGGGCGTGGATGAATTATCATGCCGCCCGCTTGAGACAGGAGGTCCTGCCTGAGAGGAAGCTCCATCAGGGAGCCATCTAGAAGTGACACTAGGTCTGAGAACCATATTTTGATTGGCCAGTAGGGGGCTATCAATATTAGACTGACCCCTTCCTGGCGTACTTTCTCCAGAACTCCCGGGAGCAGAGCGAACGGGGAAATGCATACAGACGCAGCCTCGGCCACGTCTATACCATGGCATCCAGACCTAGTGGTGCTGGATGAGATAGGGAGAACCACAGTGGACACTGGGTTGATTCCCCTGAAGCAAATAGGTCGACTTCCGCTCGACCAAAGTTTTCCAAAGTGAGCTCCACCACCTCAGGGTGGAGTCTCCATTCCCCGGGCCTCGGCCCCTGCCTCGACAGGGCGTCTGCTCCCACGTTTGATGCCCTGGGATGTAAGCTGCTCTCAGTGAGAGGAGCTTCCCATGGGCCCACAGGAGGATCCAACGGGCCAATTGCATAGTTGGCGAGACCGCAGACCCCCTTGATGGTTGATATGAGACCACCGACATGTTGTCCGTGCGGACCAACATGTGATAGGCCCTCAGGTCTGGGAGGAAGTATTTTACTGCAAGAAATACCGCCATCATTTCCAGCCGATTTATGTGCCAGGAACTCTGATGGTCCTCCCAGAGACCCTGAGCTGAGCGACCACTCATGATCGCCCCCCAGCCCGTGAGGGAAGCATCCGTCGTAAGCATTACGCGACGACAAGGAACCACCAACACAGGTACTTGGGACAGGAACCAAGGCTTTTTCCACACGACCAGAGCACGAAGACCTCGCCGCGTGACTTTGATCATGCAAAAAGGATTTCCCCTCGGAGAAAACCCCTTGGTCCTGAGCCACCACTGCAAGGGTCTCATGTGCAGCAGGCCAAAAGGTATCCCGTTGGACGCAGCTGCCATGAGACCCAACAGTCTTTGAAACTGTTTAACAGTGAGTGACTGGCCTAGTTTCACCCCATTCACGGCATTAAGAATGGAACTCACACGAGCAGGAGACAGATGTGCCTGCATCGTGGTGGAGTCCCAAACTACCCCTAAGTAGTTGGTAATTTGAGCCGGAACCAGCACACTTTTCTTGGCATTGAGCCTCAGCACAAGCCTCTTCATGTGTGACAGAACAACATCTCGATGTTGAACTGCCAGATGTTCTGTTTGAGCTATAATCAACCAGTCGTCAATATAGTTCAGTACGCGGATGCCCTGGAGTCTCAGTGGAGCCAGAGCTGCATCCACACACTTCGTAAATGTGCGGGGTGATAAGGCCGAAGGGAAGAACCCTGTACAGGTAAGCTTTGCCCCCGAAAGCAAACCTGAGGAACTTCCTGTGTTGAGGATGGATGGATACATGAAAGTAAGCATCTTTCAGGTCTATCGCAACAAACCAGTCCTCTGACCTGATCTGTGGGATAACCCTCCATCCTTCTTTGGAACAATGAAGCACTGGTTGTAAAACCCTGACAGCTTGCTGGGAGGAGAACCTCTTCTATAGCTCCTTTTTGCAAGAGCGTCATAACCTCCTGTTCCATTACCAGAGACTGCTCGGGGGCCACCACTGTGGGAAGGACCCCAATAAACTGGGGCGGGCGAGACCCGAATTTGTAACCCTTTTCTATTGTGAGCAGCACCCATTTTGAAATATTTGGGAGAAGTTTCCATTCTGCCAGAAAATTTACTAAGGGAACCAGTCTCTCGAGACTGGCCTCTGGTGTTTTTTGAGCACTTAACTCGGTGCCCTGAAACGGCGAACCGGCAAGGAACAGCCGAATCAAGTGATGACCGGCCGTCCTCGGAGGATCAGTGAACAGGTTGAATATATTTAGAATACAAAAAAATTTTTTTAGCTCGTAATAATTCGCAAGGTATTTTAGGGAAAGAGAGAAAGGGAAACTCCCGTCTACTCAGTTCCCTCCAAATATAAATACATATATATATATATATATATATATATATATATATATATATATATATATATATATATATATATAAAATTACGGACACGTGATCTATGCGCAGCCTCGGCAAACGCGAGACCCGAGCCGTATATTCTCTCTTGCAGACTTAATCTACGCGCTGCCTCGGCAACGCGAGATCCGAGCTATATATTCTTTAACGAAAACTCAATCCACGCGCTGCCTCGGCAAGCGCGAGATCCGAGCCTTGCGTTAGACTTTTATTCCCTCGAGAATAAAGCCAATAGGAGTGGAGCTAAAAAACTCCCGCTAGTGCATGCTTCTCTTCGGGACATTTTTATGAATGAACACTGCTCACTGTCAGTTGTGAGCTGACGTGCATGCTCCACTCCCAGCAAACAACACATAAACCGCATGTATCGCCACTCGCTTTATAATGTAGCACAGGGGGAAACGCGATTCAAACTGCTGTTCACTATTGATTTGTTATAAACGTGTGATTTTTGAAACACGATATGTGTGTGAGGTGGCGAGTCCTCAGATCGATATCACAATATCCACCTCCTCAGAGCTGGACATGTGAAATACCGGTGCCTCAATCCGGGGGAAGAAACCGCAGAGCGTGCTTCCACCTGGGAGACGGCACTGAACCTGGCAGGTAAGGGCAGAGAAAGGGCGGCGCCCGTCTCTAATCCCTCTGTCAGATCCAATTGTGAACCCCACGAATGGAGCCTCCGCTCTGCCTCAGCAGAAGCGGGACCCGATCCGCGGGGAACACAGGAACACAGTGTTCTGAGAGTGAGTTTTTTCGCCATAATACGTGTCTTTTTTATATATAAATATATGGATTGGTGTGAGATACTCTTGTCCTCAGACGAAGAGATTGTGACTTGTTTATGTAATAAGACAAACAACACCAAATAAGACACACGATAACACAGAGCGCTTGCTGAAGACAACAGAAGCTAGCGTTCTTTGTTCTGGGTATGCTTTATAGTTTCCTGGTCCGTGACGTCACCCGCCTCTGACGTCTCGTCTTATCATTGGTTAGATACAAGAGTGCTTCATGACGTAATCACGCAGAAGGTTCCATAACGTCATATGACGTAGCGTCGACAGTTCCCATGAAAGGGAACAACTGTTCCTCTCGTATCCAACTCCCGGATTCATCAATATCTCTTTCCACTTTAAAAACAGTTCTCCAAAAGTGCAACATTGACCGATAAAGAATGTAACCTCAGACAGGTTCACTTTTTCCAGTCCCATAAAAAACAGATGTCTATCTAATTTAAGACCACCTGCTTTTTGTAAAATCATTTTCGCAGTCTGAGTCCAAGCTAAGTCCTCATGATACAGGAATCTCTGTGCTGCTTGTATTCTAAAAGCACAGATCTTACTCCGCACACCCACCAGACCTTGACCTCCCTCATAAATAGGAAGGTAGAGTGCTGCTGCACGAATCCAGTGTTCTCCACTCCAAAAAAAAACTCCACAAATGTCCTCTGTATTTTGCAAATCAGTTCTTCAGGTGGTTCCATTACAATGAGTCTATGCCATAAATTTGAGGCAGCCAGGTTATTTACAACCAGAACTCTTCCTCTGTACGACATTAGAGGTAATATCGATTTCCATTTAAGTCAAGTCAGTCAAGTCAAGTCACCTTTATTTATATAGCGCTTTTTACAATGTAGATTGTGTCAAAGCAGCTTTACATTGATAACTGGTACATTGTTTGGCTGCACAGCAGCTCTTAAAGAATAGTGTCAATGCAGGCAGATCAAAGCACTGTTGAATATCAAATGTCAAGTCAAGTGTCCCCAACTAAGCAAGCCAGAGGCGACAGCGGCAAGGAACCCAAACTCCATCAGGTGACATTAGGTGGCAGACAAGTGGCAAATTGGTGTTAAAATGGAGAAAAAAAACCTTGGGAGAAACCAGGCTTAGTCGGGGTGCCAGTTCTCCTCTGGCCAACAGTGCTTTGTTACAATTCAGGTTGCTATCATAAGTCCGACAGGATCGCAACATTAAAAGTATTTATTTCAGTTCCATCCAATTGAGGATCGTATTCATCACGCCGGTATGGACGGTTGTTGAGGAACTGTGTCGAAGGCTGTCGTGTCGATGAGGCCCTCACAGTGGATGATCTAGTTGACTCAATCTCTGCTGATACGTCAGGGCTGCGTTGTGGTCGTGTCAAGGTGCAGGTCCTTGGTCTCACCTGGATACGGCCCGGATCCGGTTGACTACGGTGAACCTCGGGATAAACAGAAAGACTAATATTAGCGTAGATGCCATTCTTCTTCTGATGTAACGAGTACATCAGGTGTTATAGGAAGTGTTCCCGGTTCCGGCTAACCTAATTTATGCAGCCTAATAATCCTTTAACGGATTTGAAAATATAAATTGGTAATGTGTTATGTGTATGCCAGGTTAAAGAGATGCGTTTTTAGTCTAGATTTAAACTGACAGAGTGTGTCTGCTTCCCGAACAATGCTAGGAAGATTGTTCCAGAGTTTAGGTGCCAAACAGGAGAAGAAAGATCTAAGGATCTTGATTTTGATATTCTAGGTATTATCAGCTGGCCTGAATTCTGAGATCGCAATAGACGTGAAGGACTATAATGAATTAGGAGCTCGCTCAAGCTAAACCATGTAGTGCTTTGTAAGTAATTAGCAAGATTTTAAAATCTATACGATGTTTAACAGGAAGCCAATGCAGTGTTGACAGAACTGGGCTAATATGGTCATACTTCCTGGTTCTAGTAAGAACTCTAGCTGCTGCATTTTGTACGAGCTGTAGTTTATTTATCAGGCGAGCAGAACAACCACCCAGTAGAGCATTACAGTAATCTAGCCTTGAGGTCATGAACGCATGAACTAACTGTTCTGCATTTTTCATTGAGAGCATATGTCGTAGTTTAGATATATTTTTAAGATGGAAGAATGCGGTTTTACAGATGCTAGTAACATGGCCTTCAAATGAAAGATTGGTATCAAAGAGCACACCCAGGTTCCTAACTGACGACGAAGACTTAACAGAGCAGCCATCAAGTGTTAGACAATATTCTAGGTTATTACGTGAAGAAGTTTTTGGTCCAAAAATTAGAATCTCTGTTTTTTTCTGAATTTAGTAGTAGGAAATTACTGGTCATCCAATTTTTTATATCAGCTATGCATTCCGTTAATTTTGTGAATTGGTAAGTTTCGTCAGGGCGCGAAGAAATATAGAGCTGAGTATCATCAGCGTAACAGTGAAAACTAATGCCATGCTTCCTAATGATATCTCCCAAGGGTAGCATGTACAGAGTGAACAGCAACGGTCCTAGTACTGAGCCTTGTGGTACTCCATATTGAACTTGTGATCGATATGACATGTCTTCGTTTACTACAGTAGTAGCAGTCGGGCAGACAGCAGACAGCTTTTCCAGCATTCCCTCCCAATTTTTATTCTAAAATTGTTTATTTCCAAAAAAAAAAAAAAACACACCTAACATTTTAAGCCTATCTCTTTCCCACAGCAATCCACCAGGTAATTTTGGAGGACCTTGCCCACTTTTCCACTGACCAATAATAAGTCCCTCGCTTTTTCCCCAGTTTACCCTTGCTGATGATGCCTTCTCATACTTTCCAATAGTTTCATTTAAAATATTAACATCATTTTGATTTGAAATAAAAACAGTAACATCGTCAACATAAGCTGATATCGAGATTCCATGCATAATGTTTACATCAGGAAAATAAAGTCCACTGAGATCTCTTCTTAGCCTACACAACAGTGGCTCAATAGCAAGTCTATATAATTGTCCAGAAAGTGGACAGCCTTGCCTAATCCCTTTTAATACAGGTATTGGTGCACTCAATCCTCCACCAGCTTTCACAATCACAAAGACTTCAGAATATAGCAGTTGGATATATGATATAAAATTCTTTCCAAAGCCAAAATTTTTCAAAACTTCAAAAAGATATTTATGATTGACTCTATCGGAAGCCTTCTCTTGGTCTAATGAAAGCACACCCAGGTCAACATTATTGAATTGATTAAAATCAATTACATCTCTTAACAAAAAAAGATTATCCATAATTGACCTATTAGGGATACAATACATCTGATCTCTGTGAACTAATAATTCCAAAACATATTTCAGCCTATTTGCTAAACATTTTGATAGTATTTTATAGTCCATACACAGTAAAGAGACAGGTCTCCAGTTCTTTAAAAGGCATAAATCCCCCTTTTTAGGAAGCAAAGAAAGGACTGCTCTTCGACAGCTTGTAGGAAGTAACTTATTCTTTATACACTCTAATAATACTTCATATAAGTCATTTCCTAGTACATTCCAGAAAGTTTGATAAAACTCTGCTGGCAATCCATCAATTTCTGGAGAACGGCCATTTGATAACTGTCTCATTGCCTCAGTATTCTTCTGAAATGTAATTAGTCCATCCAAAGGTTTTTTCTGTTCGTTTGTCAGCTTTGGTAGATCACTCAGCAAATCGGAAACACACTGAGGATCACAAGTCTCAGCATTATACAATTCTGTATAAAAGTTAGCTGCCAGTTTCCTTATTTCTACTGGGTCAGAGGTTATGGCCCTATCAGATGATACATTTGCTTTTGGTGGACACTTTTCTTTTCAAGATTAAAAAAATATGAGGAAGGAGCATCCATGTCTTTAATAGAGCACATTCTTGCCCTTATTAACGCTCCCTTCACTTGTTCTTGTAATAATGAACCAAGTTCTTTCTTTTTATTCAAATGTTCATTTTGTACTTTTCCATCATTATTATTATTGTTCACAAGAATATTCTCCAAAGCTTGTGTATCCCTTTGAAGTTTTTGTAACCTCCCACCACATATGCAAATTTTCAAAAGAAACCTTTTTTAACTTCCAGTCATTCCAAAAAAATTAAAAATTTTCACAAAATCTTGTAATAATTTAATATTAAAATGCCAAAAATAGTTTGGCTTTGAAATTTTCTTCATATTCAAAACAAATAATATCAAATGATGGCCTGAAAACCCAGCAGGTAAAATAGAAACATCCGTAATTTTATTATTCCATTCTTTACCTATAAAATCTATCTAATCTAGCTCCACTAACCCTATTGTTAGATGCTTTAAGCCAGGTATACTGTTTAATTCCTGTATTTCTTCTTCTCCGAATATATATTAATTCAAATTCTTTTAAAATTTTTGACAATACAACACTTGATTCATGATGGAGTTCTTCTCCAATTCTATCAACAATAAAGTCAATAGTGCAATTCCAGTCACCTCCAATGATAGTACAAACATTGTCATCGATTTTCTGAATAGCATTCCTTAACTTTAAAAAGTAGCTTACACGCTCGGGTCCATTACTGGGTGCATATACATTTATCAATACGAACACAGATCCCTCGTATTCCATCTTTACCAGCAATATTCTTCCTTTTACAATTTCTTCTACAGCCAAAATATTGACATTCATTTCTTTAGAAAACAGAATGACTATGCCAGCACTTGTATTTGTCCCATGACTTAAAGCACTTTTTCCCTCCCACGATCTACTCCATTCAGATTCATTATCTAAACTAGTATGCGTTTCTTGCAAGAAAGCTACATTTATCTTTTTAATACTGAATAACTCTGATATCATCACCAATTTATTCCCATCTCTACCCCCATTTATATTTAAAGAGCCCTCAACAGCTCCATAGAAAAAAGTAAATATAAAGAGGACAGAAAAAGGCAAAAAAAAAAGGCAAAAAAAAAAAAAAAACTATTCACCCCATGTGACTTAAACATTTAATTTGTTTTGTGAGGCATTTACTTTATCCTTTCTTAGCTTTGTTACCATCTTCTTCAACCTGAACCTTTTTTGTTTACTTAAAGCCTCATAGCTAACATTTCTCTGCAACAATTTAACTGTATAAATGAACTTATCTACATCAGGAAAAAAGTCTTTAACTTCAATAGTTTTACCGAAAGTCACATCCAGAAAGTCATTTATATCTTGCAATGTATATACATCGTCCGCACTTCCACACTGTGATCCAATGTCATCATCATCTCCCATCCCCAAATCAGCATCAGTACACATTTTACCAGAATTAGATATTTCAGAATCTTCATTAAAGACCCTTTCAACACTAACCTTAGCTGCATCTTCATTCATTACACTATTATCATCCAGTTCAGAAACATCATGTTTTCTACCAGAATCAACCATTTCGTTAACACTTTCAGTCTGATTTTCAATCAATCCATCACCATCGATGTTCCGATGTAACTCTAGTCGTCGGAGTAACAAGCGGTGAAATAATAAGAAAATCACCACTTACCATAATTCTGTTGCTTATTAACTGATTGACACTGTCTTCCTTCTCGACAAAGACCACCACTGCTTTATTCATCCTAGATGCCGAAGTAATGTTTTCATATCCAACTTTTTCCCCAATTGCTAGCAACACATCTTCAACCGTGACGCCCTGTGCCGGTACACACCTGATTCCATGGCGGAGCGACACAGGTGACGCTACCCCCACAGGGATAGACGCCATCCCGATGCCGCCTTAAAAGTTCCCAAACACTCACAAAAGAAATTAAATATTAAAAAGAAATATTCATTCAAATAATTGAAAAACAAAACAAACAAAAAAAAGAAAGAAAAATAAAAAGTTTAGGCGGAAAAACCCAAATCAGTCATCCTCTCCTCGTGAGCACCCTCACACCCACCCCCAACACTCCCAGCATGCACCGAGAAAGAGAGAGAGAGAGAGAGAGAGAGAGAGACACACACACACACAGACAGAGACACAGAGAGAGAGAGAGAGAGAGAGAGAGAGACTGTTTTATCAGTAAGTTGCCTCAGAAGATTCAACATTTTAAATAAAAAATAAAATCTACGCTGTGACAGAAATTATTCTTTGATAATGCTAAATATATGCATCCAAATAGAACACCCACTAAATATAATTACACCTAAAATGTCTTAGGTTACGTATGTAACCATGGTTCTCTGAGAACAGGGAATGAGACACTGCATTGAAACGCATATGGGGAATGCCATCACGTGAACCGGTGTCTGAAAGCAATTGTCAAATCCTACCAATCCTATTGGCCAGCGACAGCCTATGACGTCATCATAGCGTGACCTGGAAGTATATAAGGGGCGCCTAGAGAACCAGTCAGTGCCTTATCGTCTGAAGGGACTGTTCAGCAGGCAGCCCCGATGCATGGCTGGGAAAGTGTCTCGTTCCCTGTTCTTAGGGAACCATGGTTACATATGTAACCTGAGACGTTCCCTTTCGAAAGAGAACTCTACACTGCGTTGAAACGCATATGGGGAACGATATACCCACGCCGCCATGCTGAGGAACCACTCCCTCTACGGGTCACACATTAGGCAGTCAGTGACAGCATTCCCTATGGCCAACAGCCCAAGCTAAAAGCCTCAAAGAGGCCTTCCGCAGAAGGCCTGCCACAGTCGCTCAAAGGCTTCTGGAACCAGCTTCTTTTAGGAAAAGAGGGTACCTTTAAGGGAATGTGGCCAGGGGGCCCGAGGGAACCCTAGCCAGTCACTTGTCAGGGGAACGTACTCGACCCTGATTGCCACCAGGGAGGCCTGACCTGGTCTACCTTACAGAAACCTAGTCTTGGCCAACAACCTGTCTGATCACAGAGTCTCCAGTCACATTTCTTCAGAGAAGATATCCAGTAAGAGTGACTGCAAAAGAGGCAGAAAATAACTCAGACCAGAGCGCAGAGATGGGCATCCCGGAGAGCAAGACTCAGCTTAGCGCTTTTTAACCCTTACTAATGAGAGGAGTAATACTCTGCTCAATCCTAGGGTCTACTCAGCGTGTGATTATTTGCACTGAGAAGGCTGTGCACTCCAAAGGAACCCAACAAGGGGAGTACATTTAACAGCCTGGGGGCTGATCCTCAAAAGGGAGGCCTCAAAGAGGCCTTCAACCACTGACCAGCTTAGGGAGCTAAATACTATGCAGGACAACCCTCAAATGAGGGGAGTACAGAGCTCGACCTAACAGATAAACTGTACTGTAGGCACAAATTCATGGAGGCCCAAGAAGGGGCCTGCCACATGACACAAATTCTACACGTGTAGAAATACGTTACAACAGCCTTGCTAAAGGCCAGCATGCGCTCAGTCTGCTTAGAGAACACCCAGAAACGGGAGGAGGAAGCTTAAAGGGAGGCCTGTGAAGGCCACACACCTGAACAGCTTGCTTGCTGATAAGCAAATCCAGCAGACTAGACTGAGGGTGCCCACATAACAGTCTACCTAACACAATCCGATGAGCAGTGCACTCAGTAAAAACACTTTTTACTCTTTAAAGCAAGAGGAGTACAACATACGCCAACACGCCCTGCAGGAGGCCCACAAAAGGGCCTACGACTCAGAATGACACGTGGCGTCACTTCTAGTGGCAATTACTAAGCTCTCAGGGAGCCACATATAGAACCAAACTATTCAGTGAGGTTAACTATTAGCTCAGCCTGAGCTTAATACCAAACAACACATTCCAACAGGCAATGTACTCAGTAAAGAACTTAACACACTCTTAAAGCAAGAGGAGTACAAAAAACTCTGCCAACATGTTCCAAAAAGGAGGCCCAGATTGGGCCTGCTACGCCAGGAGACACGGGCGTCAGCCAGTGGCAGTGTCAATACCCATAACAAGCCTGCGCCATCATGTTCTTAGAGGAGGCCCAAACCGGTGCCTATGACTCCAGAAGACACGTTGCATCAGCTAGTGGCATCTGTCTAAGCTCTAAGGGAGCCTAATCTGAGAACCAAACAGTAAAGTGAGGTTACCTAGCTAAACTCAACCTGAGCTTAAATCTACACATTCCAACAGGCAATGTACTCAGTAACAACACTGTAAAACCCTGAAGTAGGGGAGTACAAAGAAATATGTTATTGTTCTCTGAAGGAGGCCCAAAAACCGGTCTACCACCTCAACAGACACGAACATAAACCTGTGGCAGTGTCTAAATTCTAAGTGAGCGAAACTCTGACCAAAAACATCCACCAACAAGAGCTTGTGATACTTACAAGCTACAGAGCTTAGAAAGAGGCTTATCTGACGAAAGCCTTCAACTCCAAATAATGCAACAGAATTCTTGTGGCAGTGTTTAAACTCTAAGGGAGCTAACAAAGGAACCAAACTGACTAGTGAGGTTCCCAAGGCGAACTCAACCTGAGCTATGCATTCCAGCAGGCCATGTACTCAGTAAACACCTTTACTCTTAATGCAAGGGGAGTACAAAATAATCACCACTTTCTGAAGGAGGCCATAAACAAGCCTACTACTACAGAAACAGGTGCTAACCAGCAATAGGGTATAGCTCACATTGTGTAGGGCAAAAACTAGAACTTAAAGCATAAAAGTGATGCTTTATTTTCATTCATGCCATCCTGAACACAAGGATGGATGCCTCATACCAACCAGAAGTTCACACATCTGTACTGAACCCTAGGGAACGCGAGCTGAATAAAGCTGACACCGTTACACTCAAACTTAAATGTTAATTCAAGGGGTTCAAGGGAAAGTCAAACACAGAATGAAAATTCTAGACAAGTGGGGCCTACACAACACTAGCATTCTCTTATCCATCTAAAGATAAGGGGCCTACCACCTGAGACAACGGCACCAGGGAGGCTAATGATAGCCTGCTACCTTAGCTGCTATCTATCTTGCACCTACACTAAAAGGGGTAAAGGGCTTTATGGCCTGACAACTTAGAAAGAGGAGGCCAGAACTAGGAAACTATACAACCTAACAAGGGAAGTAAATATACAAGAGGGGAATGCAAAGCAAAACACCTAACCCTAGTTCTTAGCCTAGGCCAGCTAAGCTGTGGGCCCATAGGGCCACACATAAGCATAGATCTGCCTGGGGCTAAAACTCAGCCTACAAACTCATGAGAGAAGAGGCTACTCTAAACTCTAAATTAAGACCTCAAAGGAGCAAAGCTCAACCCAAGCCAAAAATGACAGGCGGCCCAGGAGGCCAGCGCTAGACATAGATCTATCTTAAGTAAAGAGTGCTAACCTCAAAACAACTCTAGCTATAATCAGAGGAGAAGCTACTCTACCAATGGTGGCTGTAAAGGCGGCCATTTTGTTTGCCAAGCCAAAAACAATCATTCAAGCCAACCTAATGGTTTTTAAACTTCAGAGCCCTTAAAACCCCTTACTCTATTTTTCCTCTCTACACGCCCAGGAAAATCCCATACAGGAAAATTTAAGGTCAGATATACTATAATGTAAAATAGACCCAGCTTACCTTCCTGCGGCTCGAAGACCAAAGACTCCTATCGTGTAAGGGATGGAATCTAGGGTCCTTTAAAGCCTAAAGGAGCCTTTTTACTATCAAGCCAGAAGGTGGGCCATCAGAATCATATTCATCATGGGCCCTATCCTCAGCCTTACTATAAAAAAGCCTGAGTGTGTTACATTCTAAAAATTCCATGACCAGGAGGTGGAAGAAGAGAGGAGAGGGTAGACGTGAACTACCCTCGCAGAGAGGAAATCAATCACTGACGCTGCTGGCGTCTGTGGTTGATTACCTCCCTCAGATCCTGCTGCTTCTTCCTAGAGTCCCGCCTTC
The DNA here is from genome assembly GCF_019924925.1 of Ctenopharyngodon idella. Taxonomy (NCBI): domain Eukaryota; kingdom Metazoa; phylum Chordata; class Actinopteri; order Cypriniformes; family Xenocyprididae; genus Ctenopharyngodon; species Ctenopharyngodon idella. The sequence goes on from NC_067231.1 coordinate 10,894,090, forward strand.
TCTGGGACTTACTGGCAACACTGGACCTCTGGCCTTGTCTCCGATCCTCGAATCGGGACGGGCCAGGACCTCCTGTCTGTCTGGGCCCAGGATTGGATCTGAGCGGTATGCAGTTTTTAAACGCCGCTGAGCGCACCTTCGCCTCTCTGAACTTTCCCACCACCAACTCGACGGAGGTACCAAAAAGTTCAGAGGGCGAAACTGGTGCATCGAGGAGAAAGCCCTTTTCTTTCTCCCCAATGTCAGCCAGGTTCAACCACAGGTGTCTCTCCGTGGCCACCATCACTGCCATCAATCTTCCAATCGAAGCAGCGGTTTGCTTAGTGGCCCGGAGAGCCAGATCCGTGGTGCGGCGCAGCTCTTCTACCGTCTCAGGGGACAGACCCTGCCCACAGAGCTCCATCTACGTGCCCCATGATTTCAGCCGCCGCTCTCAGCACGAGCGGGGCCAGAACCACCAGGCAGCGATGCCGGCTCCTCTCCCCTCGAGAAGAGGGCCAGACAAGAGCGGAGCGTTCTCATTGGTAGACGCTCACAATTTGCACAGACAGCGCCCTCAAGCTCTTCTCACAGACAGAAAACACACAGATTGTGTGTGTCACCGGGAGTGAAAGAACTGGGACAGGGATCAGTACACTTTATGAAACGTTTGTCAGACATAGTAAATACTCTCTTACCGGATTCGATGCAATCGCCAAACAGACAAAACAGTCCCTGAAGACAAAAAGACACTGACTGGTTCTCTAGGCGCCCCTTATATACTTCCGTCATAGGCTGTCGCCGGCCAATAGGATTGGTAGGATTTGACAATTGCTTTCAGACACCGGTTCACGTGATGGCGTTCCCCATATGCGTTTCAACGCAGTGTAGAGTTCCCTTTCGAAAGGGAACAGTGTTTTCAGCAAAAAGTGTTGTCAAAACTCTTATCAAGTTTTTTCAACCCTGTTTAAAAATAGGTATATGCTGCCCTCTAGTGCTTATTCTATATATGACATTTGAATATTATTTGAATTATTTTAACCAAAGAGCAGTTATCTGCCTAATTTTAACTTACACATACTCTCTTCTTGAAATTGAAAAATAAATTAAAATGTGTTTATTTATAATATTTGTATTATTATATATTGAAATAAAGCGTGAATAATTCATCAGTTGCTAAATATGAGACTTTTCCTGTTTCCCTTTTTGTTCTTACTTTAAGCCCTTGCCATGGCAACACCATTCAAGATATCCAATAATTGTTGGCAATTTAACATCTTCAGTATCTTGTCATCATGTTCAGAAAGATTGGTGGCAATTGCATTAATCCCCTAAGAGGAGTACATAAAAACTGAGAGCATGATCATTCAAAATATCCACATTCAAACCAAAATAGCTGACTTTTTGTTGGTCGGAGCTAATGATTATAAATTAGAAAGTTGTCTGGTTTGATGAGAACAATATATGTACAGATTTTGGTGACTGTAGGTAAAACTAACCCCCCAACTTTAGTCAAAAGGTGGCGCTACTGGGCCCCTCCACCACGCCTGTTTCTAAGGCTTTGCCCATATCTATTGGTCGACAATATTGATGTGCGTGTTGAGTTTCATGCAATTTGAAACATGATAAGAGTCTCAAAAGCATCCAAAACAGATATTAAAGTTTGATGTGTTGTCACGGCAACAGTGTTTAAAATATCACAGGTATTCACAGGTCTACATTTGCCATGTCTGGACATTATTCTGATGAAGTTTGAAATAAATCGGGTTAAAATAAGAGGTTGATCTCAAAGCAATTTGAAAGTGACACACTTCCTGCTGCCACTTGTTGGCGCAATAACTTTGACTCACAATAGTCACATCCATGTGATTGGACTCCTACATCGAACACACAGCTGAACTTTCATCAAAATCAATATATGCGAAAGTTATAACACACTTCCTGTTTCCCTTTTCTTGCCATAAATTTGTTTCAATGCCATGGCCAAACCGTTTGAGATATCAAAATTCCGCTCGCAATTTAGCATCCTCAATGTCTTGACTTCATGCTGACCAAGTTTCATACATACACGTGCTAATATGTAACCATGATTTCAGATTGCATTCAAGAGGGCGCTGTAAGCCCCCTGCCACACCCGTGTTTTTGAGCACATTATGGGCCCCAAAAGCCACCAAAACCTTGTCGAATAAGAAGAAGAAGAAATATAGCTGCAAGCAGCAATGACGGGCCCAAGCCCCAGCATCACTGCCACCCCGGTGGCTTTCGGGCAACTGTGCACGACCGGCAATAAGCATTTAAATTGGGTGATTGTAAAAGGAATAGGTCATTTTAAATTTAGATGAATATCATGTCATAGGATGTCATAGGTCACTTTCAAATAAGTGCAGTTATATTTTGAAGCTCAAAATTTTGTATTTCCAGTATTTTTCTCAAGGTCTTTTTACAGTTTTATTAACCTAATTATTAACCTACCCATTTAACCTAAATATAAAACTATATTGTCAGTGCCCTACAAATGAACTGGTGTTATGCCTTTATTTTGTTATTGAAATGTGTTTAGAAAAAGTCAAGGCCTAAGAGATTTCTTATCATTTAATGGAGGCAAAAGCACACAGCAATGAAAGTGTTAAACTAACCATCAAGCTTGAAAATGACTCACACACAGACAGACAGACACACACACACACACACACACACAGAGAGAGAGAGAGAGAGAGAGAGAGAGAGAGAAAGAAATAGTTGAAAGAAAAAAGAAAGAAAGAAAGAGAAAGAAAGAAAGAAAGAAAGAAAAAGAAAGAAAGAAAGTGTTAGACTGAGAGAGTGAGGGCGAGGGCAAACAGAGGGAGATTTAACAACATTTTAAACAAAAAATAAAATCTGAATTGTGACAAAGTAATCTTTGATAATGTTTAAATGTATACATGCAAGTGCAGTGTGAAATAAAAAGAAACTATTGCACTTTAAAACATTGTTTTAACAGCAAAAAAGATTTATCCAACCCTGTTTAAAAACAGGCCTTTAGTGCCCTTTTTTGTCCTTACTTTAATCCTTTGCCATGGCAACGCCGTTTAAAATATACTATAATCGTTTGCAATTTAGCTTTATCAGTGTATTTGTTTCATGTTGACTGAGTTTGGTGGCAATTGCATGAAGCCTCTACGAGGAGTACATAAAAACTCAGAGCCTGTTTATTCAAAAAATCCACTTTCAAACCAAAATATCTGACCTCCTGTTGGTCGGAGCTAATGACTGTAAATTAGAAAGTTATCCAGCTTAATGAGAACAATGTATGTAGTGAGTTTGGTGACTGTAGGTAAAACATCTCAGGTTATGCATGTAAGCATGGTTCCCTGAGAACAGGGAACGAGATGCTGCATCTGAACACTAGGGGAACCGCCTCCACGGGAACCGGTGCCTGAATCACATATCCAATTTCGCCAATATCGTATTGACCGGCGACAGCCCATGACAATGCCACAATGCAACACACAAGTATATAAGGGGCGCCCAGATAACATGTCATCCACTTATCGTCTGAAGGGACTGTAAGCAGGCGGGCCCCGAGGCATACCTATAAGACGCAACATCTCGTTCCCTGTTCTCAGGGAACCATGGTTACATGCGTAACCTGAGACGTTCTCTTTTGAAAGGGAACTCAAGTTGTGTCTGAACGCTAGGGGAACGATATACCCATACCACCATGCTGAGGGGTGTGCATGCCAATGTATGGCAGTGACAACTGTCAGAATCAAGCAATTTCAAATGAAACGCCAGACCCACTCACCCTACTGATCACAAATGAGTTGTAAGTGACAGCGCTCCCAACGGTCAAAGCCTCAGCTATAAGCCTCAAAGCGGCCTCCATATTATACATATGAAGGCCTGCCAAGGTCGCACAAAGGTCTGGAACCAACAACTTCAACAGAAGGGGTACCTTTTAAGGGAGTGTGTTAAGGCCAGCTGACAGTGCATGTGCTGGCTGCTAGGGGCCCAACATGATCGGTACTCACTCTGAAGGGAGGCCTGTTAAGGCCTGCTACCTTATAGCAAGTCTAGTAGCAGAGATAGTTTTACTATTACATCGCCGACGAGCGGTGTACTCAGTAAAAGCACTTTTTACACGTTAAGCAAGGAGAGTACAAACATACACCAACATGCCCTGGAGGAGGCCCACCTGGGCCTACTACTCCTGATGAACATGGGCATCAGCTCGTGGCAATGCTGAGCTGCAAGGGAGCGAACTAAATGACCAGCCCATAGTGAAGGTCAAATACTGCTCGACCTGAGCCACAATGGTGCAGGGCAGATAAAACAGAGCTATAAGCGAAGCACTCAGAAAACACTGTAGCGTCTGTGTAGGATCAGATGAGCAAGTCAACTATAAACTTCGTTAAAGTGTTACCTTCTTGATCTTTTGTTTGTAAATCTCACATTGGCTCCGGCCTGGCTGACATTAACAGCCCACTTGACACATTTTATGGCCGCATCGATGGATCCCCGATTCTCTCCCTTGTGACTTCAAACGATCATGGTCAACTCAGATTGAATTACTGCGAGCCATGCGGCCGCATTCCAGACATCGTCAAACTCCAATACACGTACGCGCACACACAGAGTAATATACCAGGACTCTCTTTAAGTCACATTCATTAAAATATGATTAAAATGTAATCCTGTAAGCCTGTATTCCAGTTTTAATCATGTATTTAATATTAAGTTACGACTATAGTTGTGTGAATTATACCTCAAACCTTTATATGCGAGTGTAAGACTGTATCTATGTCTTTATGTCTTTTGCACCCTGGCATGTTTGGTCTTAAACGAATTCTGTCAGGATGCTTTAATTAACTATGCATGTTCTGTTACAATACCATGCATTAGTCTATTTCTAAGGTCTTTTGGAGTAAAAGTTACCAATTCTGAAACCATCATAAATTATGCAAAGTGAGCCGCAAGACAAGACAAAGAGAACTTTTCCCTCCTAAAAATCCACGCTGGACATTGGCTGTTCACCCAAGGAGGCGTTTTGGGCTTGTTTGTCTTTAAAAAGACAACCACACGCACTTTCCCTTTGTCCCTCGATTGTCCCTCGCCATTTCACGCACGTCTCTCCCGGACGTCTCGGCGACCGCGCTTCCATCACGCGCTCCTCTTCTTCGGGACGACCATCTTTTTGGCAACAAGTTTTCTTTTGTCAAGCCTTCTTCATCCGTTGCCCGAAGTCTTCACTTATCATCGCCTAGGAGACGGACTCTTTCTTCTTTATTTTCCGGTTATCTTACTCTTAAGTTAAACCCTCGTTCGAAAATCCCACCGAAGAACCCTTTCTCGCAAAAAAAAAGGACCAATCGCTCCAGCCGCACGAACTGAAACTCCTGCAGAAACACGAAACAACCACAGCACCTGAACCTATGCAAGTATAGAACCATTCTTTTCGAAGCGTTTTAAGCTCGATGTGTAAGCTGAGTTTCCTTGCTGGCTCTCAACGGTTTTAACTGTTCGTAATTTGCCATTTCTTTGATCACCTCTGTTTTCTTGACTTTACTTTAGTTTTCTATATATGTGTATTATTTGTGTATATTTAGCCGTATAGCCTCTGTATCCGTAGTTTCATATATTAAATACATTATATCCATGCTCGATTGTTTCTGCTGCTCATTCAGAAAACCAAGTCACTTCTACGTTTCAATTCTGCAACACTGCTTTACGCTTTAATGCTATAACAGGAAGTTAATCTCGTGGCCAGAGAATAACATTTCTTTTATAATAGTCTATGAGAAAACCCATAGTTTGCTGGACAAACTAGGATAGTTTTTCTAAACAACTATTAAACTAGAACTAATCATATATGTAATTAATTATAATCTGTTGTAATTAATTCACAATATATGTGCATAATTTCCTCTTTGGTCGATCTATATTATAGTTAATCATAATGCGTTATGATTTATTATATATATTTCACCCATGATTTGAGCTAATTGATTAAATACCTGTAATTCGCTACAGAAGATTATTTTGGTGGAGAATGCAGGCAACGTTTTAAACTTGGTTTTGTGTTTGAGCAACTCGGATTCAATTTTATGTGTGATTAATGTTATGCGCGCTTCATGCACAGTGAGACGAGACGCAACGCGTTCGCTCTGTAAACGTTAACAAACTGCTATTTGTGTCTAAACACTTTAACCAATTGTTAAACGTTTAAAATAAACTGCAGTTCATTAATATTCAAACTTGTATCTGCAAAAGGGCAACAATCTTTTTGCAACACAGTTTTAATATTAATTTCCGCTCGAATAAAACAAAGAATTTGCTTTTCAGCGTGATTAAAAGATTGAGTGAGACGAGATTCTCTCTCTCTTTCTAGAAGGCCTCATAATTGGTATCACTATTAAATTTGAATTATTGCGTATGTCTGATAATCCAACATAGCGGCTCACTCCTTTGGTAAATCATTGGCGTAGCTAACCAATAACGTTACCTAGTGCAAATCTAATCTGAAAAACAGTTTATCTGATTTATCCGATTGATGTGTAAAATTGGGAGTTTATTAACACCTTGATCCAGTGTTAATTTGCAACAGCAGCGAAGAAATCCTGCTAAAAGGTTGCATATTCGTGTCCAGTGAACTGGCACAAAAGAATCCGCTGAGATTCTAAATATTGTAAGTGATAAGTTGCAGTTAAATCGGCCTTGCGCTAGATTTAAAAGTCACGATTTTAAAGTAGGTGGATGCAGTACCTCTGACTAAACGCCAGAGGGCAGTCTGTTCAGGTGTGTGGCACACCTCCTTACGTCATTGTTGTGTGGACTCATTGACGCCACCTTGTGGGCATTCTGGGTTAGGTCTGCTTTCCTTCTGAATTTTTTCCATCTTCCCCCATTTTAATTTGCTTGCTGTTATAATTGTTTTTGATGGTTATCCTTTTCAACTGTATTTGGAATGCGGCTTACTGATTTAAATTTAGTTTAAACACGTTTAAATTTTTAATTTGAATTAAGTTCCCCTTCCAACAAGAGAATTCACTTTCTGGAAGTGCTCCCCCTTGTGGACACTCCTCAGATAAGTCAATTCCCTTCCTTTGGCGTTTTTTTCCTGTTTCTACATTTTTACTTTATTCTACTTTATTTTATTTGAATTTTTTCTCTTCCTCTCTTGAATTATTTTTACTTTGGAAATTCCCTCCTTTTAATTCCTTATTGTCTATTTTATTCACATCTATTACTTTATCCTATTTTATTTACTGGTGATAGCATTCTCACACCCAAGCCACCCTTATTTTATACACTTATTTAAAATTTAATTAAACTAAGTTTAATTGAAATTTAAAATTAAGTTTTGGTGTCATCAATTGGCATTTGCTCATTAAGGAGCACTCCCCCTTTGGGGGGAATTCTCAAATAAGGAAGGCCTTCTCCTCTCTTTTCCTCCCATTCTCTTATTCTATGCACTTATTTGAATTTACTTAAACAGAGTTTAATGAAAATTTGAATCAAGTGCCACTGAACTGTTTTTACTTTGCCTTATATTTTATTTCTGTTCTGCTTTTAGCTAGTTCATTCTGACTGTCATTTTAGACCCCTATTCTTTTGCCCTACACACTTAATTATTTAAATTTGGTTTAAACAAGATTTAAATTGAGATTTAAATTTACAATTAAGGTGTGTTTACTTGACCATTGGTGTACTTGCAGATAGTGCCCCCTCTAGTGCTCGGTGGTGAGTCGACGGTTGTTTCAGTGAGTTCCAGTGAGTGGAGTCACCTGGCCTGGTGGATCCGGCACTGGCTGTGCATGAATTGTGGACGTTTCTGACCTTGTGCCACCGGCAACCCGCAGAGACATCAGCAATTGGGTATCTCAGGTGCAGGAAGGCAACGAGTCCAGGTTGACAACAAAGGCTATTCTGTTTAATTTCCCTGTTCAGGCTTCTGCACGACAGAACCGTCCGTTTGGAGTAACTGCCTGTTGAGGGGACAGACTCTGGGTTCAGGGAAAACTCAACCGCAGTCGAGTGTTGGAGCATCTAGGAAAGGTTGACGCTGCCACTGAGTCCTTATCTAAACAGTCACAATTCACCCAGGCCTAGATTAATGACATACAATCCATTCACTTATTGAAAGCCACAGAATATTAGATATTCTCTGATCATTTAAGTGTTGGCCAACCCCTTTTACTCTTAAGCCATACCATCCCTCTAGGTTTTATAACACGACAGCGCCCTCGTCAGGGCCTGGCATAAACCCTTGCCGTGATAGGAAGCTTAAGTTTCACTTCTCCCCTCTAGCCCTTCCTGTTCTTATTTTAGTTCTATTCTATTTTATTCCTTTTTATTTGTTTATTGTTCTGTTTTCTCATTAATTGCCTCCATCCTGTTCTGTTCTATTTGCTTCTCTGTTGTGTTCTGTTTCTTTCGGTTCACGTAAAAACAGTACCTGTGAGAGCCATCACGGAAGATAAATAATAGATAAACGACCTGAGCAGCCAGAGTTGTTAGAGGACTCGTTGAGCTACCACCTGTCAAAATCTTTATTTAAACCTGGCACTCACCCACACAAATCGGCCCTGCATGGCCATTCCCGGCCATTGATGATAAGTGTCTGGCCTACATTCCACTAACTGTCTGCACCAATTAGTTGGAATCACACACAAAGTTTACCAAATCATGTATTATCGTAACTTGTTAATCCCGCACGTGCTTGCATTGGTTCTGTTTGTGTGGTCTTTCAAGCAACGAGCAGCTGGACGACAACCTGAATCAACTAATAGCCGACAACCTCACTGCTCAGGCGAAGCTTAGCAAAAGGAGCAACACCCTCCTGGAGCAGGAAGCAGCAGCGCTCAAGCTCCAGGCCGAGGAGGCCCGGAGAAATCAGGCCCACACTCAACATCGCCTTGATCAGCGACTCCTCGAGACACAGGACCAGCATGGGACAGCGGACGAATCCAAACCTGAGCTGCAGGAGGAGGTGCAAAGACTTCAAAAAGCCCTTGCAGAGCTCCACCTGGAGATGGGACGTAGAGAGCAGTTGGAGAAGGAACCCAGAGAGAAAATAACTGGAGAAGTCAAGTCAAGTCACCTTTATTTATATAGCGCTTTTTACAATGTAGATTGTGTCAAAGCAGCTTTACATTGATAACTGGTACATTGTTTGGCTGCACAGCAGCTCTTAAAGAATAGTGTCAATGCAGGCAGATCAAAGCACTGTTGAATATCAAATGTCAAGTCAAGTGTCCCCAACTAAGCAAGCCAGAGGCGACAGCGGCAAGGAACCCAAACTCCATCAGGTGACATCAGGTGGCAGACAAGTGGCAAATTGGTGTTAAAATGGAGAAAAAAACCTTGGGAGAAACCAGGCTTAGTCGGGGTGCCAGTTCTCCTCTGGCCAACAGTGCTTTGTTACAGTTCAGGTTGCTATCATAAGTCCAATAGGATCGCAACATTAAAAGTATTTATTTCAGTTCCATCCAATTGAGGATCGTATTCATCACGCCGGTATGGACGATTGTTGAGGAACTGTGTCGTGGCTGTCGTGTCGATGAGGCCTTCACAGGGGATGATCTAGTTGACTCAATCTCTGCTGATACTTCAGGGCTGCGTTGTGGTCGTGTCAAGGTGCAGGTCCTTGGTCTCACCTGGATACGGCCCGGATCCGGTTGACTACGGTGAACCTCGGGATAAACAGAAAGACTAATATTAGCGTAGATGCCATTCTTCTTCTGATGTAACGAGTACATCAGGTGTTATAGGAAGTGTTCCCGGTTCCGGCTGACCTAATTTATGCAGCCTAATAATCCTTTAACGGATTTGGAAATATAAATTGGTAATGTGTTATGTATATGCTCCAACAAGGTGAAGCTCTCCGAGCCAGAGCAGAGACTGAGCTGAAAGAAAGAGACGCTAAAGCCGGGGCCTGTGAAAATCATCTTAAACAGGCCCGGAAAGAAGTCATTGCTCTGAAACAACAAAGAGACTATTTTAAAAATGAACTTGATACTTGTTACAGAGAACTTCAAAGTGGCATGGGAGGGGAAACACCCATCAGTTTCCCCTGGCCAGTCAAGAATCCCTAGTTCAAATGGGGGTTGAAAGTCCACTGCCCAAGACGTCCAGCATCCAAGAACCTTTGCCAGCAGCTGTCAAATCCGACTACCAGCAGCTGCGACAGGCGTTGATCAAAGAGTTTTCTGATCCTGAATCGGACCAAGGGCTCCCTGCTGCCATGGACCTTAAACAGGGCCGACTGGAAAACCCACAAGCTTACTACAACCGACTGCGAAGGGCTTACTTCGGAGCACGTAACGAGCCAGGAATGGAGGAAGATTTCAACTTCAAAACTCTGTTTCTCCGAAATCTGCACCCTGCGGTGAGTCATCATCTGGGAGTTTTGGCCTGCCCACGCAGTATGTCTACTCAGCAGCTGCGAGACTTAGTCCACAAGGCTTATTCTAAGCAAAAGGCTGCATCTGAAAAGACTGTTAAAAATCCAACCAGCTATCCAGTCTCTGATCACTGACCCTAGCCGATAGTGTGGAAAATTATGTGAGAAGTGAAGCCCTGGTAGACACCAGAGCAGATCTAACTTTGATGTCAACTAACCTTTTTGAAAGACGGAGAGATGAAGCTAAGAGACAAAATCGGACTCTCAATCACAAAGATGTGAGCTAAATGTGCAGTCGTACAGCCAAAATGAGGTCCACCTTGAACAAATAGCTCCCATCCACCACACAATTGGTCGAATGAGCTTGATACATCCTGTGTGCATATCACAAGTGGACATGTTTCCCTTTTTCATCTGCAAAGACCTGCTAGACTGCTTTGAGCCCTTATTGAACTCCAGACAGCTGAAAATCTGGGCTCAAGTGTGAGAACCTCTGCTTTTCTAGTCACCCAGACCACCTGAGCCAGACTGTCAGGTCACAGAGGTCACCGGAAATCTCGCAGCTAACCACGGGAAACCCGTCTCAGCCTCAGCAAACTTCAAGTTCGCTACTCTGCACTTTTCAACTCACCATAGACTCTGACTCCTTCTGCCTCAAGGTCATGACAGATTTACAGCTGAATGATGTAACAACAACAGACATTATTCTCGCACTGTGGGCAGACAACTCAGCCTTCAGTCACACGCTGTTCAGTGCTCTCATTGAAGGAACACCGGACCTCCCATTTGCCAACAAGCACACACGCTTCCCATTGGACTTTCGCCTGTCAACCATCACGACTGCCAAGGACACCTGCGTTTTGAACTTGAAATGGAACGTCCGGCGTCTAACCCATCACTTCCTGGTCCTTCTGGACCTCCTGATGCGCCCTAAAGCTCATGTGGACATTAGAAATGAGGTGGGCCCCAATAACTTTACAGCCCCCTGTTATTCCTGTCAACACTGAAAACCTCCTGTCAGGCCAGACCATTCCAGAGGTCTGCATCCTGGTCAACGAACCGAAGGCTGTAGTACCAGCTTACACCAAAGGGGTCGCTGTTTGGTTCAACATGCAATGTGATCAAACCCTAAACCACATGCTGGGCTTCTTCCAACTTTCACCCGAAGGTGTGGAACTTGGACTCACTCTGGAAGCCACACCCCTCACTGATGTGTCATCCTGTGTAGTCCACACTTTGCTCAACAACTGCATGGCCACAGACATCAGAATTCCCAAGACCTACCGGCTGGGATGGCTAGTGAGCCACGACTTCCATGACTTTGAACTTAGGTTACCAGTCATTGGCTCAATACCAGCTGCATTGATCCCAGAATTGAGCTCAGACAACACAGTGTTCACAGCACCCTTCAAGATCATCTCCATAACTTCCATCATGCCGATAGCCGCAGAACAGTGCTGATGGAGGACCAACACCTCGCAGTATACACAGTCTCTAACCAGCCTGTCTGCGAAACTCACAAAAGTACTGCACCTCTGACTGCCCACATGACAAGTGACACCACAACGGAGGAGCCATTTCCAGGTTTTGAAACTCAAGTCCAACAAATTCTGAAAGATGCAGATGCCCTAAAGAATGATGCAGACCGTCAAAAACTCAGACAGGTCCTGTACAAATTCAATGATGTGGGCCTACTTTTCGGTTCCCAGGGCATTGAACCGCAATCCAGCCGCATCCAAGCTATTCAAAACATCAAGCCTCCCACTAATGTCTCAGGGCTGCGCAGTTTTCTAGGTGTGTGCAACTACTCACGGCAGTTCATAGAGAACTACTCGGACATTGCAATACCTCTAACTGCTCTGCTGAAAAAGGACTGCCCATTTGTCTGGACAGAAACCCAAACAAATGCTATGAACGAACTGAAACGACATTTGTGTACAGCTCCATTTCTGGCTTACCGGAGCCACAGAAGGAGTTCTACCTGCAAGCAGGATTCTCCAATGACTGCCTGAGTGCTGGTCTCTCAAGTGGGAGGAGGCATTTAGATGAATGCCCACGCACATCCTACACAGGGAACAGTGGTCTATAAGAAATACATTAGTATTTTTAAATAGATATAAGACCTGGTAACAGTTCTACCTGCGGCCACAGGGTGGCGAACTCCACCATGGAAACAAGGTGTCTTCCACCCTTACAAGCCTGAAAGGGTCTTCTCACTATCAAAGCCAAAGGCAGACCAACAGAATCATAATACTCATTATTGGCCCAGCCACAGGCCTGATGTTAGAAGTGCCGGGGGTAAAAAAGAACGGAGCCTTCTGGCCCTGTCCGCGGCCCTCGGGACGGGACGGGCCAGGCCCAACCTGTCTGGTTGAGGACTCAGACCTCAGCGGCATGCACGTCTTGAATGCCCCTGGTCTAAGTCACTCAGCAGGTCAGTCTGGTGCGCCTGCCACACAGCCATCGTGTGCAGATCAGCATCAGCCTGCCGCGTATGCCCTGCCATTCAAGCGAGATATCACTTTAAGCGGCTTAGATGGCAGAATCTGAGCTTTGTATTGTATTGTATTGTATTGTATTGTATGTCTTTATTGTCCACCGAGGTGAAAAATTGTCTTTGGCTCACTAGCACATAAAATACCTATACAAGTAGTGTTAAAAACAACAAAAACAGAACAAAACACAGACAAATTCACATTTCATAAAGATTACAATTCATGCCGCTGTCATTTAATTTATCAAACTCTTGCGGAATGGAGAATTTTGATAGCATTTGGAATAAATGATTGCTTAAACACATTTTTATTCACAAGAGCTATTCTGTAGCGCCTACCTGATTTAAAGGGCTTAAATTGGCTAAAAAGAGGGTGAGAACTATCTGCAAGAATACTTCTTGCCTTCTTCCTTGCCCTTTCAACATAAAGTTGTCCTAAGGGCTTCTGTGGTCTGCCAACAATTTTGCTTGCCATTGACACAATTCTGGTAAGCTTATTCTTAGATCTACAGTTTAAATGTTCATACATTTATACACTATTTTTTATTAATTTTTACAAGAAAAGTTCTAAATAATAACATTTATTAATATAATTATTATAATTATTATTACCAGTCGGTGGAATCGACACATACCCATATTCCGCTCTGCCTCAGCACGAGCGGGACCCGAACCACCAGATCCAGATGCTGAACTCTCTTCCCTCGAAAAGAGAGCCGGATGAGAACGGAGCGTTTTTAACTATGCTACAGTTTGGCAACTCCCTCGAGAATTCTCATGCGTGCTCTTCCCCCAGAGAGAGAACGCACAGCTCGTGTGTGTCATCTGGTGTCAGATAACGAGGACACGGATCCACACACTTAGTAAGCCTACTAGTTACTAACTAGTGCGTTTCATAACTGCCACGATAGTGTTTCACACAAAACGGTCCCTGAAGACGAAAAGAGGATGACATGTTATCTGGGCGCCCCTTATATATTTGTGGGTCGCATTGTTATGATGTCATGGGCTGTTGCCGGTCAATACGATATTGCCGAGATTGGATATGTGTTGGACACCGGTTCCCGCAGAGGTGGTTCCCCTAGCATTCAGACGCAGCTCGAGTTGAAGGGAACTGTGTTTCTGAGTTATGTTTGTTCATTGGTTCCCTTGTTCCTTGTGTCACTTGCCCATTGGTTGTCTTAGTCATGTGTTCCCTAAGTTCATGTATTTAAGCCTCTTGTTTTCCATGTTACTTTGTCATGTATTGGATTAATATAACCCTGCTGTTGCTGAGTGTTTTGGTCAAGTCTGCTCATTGTCAAGTCTGCTCATGTCTGCTAATGTTCAAGTTGGTTGCTTTGTTTGTTTACTCACTTTTTGGATTATTAATAAACTGCACATGGGTTCATCAACTCGCCTTCAGTTGGACTGATTGTTGACCTACATGACCTACAAAAATGAACCCAGCAGTTTCTCTGCTTTTGTGTCTCCGTCAAGGTGACCAGGCTATCGAAAATTATGTAGAGGAGATTTGGTGGGCTTTAACGATGTAGTCCTCAAGGACATTTTTCGTCATGGACTTAATGAACCTATTCTTTCGCGGCTTCCTGGGGGAAAAATACACTGGTCCCTTGAGACCCTTCTGCTAAGTGGATCCTCATTTACTGTAGGAATTGCGGATGAGGAGCCCCACAATCCTACAGCATTCTTCATCCCAGAGTGTTTACATGCCCCTACTGTCATGTCTGGAGTTGTTCACATCATGTCTACCACGCCAGGGCCTGTTCACGCCATGCCTGCCACGCCAGGGCCTGTTCACGCCATGCCTGCCAAGTCAAGGCCTATTCATGTCATGCCTGCCAGGTCAGTACCTGTTCACGCCATGCCTGCCATGCCAGGACCTGTTCACGCCATGCCTGCCATGCCAGGACCTGTTCACGCCATGCCTGCCACGCCAGGGCCTATTCACAACATGGCGCCACATCAGAGACAGTTCACAACATGGCTGCCACTCCAGAGCCAGTTCACAACATGGCTGCCATACTAGAGACCCCAATCAAAATGGCCACCATGCCAGAATCATCAGATAAGGTGGCTGCCATTCCAGAGTCTTGTCCCATCATAGCTGCCAAGCCAGTGTCTTCAGACAAGATGGCTTTTTTCACCTGTGTCTTCAGACAAGATGGCTTCTCCGTCAGTGTCTTCAGACAAGATGGCTTTTCCGCCTGTGTCTTCAGACAGGATGGCTCCTCCGCCTGTGTCTTCTGACACGATGGCCTCTCCACCGGTGTCTTCAGACAAGATTGCCGCTATGCCAGAGTTTCTTCACATCATGCCTGCAGTCTAGAGGCTGTTTACATCATGCCTGCCCAGCCAGAGATTAGCCGCTTTCCCACTGTTGGGCCAGTGCGAGCCAGGGCTTTCAGCAGGCCAGGCTAGGCTAATAGCCCTGGACTTGTAGCACCGAGCCCAAAATCACGCTGCATTTCCACTGTCGGGTCAGAAGCTCCGCAGCGCTTCACTAAAACCCGCCCGTAACACGCCTGAGACGTGCTGACAGATAAAATAAATACATGATTGTGATAGCCTACGTATATGATTTGTCTGATTTCTTCAAGCCGTTGTATTTACCGTGTTTACTATGGTAATAGCACGCATAGTCTTTGTGATCAGAATCCACATTGGATCACAAACAGAAGTTATTTCAAACACTTGCTGCTGTCTGAAAGTGAGTTTTGAGCTAAAATGTTTTTAAAAGTCTTTAATGCTGATATTAGCTGGTAACCTACATGTAATCATCCATGGCGCCTCCGTCTCCACACACAGATTAACTCCGCCTTTGTTCGTACCCACTCCCTCAAGCCCGAGCTGGCCCGCTTTGGACCAAGGTATTCGGCGGGCCGAAAAACCCTGCCCGTTGGCCCCAAGGAAGCCCCGACAAGGCACGATCAAGCCCCGGAAGTGACAGTGGAAACGCGACTGGCCCTGGCACACACTAGCACGCCCGCTTTAGGCCCGACAGTGGAAACGTGGCTATTGTTCACGTCATGCCTGCCCAGCCAGAGACTGTTCATGTCATGCCTGCCCAACCAGAGACTGTTTACGTCATGTCTGCCAAGTCTGAACCTGTTCACGTTATGCCTGCCACGCCTGAGTCTCTTCACAAGATGGCTGCCATGCCTGAGCCCTCAGACGAGATGGCTGCCACGTCTGAGTCTCTTCACAAGATGGCTGCCACGCCTAAGCCCTCAGCAGAGATGGCTGCCATGCCTGAGCCCTCAGCCGAGATGGCCGCCACGTCAGAGTCTCTGGAGTGTGCAGCACTTACAATTGTGGGGGGCTCTGTAATGTATAGTTTTGTTTCATGTTCTTGTTTAATGTATTTTATTTTGTAGTTTGATTCATGTTGCTTGTTTGTGTCATGCTTCCCTTGCTCCTCATGTGCTCCCTTAGTCAATGTGTCATGTGCTGATTGGTTGTTTATGGTCATGTGTTTCTGAGTTATGTTTGTTCATTAGTTCCCTTGTTCCTTGTGTCACTTGCCCATTGGTTGTCTTAGTCATTGTTCCCTAAGTTCATGCATGTAAGCCTCTTGTTTTCCATGAAACTTTGACATGTATTGAATTAATGTAACCCTGCTATTGGTGAGTGTTTTGGTCAAGTCTGCTTATTGCCAAGTCTGCTCATTACCAGGTCTGCTTATATTCAAGTTGGTTGCTTTGTTTGTTTACTCACTTTTTGGATTATTAATAAACTGCACAGGGGTTCATCAACTCGCCTTCAGTTGGACTGATTGTTACACATATTATGGTTAGCTGGGTAGACATGACAACTACATACCCCATTTGTTAGCATCTAGCTAAATTCCTTGCCTTAAAATTAATTTTTACTCATTGTATAATTTTTCCAACATCTGTAAAGTTATAAAAAGTGCCCCAAACTATTATTTTCCTTTAGTTTAAGGGATTAAGGGTAACATATGAAACCATATGTCAATACGATCTTCAACTAGATGAAACTGGATTAAATATTTTGATTGTTGCCATCCTAATCGGACTTATAACCTGTAAAGCTGCCTGAATCATAATCAAGCACTGTTCGCTGTTGGCCAGAGGAGAACTGGCCCCCTGACTGAGTCTAGTTTCTCCCAAGTTTTTTTTTCTCCATTTTTATCACCTTTTTGTCACCTGATGTCACCTGTTGGAGTTTGGGTTCCTTGCCGCTGTCGCCTTTTGGCTTGCTTAGTTGGGGATACTTGATATTCAACAATGTTTTTGATCTGTCTGTATTGACATCATTGTATGCAAACTGAACTGAGCTGGACGATGACATCACTGTTTTCTCCAGTGCTGATATATAGATAAATTAATTTAACTTAATAGCTATTGATTTTGACAATGGAATGAATTAATACTGAATTTATTTAAGCTGGTCAATGACACCATTTTCTTTAAGAGCTGCTGTGTAGCCAAAATTATTTACCAGTTATTACTGTAAAGCTGCTTTGACACAATCTGCATTGTAAAAAGCGCTATATAAATAAAGGTGACTTGACTTGACATGACTGTCTCTTTTTGCAAGTCTCAGAACTGGCAAACAAGAGGATAATGGATGCACAGTAAAAATAGGCTATCTGCACGTGTTATACTATTTTGATCATACTTTGATTTGTGATGCATTTATCCTAATCGTACATATTACTTCCCTTAAATTGAACTCACCATTGTCCAGATACCGTACAGTGGAGTTTTTAGAAAAACTCGGGTCGAAGTTTGCCATGAGTGGAGCAATATACTGCGTCGCTGTCAGCATGCGGTGCGTTATCTCTCCAGTGAAAATAAATCCTATAAAAAATATATTAAGAATTCAAGCATAAGATACAAAATTTCTATAAATAAATAAATAAAATATATTTTGTTTTAGTTGTGGACTGAAAATATGTATAGGGCTATGTATAAGGGCTATGTATAAATATTTTATACATTAAAAGGTCTCTTTATTGCATTCCAGGATGGAACCCTTTCAGTTTAATAATAATATGACAAAAAATTATAAAAAATTAATTCAAGCAGAATGGTGCTAGTGAGTCTGGAGTTATTGTGAAAACAGCCATATTAACACTGCAAATGATTCCATCAGAAATCTGATTTTTTAGGGGGTAATTAAAGGGGTAATTCACCACTGGCAAAATGGGCTTTCAATAAAACTAGGCTGCCTGTGCTATAGAAAGGCGAAAAAAAATTTGAAAACTATGCTACCTGACCAGGGAAAGGAGAGTGGCTGTTGTCTTTCCTTTTGGCAAATAAGTAGGGAAACTTCAACACCCATAATGCAATGGGTATGTTGCCATCCAAGGCTTCTCCCAGTTTGCTCCTATTGGATAGGCTTGACCAGAGTCAAATATCGCCTTGCTTGAGTAGGAAATACTTCTTAGCAAAACTTAGCAAAGGCTGCATCACAGTATTCATAGAAGAGGGGGTGACTAAAAGAAACTGCAATTCCATCAGTTAATTGTGAAGAAAGGGAACAGGGAGCACCTTCTGCTTAACCCCCGAAGCAAAACGCTTTCACATACAGGTGAGAAGGCTGTTGTAGTGTTACTTCCCTTTCAAGGGAACTCGCACTGCATTGGAAGTTATGACACTATTGGAATGCCTCTGAGTGATTGCATCATGAAGCACATGTGAAATCATAGGTGGGTGATGTCATGACCAGGAAGCTATAAAGCACACCCAAACCAAAGAATGTTAGCTTCTGTGACTTCAGCAAGCACTCTATGTGAAATTGTCTATTATTGTTTGTTTGTTGCAAGCATACATATATATATATATATATATATATATATATATATATATATATATATATATATATATATATAATAAGACAGGAGTAAATGGCAAGCAAATAGCAGTTCAGATCGTGTGTCCCTCCCTGCCTTCACTACATTATGGGTGGAGATACACATGATTTATGTGTTGTTTGTTTGGGAGTGGAGCATGCATGGTCAGCTCCTGGGTGGCTGGCTGTTTTCATTCATAAAAGACCGTCATCCTCTAGTGGAAGGCTTCAGTCCTGATACTGGAAGTGGTTCACATCGTAAAGTGCCAGTTTCTTCTCTGTGCTCTCAGAGGATCATTCTGCCAACCCCGCCACCTCTGGTGCTTTAGGAAGCAGCAGCTACCAGTGAGTTTGGCCCAGTCTTTGCCCAGGAATGTTGTGGAACTGGGAGGCTCGCTCCCTCCGAGCAGGGTGGAAAAGTATGTTCGGTCTTCCCCTGCCGCTGAGCCATTTCAGGGCACTTGGCATATTACTCCACCTACACTAGAGGTTAGTCTCAAGAGGCTGGTTCTTGTGGCAGCATGGGAACTTCTGCCAAAAGTGTCTCAGTGGATCCTGCAGACTATAGAGAGAGGCTGCAGAATTCAGTTACGGTTATTATCTATCTCATTAAGAAGATCATTTCAAAAATTTTTACTGGACCATAAGCTCTTTGCTGTTGGGCTTATACGCAGACAAACAAAATTATAGTAGAAATGAGCAAGCATTTATAGACCTCAGATTGCTTTATGCCAAAAAAAAAAAAAAATTGTCGCTCTGTTGTGGACAAAGATTCACAGACTAAGTACTACTCAATTGATAAGACAGATGTTATCAAGCCTTCCATTAGAAAGGATAACTTACATATTAAAGGCTAAACAGCATGTATTTGAAAACATATGTGTTACAGATCTGCCAGGCTCTCTCACCAGCCAATCCCAGTGCACATCACCAGAATACTAATCACGCACATCTGCAACTCATCTGCACCCTCATCACGCTGGCTGTATAAGCACACACCTCACCTCACTCCAGTGACTGGTTTTTAATTTTTCTGAAGTGGATTTGTCTTCTCCAGTTCTCCACTCCAGCATCTGTCTTCTCCTAATTCTCAGTGTGAATCATACTTACCTGTGTTACTGAGGTGTGTGCTGTCTTCAGTCCTCCATCCGTCTCATCCATGATTTCCTGTAAGAAAAAGACATTCCATTACATTCATCATCAGTACTGTCAACTTATCATTCGAACTGCCTATTTACCTGCCATTTATCCCATTGCCTCTGTTGCTGTTAATAAAAGTCATCTGTTTCATTATATTCCTCTGTGTGAGTCTCCTTCCATAACAAAAGACCGGACCATACACAGAATCTTCACAGACAGTGGTTGCCAATCCTATGTCCAAACCAACGCCCTTCCCTGGTGCGGCGGAGGAGTGCAACGGATTCCTTCTACAGTGCTCGTTGGCCCTGGAGATGCAGACACATCTCTACACATCAGACAGAGCGAAGATTGCATTCATCGTATCCCTGTTGACAGGGTGAGTGCTCCAATGGGCCGAAACTATCTGGTCACAAGCTGGTACAGTAACCCAATCATTTATTAATTTCATCTAACACTTCCATGAACTTTTTGGCAGACCAGCTGGTGACTCTTCTGTGGGTGAGCAACTATACCATCTCCGTCAAGGTTCAATGTCTGTTAATGATTATGCTCTCAAGTTCTGGACTTTAGCTGCTGCCAGCGGATGGAATGAGCATTCACTCCTCACCACCTATCGGCAGGGATTGGAACCCAGAGTGTGGCTGCGTCTTGTTGCATATGACGATACCATCGGCCTAGAATGTTTCATCCAGCTTTCCATCAGATTCGGCAGTCGTATGCAGTCGTGTCTTGAAGAACAACAGGGTCAACCATCCACTCCATTCCTTCGCCGGCCAGAGACCATACATGCTACATGACATGCTACAGCTACATGAGGAAAATTTCCATCTCCTGGTTCTGGAGGACTCCACCACTGATGTGATTCTTGGGCGCCTGTGGTTAGTGCAGCATAATCCCATCATCTTCTGGAGAACCGGTGAGGTCCTGAAGTAGGGCAGTAAATGTTTTCCTGATTGTTTTCCTCAGACTCCTCGTCCATCATCACACCATTCCGAGACCCTCTCCATCAACTCCATGTCCATTGAAAGTCCGGTAGATAAACAGTCAGTCGAGATTCCAGCCTGTTACGCCCCCCCTTCAGTGACGTGTTCTGCCCAAAGAAAGCCTCACAGCTGCCTCCACATCGGCCATGGGACATCAGCCATTGATCTGATTCTGGGTGAGCCAGTGCCCTGTGGGAAAATTTACCCACTCTCACTTCCTGAACAGAAGACCATGGAGTATATTAAAGAGGCTTTACAACAAGGCTACATCCGCCTTTCAACATCCCCTGCTGCTTTGAGTTTCTTCTTCGTGGCCAAAAAGGATGGAGGCTTGCGGCCTTGTACTGATTACTGGGCACTCAACAAGATAACAGTGAAGTTCTATTATCCACTTCCCCTCTTCCCAGCGGCATTAGAACATCTCTGCGGAGCCTCTGTCTTCACCAAGTTGGACCTCCACAGCACATTCAATCTCATCCGGATATGTGAGTGGGATGAATGGAAGACAGCTTTTGTGACCCCTACTGGCCACTACAAATATTTGGTTATGCCCTATGGGCTGGTCAGTGCCCCCTCGGTATTCCAGGATTTCATGCACAACGTGCTCCAGGAGTTTCTCCATCAGTTTGTCCTCGTCTACATAGATGATATCCTCATCTACTCCTGGAGCTTGGCCAAATATCGCCACCACGTTGCGGAGGTCCTGAAATGCCTGAGAGATTTCCACCTTTTCCTCAAAGCTAAAAAAATGCTTTATAAATCAATCCTCAGTGCAGTTCCTTGGGTACGACATCAGCAACAGTGGTATACAAATGGATGAGGGGAAGGTGAAAGCCATGAACAACTGGCCTGTTCCCACTACCATTAAAGAACTTCAGCAATTCCTAAGCTTTTTTAAACTTCAACAGATGTTTCAAAGAGGCATTCACCAGCACACCGCTTCTCATCCATCCAGACCCCAGCAAACCCTTCATTGTAGAAGTGGACGCCTCCACCACCAGGGTAGGAGCAGTGTTGTCTCAGCAGCAGGGGACTCCAGCCAAACTCCATCCATGCGCCTTCTTTTCCTGCAAACTTAGCCCGGCAGAGAGAAATTACGACATCGGCCACAAAGAACTCCTCGCTATCAAGCTGGCCCTTGAGGAATGGAGACATTGGTTGGAGGGTGCACAACATCCTTTTATCATCCTTACCATTCACAAGAACTTAGAATACCTATGAGATGCCAAGAGACTCAACCATTGCCAAGCACGTTGGGCATTATTTTTCACATTTTTTAAATTTACCATCTCCTATCGCCCAGGCCCCAAGAATGCAAAAGCTGATGCTCTCTCTCATCTCCACACTCCAGAAGAGGTCAACGAAGAACCTCAACCCATCATCCCCAATGAACTCATCGTAAGTCCCATCCAGTGGTCCTCCAATCCAGCTACCTCCTCCAATGTCTCCACTGCCACTCCACCGGGCTGCCCACCTGGATTACAGTACGTCACCAGAGCACAACGCACTCCCCTGATTCACTCCGCTCACCCTTCTCTAGGTACTGGCCACCCAGGGGCCAATAACACCCTCTCACTGCTAAAAGACCGCTTCTGGTGGCCCAACATGGCCAGGGATGTGAGAAGATCCGTCCAAGGTTGTTCTGACTGTGCCGTCTTGAGGAGCCCTTAGCATCTACCATCTGACATCTACCAAACTCCTTCCGCTGCCCATTCCAAACCACCCATGGTCACACCTAGGAGTGGATTTCATCACGGATCTGTCTGCATCTGATAGTAAAACACATGCATTCTAGTAGTTATTGACCGATTTTCGAAATCCTGTCATCTTCTTTACCTCAAAGGACTGTCCACTGCAATGGAGACTGCTGAACTGAATGTTTAACCACATCTTCTCAGACCGCGAACCACAGTTCATATCAAGGGTATGGAAAGCCTTTTTCAATCTCCTAGGTGTGACTGTAAGCCTCTCTTCTGGATACCATCTCCAGTCGAACGGGCAGACGGAAAGGAAAATCCATGAGATAGGGCGCTTCCTGCGAACCTTCTGCCATGGCCACCAGAACTATTGGAACCAGTTCCTAGGCTGGGCCGAGCACACGCAGAACTTTCTTCACCAGCCCTCCACTGGACTACTGGTTCCAAGAGATCGAGAGGGTCTGGGACGCAGCTCACCATCAGCTTCAGCGGGCAGTGCGCAGGCTACAGAATTCACTATTCTTTCCATGTGTCACTATTAAAACCTTATCACTCTCCCACTTCTGTTCCCACAGAGTCTGTCACAGATCTGCCAGGTTCTCTCACCAACCAATCCCAGCGCACATCATCACCAGAATAGTAATCATGCGCACCTCATCTGCACCCTCATCACGCTGCCTTTATTAGCACACACCTCACCTCACTCCAGTGTCCGGTCTCATTTTTACAAAGTGTACTCTCTCCATGTTATTCCAGATTATTCCTTGTGACTATTCTCCAGCGTTCTCTGTGTGCTTACCTCCTGTGCCTTCTCTAGTGTGTTCTCCAGTTCTCCACTCCAGCGTCTTCTCCAGTTCTCCACTCCAGCGTCTGTCTTCTCCTAATTCTCTGTGTGGATCATGCTTACCTGATTTACTGAGGTGTGTGCTGTCTTCAGTCCTCCATCCGTCTCATCCATGATTTCCTGTAAGAAAAAGACATTCCATTACATTCATCATCTCTACCGTCAACTTGTCATTTGAACTGCCTTTCCCCTACTTACCTGCCATTTATCCCATTGCTGTTAATAAAAGTCATCTTTATCATTATATTCCTCTGTGTGAGTCTCCTTTTGTAACAATATGGAGCAATTTCATTAATTATATGATTTGGACTGAACAGATGAAGAAATGGATGACTAAGCTTTGTGCACAATGTGGTTCCGACCTTGTAGAAATGATAGTCAATTTTGAAAAGATTACCACTGGCTAAAACAGTTAATCACTGTTTTAATCTTCTAGAGTAGGCTAAATGCAGTGATCTTATGGTTATATGGAATTTGAAATAATGTAAAAGGTATTTCAAAGCATTAAAAAGTGAAAGTAAAATAAAAATATAGCTGAAAGCAGCAAGGACAGGCTCAAGCCCGGTGGCACTGCCAACCCGGTGGCTTTAGGGCAACTGTGCACAGCGGGCAATAGGCATTTAAAACGGGTAAACATAAAAGGACTATGTCAAAGTCATTTGAATACACCACATTTACTGCAGCAGTTGGTGCCCATATGACCACAAACCATAACAGCCACATCCATGAGATCATTTAAATTTATATTAATTTTATGTCATAGGTCAATTTCAAATGAGTGCAGAATATCATCCTAATCTGCCATGCCTGTGTTTTTCTCAACCTCTATAAAAATTCCAGAGCAAATTACATACTGTTATTTGCGCAAACTCCACTCTGAGAAATGTAATGTCTGTGATTGCAAATGTTGTATTATCCTAACACTACTCCTCATGTGTTTTTTGACCTCCCTGAGCTATCGTTTGTGCACCAATCATGCTTTCATTTAATTTTAATATGTGTGATATACAATGAAAAAATAAAATTATAAAATTAATAAATAGAGCCAAATCACAGAACCTGCAAAAATGATATAAATGTCAGTCTCAGTTAAAAGTAAGGTACATGTCTAGATTTTTCTGCTCACTTATGCAAGTTTTTTTTTTAAATGGTCACTTTTATAAAATCATGTGAAATTGACTTAAATAGGGTTTTTTAATAAATTTGAATTATATCAATAAATAATTATTGTTATTTATTGATATATAAATATGTCTAGAAAACACACACTCTCCTCTGTAAAAAAACAAACAAAAAACAAAACAAAGAAACAAACAAACAAAAAAAAAAAAACAGAGATGTTAGTCTTGTATGAATGAGTATATGAAATCACAGGTGTCGGGTAATAATAATTGTAACTCAAAAGACATTTAGAAAATGAATCCTGTCCGAATAGTGATATAGTGTCATGGTTCAATTTCAAAGTGTGTAGTTATCATTTGCAGTTCAAACATTTATAAGATCATCAATAAATGGGTAATCAGTAAAACGGTTAAAGACCACTAATCAAGATTGTAAAACACACACACACACACGTTCGTTTTTGTGAATTGTGGGGACATTCCATAGGCGTAATGGTTTTTATACTGTAAAAACCGTATTTTCTATCCCCCTACACTACCCCTACCCCTAAACCTAACCATCACAGGAAACTGTGCACATTTTTACTTTCTCACAAAAACTCATTCTGTATGATTTATAAGCCTTTTAAAAAGTGGGGACATGGGGTAATGTCCTCATAAGTCACTTCTTTTTGTAATACCAATGTCATATTCATGTCATTATACACATTTCTATCCTGATATGTCACAAAAACGCACGCGCGCGCGCACACACACACACACACACACACACACACACATTCTCCCTCTCTCGATCTCTCTGTTCCCCCTCCCCCTTCACTCCCTTAGTCTCACTCTTCCTCTGTGTGTGTGTGTGTGTGTGTGTGTGTGTGTGTGTGTGTGTGTGTGTGTGTGAAAAATCCACATTCAAACCAAAATATCTGACTTCCTGTTGGTCGGAGCTAATGAATGTGAATCAAGAAAGTTGTCCAGCTTAATGAGAACAATATGTGTACCAAGTTTGGTGACTGTAGTTAAAACTAACCCCCCACTTTTGTCCAAAGGTGGACCTATAGAGGCCCTCCTCCCCGCCCGTTTCTATGGTTTTGCCCATGTCTACTGGTTGACATCTCTGACACGTGTATCGATTTTCATGTAATTTCAATGTAATTACATTTGTCATGTCTTGACATTATTCTGTTGAAGTTTGAAGCAAATCCGTTAAAAATATGAGGGTGACCTCAAAGTATTTTCAAAGTGACACACTTCCTGCTGCAAGTTAGTGGTGCTATAACTTTGACAATAATCACATCCATGTGATCAGACACCTACAACGAACACACAGCTGAAGTTTCATAAAAATCAATCAATGTATGCAAATGTTATAACACACTTCCTGTTTCCCTTTTCTCACCATAAATTCGTTGCCTCGCCACGGCCAAACCGTTTGAGATATCAAAAATCTGCTTGCATTTTAGCATCCTCAATGTCTTGACTTCATGCTGACCGAGTTTGGTGATGATCGGATTAATCGCCTAGGAGGAGTATATCAAATTACAGAGCATGCGTTTTTCAAACAACCCATAATAGCCGACTTCCTGTTGGGCTGGCATATAACTTATATCTGTTGGCCTTAGGAAAACAGTGAACAGTGGGCGACATGCATGTAAGAAAGTAAATACAGGAGAATTATGGCCAAGTCATTTCAAAGTGCCACGCTTCCTGCTGCAAACAGGTGGGGCTTTGACTGTAACTGAATATTGCCATATAGATGTCTTCAGGCCAGGACTATTATCAAACATGTGAAGTTTTGGACAGTTCGGACATGGTATGCCTGAGTTACAACAGCTTCCTCCTTCATGGTGAAGCATCAGACTTTGTCAGGCCGCCACAGACACGCCCTTTAGCGAAAACTCTAGATATTTGCAATTTATCACCCCTAAGGCCTTAAGATTAGACTGACCATATATGATGTTGTTCTGGTTAAATCTTTATCAGGAGTTAATCACAGTGTAAAACATGTCATTTCCTGTTGCCCACAGGTGGCGCTATGATTGTAACTGAATATTGGCATGTAGATGTCTTCAGACCAGGACTCTAATAAATCATGTGAAGTTTGGGGCAGATTGGACATTGTATGCCCGAGTTACATCAACTTCCTGTTTCATGGCGAAACATCAAATTTTGTCAGGCCGCCACGGACACGCCCTTCAGCGAAAACTCAAGATCTTTGCAATTTAACATCGCAAAGGCCTTCAGATTAGACCAACCGAATATGATGTTGATCTGATTAAATCTCTAGAAGGAGTTCGTTAAAGTACAACATCTGGAAATGGCAAAAAGTGCAAAACTTTTGCAGACAAAATCCAAAATATCTCACTTCCTGTTGGTTTTCAGATTTTGCATCAGAAGACTTTTTTGTAGGGATTGGGCTATTACATATGTCTACTGAATTTCATACCTGTACGTGAAACGTGGTGCGAGGGACACTTCGTTGAAATTTTTTAGGTGGCACTATCGAGCCATTTTGCCACGCCTAATTCTGAGACCCATAACATACGTAAATTTTCACCACTTCTGATGCGTGTGCAAAGTTTCATGAGTTTGCGAGCACGTTTAGGCCCTCAAAAATGTGATTCATTTGGGAGAAGAAGAAAATGAAGCGGAAATATAGCTGCAAGCAGCGATGGCGGGCCCAAGCCCAGTGGCACCGCCACCCCGGTGGCTTCAGGGCAACTGTGCACGGCGGGCAATAGGCATTTAAAACGGTTAAACATAAAAAGACACCACTGAATACACCACATTTACTGCAGCAGTTGGTGCCCATATGATCACACACACAAAAACACACACACACTCACACACAGAGAGAGAGAGAGAGAAAGAGTGAGACTGAGGGGGTAGGGGGTAGGACAGAGAGAGAGAGAGTGTGTGAAAAATCCACATTCAAACCAAAATATCTGACTTCCTGTTGGTCAGAGCTAATGACTGTAAATTAGAAAGGAAAGTTGTCCGGCTTAATGAGAACAATATGTGTACCAAGTTTGGTGACTGTAGGTAAAAATAACCCCCCCACTTTTGTCAAAAGGTGGCGCTACTAAGCCCCTCCACCATGCCCGTTTCTAAGGCTTTGTCCATGTCTGTTGATTGACAACATTGATGTGTGTGTCGAGTTTCATACAATTTGAAGCATGTTAAGAGCCTCAAAAACACTCAAGAATATTATTAAAGTTTGACATGTTGCCATGGAAACAATATTTAAGATATCACAAATACATTCACAGGTCTACATCTGCCATGTTTTGACATTATTGTGATAAAGTTTGAAGCAAATCGGGTAAAAAAAAAAAGAGGATGATCTCAAAGCATTTTGAAAGTGACACACTTCCTGCTACCAGTTGGTGGCGCTGTAACTTTGACTCACAATAGTCACATCCATGTGATCGGACTCCTACAACCAACACACAGCTGAAGTTTCATAAAAATCAATCAATGTATGCATAAGTTATAACACATTTCCTGATTCCCTTTTCTCGCCATAAATTAGTTGCCTCACCACGGCCAAACCGTTCGAGATATCAAAAATCCGCTGGCAATTTTACATCCTCAATATCTTGACTTCATGCTGACCGAGTTTGGTGGTGATCGGATTAATCGCCTAGGAGGAGTATATCAAATTCCAGAGAATGCGTTTTTCAAACAACCGGTAATAGCCGACTTCCTGTTGGGGTGGCATATAACTTAGAGCACGAAAGTTGTTAGGCCCGATGAGGTCTATATGTGTACCAAGTTTCATACTAATACGTGCAAGTGTGTTTGATATATGTACCAAGTTTTCGGACTTCTTTCATGGGGGCGCTGTCGAGCCCCCCTGCCACACCCGGGTACCAGCCTCTGCGGCATCCTAATGGCCGCAGATTCCAATGTGTGTGCCAATTTTCAAGAGTTTTTGAGCATGTTAAGGCCCCTAAAAAGCCCCGGAAGACGGAAAAAAAAAAAATAATAATAATAAATATAGCTGCAAGCAGCAATTACGGGGCCAAGCACAAAAACGGCACAATAAGCCAGCCAACATGGCTGTGAGCATCAGACCAACTGCAACAGTGAGCAATTAAAGACCTATTAAGAACAATTTAGGCAAAAGAGCTGAAAAATGATATATACAGTCAATAATAAAGATTTACTGGTTTATCACTTTCGATCAATAGGTGGTGCTGTGACCAAATTAATGTGGTATGGTCAGAGTGAGGTGACAATGACTCCCGTGAAAATAAGTCAACCAGATCAAAAGTTATTAGCATATGAATGAAAAAAAAAACATTCTCCACTAGGTAACACTGATCCAAAACTTCTCAGGCTCCTTCAGGGCATTGTGTTGATGACCCATACCGAGTTTCGTAACGATACGCTAATGCGTTCATAAAATGCAGCATTTTAAAACTAAATTCAAAATGGCTGATGGCCAAAATGGCTGACACCGGAAAACTGGATGTCATTCGACTCAGCATGATGCCCCGAATCTAAGAAGATCAGCTTTATGATTTTTGGACAAACCTATCTGAAGCTATAAGCAAAAAGAGCCATTTTTTGTATCTCCAGACCAGTAGGTGGCACTGCGCCGAAACTCAGCATGTAGGCTCTGGTCTTGCTTGGGATGATATGTACGAAGTTTGGTCTGAATATGATAAAGCATTGCAGAAATACAGCCTCGAGTCCAAATTGGGTGCTCTAAGTAAAATTAATTTGCGTGTTATGTGAGAATGGTTGAGTTTATCAGAAAGCATTTGATAACTTTTTGTCAGCATGGACTGAAGATGATCTGATTTGATTTTCATGAAAATCAAATGAAGCGTCTAGGACGAGTTCGAAAAAGTAGGTTTTTCGCAAAATTCAACATGGCGGACAAACCATAAGTCGAAACCTAGCATGTTTGGTATTGTTGGACTTAGTAGGGATTCAGGAGTCTAAGGAGATGACTCTTTTGAAAATAAGTTGACCATATCCAAAGTGATAAGCATTTAAATATTTGATTTTACCACTAGGTGGCGCTGGTGCGAAACTTCTCAGGCTCCTTCAGGGCATCGTGCTGATGATCCATACCGAGTTTTGTGACAATATGCTAATGCGTTCATAAAATACAGCATTTTAGCACAAAATTCAAAATGGCCGACGGCCAAAATGGCTGATATGGTAACAATGGATATCATTTGACTTAGCATGATGCCCCGAATCTAACGAGACCACAGTTATGATTTTTGGACCAATTCATCAGAAGTTATAAGCAAAAATAGCCATTTTTCGTATCTCTGGACCAGTAGGTGGCGCTGCACCGAAACGCTGCAAGTTGCCTCAGGTCATGCTTATGATGACATGTACCCAGTTTGGTCTGAATATGATAAAGCATTGCGGAGATATAACCTTGAGTCCAATTTGGGGTGCTCTATATTAAATTTATTTGCGTGTTTTTCAAGAACAGTTGGGTTAATCAAAAAGCTTTTAATAACTTTTTGTCGGCATGGTCTGAAGATGATCTGGTTCAATTTTCGTGAAAATCTGAGTAACGGCCTAGGAGGAGTTCGAAAAAGTTTTTCAGAAAATTCAAAATGGAAAATGATGCATTTGATTCGTCTCGAGGCACGGAATCAGAGGAAAAAAGAATTTTGTTTCTAACCCTTACGGTTCAAAAGTTATTAACATAAACATGAGTGCAACTTTAGACAGCTGGTGGCACTAGAGGGATTGAGTTAGAGACTCCAAATTTGCTAAGGACAAATATCAAACTGTCCTCTAACTGTGCGCCAAATTTCATAACTTTCCCGCAAGCGGTTCTATGGGCTGCCATAGACTTCCAGAGCGGAAGAATAATAATAATAATAATAAAAAAAAAGAACGCCAACAGATACAATAGGTGCCTACACACCTTCAGTGCTTGGCCCCTAAAAAAGAACGCCAATAGATACAATAGGTGCCTAAGCACCTTTGGTGCTTGGCCCCTAAATATAGCTGCAAGCAGCAATTACGGGGCCAAGCACAAAAACGGCACAATAAGCCAGCCAACATGGCTGTGAGCATCAGACCAACTGCAACAGTGAGTAATTAAAGACCTATTAAGATCATTTTAGGCAAAAGAGCTGAAAAATGATCAAAAATGAGGATTTACTAGTTCATCTCTTTTGACCAATAGGTGGCGCTGTGACCAAATTAATGTAGTATAGTCAGAGTGAGGTGACAATGACACTTGCAAAGTTTGGTGTCAATATTTCAAAGCATTGCAGAGATACAGACTCAACAGTGATTTTGGCATCATGCCTCTGATTCGTTGCTGCAGTATAGGAAAAAGGTTATGTCTATCAACATGAAATCCAAAAGTTTTTGCCGGCATGGTCTGAAGATGATACGATTCAATTTTGATGAAAATTGGACCAATGGTCTAGGAGGAGTTTAAAAAAGTGTGATTTTAAAGAAAATTAAAGTAGTGGAGACTTAGTTATGCTGACTATGGCAAAATTGGCATCAATGTTCTCAGCATCACCCACGGAATCTAATAAGACCAGTCTCATTACAATAGGCCACATTTATATAAAGCTATTATCATTTTTTAAATATTTCGTTATAAAATTTGACCACAAGGAGGCGCTGTCTCAAAACCTATTGTGTACCTTCAAAGCATGATGCCGATGCCACATCCTGAGTTTCATAATGGTACATTAATGCATTCGTATAATATAGCACTTTTTATCATAATACTGTATTGTAGTTAATGTAAATTTCATGTTTTGTTCAATTATAGCGCCAGCAAGAGGCACAATCCCACCAATTTTTTTATGTGTCCTCATGGTGACCCCATACATGTGTGCATCAAATTTGGTGCAAACATTTCATTTCGTTTTGGAGTTATAGACATTTACATGTAAGAGATCATAAAAAATGACCCATGGACGACTTTGTTTTGATTTTTTTTTTTTCCACTTCCTATCAAAATTTTGACATTTGGGCTATAACATTTAGTTAACCAGCTTAGGTTCCGTGTTTCCTATGCTGGTTTCGTCTCGATCGGACTAACGGTTTCAAAGATATTCGCAATCGTTTTTTAAGCGCTAAATCACCACGCAGCACAAACCATAAGTCGAAACCTAGCATGTTTGGTATCGTTGGACTCGGCAAGGATTCAGGAGTCTAAAGATGTGACTCCCATGAAAATAAGCCAACCAGATCAAAAGTTATAAGCATATGAAAAAAAAATTCTCCACTACGTGGCGCTGGTCCGAAACTTCTCAGGCTCCTTCAGGACATTGTCCTGATGACCCATACCGAGTTTCGTAACAATACGCTAATGCGTTCGTAAAATACAGCATTTTAGCACAAAATTCAAAATGGCCGATATGGGAAAACTGGATATCAATCGACTCGGCATGATGCCCCGAATCCAACGAGATCCAAATTCATGATTTTTGGACAAACCTATCAGAAGTTATAAGCAAATATATACATTTTTCATATCTCCGGACCAGTAGGTGTCGCTGTGCCGAAACGCTGCATGTTGCCTCAGGTCATGCTTGTGATGACATGTACCAAGTTTGGTCTGAATACGATAAAGCATTGCAGAGATACAGCCTTATATCTAATTTCGCAAGCGCTACGTAAAATTCGTTAGCGTTTTTTTCGAAAACGGTTTGAGAAATCGACTTGATTTCCATAACTTTTTGTCGGCATGGTCTGAAGATGGTCTGGTTCCATTTTCGTGAAAATCGGAGTAACGGCCTAGAAGGAGTTCGAAAAAGTAGGTTTTTGAGAAAATTCTAAATGGCGAAAAAAATTTTATGACGGAAAATGACGTCAGAGGAAAAAATAATTTTGTTTCTAACCCTTACGGTTCAAAGGTTATTAGCATAAACAGAAGTGCAAATTTGGACAGCTGGTGGCACTAGAGGGATTGAGTTAGAGACTCCAAATTTGCTATAGACACAGTTCAGACTGTCCTCTATCAGTGTGCCAAATTTCACAACTTTTTAGCATACGGTTCTATGGGCTGCCATAGACTTCCAGAATGGAAGAATAATAATAATAAGAAGAAGAAAACTAACGATTACAATAGGTGCCCACGCACCTTTGGTGCTTGGCCCCTAATTAAAGCTGCAAGCAGCGATGAAAGGGCCCTCGCACCCGGGCTAACCACCACCCGTTGGCCTTAGGAAGACAGTGAATAGTGGGCGACATGCATGCAAGTGAGTAAATACAGGAGAATTATGGCAAGTCATTTCAAAGTGCCATACTTCCTGCTGCCAACAGGTGGTGCTTTGACCGTAACCGAATATTGCGATATAGATGTGTTCAGGCCAGAAATATTATCAAACATGTGAAGTTTGGAGCAGATCGGACATTGTATTCCTGAGTCACAACAACTTCCTGTTTCATGGCATTAATTGCATACATTAGCACTTAGCCAAGTGTTGCATGGTTTTTTACTAGAAACATGTTTCTAGTATTGTTGGTACTTTGTGGCATATTGAAATGTGTTTCTGGTAGTGAATTACAGTGTATAGCATGTCATTTCCTGTTGCCAGCAGCTGGCGCTATGACTAACTGAATATTGTCATATAGTTGTCTTTAGGCCAGGACTTTTATCCCACATTTGAAGTTTGGGGCAGATCGGACATAGTATGCCTGAGTTACAACAGCTTCCTCTTTCATGGCGAAACATCAGACTTTGTCAGGCCGCCACAGACCCTTCAAAGAAAACTCAAGATCTTTGATATTTATCATCACTAAGACCTTAAGATTGGACTTACCATATATGATGTGGTTCTGGTTAAATGACTATGAGGAGTTAATCACAGTGTAAAACATGTGATTTCCTGTTGCCTGCAGGTGGCGCTATGACTATAACTGAATGTTGCCATGTAGATGTCTTCAGGCCAGGACTCTAATAAAACATGTGCAGTTTGGGGCAGATTGGACATTGTATGTCTGAGTTACAACAACTTTGTATTTCATGGCGAAACATCGAACTTTGTCAGGCCGCCACAAAGACACCCTTCAGCGAAAAGTCAAGATCTTCGCAATTTAAAGGTCTTTAGATTAGACTGACCAAATATGACATTGATCTGATTAAAGCTCTAGGAGGAGTTTGTTAAAGTACAACGTCTGAAAATGGCAAAAAATGAAGTTAATTCAAAATATCTGACTTCCTGTTCGGTTTCAGATTTTGCTCCAAGAGACTTTTTTGTAGGTATTGGGCTGTTAAATGTGTGTACTGAATTTCAAAATCTACGTGAAATGTAGCGCGAGGGGCACTTCGTTAGGTGGCGCTATTGAGCCAACTTCCTGTTTCGTGGCGTTAATTGCATACATTAGCACTTAGCAGAGTGTTGCATGATTTAACGTGTTTCTAGTATGTTTGGTACTTTGTGGCATATTGAAATGTGTTTGTGGGATTGAATTACAGTGTGAAGCATGCCATTTCCTGTTCCAGCAGGTGGCACTATGACTAAGTGAAAATTGGCATATAGGTGTCTTCAGGCCAGGACTTTTATCACACGTGAAGTGTGGGGCAGATCAGACACTGTATGCTTGAGTTACAACAGCTTCCTCCTTCATGGTGAAACATCAGACTTTGTCAGGCCACCACGGACACACCCTTCAACGAAAACTCAAGATGCTTGCAAATTAACATCGCTAAGGCCTTAAGATAAGACTGACTATATATGATGTGGTTCTGGTTAAATGTCTACGAGGAGTTAATCACAGTGTAAAACATGTCATTTCCTGTTGCCCGCAGGTGGCGCTATGACTGTCACTGAATAGTGCCATGTTGATATCTTCAGGCTAGGACTCTAATAAAACATGTGAAGTTTGGGGCAGATCCGACATTGTATAACCAATTTACAAGAACTTCTTGTTTCATGGCGAAACATCAAACTTTGTCAGGCCGCCACAGACAGGCCCTTCAGCAAAAACTCTAGATCTTCGCAATTTAATGACGCAAAGGCCTTTAGATTAGACTGACCAAATATGATGTTGATCTAATTAAAGCTCTAGGAGGAGTTTGTTAAAGTACAACGTGTGAAAATGGCAAAAACTGCACAAATTTTGCAGAGAAAATTCTAGATATTTCACTTCCTGTTGGTTTTCAGATTTCGTACCGGGATACTTTTTTGTAGGTATTGGGATGTTACATGTGTGTACCGAATTTCATACCTGTACGTGAAACGTAGCGCGAGGGGCACTCCGTTGAAATTTTGTAGGTGGCGCTATCGAGCCATTTTGCCACGCATAATTCTGAGATCCATAACAGACGTAAATTTTCACCACTTCTGATGCGTGTGCAAAGTTTCATGAGTTTTCGAGCATGTTTAGGCCCTCAAAAAAGCGATTCATTTGGGAGAAGAAGAAGAATAATAAACGGAGCAATTCCAATAGGGTCCTCACACCATCGGTGCTCGGGCCCTAACAAACGGAGCAATTCCAATAGGGTCCTCACACCATCGGTGCTCGGGCCCTAAATATAGCTGCAAGCAGTGATGGTGGGCCCAAGCCCAGTGGCACCGCCACCCTGGTGGCTTCAGGGCAACTGTGCACAGCGGGCAATAGGCATTTAAAACGGTTAAACATCAAAGGACTATGTCAAATTCACTCCACACTTACTGCACTTTAAGGTGGTGCTATAATAAGAGGGTGATCTCAAAGCATGCTGAAAGTGACACACTTCCTGCTGCCAGTTGGTGGCGCTATAACTTTGACTCACAATAGTCACATCCATGTGATCAGCCTTGTACAACGAACACACAGCCGAAGATTCATCAAAATCAATTAATGTATGCAGAAGTTATAACACTTTGTTTCCCTTTTCTTGCCATAAATTCGTTGCCTCGCCACGGCCAAGCCATTTAAGATATCTAACATCTGTTTGCAATTAAACAACTTCAATGTCTTAGCACCAAGTTAAAAAAGTTTGGTGTAAATTGTATAAACCCTGTAGGAGTAGTAGAATAGAATTCATAGCATGTTTTTTTTTTTTTTCAAAAAATCCACATTCAAACCAAAATAGCTGACTTCCTGTTGGTCGGAGCTAATGAATGTAGATTAGAAAATTGTCCGGCTTGATGAGAACAATATGTGTACCGAGTTTGGTGACTGTAGGAAAAACTAACCCCCCTCAATTTTGTCAAAAGGTGGCACTATGGAGGCCCTTCTCCCTGCCCGTTTATACAGTTTTGTCCATGTCTTCTGGTCGACAATATTGATGCGTGTGTTGAGTTTCATGCAATTTGAAGCATGTTAAGCACCTCAAAAACACTCAAGAATATTATCAAAGTTTGATGTGTTGCCATGGCAACAATATTTAGGATATCACAAATACAGGTGCTGGTCGTATAATTAGAATATCATCAAAAAGTTGATTTATTTCACTAATTCCATTCAAAAAGTGAAACTTGTATATTATATTCCTTCATTACAGACAGACTGATATATTTCAAATGTTTATTTCTTTTAATTTTGATGATTATAACTGACAACTAAGGAAAATCCCAAATTCAGTATCTCAGAAAATTAGAATATTGTGAAAAGGTTCAATATTGAAGACACCTGGTGCCACACTCTAATCAGCTAATTAAATCAAAACACCTGCAAAGGCCTTTAAATGGTCTCTCAGTCTAGTTCTGTAGGCTACACAATCATGGGGAAGACTGCTGACTTGACAGTTGTCCAAAAGACGACCATTGACACCTTGCACAAGGAGGGCAAGACGCGAAAGGTCATTGCAAAAGAGGCTGGCTGTTCACAGAGCTCTGTGTCCAAGCACATTAATAGAGAGGCGAAGGGAAGGAAAAGATATGGTAGAAAAAAGTGTACAAGCAATAGGGATAACCGCACACTGGAGAGGATTGTGAAACAAAACCCATTCAAAAATGTGGGGGAGATTCACAAAGAGTGGACTGCAGCTGGAGTCAGTGCTTCAAGAACCACTACGCACAGACGTATGCAAGACATGGGTTTCAGCTGTCGCATTCCTTGTGTCAAGCCACTCTTGAACAACAGACAGCGCAGAAGCGTCTCACCTGGGCTAAAGACAAAAAGGACTGGACTGCTGCTGAGTGGTCCAAAGTTATGTTCTCTGATGAAAGTAAATTTTGCATTTCCTTTGGAAATCAGGGTCCTAGAGTCTGGAGGAAGAGAGGAGAGGCACACAATCCACGTTGCTTGAGGTCCAGTGTAAAGTTTCCACAGTCAGTGATGGTTTGGGGTGCCATGTCATCTGCTGGTGTTGGTCCACTGTGTTTTCTGAGGTCCAAGGTCAACGCAGCCGTATACCAGGAAGTTTTAGAGCACTTCATGCTTCCTGCTGCTGACCAACTTTATGGAGATGCAGATTTAATTTTCCAACAGGACTTGGCACCTGCACATAGTGCCAAAGCTACCAGTACCTGGTTTAAGGACCATGGTATCCCTGTTCTTAATTGGCCAGCAAACTCACCTGACCTTAACCCCATTGAAAATCTATGGAGTATTGTGAAGAGGAAGATGCGATATGCCAGACCCAACAATGCAGAAGAGCTGAAGGCCACTATCAGAGCAACCTGGGCTCTTGTAACACCTGAGCAGTGCCACAGACTGATCGACTCCATGCCACGCCGCATTGCTGCAGTAATTCAGGCAAAAGGAGCCCCAACTAAGTATTGAGTGCTGTACATGCTCATACTTTTCATGTTCATACTTTTCAGTTGGCCAAGATTTCTAAAAATCCATTCTTTGTATTGGTCTTAAGTAATATTCTAATTTTCTGAGATACTGAATTTGGGATTTTCCTTAGTTGTCAGTTATAATCATCAAAATTTAAAAAAAAATAAACATTTGAAATATATCAGTCTGTGTGTAATGAATGAAAATAATATACAAGTTTCACTTTTTGAATGGAATTAGTGAAATAAATCAACTTTTTGATGATATTCTAATTATATGACCAGCACCTGTATGTGTACCAAGTTTCATACTAATGCGTGCAAGCGTGTTTGATATATGGACCAAGATTTCGGACTCCGTTCAAGGGGGCGCTGTAATAATGGGCATTTAAAACAGTTAAACATAAAAGGACTATGTCAAATTCACACCACATTTACTGCAGCAGCTGATGCTCCTATGATCACAAACCACAACAGCCACATCCATGAGATCGTTTAAATTGAGATGACTTTCATGTCATAGAATGTCATAAGTCAATTTCAAATGAGTGCAGAGTATCATCCTAATCTGCCATGTCTGTGTTTTTTTCTCAGACAACCTCTATAAAAATTCTAGAGCAAATTATATACTATTTTTTGTGCAAACTCCACAGTGCTCTGAGAAATCTAATCCAGCCTTAATGCAAATGTCTGTGATTGCTGATGTTGTATAATCCTAACACTTCTCTTCATGTGCTTTTCATTAAAATCAATCAATGTATGCAGACGTTATAACACATTTTGTGTTTCCCTTTTCTCGCCATAAATTTGTTGCCTCGCCACGGGCAAACTGTTCGAGATATCAAAAATCCGCTGGCAATTTTTCATAATCAATGTCTTGACTTCATGCTGACGAGTTTGGTGGTGATCGGACTAATCGCCTAGGAGGAGTATATCAAATTCCAGAGCATGCGTTTTTCAAACAACCCATAATAACTGACTTCCTGTTGAGCTGGCGTATAACTTAGAGCACGAAAGTTGTTAGGTCCGATGAGGTCTATATGTGTAGCGAGTTTCATACTAATGCATGCAAGCATGTTTGATATATGGCCAAGTTTTCGAAGCCCATTCAAGGGAGCGCTGTTGAGCCCCCCTGCCACGCCCGGGTACCAGCTGCTGCCCGGCCCTGATGGCCGCGGGTTCCGATGTATGTGCAAAGTTTCATGAGTTTTCGAGCATGGTAAGGGCCCCAAAAGTGCCCGAATAGTCGAAAAAAAAAATAAAAAAATAAAAATAATAATAATAATCCTAAAGAAAACAATAGGGCCTTCAGCCCTTTGGGCTTTGGCCCTAATAATCCTTAGAGGATCAAGAGCTAATTAAAGCTGCAAGCAGTGATGAAAGGGCCCTCGCACCTGGGCTCACCGCCACCCACTGACCTTAGGAAAACAGTAAAAAGTGGGTGGCAAGTTTGAGACACATCAGACATAGTATGCCTGAGTTACAACAGCTTCCTCTTTCATGGCGAAACATCAGACTTTGTCAGGCTGCCACGGACACACCCTCCAACGAAAACTCAAGATCTTTGATATTTATCATCACTAAGGTCTTAAGATTAGACTGACAACATATGATGTTGATCTGGTTAAATCTCTATGAGGAGTTAATCACAGTGTAAAACATGTCATTTCCTGTTGCCCGCATGTGGTGCTATGACTGTAACTGTATGTTGTCATGAAGATGTCTTCAGGTCACTACTCTAATAAAACATGTGAACTTTGGGGCAGATCCACCACGGACACGCCCTTCAGTGAAAAATCTAGGTCTTCGTTATTTAACATCGCAAAGGCCTTTAGATTAGACTGACCAAATATGACATTGATCTGTTAAAGTTCGTTAAAGTACAACGTCATGGTAAGGGCCCCAAAAGTGTCCGAATAATCGGAGAAAAATAAATAAATAATTAAAGCTGCAAGCAGCGATGAAAGGGCCCTTGCACCCGGGCTCACCGCCACCTGTTGGCCTTAAGAAAACAGTGAACAGTGGGCGACATGCATGTAAGTGAGTAAATACAGGAGAATTATGGCAAAATCATTTCAAAGTTTCACACTTCCTGCTGCCAACAGGTGGCGCTTTGACCGTTACTGAATATTGCCATGTAGATGACTTCAGGCCAGGACTATTATCAAACATGTGAAGTTTGGAGAAGATTGGACTTTGCATGCCTGAGTTACAACAACTTCCTGTTTCGTGGTGTTAATTGCATTCATTAGCACTTAGCCAAGTGTTGCATTATTTAACGTGTTTCTAATATGTTTGGTACTTTGTGGCATATTGAAATGTGTTTCTGGGAGTGAATTACAGTGTAAAGCATGCCATTTTCTGTTGCCAGCAGGTGGCGCTATGACTAAATGAATATTGGCATATAGAAGTCTTTAGGCCAGGACTTTTATCACACATTTGAAGTTTGGGGCAGATCGGACATTGTATGCCTGAGTTACAACAGCTTCCTCTTTCATAGCGAAACATCAGACTTTGTCAGGCTGCCACGGACACACCCTCAAATGAAAACTCAAGATCTTTGATATTTATCATCACTAAGGTCTTAAGATTAGACTGACAACATATGATGTTGATCTGGTTAAATCTCTATGAGGAGTTAATCACAGTGTAAAACATGTCATTTCCTGTTGCCCACAGGTGGCGCTATGACTGTAACTGTATATTGTCATGAAGATGTCTTCAGGTTTCTACTCTAATAAAACATGTGAAGTTTGGGGCAGATCAGACATTGTATTCCCGAGTTACAAGAACTTCCTGTTTCATGGCGAAACATTGAACTTTGTCAGGCCACCACGGACACACCCTTCAGTGAAAAATCTAGATCTTCGCAATGTAACGTCGCAAAGGCCTTTAGATTAGACTGACGAAATATGACATTGATCTGATTAAAGCTCTAGGAGGAGTTCGTTAAAGTACAACGTCTGGAAATGGCAAAAAAATGGCAAGTTAATTCAAAATATGACTTCCTGTTCAGTTTCAGATTTTGCTCTAAGAGACTTTTTTGTAGGTATTGGGCTGTTAAACGTGTGTACCAAATTTCAAAATCTACGTGAAATGTAGTGCGAGGGGCACTACATTAGGTGGCGCTATCGAGCCATTTTGCCCCGCCCAATTCTGAAACCTATAACAGACGTAAATTTTCACCACTTCTGATGCGTGTGCAAAGTTTCATGAGTTTTCGAGCATGTTCAGGCCCTCAAAAATGCGATTCACTTTGGAGAATAATAATAATAAATATAGCTGCAAGCAATGATGCCGGGCCCAAGCCCGGTGGCACTGCCGCCCCAGTGGCTTCAGGGCAACTGTGCACAGTGGGCAATATGTATTTAAACTGGGTGAATGTAAAAGGAATATGTCAAAGTCATTTGAATATGGCGCATATACTGGAGTCAGCCTGTGCACACACACACAGAGAGAGAGAGAGAGAGATTTAAGAGATTTAAGTTAGATTTAAGAACCAGTTGGAGATGATTCAATATTTTAAACAATAAGAATAAAATTTATACTGTGACAGAGATTAGTCTTTGATAATCTCTTAATATATACATTCAATAATACTAACTAAAAGTTATCATTATCAGTTAAAAATGATATACGTCCAGATGAATTTATCTTAAGGTCTTTTAAGTTACTATTAACAAAATTATTAAACTAATTATATAAAACTATATAGTCAGTGCACTGCAAATGAATTAGTTCTATGCCTTAATTTTGTTATACAAATTTATAGAAGAGAAGGCCTAAGAGATTTCCTATCCTATTATGCAGTCAAAAGGACACAGCAATGAAAGGGTTAAACCTGCAAGACTCTAAAACAGACACACACACACAC
This sequence comes from Ctenopharyngodon idella, assembly GCF_019924925.1. Taxonomy (NCBI): domain Eukaryota; kingdom Metazoa; phylum Chordata; class Actinopteri; order Cypriniformes; family Xenocyprididae; genus Ctenopharyngodon; species Ctenopharyngodon idella. Next base: position 10,935,082 of record NC_067231.1, read on the forward strand.
ACACACACACACACACACAGAGGCAGAACAGTTGGAGCCTGCCCAGTTAGTTGAGTCAGATGATTTATAGGATAATATTTTAAACAATAGGAATAAAATATATACTGTAACAGAAATTAGTCTTTGATCATCTCTAAATATATAATTAAAATATAAAACTAACTAAAGCCTTTTATAACTAAAATGTGTTCTTTTCTTCTCAACCCTGTTTAAAAATAGATATTTGCTGCCCTCTAGTGCTTATTCTATATATGACATTTGAATATTTTAATTATTTTAATCAAAGAGCAGTTATTTGCCTAATTTAAACTTACACATACTTCTTGTAATTAAAAAATGATTCAAAATGTGTTTATTTATAATATTTGTATTATTATATACTGAAATAAAGGGTGTATATTTATAAAATAAGGGTGTATATTTCCTTCTTTATCCTTAATTTAATCACTTACCATGGCAACAATGTTCGAGATATCCAACATCCCTTTTCAATTTAACAACTTCAATGTCTTAGCAACAAGTTAAAAAAAGTTTGGTGTAAATTGTATAAAGCCTGTAGGAGTAGTAGTATAAAATTGATAGCCTGTTTTTTCAAAAAATCCACATTCAAACCAAAATAGCTGACTTCCTGTTGGTCGGAGCTAATGACTGTAAATTAGAAAGTTGTCCGGCTTAATGAGACCAATATGTGTACCGAGTTTGGTGACTGCAGGTTAAACTACCCCCCTCAATTTTGTCAAAAGGTGGAGCTACTGAGCCCCTCCACCACGCCCATTTCTAAGGCTTTGTCCATGTCTACTGGTTGACAATATTGATGTGTGTGTCGAGTTTCATGCAATTTGAAGCATGTTAAGAGCCTCAAAAACACTCAAGAATATTATTAAAGTTTGACATGTTGCCATGGCAACAATATTTAAAATATCAAAAATCCTGTCACAGGTCTACATCTGCTGTGTATTGACATTACACTGATGAAGTTTGAAACAAATCAGGTAAAAATAAGAGAGTGAACTCAATGCATTTTGAAAATGACACACTTCTTGCTGCCAGTTGGTGGCGCTATAACTTTGACTCACAATAGTCACATCCATGTGATCAGACTCCTATAACGAACACACTGGTGAAGTTTCATAAAAATCAATCAATGTATGCATAAGTTATAACACACTTCCTGATTCCCTTTTCTCGCCATAAATTCGTTGCCTCGCCACGGCCAAACCGTTATAGATATCAAAAATCCGCTGGCAATTTTACATCCTCAATATCTTGACTTCATGCTGACCGAGTTTGGTGGTGATCAGATTAATCGCCTAGGAGGAGTATATCAAATTCCAGAGCATGCGTTTTTCAAACAACCCGTAATAGGCGACTTCCTGTTGGGGTGGCGTATAACTTAGAGCATGAAAGTTGTTAGGCCCGATGAGGTCTATATGTGTACCGAGTTTCATACTAATACGTGCAAGCGTGTTTGACATATGGACCAAGTTTTCGGACTTTTTTCAAGGGGGCGCTGTCGAGTTTCATGCAACTTGAAGCATGTTAAGAGCCTCAAAAACACTCAAGAATATTATTAAAGTTTGATGTGTTGCCATGCCAACAATATTTAAGATATCACAAATACATTTCTAGGTCTACATCTGTCATGTTTTGACATTATTGTAATGAAGTTTGAAGCAAATCAGGTAAAAAAAAAAAAAGAGGGTGATCTAAAAGCATTTTAAAAGTGACACACTTCCTGCTACCAGTTGGTGGCGCTATAACTTTGACTCACAATAGTCACATCCTTGTGATCGGAGTCCTACAACGAACACACAGCTGAAGTTTCATAAAAATCAATCAATGTATGCATAAGTTATAACACATTTCCTGTTTCCTTTTTCTTGGCATAAATTCGAAGCCCTCACCACGGCCAAACCATTTGAAATATCAAAAATCCGCTGGCAATTTAGCATCATCAGTGTCTTGACTTCATGCTGACCAAGTTTGGTGGTGATCGGATTAATCGCCTAGGAGAAGTATATCAAATTCCAGAGCATGCATTTTTCAAACAACCCGTAATAGCCGACTTACTGTTGAGCCGGCGTATAACTTAGAGCACGAAAGTTGTTAGGCCTGATGAGGTCTATATGTGTACCAAGTTTCATACTAATGCGTGCAAGCATGTTTGATATATGGACCAAGATTTCGGACTCCGTTCAAGGGGGTGCTGTCGAGCCCCCCTGCCACGCCCGGGTACCGGCCTCTGCAGCGTCCTGATGGCCGCAGATTCCAATGTGTGTGCCAATTTTCAAGAGTTTTTGAGCATGTTAAGGCCCCCAAAAAGCCCCGAATGACGAAAAAAAAAAAAAAAAATAATAATAATAATAATAATAATAATAATCCATAGGGGATCAAGAGGGCCCTGCGCCACCAGTGGCTTGGGCCCTAATTAAAGCTGCAAGCAGCGATGAAAGGGCCCTCGCACCCGGGCTCACCGCCACCCGCTGGCCTCAAGAAAACAGTGAACAGTGGGCAACATGCATGTAAGTGAGTAAATACAGGATAATTATGGCAAAGTCATTTCAAAGTGCCACACTTCCAGCTGCCAACAGGTGGCGCTTTGCTTATAACTGAATATTGCCATGTTGATGTCTTCAGGCCAGGATTATTATCAAACATGTGAAGTTTGGAGCAGATCGGACATCGTATGCCTAAGTTACAACAACTTCCTGTTTCGTGGCGTTAATCGCATACATTAGTGCTTAGCCAAGTGTTGCATGATTTAACGTGTTTCTAGTATGTTTGGTACTTCGTGGCATGTTGAAATGTGTTCATGGCAATGAATTACAGTGTAAAGCATGCTATTTCCTATTGCCAGCAGGTGGCGCTATGACTAACTGAATTTTGGCATATAGATGTCTTTAGGCCAGGACTCTTATCACAAATGTCAAGTTTGGGGCAGATCACACACTGTATGCTTGAGTTACAACAACTTCCTGTTTCATGACGATAATAGCATGCTTTAACCCCCTGGAGTCGGCGGTATTGCCGGCGATACCACCTTGGTTTTTTTCTTATCAGTGTGAAAGAGACTAAAAATACTCTGTCAATTTTGGACATATCAGTTAAGAGTTATACACCATTCTAATCTGTGAAATGTCATCTTTTATTTGTGTACACTCAGAGTAAAAACAAAACGTTGTGCTTTTTGCAAAATAAAGAAAACTAACATGATGCGCGAGCCGCAGTCTCTCTCTGAATGAAGTCCAATCTGATAGTTCTCAGAAAATGAACTGTAACATAGTGAATACTAATGACACAAAAATGAGACTTATGTCCAAAGAAACGTTGAAATGTCAGGTTTTAAATCATGTATGTCAAATCGAAAACAAATATTCTCTGTTTATGTAATCTGTATGAAAAGAGAGCAATGTCAGTAGTTTGCGGCTCAGCTCATTATCCGCTAATGCGGCCACACCCACGGACCGCTCGCACTATTCAGACGCAAATTCCGAGGTGATCAATGCAGCAGAGTGAACGCCCTCGTCAACTCGGAAAAAGGCATCAAGTTTAGTCAGTTTCATGTACTTTTCATCGTTTTGAGATGCGATGAGGAATAATTCTAAAAGGATTTACTTCAGTGGAAGAGCTGGTTTCACTTTCATTTCGAGGATCAACTCAAGCCGATGATTGTGAAAGGTAAGTTGTTTTTTATTCTCAAATTCTTTATTCTAATCGTGATATAGCCTAGTGTCTGTGAATGTTAAACCGCAAAAAAACTGTTTTAATATGAACCCTGCAAGTTTTGTGTATCTCAGTGTGAATTAATGGGGCAGATCGACGCAGGGTTTTGTTTACTACACAACTTAGTAAATTGCCATAGCTATTCCCAAACTATATTGCTATACTGAGATGAGTGAAATACCATATAGGTAATATGGTATAGTAAAACACCATATAGGTAATATGAATATTTAGATGCTTTGCTTCACAGAAATACATTTTTTAAATTGTAATAATATTTCACAGTATTGCTGTTTTTTTCTGTATTTTTGATCAAATAAATGCAGGCTTGATGATCATGAGACTTCTTTCAAAAACATTATATATCTGTTATCAGCATGCTCACAGAGGGTTTTTTCATTTATCTCACAGATTTGAGAATCATAGTGACCAGATATTGGACCACACTGGACATTCTGAATGAATATAATGGTGAGATCACTGACGGCAAGCAGGAAAGGTTTTTTTTTTTTTTTTTCCTCCAGTGCAGAAATCCCAAACACCAAACACCTTGGAATGCCAGGTAAGTGATGTTCACTTATATCTTTGAACAGGATTTATTTCCAGGTAAAACTGTATACTCAAAATGTGCCCTCATTTATTCAAAATGTGTCTCATTTATATTGTTAACTATATTCCGAATAAACTACCAAAAAAAAAAAAAAAAAAACTACTTTGTACTTTGATTTTTTTAGTGTCCTCTCACATAGCCTACCTGACTGAAAGGGCTCATCATGCAGGTCATTATGCAGGTCATTATGCGGGTCTTTGTCTTCTCATGTGTGAATCACAGCATTATTTGTGAAGATTCACGCCTCTGTCTTTCTTGACAAAAAAATGTCTTACAAAATTTAAATCAATATATTGTTTCATATGAACGAGTAGGCAGGATAATTTTTACATCATTTTGAAACAAAAATTCTAGTCTACAACCTCCAATACCCAGAAGTCTTGTGAACACATATTTAATATTTATTTTATGTCTGTATTTCAGTGACTTAAGTTTTTTTGTTTTTTCAATAACCACGCATAAAGGTTATTCTCTCAAAAATACAAACATGTACATACATGTTGCTCACATATTATGGTAGCCTAGTACGTACTGAATACAGTGTAATGACACTTTTGCCATTAATATGTTTATAAGCAACTGAAAAAAGCACAAATGTCAGGGCATGTCAAAACTTCTCCAGGGCCCCAAAAATCCTCAGAACCCAGAGGGTTAACAGTCAGCTAGGTGTTGCTAGCATGATTTAGAATGTTTCTAGCATGTTTAGTACTCAATTGCATATTTTAGTATGTTGCTAGTAGTGCATCACATTGTTAAAAACGTCACTTCTTGTTCCCAGTAGGTGGTGCTATTTCTATAACTGAATATCGTCATGTAGATGTGTTCAGGGCAGGACTCTTTTCAAATGTGTGAAGTTTGGGGTAGATAGGAAAATGCATGCCTGAGTTAGAGCAACTTCCTTATTTATTGAATTAATAGTATACTTTAACACTTAGCTAAGTGTTTTGCTAACATTTTTCTAGCATTTTGCTAACCTGTTTAGCACTTGCTGGCACATTTTTATATGCTGTTAGGAGTCCATAACAGTGTTAAACATGTCACTTCCTGTTGCCAGCAGGTGGCGCTATGACCATAATTGAATATGGGCATGGACATGTGTTCAGGACAGGACTTCTATGAAGCGTGTGAAGTTTGGGGTAGATTGGACATTATGTAAGTATTTTAGAACTAAGGGGTACTTATACTATTATGTTTGGGAGCAATTTAGCAAGAACACACACTACACACCTTTTTGTAATAATAGTGTACAAATACATAAAGGCTTTTTTTTTTTTTAAATGATGGGGTTGGCTACATATCAGTGCATTTATACAGTATTTTATTTTGATAGCAAAAGTGCAGCTGTTTTAGTTTGGGCTTACATGTTTCAAGGCAAGTAAAACTATTGCTTTTTTTTTTTTTTTTTTTTTTTTTTTTAATACTGGGGAAATATACTTAACCTGTATCCATGTAGTTACAGGTTAAGTGTGACATCTGCGGGTTGTAAATTAAAGTGGTCCTTGTTACCGTCTTGTTCTATCAAGTTACCATCTACCATCTGCGGGCTGTAGTGGTGCTTTTTTGAAATTCTTTATTTATTAAATATTTTTAATTTATGACTATTTACAATAAAGTCCAAGATCCACCCACAATCATAAGATATAAAGATAAGACCAAATAAAAATTAAAAATAAAGTAAATAGTATGACAAAAAAATAAATGTGACCAAATCAATATATAGAAGAATACACGTTTTTGATAAATCTCAATAAGGTCCAACCAAAATTGTATTGTCTTTCTGGTAATTAAAGTGGTGCTTGTTACCCTCTTGTTCCATGTAGTTACAGGGTAAGTACAATAAAAAACACACAATCTGATATCACTGACTCTGAAACCTTTATTTGAAAAACAACTTAATTCAAAACAGGTTTACAACACTTATTATTCATTTATTCATTTTTAAAATCAACTTTTCATTTCAAATTCTAAAGTCCTGACAGAAAGTAGCATGTTTTGCCCTTTATTTCTCTCTTGCTTGGCTTCCTCCTCTTCTTGTTCTTCTTCTTCTTTTTCAGTCTTTCCACTGATGAATCTTAAAAAAGGAATCCCCATCTTTTGCTATTCTGTATTATGTATTAAAAGAAAATACAGTACACCCAGAAATGTTCTCATGGTTTACTTATCTTTTCGCTTCCGACCAACTGTCACCAGCATGTGGATGAGAGTTGACTTCGCGTTTGACGAAGCACACTGTAATGAGCAATGTGAAGCTTCAAGCTTTCATGACGTTCTTGTGGGGGTTTCATGTGAAACTCGCATGAGAACTGCCGTCTCTGTTCTTCTGTCTTTTGTTTCTCATTATTATTATCTGTTATTCTGTGTATTTTGTTGTGAGCATTAATAAAAAATAATAAAATGGATGGCGTGAGTTTCTCTGCGCGCTGACGCCACGCTTCAAGTTACGTCAAGCGTGAACTCTCAACTCTGTCATGCACGCACAGGTGACAGTTGGTCAGAAGCATTAGTCTACAGTTTAAAAATTTAAATATTTGGTGTTTTTCTTACAAACACTTATTGTTTCATTTCAGAAGACAATGATTCATCCATTGGGGTCATATGGATTACTGTAGTTATTGCTGTATGTGCTGTTTGATGGTTCAAATTTTAGGAACACATGAGCTTGCGTTATAAAGCATTCCCAGAGATTATTTATTTTTCTAAAAACCTTTGTTTGTGTTCATCTGATGAAGGAAAGTCGTACACATCTCAGATGGCATGAGGGTAAAAGATGAGTAAATGGTGAGGAAATTTCTGGGTGTACTGTTTTTTCTTTTAATACATACAGAATTTAAAGAAAGAAGAAGAGGAACAAGAGGATGAGGAAGCCAAGCAAGAGAAACTAATAAGAAATGTTGTAACATTAAATCTGTTTTGAAATAATTTGTTTTTCAAATAAAGGTTTCCAAGTGATATCAGATTGTGTTACAGGTGAGGCTCCTTTTCCGCTTCCTCCGGATCATCAGAGGGAGCTCTCATCAGAATATTGACTGTTGCATTTGGACATTTCCCATAGGCCCTCATACCTGGGACTGATTGCGCACACACCTGCAGTTCATCACACACACACTATTTAAGCAGGACACACACACACACACACACCACCATCGAAAAGTCTACAGTGGTCATTTCTGAGCGTTTCTTTGTGGATTGTTATACTGTGTTTGATCTTGGACTGGTTTCCTGTTGTCTGATTCTCTGCTGTCCGCCCCGACTATTGCCTGTTTATTGGATTGTGATCGTACTCTGCCTGCCCTGACCTTTTGCCTGATTTCTGGACTGTGTATGTTTGCCGCCTGCCTCGACCCAAGCCTGTCCCTGTTTACGATTCTGTTTTGTCTCCGCCATTGCCATTGCTGTGTTACGACCCTGTACTGTTTGACTCTGGCTAAAATAAAGCTGCAGATGGATCCTCACTCTGCTGACTCTGCATTACAGATTGTGTGTATACATGTGTTTATTTACCCTGTATCCCTGTAACTTCATGGAACAAGAGGGTAACAAGCACCACTTTAATTTACAGCCTGCAGTGTGTAGGACCTCTGCCTAAGACTAAGTCAGGACATGTGTATTTGTTCACTATGATGTGTTCTGCCACTAGATTTCCCGAAGCTGTCCCACTATGCTCATTGAAGACATTGTGAAACACTGTGAAAGCCCTTGTGAAATTTTGCACTACTTTTGGTCTACCAAAAATTAATCAATTTGATCAAGGAACAAATTTCACCTCACCCATGTTTCGTAAGGTAATGAAAGAACTGAACATTACCCACACTGTGTCTAGTGCCTATCATCCTCAGTCTCAAGGTGTTATTGAAAGGTTTCCCTAGACTCTAAAGTCTATGTTTCATACTAATTGTTTATAAAATCAGGATTGGGATGAGGAGGTACCACCTTTGTTGTTTGCAGTTCATAACACGGTGATCATAACACAGTCAATGATTAATAAAAGTTCGGTTTAACTTGTAACAGAAATATAGCCATATTACTATTGTAGTACTATGTAGTCTACTATTGTATTACTATTGTACGGTATTGTCACGGAGTCACAGCCAGCACCCACCAACACATCGTCACCAGATCTACATGCTCCACCCACTCATTCACAATCTCCCGAGTTTTAATCATCTGCACCTGCACCTTATAATCAGAGACACTATAAAGACTCTCATTCCCTGCACTTCAGTGTCTGGTCTCGTCACACGTACCTGGACTCCTTACCTGCTACTTACCTGAGCCATCTCGATCTTCTTCCTTCGTCAGTCCTCCATTCCATTGTTGATTCCTTTTGTCATCCCATTCCTGAAAAGAGACATTCCTCCATTACCTATTCAGCTAAGTGACTGCTCTAAAGTGCTTGTGCCATTACTCAACTGCATTCTCCATCTGCCAGTGTCTGTGCCTCTGTTATAAATAAACATCCTGTTTTACACTTACCTGTCTGCCTCCGTCTGTGTCCTGACAGAAGACCAGACCTCATGCAGAGCACTGCGGATTCTGGCGGGGATCGGTTTACGGACCCATTCGCCATCCTGGTTGACGCTGTACGAACCTCTTTCCAATCGTCACCCACAAGCACTTCACCTACAGTCCCAGCGGATCTCATGCATGCTGCCCGCCAGTCACTCCTTCACCCAGCACCCGCTGCTTCTCCCGCTGCCTCTGTCAGTCCCATGGCCCGACCAGCGACATACTCCAGTGTGGCAGAGGATTGCAGTGGGTTCCTTCTACAGTGTTCGCTCTACCTCAAAGCACAGTCTCAACTTTTCTCCTCGGAGCGCTACCGGGTGGCATTCGTGATCTCCCTACTCTCAGGTCGAGCGCTACAGTGGACTCAGCCCTTATGGGAATCTAACCCCGCCGTAACTTCAACCATTGCAGCCTTCTTCAGTCACTTCAGAGAAGTCTTCGGACAAAGTACTGCTGACTTTTCTGTACATGACCAACTCTACAACTTACATCAAGAGGATGAGTCAGTGAGTATGTACACCCTCCGGTTTTGCACTTTGGCGGCTGCTAGCGGCTGGAACGAAACTGGACTTATCACAGCCTTTCGCCAAGGGGTCAACCCCCATGTCAAGCAGTTAATGGTCGTTTACAATGATACTATGGGGCTGGAAAATCTCATTCAGAAAACCATCCGCGTGGCCCAACGCTTTTCTGCATGCTCACTCAAAAAACCCACTGTAACTCCTCTGCCCACCATACCATCTGTCGCCCTTCCAGCACCTGAACAGATGCAGGTGGATTCCTTTCGTCTCACTCCAGCGGAGCGTCAGAGGAGACTCTTACAACATCTGTGTCTATACTGTGGGGGAGAGGACCACATCATCGCTGCCTGCCCCATCCGACCACCACTCCTAGCGGTGAGTACTATCCAACTACCTGCTCGCATTGCTCCCCTAACAAGAACGACTGTGCATATCCTAAACCCTCATGTCTGTGTTTCAGCGCAAGCCCTCATTGACTCCGGCTCCGCAGGGAACTTCATCAGCAACCAAATTCTCCAGAAACTGAACGTACGACACAAACGGTGCACACAGGATCTCAGAATCCATACTATCCAGGGAAAGCCGCTGAGTCGTGGTCACATCCGGCATTTCTCCCCCACACTGATGCTCCGCATTGGCTGTTTACATACAGAGGAAATTACGTTCATGGTGCTGGAAGTTTCCACTGCGGACATCATCCTGGCATCAGCAAACGGCTGGCCACCCAACTGCCACCTCACCGGCCATAGGACTGTGCCATTGACCTGCTGCCTGGGGCTACCCTACCCAAAGGTAGGGTTTACCCATTGTCCATCCTGGAACAGAAGGCCATGGAGGAGTATATACAGGAGGCTTTGAAACAATGCTTCATCCGACCATTGACTTCCCCTGCCACTTCAAGCTTCTTCTTTGTGGCCAAGAAGGATGGAGGATTGAGGCCGTGCATTGATTACCGTCATCTGAACTCCCAGACTGTGAAATACAGCTATCCCCTTCCTCTGGTCCTGGCGTCTCTGGAACAGCTACGGGGACCTCGCATCTTCTCCAAGCTGGACCTGCGGAGTGCGTACAACCTAATTTGCATACGCCTGGGGGATGAGTGGAACACTGCCTTCATTACACCATCTGGACACTACATATACCGGGTCATGCCGTGTGGCCTGTCCAACTCTCCCTCCGTGTTCCAGAGCTACATGAATGAGGTGTTCCGGAAGTACCTCCATTGGTTCGTCATAGTCTACATAGATGACATCCTCATCTACTCCCAGAACCTGGCCGAACATCGCCGCCACGTCTCCCAGGTCCTTGAGAAGCTGCGCCAACATCACCTCTACCTCAAGCTGGAGAAGTGCGAGTTCCACACCACCTCCGTACATTTCCTTTGCTATATCATGGACCAACATGGCATCCAGATGGATCAGAGGAAGGTGGAAACCATCCGCAACTGGCCATTACCCACTACAGTGAAAGAGTTACAGGGCTTCCTTGGGTTTGCCAATTTCTACCGCCGCTTCATCCACAATTACATTCTTCTCAGTGCACCCCTCACATCTCTCCTCAAGGGCCGGCCCAAGTTTCTGTCCTGGACTCCATCTGCCCAAGAAGCCTTCCATCAGCTCCAGGAAGCTTTCCTCACCGCTCTGATTCTGGTACACCCCAATCCTGATCTCCTGTTCATCGTTGAAGTCGATGCCTCATCCACCGGGGTCGGGGCGGTGTTGTCACAGTGGCAGGGTGATCCTCCACAACTCCATCCATGCGCCTTCTACTCCAAGAAGCTATCCCTGGCGGAGCAAAACTATGACAATGGGAATCAGGAACTCCTTGCCATCAAGTTAGCTTTGGAAGAGTGGAGACACTGGCTGGAGGAAGCCAATCACCAGTTCGAGGTCATAACAGATCATCAAAACCTCGAATACCTCCGAGAAGCTAAAAGACTAAACCCTCGCCAGGCTCACTGGGCTCTCTTCTTTACCAGATTTAATTTCACAATCTCCTGTCACCCTGGAAATAAGAATTGTAAGGCAAACGCCTTGTCCTGTTTGTATCAGCCTGATCCAGAATGTTCCTCTTCAGAACCCATCCTCCCTCCAGCCATGATCGTCAGCCCTATTCAGTGGTCTCTCAACCAGCGCATCTCCCAAGCTAACCTCTCCGAACCCGCTCCACCGGGAGAACCTGAGGGGCTCCTCTGTGTTCCACTGGCCCATCGTCAGCCCCTCATGGACTTACCTCACACATCTCCGAGCTCTGGACATCCTGTCTGACATCTGACATCTGGATATCCTGAGATATCCTGACTCAGGATATCTCCCGGTACATCAAAGGGTGCTCAGTCTGTGCCGTTGCCAACACCCCAAGGAGACTTCCCGAGGGCAAGCTGGTCCCCTTACCGATTCCTCACAGACCCTGGTCTCACATGGGTATATACTTCATGACTGATCTCCCATCATCTAATAACTACACCTGTGTGTTAGTAATCGTGGATCGATTCTCCAAGGCCTGTAAGCTCGTCCCCCTCAAGGGTCTTCCCACAGCTTTTGAAACCGCCGAAGCACTGTTCACCAACGTCTTCCGTCATTTCGGCATCCCTGAAGACATCGTCTCTGACCGCGGACCACAGTTCATATTCAGAGTTTGGCAAGCCTTCTTAAAGCTCCTAGGAGTATCAGTGAGCCTATCATCAGGATACCATACGTAGACCAACGGCCAGACTGAGCGCAAGATCCAGGATATTGGGAGATACCTGAGTTTGTATTGCCACTGTAACCAGGACAGATGGAGCCAATTCCTCCCCTGGGCAGAATATGCCCAAAACTCCCTTCGGCAGACCACCACAGGGTATCAACCACCTCTCTTCCCCTGCTCGGGTGAGCCCTCCGAGGTTCCAGCTGTCAACCACTGGTTCCAGCAGAGCGAGAGAGTTTGGGACTCAGCTCATGTCCATCTCCAGCGGGCAATGCGGAGACACAAGAGACATGCAGACTCCAGAAGAGCTCCTACTCCTTGCTACCTTCCTGGCCAGAAGGTATGGCTCTTCACGAGGGACATCCGATGAGTCCCCGGTACATAGGTCCATTCACCATACAGAGGCAGCTCAACAAGGTCATCTATCGACTAAACCTACCAGCACAGTATCGTATCTCTCCATCATTCCATGTTTCCCTGCTTAAACCCCACACTGAACCCTTGTCTCCTCCTTCCACAGATTCTGGTGGCGATGCGGTACCTCCTCCTCCCGACATCGCTGACGAGGAGTCCATCTACCGAGTGTGAAGTACCTTGTCGACTGGGTGGACTATGACCCGGAGGAACGCTCCTGGGTTAACTGACAGGACATCCTCAACCCCACGCTCCTTACACAATTCCACTCTGAACATCCGGACCGCCCTGCTCCCCGGGGTCGAGGTAGACCACGGTCTTCAGGAGCCGCCCTTGGAGGAGGGGGTACTGTCAATGAGTCACAGCCAGCACCCACCAACACATCGTCACCAGACCTACACGCTCGTTCACAATCTCCCAAGTTTTAATCACCTGCACCTGCACCTCATCATCAGAGACACTATAAAGACTCTCATTCCCTGCACTTCAGTGTCTGGTCTCGTCACACGTACCTGGACTACTTACTTGCTACTTACCTGAGCCCTCTCAATCTTCTTCCTCCCATCTTCCTTCGTCATTCCTCCATTCCATCGTTGATTCCTTCGGTCATCCCATTCCTGCAAAGAGACATTCCTCCATTACCTATTCAGCTAAGTGACTGCTCTAAAGTGCTTGTGCCATTACTCACCTGCATTCTCTGTCTGCCAGTGTCCGTGCCTCTGTTATAAAAAAAACATCCTGTTTTACACTTACCTGTCTTCCTCCGTCTGTGTCCTGGTATAATGTATTTCTTGAGGACAATGTAATACTACTACTAGTACAATAATAACTAGAAAATAAAGTTTGAAATCAAACTTTAATGTTGGCTTGGCACAAGTCTCGATGGGCAGCCCGAGTCAAAAGAGCCAAACGCCCATGTCTGTTCCGTGTTCTGAAGGTGGCCCCACCACAACGGCCGCCTTAAGAGGCGCGGCTCGGCTCGTGTGTGTGTGTGTGTAACATCGTATCAGGCAATCAACCTGTTCAATAAACTGTTTAAAACATGTAGTCACCCGATCAATACTGAGATTCTAGATGGTATAAACAAAGATATAATGAATCTTGACAAACTGAGGATGGAATCGAAAGTATCTAGTCTCTCTCTCATCTGCTCATGCTGGGAGCAGCAGCGGCGCCGGCGACACGAAGTGCCTCTTTATAGATGCCACACATCATTAACACAGTCATACAAAAAAAGAAGCTCTTTGATGCGTTCTTGTGCTCACTTGAATGACATCGCCATGTATTTTGGACGCAATGGAGACGTCTCTGTTTCACTCAAAATCTCATCCAAAATCTAAATGTACATCTTTAATGCGTTCTTGTGATCGAATCTTGTCAAATCGCTGGAATGGTTTATTTAAAAAGGTTAAGAAACACATGTGAATGACGAAGATAGGGAGAACGCGTTGCTCTGGGCAGTCGAGTTCAGAGACGGGCAATCGCGACTCTTTATTTCATCAAAACAGCGTGCATTTACTAAATATAACTCTTTAATGCGTTCTTGTGACAGAATCATGTTGAATCGCTGGAATGTTTTATTTAAAAAAGTTAAAAAACGCATGTAAATGATGAACATAGTGATCGAGGGCAAAAACGAAAGTGCTCGTCTGCTACTATATGAGCGAATAGAACAGGGATAAACTTACCCATACAAGGTGTAAGACATGCAAAGCTTCTTCCCATTGTCTCATCCGTTTTAGAAATCTGATCTTTCAGTCGTATTTAATCACTTTTCACTCTATATTAATGTTTTTATCGCTCCGTGCAGCTGTCTCTCCCTCTCGCTCATCTGCTCGAATGCACGAGCGTCTCAAGTGCTCTCAGAGCGGCAGCCCCGCGGGCGCTGCCTGGGTTACATGAGACTAGCGAGTCTCTATTTATCACACCAAACATCTTTGAAGCTCTAAAAGTATGTCATGCTTTTCATTGCTTGTATATTAATACAGTCGCTAGAATTGTTTCAAACTGGCAAGCTTTAAAACACAGAAATGACGAACTGACGAAACCGAAAGTGAATGCATGAGCCAATAATTTCTTATGGTGGCACGCCCTCTATTGGGCGGAACTGCTCCTCTGGAGGTGCATTTTCAAGAAATGAATGGGAGTCTATGGGAAAAATATGAACTTTGAAAAATTATTACTCGAAAACTAACTCTGATCTTTCTGAAAAGATATAGCAACTAACTAGAGACCAGGGCTTAAAAACGAAAAAAAAACTCAATTGTTCCACTCTGAGCAGAATCGGTATTTTAACGTTTCTGTTCCAGCATTCCTTCTGTATTATCAACGTTTCGAAACCGGTTTGATTAGAAAAAATAACGGTTAATAATGTTATTTTTAACTTTTTTTGTTGTTGTTGTTTGCAAGTAGCCTACTTAATAATGATAATAAAACGTAGCCTACAACATTTATATTTATTAAAAAACAAAGAGAGTAGGCTATTTGCCGTCTTAGCCAATAGGCCTACAATTATATATCTTTTATAGATTCTGTCCAAATGTAAACCTATTAAACAAAAGGAGAAACAACGGTTTATAAATTAAAGTATTTTTTCAAGATATTTTAAAATGTTTGCTGCATGGTTAAAAATACAGACGCTATTTCTGGAATAAGTGTTTTGTTGGTCTGAGTTAGTTTTGGAGGTAAGATTAACTGTTTGGCCAAGATTCAGTTGGTAATGCAGACTGTATGAAGATTTTTGAAAAAAGTGGTTCCCTTTCAGTTGGTCACATTCGACGTACATCACCAGAGAGCCCTATCAGCTATGAGTTAAACTAAATAAGCCAATGGAATTGGCGTGCGATATTTGCATAATGTGCACCGCCCCCACAAGGCGGGTATAAATACGGAAGCGGATGCAATCGCACTCTGTCTTTCGCTTCGGAGCCAACCTGTTGTATTCCTGCTATTTGACTGAGAGTGACTTCTCAAGCCTTTGAAGAGCCTCTGTTTCGTCATGCTGGTGTTAAGGCACCCTACAGCGAAGCCGCGAGCCTTCACAGAGCGAGCTTTCACAAGCTATTATACAGCTCTCAACTGCTGTTTTCACAGCATTGTTTTCTGCCCCGTTGGTTTGCGATTTGGGCCGGTTCCTCTGTGCTTGTGACTGCCAGGCGATCAGTGTGTACTTGCAGTCACATCATGGCTGTTCCTTGTGTGCTGAATTTCCCCCTTCTAAAAGAGCTTCACAGACGAACACCGCGTCTTTTTCAAGATGTCATTTCATCTGTGCGTTACTGGATGCGGTCATTTCCTGGTCCCCGCTGATGGTCACAATCGCTGTGTCACATGCCTGGGCGTTCAGCATGCTGAGGCAGCTTATGCGGATAGCTCATGTTCTCAGTGTTGAGGTCTAGACTCTCGTTCCTTGGTTCTCAGGGAGCGGGGGTCCCCTCCCCTATGCCCCGTTCGGCCGTTTTCTCTGGCTCCGGCCAGGGGAGCGGTGCGACGGCGTGCAGGAAGGGTGACCTGAGGATTACGGTTAGGGCTTCCCTGCCGAGCTCCGCTCCACAGGCCCCATCCCCTCAACAACACTGCAGCCTGTGGTGTTGCCGGAGGATCGTGCTGGTCCCTCTGTCAAGACTCGGCTGCGCTGCCTCCCTCCGGGACCGTAGCGTTGCCCGAGGTCGATCCTGAGTTGACGACTATGCTTTCCCGTGCCGCCGAGAAGGTCGGGCTCGTCTGGAATCCTCCACCGCGAACTTTCTCGGCTGGATGATTGCTTTCTCGGGGCGGCCCGCGCTAGTCCTCAGCATCCCGTCCCGGTACCATTTTTTCTGGAAGTGCATGAAGATGTGACCGAGTCTTGGAGAATGCCGTATAGCATTCGTGGCAGGCCTGGTCCCTCTTCCGCCTTCACCACTCTGGATGGCGGGGAGGCTAAGGGGTACAAGCAAGCCGTCGCGATGCAACTGTGTCCGACGGCCGCTGGCTGGCATGGTGAACCTCATCTCCCATCCCGGGCCTGTAAATTCTCATCGAGCTTGACGGAGAAAGCTTACAGAGCCTGCGGACAGGCCACCTCTGCCTTGCATGCCATGGCCCTGCTTCAGGTCTACCAGGCCAAAGCGCTCATGGACATGCCCCAGGGTAGTCTTGACCAACAGCTGCTGGGGGAGCTGCGCGCCGCCACCGACCTCGCCCTCCGGGCGACTAAGGTGATGGCTCGCTCCATTGGTCAAGCGATGGCTACGCTTGTAGTCCAACAGCACCCCTGCCAAGTCTGCAAAGCAGCAGCCTCCACCCGCCAGACAGCAGGGAGCCAGTCGCGGACGAGGCGTCCAGCCTGCTCAGACCCCAGCCAAGCCAGGTGGCAGAGGACTAGGAAGCGGTCCTGAGACGGGCCACCTGGAGGAGAGGATGTCAGCTCTTCGGGGGATGATGCCCGCATCTCTCCCTCCCCCGAATTTGTGTCTCATATTGTCCCGCCGCTGGCTCTCTGGAGTCCAGCGGTACCCACCTTTTCACAAAAAGAGCTGTTTCCCAATCCTCCAGGTCCCAAGAGGGCACGGCTGGCAGTGTGCGGTGCCCTGCCTCGCCACTCTCAGCCCCCTCTCACCTCGCCACTCTCAGCCCCCTCTCACCTCGCCAGCAGGTCCCAGTGTGTATGTCGAGGCTGCCTCCCTTGCGCCATCTCCCATGCACACTGCCACCTCGCAGAGTCCAACTCCACTTCGGGCCGCTATGCCGTCCGAGTCGGGTCCGAGTCGCACTCTGTCTCGCTGCCCCACGCCGGGTACGTCTGTGGTGCCATTGGTCCCGAGTCTGGGAGCCTGGTTAATGCTTCCCAGCCCGTCCCGCTGGCTCATTCGTACCATCAGACTCGGCTATGCAATTCATTTCGCCCGGCGTCCCCCGGTGTTCAGGGGTGTCCACTACTCGCGTGTCCCTGGACAATGCACCTGTTCTCCCGGCGGAGATTGCTGTCCTCCTGGCGAAGGATGCAATCGAGCCGGTTCCTCCAGCCGATATGAAGTCAGGGTTTTATAGCCCCTACTTCATTGTACCCAAGAAAGGCAGTGGGTTACGGCCAATCCTAGATCTGCATGTCTTGAATCGGTCCCTTCACAGGCTTCCGTTCAAGATGCTTACGCAGAAACGCATTTTCGAATGCATCCATCCCCAGGATTGGTTTGCAGTGATCGACCTGAAGGACGCATTCTTTCATGTCTCGATTCTGCCTCGACACAGACCCTTCCTATGGTTTGCGTTCGAGGGTCGAGTATATCAGTACAAAGTCCTACCCTTCGGGCTGGCCCTGTCGCCCCACGTCTTTACCAAGGTTGAGGAGGCGGCCATTGTTCCGCTCAAGGAACAGGGCGTTCGCATTCTCAACTACCTCGACGACTGGCTCATTCTGGCCAGCTCACGAGAGCAGTTGTGCGAACACAGGGACATGGTGTTTGCTCACCTCTTCCGGTTGGGTCTTCGGGTCAACTGGGACAAGAGCAAACTCGCCCCCAGGCAGAGGATCTCTTATCTCGGTATGGAACTGGACTCGGTCGCCCGGACAGCGCGCCTCACCAAGGAGCGCGTCCAGTTGGTGTTGAACTGCCTGAGTTTGCTCAAGCGCAGGACAGAGGCCCCACTGAAACTTTTTCAGAGGCTCCTGGAGCATATGGCATCCGCAGCCGCAGTCACGCCACTAGGATTGCTTCATATAAAGGCCGCTTCAGCACTGGCTTCACGACCTGGTCCCAAGATGGGCGTGGCAACGCGGTACGTTCCGTGTCCCCGTGACACCGAACTGCCGTCGTACCCTCGCTCAGTAGTCGGACCCTTCGTTCCTGTGGGCAGGAGTTCCCCTCGAACAAGTGTCCAGGCATGCTGTGGTCTCCACAGATACCTCTGCCACCGGGTGGGGAGCCACGTACAACGGGCATGCAGTATCGGGTCTGTGGACGGGGCCCCAACTGCATTGTCATATCCATTACCTCGAGTTGCTAACAGTACGTCTTGCACTGGGCCCCTTCAAGGAGCTGCTGTCAGACAAGCACGTACTGGTCCACTCGGACAGCACTGCGACCGTTGCGTACATCAACCATCAGGGTGGTCTACGCTCCCGTCGCATGTCGCAACTCGCCCGCCATCTCTTGCTATGGAGTCAGAAGCATCTGAGATCACTTCGTGCCATTAACGTCCCAGGCGTGCTCAACCGTGCAGCCGACGAGCTCTCGTGGCAGCCTCCGCTTCCAGGCGAATGGAGACTCCACCCCCAGGTGGTCCAGCTGATCTGGCAGCCTTTCGGGGCCGCACAGATAGAGATCTGTTTGCCTCTCCGGACACAGCCCATTGCCAGTTGTTTTATTCCCTGACCGAGGGCACTCTCGGCATGGATGCTCTGGCACACAGCTGGCCCCAGGGCCTACGCAAATATGTGAGCCCCAGTGAGCCTTCTCGCACAGCTCCTGTGCAAAGTCAGGGAGGACGAGGAGCAGGTCTTGCTAGTGGCTCCGTATTGGCCTACTCGGACATGGTTTTCGAAACTGACGCTCCTCGCGACAGCACCTCCTTGGCCCATTCCTCTGAGGAAGGACCTTCTGACTCAGAGACGGGGCACCCTCTGGCACCCGTGTCCGGACCTCTGGAAACTCCATGTCTGGTCCCTGGATGGGACGCGGAGGTTCTAAGTGATCTCCCCCAGTCGGTTGTAGACACTATCACTTGTGGAACCTGTTCATCGAATGGTGTTCCTTTCACCGAGAGGACCCCTGATCATGTTCGGTCAGGTCTGTGCTTTCCTTCCTGCCAGAGGGTTTGGAGTGAAGCCTGTCTACCTCCACCCTCAAGGTGTATGTTGCCGATATTGCCGCACATCACGATGCAGTTGATGGTAAGTCTTTGGGGAAGCACGACCTGATCGTCAGGTTCCTGAGGGGGGCGAGAAGACTGAATCCACCTCGCCGCCCCTCTATACCCTCTTGGGATCTCTCCCTGGTACTTACATCTCTCCGGGGTCATCCCTTCAAGCCTTTGCAGTCAGTGGAGTTAAAAGTACTGTCCCTTAAGACCGTCCTCCTGGTTGCATTGGCCTCGGTTAAGAGAGTAGGGGACCTGCACGCATTTTCGGTCGACGAATCGTGCCTGGAATTCGGGCCCGGTGACTCTCACGTTATCCTGAGACCCCGGCCTGGATATGTGCCCAAGGTTTCTACCACTCCCTTCCGAGATCAGGTAGTGAACCTGCAAGCGCTGCCTTCGGAGGAGGCAGACCCAGCCCTGGCTTTGCTCTGTCCCATCCGCGCTCTGCGCCTGTAAGTGGATAGAACACAAAGCTTTAGGAGCTCAGATCAGCTTTTTGTCTGTTACGGAGGCCAGCAGAAGGGAAAGGCTGTCTCCAAGCAGAGGATGGCCCACTGGATAGTGGATGCCATCGCCTTGGCTTATCAGTCCCAAGGCGTGCCTTGCCCACTTGGGTTAAGAGCTCACTCCACTAGAGGAGTTGCCTCTTCCTGGGCGCTGGCGCACGGCACCTCGCTGAGAGATATCTGTAGAGCTGCGGGCTGGGCGACACCCAACACGTTCGCTAGATTCTATAGCCTTCGTGTGGAACCGGTATCTTCCCATGTACTCGCTTTCAGTAGCCGGTAACGCGAAGAACACGTTCTAGTGTCGGCTTGCTATGCCACTCCCGCCCCCTGGGCCGGATACATGCATCCATTTGCTCCAGTAGAGTTCCCCACTTGGCAAACCCTATCGAGCTCCTCTGCCTCCCCTTGCGGCTCGGACATTGCGGAGTGTCTGATGCCAGGTCAAACGTCCATCTCTGACGTTGATGTTTGGCTGGGTGCCATATGTTGTGACCCCTCCACGTGAGTGGTCCCATATGTGTATTGTCCACGGTGAAACTCCCTATGGCGAGCCCCTGTCTTTGCCTTAGCAGAGTCAGCTTTGCTGTCACCTGTCAGATGAGTCTCCCCCTATCTCTACGCTGGACTCCATATGCGTACTGCCCACGGCCAGTCCATAAGTGTATTTCCACGTAATACCTCCCCTGCAGGGTAGGTTGTGGCCTCCGCAGCGTCCCCTATGGGTTCGCTTCCCCAGTGTTGTCTAAGTCTTACTGCAGTGGGTCTTGCTGAACAGCAGTAGACTCTCTTGGTGTAAGCTCGCCCCCTTCTCCGCCCCAAGGTGTGCCGGGTGGCTGGAAGGGGTCAGTAACTGTGGCGCTTTATTTGGGATCCCAATTCGTTGGTCACTACTGACGTACGTCGATCGTGACTGACTGAAAGGGAACGTCTCGATTACATACGTAACCCTCGTTCCCTGAAGGAGGGAACGGAGACCAGTTCCTGTGCCTTCGCTGTAGTACAGACTCAGGTTGTCTCAGCGAAAAACAGAGTGCGATTGCATCCGCTTCCGTATTTATACCCGCCTTGTGGGGGCATTGCGCATTATGCAAATATCGCACGCCAATTCCATTGGCTTGTTTAGGTTCACTCAAAGCTGATAGGGCTCTCTGGCAATATCCCAATTCGTTGGTCACTACTGACGTACGTCTCCGTTCCCTCCTTCAGGGAACGAGGGTTACATACGTAACTGAGACGCTTTAGTATTAACTATTGCTTTTTAGCAATTGAAAAAAAAAAAAGGACAAAAAAAAAACTGTAGAAATAATTTACTTCTAATGTAATGTAATCATTGACTAGGTATCATATACTGCAGTGAATTTTAAACAGTATATATTGTTAATCTTTTTTATAAAGACATTTTACAAAAAAAAAAAAAAAAAAACGCTGTCTGATACTACCTGTTCTTAAGTGTTTTTAGGTCATTGTTTTATGAGTGACAAAGTGTGTTTGTTGGGTAAAAACATTTGCTGGTGTTATGGAAAAATGATTTGATATGAGAAATACAGTACATGAAGTGATTTGGAAGTGAAATTTACTGCTGTGCCAAGCAGGAAGTAAGGAGAACTGTGTGAAGAGTTTTGAAAAACTGACCCAAGTATTGAGAAATGTGTCGTAGTGATTGTAAAACCTAACATAATACAAAAAAAAATTAATAAGACAGCAATTTGCTACAAATAAATAATATCAAAACAATTAAATGTAGCTGAACACCTACACAGGTATTAGTCTTTCAGTTTCATTGCAATCTATCCAAAGGCGTCAACTTATAATAATTTTGTAATGTAGTGTAAACATGTACCATGTAACAAATTCTTAACAAGTGGAGAACTGTCATTCTTGTTTTGTCAAGAAATTTTTACAAAAGAAAACATTGTGTAATGTTCACCTGTTCTGTTAACCATTTTGTTAGTTCTCCTGATTATTTAAGCTCTTTGTTCTCCTTAGTTCTTTGTCCATTCTCGTCTATGTAATGTGGGTGTGTTTTCTCCTGAGCCTCTCCAGTGGATTATTAAAGACTGTTTCCTTTTGAGCCATTCGTCTTCGTGCGTTACTTCATTACAGCCACACGTGACAGAAGAAAGGAACTAACAGTTATTAATTTTTTGCAGCGTTTTTTCCGTTTTTTGTTTCCTTTTTTCACCATTGGCCTGGCAGAGGACACCAGCGCCACTCCACATTCAGAGACCAGCCATCCGCCACTGACCGGCACGTTAGAGATATGAGAGCCCACCACAGACCGTGGACTTCAGCCTGCTACGACTGATGAGACCAAAGCTGAAGAGAGAACAGAAGGAGTCGTTGCCCCGGAGCCTGAACCACAAGGTGTGTCTGACCAGTGCATGAGCCCACTATATCGTGTGCTGCCGAGGGAGCGTTAGTGGAGTTCGAGGGCTGGGAGAAAAGTCTATGACCTCACCATGGTAGATGGGATCGCTATGTTTACTGGAACATTTTTCAGACTGTTGGATGTGTTTGAGGAGGTAATTGTTTCTCTTGTCCCCGTTGGTTCTGACCAGACCTGATTCTCCTGTTTCCCCGCTGGTTCCACCCAGCCCTGTACTGCCTGTCTTCCCGCTGGTTCCGTCCAGCCCTGAACTGCCTGTTTCCCCGCTGGTTCTGTCCAGCCCTGTATCTCTTGTGATCCCTCCCAGCCTCCCTCTCCCACCTCTTTTAAATGTCAGTTCCTCAACCCCACATTCTCTGGTACCCTTCAGTCCCTTTTCATCTCCTGCACCTAACTGTGTGGATCTGCTTCAGTGCTTCAGGGCTTCAGGCCACCTGCTCCATATTGTCCAGAGGATCCCCTGGCTGCAACTCCAGCCTCTGAACCCAACCCTCCACCACAGCCTGTCGACGCATCGCCTCCGCCTTAGCTCCTCCCTCCCTTGGCTCCACCGGAAACGTTCAGTCTTAGAACTCCACCGGGCTCCCTAGTCCCACAGGCTCGGCCTTGGTCAGATGTTGTCCTGCCTGCACCTTCAGTTCCTCCTCCAGAGCCCTTGCCCTCCCTCCTCAGTTGGACCTTGCATGGCATGAGGGGGGCGTGCTGTCAGGGTTCCTATGTGTTCTCCTTACTTCTTGGTCCGTTCTCGCCTATGTAACATGGTTGTGTTTTCCCCTGAGCTTCTCTTGTGAATTATTATATTAAAGACTGTTTCCTTTTGAGCCATTCGTCTTCGTGTGTTACTTCAATACAGCCACACATGACAGTATGAAGTGTTTTGGCAGTTTTAATGCATTTTGAATGTGAAATTAACTGTTGTGGAAAAATTGGTTAGGAAAACTGTGTAAAGAAATTTGAAAAGTGACCTAAGTATTGAGAAATATCGATCGTAAAATAAAAACTCTAATTGAAGTTTCTTCCTCATTAGCGGTTGAGGCTAAAGCTAAGGCAAACGCAAACCAGTCTGATGTACTATAAATGGCCTTATAGAGGAGATAGGTGAACAAAGTCTATATACAATACCTCCAGTTGCTATGGTGATTTGTCTCACTTGGTGTCCATAGAAAGGGAAGTTAAAGGTTAGTGCCACCCGCTAGTGAGGAGTATGATAAAGAAAAATATGTAAGAAGAAGAGAGAGAGCGAGAGAGAGTGAGAAACAAGAAATGTAGGCAGGGAGTTAAAATGCCAAGTAACAACATGATAAGCTAGAATAAGATGTTTAGAATAAGATGTGTGTGGTTGTCTCACCGATGCCTGTCGGTGTGTGTTAGACAGGATAGTGTGCACTCTTACAGGTCCTTGATGCACTGAATCAAGATTCACCCACAGTTCCTGTGTACGTTTGTCACCAGGACCAAAACTGTGCCAGGAGTAGTACCTCTGAGAGTCCTCCTGAGAGACAAATTGAGAAAATATGTGAATGATATGCCCATAAAACATTCAAAATGGGACAATCATTTAAAAGTTATTAAAAAATTAAAAGGATTAGGAAGAAGAGGTCAAAAGAATCAAATAAGGACAATGCACTGCAAATTATTTTTTTAATCAATATTTTTCTCGTTTGCCAGTAAAAACATCACAAGATCCTAAAAGATTTATGATTTGCTACTTAATAGTCAGCTGATTGTATTTGAGCACAAAAATATGTGTAGTGTCATTAGTCTTTGAAAGAGTAAAAGTGAGGCTAGAGGGGCATACATAAAGCATGAAGAACTTCGCACACTGTATGAGAAGCGCCACATCTTTAAAATAAGAAAACGTCAGAATCCTGCATTATAATGCATTACAATTGTTCCAAATCTTTGTTAATGTACATGAATGCATTTTTAAAGTTGTTTTGTGTGTGTGTGTGTGTGTGTGTGTGAGTGTGTGTGTGTGTGTTGTTTTTGGGTGACACACAAAAGTGTAAAGACTCATAACTCAAAACTATAGCAAGGAGAGTCAAAAGGTAGGTGTCATAGACTGACTGTGGACTGAGCATGGGTATGTGCACACAATGAACTCTTTCCACCATTACACATACATACAAACTAAATGCCAGCAAAATATACCATCCTTATGTAGTTGTATGTTTGTAGCCCTAATTTAGGTGTTGTGACATCCCATTTATCATCCCAAGTTGTTAGTTTTGTTTTTTGTCTGTTAAATGCTCATCTTTAGGTTGTTTAAATGTTTAATGTTCAGTGATGCATGCTGTTCCAATATCATGACACAGAAAAGAATACCAAAAATACTTCACACAATAAATGTTTATTTCATTTCATTTAGTTATCAAGTTAATTTCAATGCATTTCAAACAGCTAGACATACCTTCTGGTGCACCTCTCACTTGCCAAACCTGTCCACATGCAAAGTAGCCATATTTAAGCTAACATTTGCTCATGGCAGATTTCTCCATCTGGTTCTGACCTCATAGGGGAGGGAGAAAACCATGGATGTAAGTGTTTTCTTATATGTCTTGTCTTTACTGTTTTGAGCATTTTAAACTGTAATAGATGTAAATGATGTATGTTGTAGAGCGGAACTATGAATGAAGGTATGATGGTTTTATCTTGTCACCTGTTTGTAACTTATAGGTTTCCCCCTAAAATGGTATTTTCCAAATATAGGAGGAGCCAAAGCTTTAAAAGGCAGCCATTTTAGGGGAGAGTTGGAAGGTAGTGTGGAGAGGTTGAATTGCACTTGTATTTTTGGGCCTGCACATTGGCATATCCAAACTTACATTTGTTTATATATCGTAAGTAATTTTGATTTACTTCCTTTTGTTTTGTTTTTTTTGTTTTTTTTTGGACTATTGCTACTGTGCACACCATGGAGAACTACATTTTTGCACCACACACCATGGAGAACTACATGTTGCACCTACATTAGGACATTCTCTTGCTGAGAAATTGATGATAAAAACCAATATACCAATAATATATATATATATATATATATATATATATATATATATATATATATATATATATATATATATATATAGCGTCTGGACCAATCAGGCACACAATTGTTCATTATATTTAATGAATTATCCAGAAACTTACTCTCTCAAAGTTCTGTGAACCCATCCCCCCTAAAACTGCAACTAGCATCCCAAACGTAGCTAACACACAGGCAGAACTAGGTGTCCTGTTACAGGAAAACTGATAAGAACTTTTATGATCAGTAAGAATTTTGCAGAGACTAGTGACTCTGATATCATTCTTTCTGAGGACAAATAAACCCTCTTAATCCTATATATTCTATATACAGTATCTCACAGAAGTAAGTAAAACTGAAGAAATGACTTTGCTACAATGTAAAGTAGTGAGTGTACAGCTTGTATAAATTGTGTAAATTTGCTGTCCCCTCAAAATAACTCAACAAACAGCCATTAATGTCTAAACCACTGGACACAAAAGTGAGTACACCCCTAAGATAAAATGTCCAAATTGGGCCCAAAGTGTCAATATTTTGCGTGGCCACCATTATTTTCCAGCACTGCCTTAACCCTCTTAGGCATGGAGTTCGCCAGAGCTTCACAGGTTGCCACTGGAGTCCTCTTCCACTCCTCCATGACAACATCATGGAGCTGGTGGATGTTAGAGACTTTGCGCTCCTCCACCTTCCTTTTGAGGATGCCCCACAGATGCTCAATAAGGATTAGGTACTCTCAGCTTCTTTAGCAAGACAGTGGTCGTCTTGGAGGTGTGTTTGGGGTTGTTATCATGTTGGAATACTGCCCTGCGGCCCAGTCTCTGAATGGAGGGGATCATGCTCTGTTTCAGTATGTCATAGTACATGTTGGCATTCATGGTTCCCTCAATGAACTGCAGCTCCCTAGTGCCGGCAACACTCATGCAGCTCCAGACCATGAAACTCCCACCACCATGCTTGACTGTAGGCAAGACACACTTGTCTTTGTACTCCTCACCTGGTTGCCGCCACACACGCTTGACACCATCTGAACCAAATAAGTTTATCTTGGTCTCATCACACCACAGGACATGGTTCCAGTAATCCATGTCCTTAGTCTGCTTGTCTTCAGCAAACTGTTTGCAGGCTTTCTTGTGCATCATCTTTAGAAGAGGCTTCCTTCTGGGATGACAGCCATGCAGACCAATTTGATGCAGTGTGCAATGTATGGTCTGAGCACTGACAGGCTGACCCCCCACCCCTTCAACCTCTGCAGCAATGCTGGCAGCACTCATACGTCTATTTCCCAAACACAACCTCTGGATATGACGCTGAGCACATGCACTCAACTTCAACCACACCGCTGTATGGTCTTGGCCACCGTGCTGCAGCTCAGCTTCTGGGTCTTGGCAATCTTCTTATAGCCTATGCCATCTTTATGTAGAGCAACAATTCTTTTTTTTCAGATCCTCAGAGAGTTCTTTGCCATGAGGTGCCATGTTGAACTTCCAGTGACCAGTATGAGAGAGTGAGTGTGATAACACCAAATTTAACACACCTGCTCCCCATTCACACCTGAGACCTTGTAACACTAACGTGTCACATGACACCGGGGAGAGAAAATGGCTAATTGGGCCAATTTGGACTTTTTTCACTTAGGGGTGTACTCAGTTTTGTGGCCAGCGGTTTAGACATTAATGGCTGTGTGTTGAGTTATTTTGAGGGGACAGCAAATTTACACTGTTATACAAGCTGTACACACACTATTTTACATTGTAGCAAAGTGTCATTTCTTCAGTGTTGTCACATGAAAAGACATAATAAAATATTTACAAAAATGTGAGGGGTGTACTCACTTCTCTGAGATGCTGTGTGTGTGTATATATATATATATATATATATATATATAATTTGATATGTAAGTTATATATATATATTATAATTTTACATATCTTTCTTATTTGACATGCAATAACTCAGGAAGGAAATAAGGTAGGAGGATAATTCTTTTGGTGAAGTTCCCCTACAAGTGAGCTGGATCTAGATCAAATTTTGTGGTGATAACATAAAGTAATCAAAAGTTACAGTATTTGGAACCAAGGTAGCCTTTTTGTTTAGCTCTTGACACCCCCCTAATGGGCATTTTTAAAATTGTTATGTAATAAATAAAATTGTATTGTGAGGAATATTCTGTGATCAACGCTTTGGATTATGTTGATTTTGGACTCATTTTAATTTGGAGCATTCAATGTAAGTAATTATGTCCCATTTTCTACGATCTGTGCATGTTTTATAAAATTATAAGCAAAACATGTCATGTGAAAGCTACATTTGATTTTAGTTAGCGCCTGTTTGCCTGTGGGGTGTTATGTGTTGTAACTCCGTGAAGAATATCCCATTATTGACGCATTGGATTATGATTTTGGACTAATTTTAATCGTGAGAATCTGCTGTAAATAATGATGTGCCATTTTGTGATGTGCCACAATCAAAGCATGTTTCATGAAAACATGTAATTTAATTTACTAAATGTCTAAAATGTTATAAATGAGTCTATTAAAAATATTCATTAATGTTGTTTATCTTTTTCTGGACAAAATTTCAGACTATAACTTGTCTTGCACCATTTGTCATATACTGTTGCTAGGGTGCTCTAAATGGTTGCTAGGGTTTGGCTACACAGTTAGCATGGTGATTTTTACAGACTGGTTTCCCATCTGAATTCATGGGGTGAACGATTTAGAGCACCCTAGCAACTGTATAGCAAGATGAAGAAGCCATATCTCAGCACCAGAACATTGCACAGACTTGGGAATTAGATTTCTAGCGAACGCAAAAGACCCTAGCAACTGCCTAGTGCAACCATATTTTAGCACTTTGCCACGGCAAGCACCACTCACATTTTCTTCAGAAAATGTACATGTCTAGTTAATAGTACTTGAAAAGTGTAACCGGCCTAATTCTGACCACTGTTACGATCTGCGTTGTGTACAGAAGGCACTCAGCGCGCTCAACGCAGTCTCAATAAACATCACAATGATAACATATCAAAAACAAAATACATAAAACACATTACAAACCACATTAAATGCAAAATTAATTATTACAAACATATATCTAGACATACAAAATCTCCTGCAGCTAGTTTTAAATCAACCATGAATTGGAAACTGAACAAACTGATACAAAATGAATACATTGGAAAATAGAACAAATATAAACCATACCTGGATGGATTAAAGAGTACAGCATGAGAAATCGTTTCATCTGTGATTTTATAACCTGCACAGATTAAAGGCAGTTATTTAATCAGTTAAAATCACAACGTTCTGTTGGCGCACACACATATACGTGCACACATACTCAAACCGCTGTACTCGGTAATAAAACTATTAAATCCAATCCATCCATTCATAAAACACTTCATAATACATTTATAACACTGTGAACAATATTATGGACTTAAACTTCTCAGAACTTTTACAGGCCTATATTGAGAGAACACCTCTAACTGCTTACCTCTCCTCAGCACGCTCAACGTGGTCTGAGGATGCAGCGCGAGCTGAACAGAAATGACGTCATTACGCAACATAGATACAAAACTTTTTCCAAAAATAAGATACAAAATCAAAATGATAAGGTTTTCGTGGACAAATCAATACTAAGTGAATAAATAAAAATTGAAAGAAAGGATCAATAGTGAAATACATTAATATTGCAAGTATATACTCATATTAACATCCGTCACAAAAGCAATGGATCACTATTTTTATCTCTCATACTTATTAGTGGTGCTTGCGAAGCTAAGCATCACTATTATTATGTCACATGCTTCTTTTTCTTCTGTACGAAACTTAGCGTCTGCACAGGATTAGATTAGCCAACCAACTCTAGAATTGTCAGAATGCTTTTATGTGATTTAACACATTGCTAGCATGTTCCTAGCATGATTTAGCATTTTGCTAACATGATTAAGCATGTTTGTTAGCATGTTGTTAGCATGATTTAGCATGTTGCTAGCATGATTTAACACATTGCTAGCATGTTGCTAGCATGATTTAGCATTGTTGTTAGCATGTTGCTAGCATGATTTAGCATGTTGTTAGCATGTTGCTAACATGATCTAGCATGTTAGTAGCATGATTTAACACATTGTTAGCATTTTGCTAACATGATTTAGCATTTTGCTAGCATGTTGCTAGCATGTTAATAGCATGATTTAACACATTGTTAGCATGTTGCTAGCATGACTTAGCATGTTGTTAGCATGATTAAGCATGTTTGTTAGCATGTTGCTAACATGATTTAGCATTTTGCTAGCATGATTTAACACATTGCTAGCATGTTGCTAGCATGATTTAGCATGTTGCTAGCATGTTGCTAACATGATTTAACATGTTGCTAGCATGTTGCTAGCATGATTTAACACATTGCTAGCATGTTGCTAGCATGATTTAGCATGTGGTTAACATGATTAAGCATGTTGCTAGCATGATTTAACACATTGCTAGAATGTTGCTAGCATGATTTAGCATGTTGTTAGCATGTTGCTAGCATGATTTACCATGTTGCTAACATGTTGCTAACATGATTTAGCATGTTGCTAGCACGTTGCTAGTATGATTTAACACATTGTTAGCATGTTACTAGCATGATTTAACACATTGCTAGCATGTTGTTAGTATGATTTAGCATGTTGCTAGCATGATTTAGCATGTTGCTAGCATGATTTAGCATTTGCTAGCATGTTGCTAGCATGATTTAGCATGTTACTAGCATGATTTAACACATTGTTAGCATGTTGCTAGCATGATTTAGCATGTTGTTAGCATGTTGCTAGCATGATTTAACACATTGTTAGCATGTTACTAGCATGATTTAACACATTGCTAGCATGTTGCTAGTATGATTTAACATGTTGTTAGCATGTTGCTAGCATGACTTAGATAGATAGATATTAGTTAGATAGTTAGATAGTTATTAGTTAGATATTAGATAGTTATTAGATAGATAGATAGATAGATAGATAGATAGATATTAGATATTAGTTAGATAGATAGTTATTAGTTAGATATTATTTTAGATAGTTATTTGTTAGATATTAGTTAGATAGATAGACATTAGATAGATAGATAGATAGATAGATAGATATTAGTTAGATAGATAGATATTACTTAGATAGATATTAGTTAGATAGATAGACATTAGATAGATAGATAGATATTAGTTAGTTAGATAGATAGATATTACTTAGATAGATATTAGTTAGATAGATAGCTATTAGATAAATAGATAGATGATAGATAGATAGATAGATAGATAGATAGATAGATAGTTATTAGTTAGATATTAGTCGGATAGATAGATATTAGTTAGATAGTTAGATAGTTATTAGTTAGATAGATATTAGTTAGATAGTTATCAGTTAGATAGATATTAGTTAGAGAGTTAGATATAAGTTAGATAATTAGATAGTTAGATATTAGTTAGATAGATAGATAGATAGATATTAGTTAGATAGATATTAGATAGATAGATAGATAGAGATGAGTTTCAATGAGTTTCAAGGGATTAGAAATAGTACATAGAATGGCAGTTTAATTGAGTCTAATGGGCTTCCGTAGTGTTGGCTCATTTGAACATTTCCTCAATGAAAGTCGATGGGATTTTTCTGAGTTTTAATAGTCATTTTTAGGAAAACCGTAAGTCGGATCAGTTAGAAAAGATATAGCACACCAAGTCAGAACAGTTTAAAGGTCTGACCTAAGTTTGGAGTTTGTGGAGTTAAAGCTCTAGGAGGAGTTAGAGTTGGAAATTTACCGCAAGAAGAATAATAATAACTAGAATGTACATTTCCTGAAGAAAATGTGAATGGTGCTTGCAGTGGCAAAACTTGGCACTCGGTTTCTAGGGTGTTTCTAGGCAATTGCTAAGGTGTTCTGGGTGGTTGCTAGGCGGTTGCTATGGTAACCTGGGTGGTTGCTAGGGTGTTGCTAGGCAGTTGCTAAGGTACTTGGGGTTGTTACTAAGGTGTTGCTAGGTGGTTGCTAGGGTGTTCTGGGTGGTTGCTAGGCGGTTGCTATGGTAACCTGGGTGGTTGCTAGGGTGTTGCTAGGCAGTTGCTAAGGTACTTGGGGCAGTTGCTAAGGTGTTGCTAGGCGGTTGCTAGGGTGTTATGGGTGGTTGCTAGGCGGTTGCTATGGTAACCTGGGTGGTTGCTATGGTGTTACTAGGTGGTTGGTAGTTGTCACAGATGGTTACTATGGTGTTTTTATAGAATTCTTAGCATGTTCTTAGCCCACTTTAGCACTTAGCTAATCATTATTAGCATGTAGCTATTCACTGCTAGCATGTTTAGCATGTTGGAAGTCCAGTTTGCTAGCATGAGTCAAAAGAGCCAACCGCCATGTCTCTACGATGCTCTGATGCAGAGATATAGGTCTTGCTAAACGGTTGCTAGGGTACTCTGTTTGGTTGCTAGGGAGTGGCTTAGCAGCTGCCAAAGATGATACACCAAAGGCTGCTTGCCAATATAACCCAACCGCCATGTCTCTACAATGTTCTGATGCAGAGATATAGGTCTTGCAAAACGGTTGCTAGGGTACTCTGTTTGGTTGCTAGGGAGTGGCTTGGCAGCTGCCAAAGATGATACTCCAAAGGCTGCTTGTCAGTATGAATGATATAAATCAACCCCCATGCCTCTATGATATTCAGATTTGAAGATATCCCTCTATGCTTTGGGTTGCTAGGGTGCTCTAAATGGTTGCTAGGGCGTGGCTATGAAGTCTTGAAGGTGATTCGTGATTGGCCGTTTGCTGTCCCGAGTCAAATGAGCCCACCCTCATGTTCCTATGACACTTCTATCCAAAGGAATATCTTTGATCTTTTTGAATGGAAGTCTATGGAACCTGTTGCTATGGTGCTCTATATGGTTGCTAGGGCGTGGCTTGATAGCTTCACATTGATCCTGAGAGACTGATTGGTTGCCTGAGTGAAATGAGCCCGCCCCCTTGTCTCTATGACACTGTGATCCAGAGTTATGTTCAATACAAAATCCCTATGTAATTTCCTATAGTAGGAAAAACAACATGCAGTCACTTCCTGGTTCATGGGCACGGCTTCACCATAGTATGTCTATGGGGCAACTTTAGGCAGCTCTTGCGCCCCAGGGGTACAACTTACACCCCATTTTGAGGTATGGTCTGACAGAGCCTGCCAGCCTCTTCAAACGTGGTAACCCTCATATTTCTACGAAATCCTCGTTAGGAGCTATGACTCGTCAAAGTTTGTCGCAATGTTAAGTCTATGGGATTTTTCGGCCGATTTTTCGCCCGCTGGGCGAACATCGTACACCCGATCGTTTATAAAAGTCATAGCACACCTCTCCTCAATGAGCCGGTCGATTTGACACCTCATTCATGGGTCTATGACAAACGCTGCGGGAGGAGTAGCGCGCAGAAATTTTAGTGGAAGAAGAAGAAGAAGAAGAAGAAGTATGCAGGAGAACAATAATGATGCTTTGCCAGAGGCAAGCACCATTAATAATAAGTATGCAGGAGAACAATAATGATGCTTTGCCTTTGGCAAGCACCATTAATAATAATAAGTATGCAGGAGAACAATAATGATGCTTTGCCAGAGGCAAGCACCATTAATAATAATAAGTATGCAGGAGAACAATAATGATGCTTTGCCTTTGGCAAGCACCATTAATAAGCTTAAATAGAATATCAGTAAGTTGGCTTTTTCAAGCCAACTTAAGTTTAAGTAGCATTTCAGGAAGTTGGCTTTTTCAAGCCAACTTAACTAGAATGTACATTTCCTGAAGAAAATGTGAATGGTGCTTGCAGTGACAAAACTCGGCACTCTTGATTAGCATGATGCTAACATGATTACCATGCTGTTAGCATGTTTTTAGCAAGATGCTAACATGATTAGCATGTTGCTAGCATGATGCTACAATTATTACCATGTTGCTAATGAATTTTTAACAAAATGCTAACATGATTAGCATATTGCTAGCATGATGCTAACACCATTAGACCATTTGACTTGTTTGTGCCATGTTTTAACACTAAGCTAATCACTACTAGCATGTAGCTATTCACTGCTAACATGTGTAGCATGTTGGAAGTCCTGTTTGCTAGCATGAGTCAAAAGAGCCAACCCTCATGTCTGTACGATGTTCTGATGCAGAGATATAGATCTTGTTAAACGGTTGCTAGGGTACTCTGTTTGGTTGCTAGGGAGTGGCTTGGCAGCTGCCAGTGATGATACTCCAAAGGCTGCTTGCCAGTATGAATGATATAAACCAACCCCCATGCTTCTATGTCTTTCAGATGTGAAGATATCCCTCTTTGGATTTGGGTTGCTAGGGTGCTCGACAATGGTTGATAGGGTGTGGCTATGAAGTGTTGAAGGTGATTTGTGATTGGCCGTTTGCTGCCCCGAGTCAAACGAGACCACCCTTATGTTTCTATGACACTTCTATCCAAAGATATCCCTTTGATCTTTTTCAATGGAAGTCTATGGAACCTGTTGCTAGGGTGCTCTAAATGGTTGCTAGGGCATGGCTTGATAGCTTCACATTGATCCTAAGAGACTGATTGGTTGCCTGAGTGAAATAAGCCCACCCCCTTGTCTCTATGACATTGTGATCCAGAGTTATGTTCAATTCAAAATCCCTATGATATTTTACCATAGTAGGAAAAACATGTATGCGCAATCCCTGTTTCATGGACACGGCTTCACCATAGTATGTCTATGGGGCAACTTTGGGCAGCTCTTGCGCCCCAGGGGTACAACGTACACCGCATTGTGAGGTATTGTCTTACAGAGCCTGACAGCCTCTTCAAACGTGGTAAACCACATGTTTCTACGAAATTCTTAGCTTGGAGCTATAACTCGTCAAAGTTCGTCGCAATGCAAAGTCTATGGGACTTTTTCGGACGATTTTTATAACAGTCATAGCACACTATTCCTCAATAATCCGCACGATTTGACACCTCATTCGTGGGTCTATGATAAACGGTGCGGGACAAGTTACGTGCCGAAGTTTTGTCCAGAAGAAGAATAATAAGTATGCAAGAGAACAATAATGATGCTTCGCCAGAGGCAAGCACCATTTATAACTAGAATGTACATTTTCTGAAGAAAATGTGAATGGTGCTTGCAGTGGCAAAACTCGGCACTCTTGATTAGCATGATGCTAACATAATTAGCATGTTGTTAGCATGTTTTTAGCAAGATGCTAACATGATTAGCATTTTGCTAGCATGATGCTAGCATAATTACCATGTTGTTAACATGTTTTTAGCAAGATGCTAACATGATTAACATGTTGCTAGCATGTTTTTAACAAGATGCTAACATTATTAGCATGTTGCTAGCATGATGGTAACACGATTAGCATGTTGCTAACGTGATTTTGGCAAGATGCTAACATGATTACTGATGCACTGTTGAATATCAAATGTCAAGTCAAATGTCAAATGTCCCCAACTAAGCAAGCCAAAGGCGACAGCGGCAAGGAACCCAAACTCCATCAGGTGACATCAGGTGGCAGACAAGTGGCAAATAGGTGTTTAAATGGAGAAAAAAACCTTGGGAGAAACCAGGCTTAGTCGGGGGGCCAGTTCTCCTCTGGCCATCAGTGCTTTGTTACGATTCAGGTAGCTATCATAAGTCCAACAGGATCGCAACATTCTAAGTATTTATTCCAGTTCCATCCAATTGAGGATCGTATTCATCACGCCGGTATGGACGGTTGTTGAGGAACTGTGTCGTGGCTGTCGTGTCGATGAGGCCCTCACAGTGGATGATCTAGTTGACTCAATCTCTGCTGATACTTCAGGGCTGCATTGTGGTCATGTCAAGGTGCAGGTCCTTGGTCTCACCTGGATACGGCCCGGATACGGTTGACTACGGTGAACCTCGGGATAACCAGAAAGACTAATATTAGCGTAGATGCCATTCTTCTTCTGATGTAACGAGTACATCAGGCGTTATAGGAAGTGTTCCCGGTTCCGGCTGACCCAATTTATGCAGCCTAATAATCCTTTAACGGATTTGAAAATATAAATTGGTAATGTGTTATGTGTATGCCAGGTTAAAGAAATGCTTTTTTTAGTCTAGATTTAAACTGACAGAGTGTGTCTGCTTCCCAAACTATGCTAGGAAGATTGTTCCAGAGTTTAGGTGCCAAATAGGAGAAGGATCTACCACCTGCAGTTGATTTTGATATTCTAGGTATTATCAGCTGGCCTGAATTCTGAGATCGCAATAGACGTGAAGGACTATAATGAATTAGGAGCTCGCTCAGGTACTGGGGAGCTAAACCATTTAGTGCTTTGTAAGTAATTAGCAAGATTTTAAAATCTATACGATGTTTAACAGGAAGCCAATGCAGTGTTGACAGAACTGGGCTAATATGGTCATACTTCCTAGTTCTAGTAAGAACTCTAGCTGCTGCATTTTGTACGAGCTGTAGTTTATTTATCAGGCGAGCAGAACAACCACCCAGTAGAGCGTTACAGTAATCTAGCCTTGAGGTCATGAACGCATGAACTAACTGTTCTGCATTTTTCATTGAGAGCATATGTTGTAGTTTAGATATATTTTTAAGATGGAAGAATGCGGTTTTACAGATGCTAGTAACATGGCCTTCAAATGAAAGATTTGTATCAAAGAGCACACCCAGGTTCCTAAGTGATGACGAAGACTTAACAGAGCAGCCATCAAGTGTTAGACAGTATTCTAGGTTATTACGTGAAGAAGTTTTTGGTCCAAAAATTAGAATCTCTGTTTTTTCTGAATTTAGTAGTAGGAAATTACTGGTCATCCAATTTTTTATATCAGCTATGCATTCTGTTAATTTTGTGAATTGGTAAGTTTCGTCAGGGCGCGAAGAAATATAGAGCTGAGTATCATTAGCGTAACAGTGAAAACTAACGCCATGCTTCCTAATGATATCTCCCAAGGGTAGCATGTACAGAGTGAACAGCAACAGTCCTAGTACTGAGCCTTGCGGTACTCCATATTGAACTTGTGATCGATATGACATCTCTTCGTTTACTACTACAAACTGATAACGGTCAGATAAGTATGATTTGAACCATGACAATGCAATTCCACTAATGCCAACATAATTTTCGAGTATATTTAAAAGAATATTGTGATCAATAGTGTCAAATGCAGCACTAAGATCCAGTAACACTAATAGAGAGATACAACCACGATCTGATGATAAGAGCAAATCATTAGTAACTCTAATGAGAGCAGTCTCAGTACTATGGTACGGTCTAAATCCTGACTGGAAATCCTCACAGATACTATTTCTTTCTAAAAAGGAACATAGTTGTGATGATACTACCTTTTCTAGTATTTTTGACATTTTTGACAGAAAAGTGAGATTTGAGATCAGCCTGTAATTGACTAATTCTCTAGGATCAAGTTGTGGTTTTTTAATAAGAGGTTTAATAATAGCCAGCTTAAAAGTTTTTGGTACGTGTCCTAGTGATAAAGATGAATTGACGATATTAAGAAGAGGATCTATAACCTCTGGAAGCATTTCTTTCAATAGCTTAGTCGGTATAGGGTCTAACATACATGTTGTTGATTTTGATGATTTAACAAGTTTAGACAATTCTTCCTCTCCTAAAGCAGTAAATGAATTGATTTTTTTCCTCAGGGACACTACAATGCACTATCTGACGCGATACTGTAATAGACGGTTGCATGGTTATAATTTTTTCTCTAATATTATCAATCTTGCAAGTAAAGAAGTTCATAAAGTCATTACTGCTGTGCTCTTTGGAAACATCAGAAGTTGAAGCTTTACTTCTTGTTAATTTAGCCACTGTATCAAATAAATACCTAGGGTTGTGTTTATTTTCTTTTAAAAGTTTTGAAAAATAAGCAGGCCTTTCTGTACTCAATCATTCTCTCTCTCCACGAAATGCGAAATACTTCTAGTTTTGTTTTCTTCCAGCTGAGCTCCATTTTTCTGGCTGCTAACTTTAGGGCCCGAGTGTGCTCATTGTACCATGGCATTGGATTAATTTCCTTAATCTTTTTTAAGCGCAAAGGAGCAACTGAGTCTAATGTGCTGGAAAAGACAGAGGCAATAGTTTCTGTTACAACATCGAGGTCTTCTAAGCTTTCTGGTATGCTAAGGCGATGAAACTGATCAGGAAGATTATTTATAAAGTGATCTTTAGTGGTAGAAGTGATGGTTCTACCATATTTATGGCATGGAGGCAGTTTAGCCGCCTTGACTAAATGTAGTATACACGAGACTAGATAATGATCTGAGATGTCATCACTCTGCTGCAGAATTTCAACAGCATCAGTATCGATTCCATGTGACAATATTAGATCTAAAGTATGATTACGACAATGAGTGGGTCCTGACACATGTTGTCTAACACCAATAGAGTTTAGAATATCTGCAAATGCCAATCCTAATGCGTCTTTTTTATTATCTACATGGATATTAAAATCACCAACAACAAGGACTTTATCTGCAGCCAATACTAACTCCGACAGAAAATCAGCAAATTCTTTGATAAAGTCTGTATGGTGTCCTGGTGGCCTGTATACAGTAGCCAGCACAAATGTCAACCTACATAAAGTACCATCACTTCGAAGGAATTATATTTGAAAGACTTTTGACTAATACTGTAAATATTACTATAGATTACAGCAACACCTCCCCCTTTGCCTTTCTGATGGGCATTGTGTCGATAATCATAACCTTGAGGACTAGACTCATTTAAAGTAATGTAATCGTCCGGTTTTAGCCAAGTTTCTGTCAAACACAGCACATCTAGATTATTATCTTTGATAATATCATTAACAATAAGTGATTTTGAAGAAGGGGATCTAATATTTAACAACCCGAGTTTTATCATTTGTTTAGCATTATCATCTCTATTTTTTATTTGTTGAACATCAATTACATTTTTACCATTAAATGGGTTTGGAAGTTTTTTGTTTTTACTAATTCGGGGTACAGACACAGTCTCTATTTGAAAATATCTAGGTGTAAGAGTTTCTATGTGTTGGGAGTTATCTGAATTTTCTGACTTCTGTAACGTGAGGCAGCTAGCAGATGGTCGGTTTAGCCAGTCTATCTGCTTCCTGACTTGGGCCCCAGTTTGTCATGTTTCAGTTCTAAGACCATGTGCCATATTACTAGAGAGAAGAGCAGCACCATCCCGGGAGGGATGAATACCATCTCTTTTCAACAGGTCAGGTCTGCCCCAAAAGCTTTTCCAATTGTCTATGAAACCTATATTATTTTGCGGACACCACTTAGACAGCCAGCCATTGAGTGATGATAATCTGCTAACTATCTCATCACTCCGACAAACAGGAAGGGGGCCAGAGCAAATTACTTCTCCTGACATTGTACTTGCGAGTTCACACACCTCTTTAATGTTAATTTTAGTGATCTCCGACTGGCGAAGTCGAACATCATTAGTGCCGACGTGAATAATAATCTTAGAGTATTTACGATTAGCATTAGCCAGCACTTTTAAATTTGCTTTGATGTCAGGTGCTCTGGCTCCCGGCAAACATGTGACTATGGTGGCTGGTGTCTCTATTTTCACGTTCCGTGTAATAGAATCGCCAATAACTAGGGCACTTTCAACAGGATTCTCAGTGGGTGTATCACTGAGTGGGGAGAACCTGTTTGATGTTCTTATTGGAACGGAAGAGTGGTGTTTTCCGCGGCTAGGCCGCCTCACCGGCTCTACAGCTGGAACCGAACAATGTACAGAGTTCACTAAGCTAGTCGCATCCAAAACAGTATCTGAAGCCCTTGCATTCTTACTATCCTCGATTAAAGTTTGGATGCGTGTCTCTAATTCTGAGATTCTCTCTGTCAGCCTGACTATTTCCCTACATTTATGACATGTAAATCCCTCGTCGCTGACAGAGAGAGCTATGGTGAACATGTGGCAAATGGAACAGGTAGCAATGCTGGGAGAGGATGACATGACTCACCGTGTTTGTAGACTGATCCGACTTACCACAGCTGTTTGAAGAACGCGTTGAAAAACGAGCGCGCGAGAGACTGTTAACAAGTTAACAAGCTAGCGCTGCAAATGCAAATGCGTTGTAACAGCGATTTAGATTCAAAGATTACAAGCTAGCGACGTCAGATTAGTGTGGTAGGCAATATTACATATAAGGTAATAAAAAAATAAAATTAAAAAAAATAAGCAACAATGAATAAAAGTAAGAGATTCAAAACAAAGCTATACGGAGTTACAGACGCAAACCAATCTGAGCAGCGAGGCAGACAGGAGCCAATCGAGTGGGCTTGAAAAAGCCAACTTATTGTAATGCTATTTAAACGTATTATTATTATTCTAAATCTATCTATCTATCTATCTATCTATCTATCTATCAATCATCTATCTAGCTATCTAGCAACTCTCATAGCAACCACCCAGGACAACCTAGCAACCACATAGCAACCACCCAAAACATCATGGCAACCACCTAGCAACCACACAAATCACCCTGGCAACATCCTAGCAACCAGCCCGAATACCCTAGCAACCGCATAGCAAAACCTTAGCAACCACCCCGAGTACCCTAGCAACCGCATAGCAACACCTTAGCAACCACCCCGAGTACCCTAGCAACCGCATAGCAACACCTTAGCAACCACCCCGAGTACCCTAGCAACCGCATAGCAACAACCTAGCAACCACCCCGAGTACCCTAGCAACCGCATAGCAACACCTTAGCAACCACCCCGAGTACCCTAGCAACCGCATAGCAACACCTTAGCAACCACCCGAGTACCCTAGCAACCGCATAGCAACACCTTAGCAACCACACCGAGTACCCTAGCAACCGCATAGCAACAACCTAGCAACCACCTAGAGTACCCTAGCAACCGCATAGCAACACCCTAGCAACCACCCCGAGTACCCTAGCAACCACATAGCAACACCTTAGCAACCACCTAGAGTACCCTAGCAACTGAATAGCAACAACCTAGCAACCACCTTGATCACCCTGACTCTATCTATCTATCTATCTATCTCAAAACTACTAAACTAAAACCAAACTTTCAAACTGAAAACTTTCAAACTTTAAACTTTATAAACTACTTTAAACTTTCTGGACCGACTTTTTCAAGGCAACTTAAAGTTTGTCTCGACGAACTTTTTTATCTAGTTAAGTTGGCTTGAAAAAGCCAACTTACTGTAATGCTTCTTAAACTTATTATTAAGCTGGCTTGAAAAAGCTTTTCTCCAGCTTTTCTTCAGGAAATGTACATTCTAGAATTAATGGTGCTTGCCAAAGGCAAAGCATCATTATTGTTCTCCTGCATACTTATTATTAATGGTGCTTGCCTCTGGCAAAGCATCATTATTGTTCTCCTGCATACTTATTATTATTATTAATGGTGCTTGCCTCTGGCAAAGCATCATTATTGTTCTCCTGCATACTTATTCTTCTTCTTCTTCTTCTTCCACTCAAATTTCTGCGCGCTACTCCTCCCGCAGCTTTTGTCATAGACCCATGAATGAGGTGTCAAATCGACCGGCTCATTGAGGAGAGGTGTGCTATGACTTTTATAAGCGATCGGGTGTACGATGTTCGCCCGGCGGGCGAAAAAGTAGCCGAAAAATCCCATTGACTTAACATTGCGACGAACTTTGACGAGTCATAGCTCCTAACGAGAATTTTGTAGAAACATGTGGGTTACCACGTTTGAAGAGGCTGACAGTCTCTGTCAGACCATACCTCAAAATGGGGTGTAAGTTGTACCCCTGGGGCGCAAGAGCTGCCCAAATTGGCCCCATAGACTTACTATGGTGAAGCCGTGCCCATGAAACAGTGTGTTTTTCCTACTATGGTAAATTACATAGGGATTTTGTATTGAACATAACTCTGGATCACAGTGTCATTTTGGGCTCATTTTACTGAGGCAACCAATCAGTCTCTCAGGATCATTGTGAAGCTATCAAGCCACACCCTAGCAACCATATAGAGCACCATAGCAACAAGTTCCATAGACTTCCATTGAAAAAGATCAAAGGAATATCTTTGGATGGAAGTGTCATAGAAACATGAGGGTGGGCTCATTTAACTCGGGGCAGCATACGGCCAGTCACGAATCACCTTCAAGACTTCATAGCCACGCCCTAGCAACCATTTAGAGCACCCTAGCAACCCAAAGCATAGAGGGATATCTTCAAATCTGAATATCATAGAGGCATGGTGGTTAGTTTATATCATTCATACTAGCAAGCAGCTTTGGAGTATCATCATTGGCAGCTGCTAAGCCACTCCCTAGCAACCAAATAGAGTACCCTAGCAACCATTTTGCAAGGCCTATTTCTCTGTATCAGAACATCGTAGAGACATGGGGGTTGGTTTATATTGGCAAGCAGCCTTTGGAGTATCATCATTGGCAGCTGCCAAGCCACTCCCTAGCAACCAAACAGAGTACCCTAGCAACCGTTTTGAAAGACCTATATCTCTGCATCAGAACATCGTAGAGACATGGCGGTTGGTTCTTTTTGACTCATGCTAGCAAACTGGACTTGCAACATGCTACACATGCTAGCAGTGAATAGCTACGTGCTAATAGCAATTAGCTTAGGTTTTATACATGACACAAACAAGTAAAAATGTGTTAGCATCATGCTAGTAGCATACTAATTGAGTTAGCATCATGCTAGTAGCATGTTAATCATGTTAGCATCATGCTAGCAAACATGCTAATCATGTTAACATCTTGCCAAAATCACATTAGCAACATGCTAATCGTGTTAGCATCATGCTAGCAACATGCTAATCGTGTTAGCATCATGCTAATCAAGAGTGCCGAGTTTTGCCACTGCAAGCACCATTCACATTTTCTTCAGAAAATGTACATTCTAGTTATTCTTCTTCTTCTTCTGGACAAAACTTCGGCGCGTAACTTGTCCCGCAGTTTTTGTCCTAGACCCATGAATGAGGTGTCAAATCGACCGGCTCATTGAGGAGAGGTGTGCTATGACTTTT
This sequence comes from Ctenopharyngodon idella, assembly GCF_019924925.1. Classification (NCBI taxonomy): domain Eukaryota; kingdom Metazoa; phylum Chordata; class Actinopteri; order Cypriniformes; family Xenocyprididae; genus Ctenopharyngodon; species Ctenopharyngodon idella. The sequence continues at coordinate 10,977,317 of NC_067231.1, forward strand.
ATAAGCGATCGGCCCAACGATGTTCGCCCGGTGGGCGAAAAAGTAGCCGAAAAATCCCATTGACTTAACATTGCGACGAACTTTGACGAGTCATAGCTCCTAACGAGAATTTCGTAGAAACATGTGGGTTACCACGTTTGAAGAGGCTGACAGTCTCTGTCAGGCCATACCTCAAAATGGGGTGTAAGTTGTACCCCTGGGGCGCAAGAGCTGCCCAAAGTTGCCCCATAGACTTACTATGGTGAAGCTGTGCCCATGAAACAGTGTGTTTTTCCTACTATGGGAAATTACATAGGGATTTTGTATTGAACATAACTCTGGATCACAGTGTCATAGAGACAAGGGGGTGGGCTCATTTTACTCAGGCAACCAATCAGTCTCTCAAGATCATTGTGAAGCTATCAAGCCACGCCCTAGCAACCATATACAGCACCATAGCAACAAGTTCCATAGACTTCCATTGAAAAAGATCAAAGGAATATCTTTGGATGGAAGTGTCATAGAAACATGAGGGTGGGCTCATTTAACTCGGGGCAGCATACGGCCAGTCACGAATCACCTTCAAGACTTCATAGCCACGCCCTAGCAACCATTTAGAGCACCCTAGCAACCCAAAGCATAGAGGGATATCTTCAAATCTGAATATCATAGAGGCATGGTGGTTGGTTTATATCATTCATACTAGCAAGCAGCTTTGGAGTATCATCATTGGCAGCTGCTAAGCCACTCTCTAGCAACCAAATAGAGTACCCTAGCAACCATTTTGCAAGGCCTATTTCTTTGTATCAGAACATCGTGGAGACATGGGGGTTGGTTTATATTGGCAAGCAGCCTTTGGAGTATCATCATTGGCAGCTGCCAAGCCACTCCCTAGCAACCAAAGAGAGTACCCTAGCAACCATTTTGAAAGACCTATATCTCTGCATCAGAACATCGTAGAGACATGGCGGTTGGTTCTTTTTGACTCATTCTAGCAAACTGGACTTGCAACATGCTACACATGCTAGCAGTGAATAGCTACATGCTAATAGCAATTAGCTTAGGGTTTATACATGACACAAATAAGTAAAAATGTGTTAGCATCATGCTAGTAGCATGCTAATCATGTTAGCATCATGCTAGCAAACATGCTAATCATGTTATCATCTTGTCAAAATCACGTTAGCAACATGCTAATCGTGTTAGCATCATGCTAGCAACATGTTAATCGTGTTAGCATCATGCTAGCAACATGCTAATTGTGTTAGCATCATGCTAGCAACATGCTAATCGTGTTAGCATCATGCTAATCAAGAGTGCGGACTTTTGCCACTGCAAGCACCATTCACATTTTCTTCAGGAAATGTACATTCTAGTTAAGTTGGCTTGAAAAAGCCAACTTACTGTAATGCTATTTAAACTTATTATTATTATTCTTCTTCTTACCTCAAACCGTTGACTGCTACTCCTCCTAGAGCTTTAACTCTACATACTCCAAACTCGGACTAGACATTCAGACTGTTCTGAAGTTAGTTGCTATATCTTTTCAGACTGATCGGACTTACGGTTTTCCTAAAAATGGCACTCAAAACTTGGAAAAACTCCCATTGACTTACATTGAAAATCTGAACATTCCATCAAACTCCAACTGTCAAAATTCAAATCTAAACACACTGAAGCCCATTAGACTCAATGAAGCTGCCATTCTATGTACTATTACTATGCCATTTAAACTCATTTAAACTCTCTCTCTCTCTCTCTGTCTCTCTATCTATCTATCTATCTATCTATCTATGACTTCTCATCTATCTCTCTTCTCATCCATCACTTCTCATCCATCTATCTATCTATCTATCTATCTATCTATCTATCTATCTATCTATCTATCTATCTATCACTTCTCATCTATCTCTCTTCTCATCCATCACTTCTCATCCATCGATCTATCTATCTATCTATCTATCCATCTATCTATCTATCTATCTATCTATCTATCTATCTATCTGTCTATCTATCTATCTATCTATCTATCTCTCTTCTTATCCATCACTTCTCATCGATCTATCTATCTATCTATCTATCTATCTATCTATCTATCACTTCTCATCTATCTCTCTTCTCATCCATCATTTCACATCCATCCATCTATCTATCTATCTATCTATCTATCTATCTATCTATCAATTCTCATCTCTCTCTTCTCATCTATCTATCTAGCTATCAAACTAAATCTATCTATCATTTATCTATCTAAATCTATCAAACTAAATCTATCTATCAATCTATCTATCTCTCTTCTCATCTATCTATCTATCTATCTATCTATCTATCTATCTATCTATCTATCTCTCTTCTCATCTATCTATCTATCTATCTATCTATCTATCTATCACTTCTCATCTATCTCTCTTCTCATCCATCACTTCTCATCCATCTATCTATCTATCTATCTATCTATCTTCTCATCTATCTATCTATCTATCTATCTATCTATCACTTCTCATCTATCTATCTATCTATCTATCACTTCTTATCTATCTATCTATCTATCTATCTATCTATCTATCTATCTATCTCTCTTCTCATCCATCACTTCTCATCCATCGATCTATCTATCTATCTATCTATCTATCTATCTATCACTTCTCATCTATCTATCTCTCTTCTCATCCATCACTTCTCATCTATCTATCTATCTATCTATCTATCTATCTATCTATCTATCACTTCTCATCTATCACTTCTCATCTATCTATCTATCTATCCTCATTCAAACTCATAAACTCATCTATCTCTCTTCTCATCTATCACTTCTCATCCATCTATCTATCTATCTATCTATCTATATATCTATCTATCTATCTATCTATCTATCTATCTATCTATCACTTCTCATCTATCTCTCTTCTCATCTACCACTTCTCATCTATCTATCTATCTATCTATCTATCTATCTATCTATCACTTCTCATCTATCTGTCTATCTATCTGTCTATCTATCTATCTATCTATCTATCTGTCTGTCTGTCTCAAAACTACTAAACTAAAACCAAACTGAAAACTTATAAACTTTAAACTTTAAACTTTATAAACTACTTTAAACTTTCTGGACCTACTTTTTCAAGCCAACTTAAAGTTTGTCTCAACGAACTTTTTTATCTAGTTAAGTTGGCTTGAAAAAGCCAACTTATTGTAATGCTATTTAAACTTATTATTAAGTTGGCTTGAAAAAGCCAACTTATTGTAATGCTATTTAAACTTATTATTATTCTTCTTCTTCTTCTTCTTACCCTAAAACCGTTGAATGCTACTCCTCCTAGAGCTTTAACTCTACATACTCCAAACTCGGACTAGACATTCAGACTGTTCTGAAGTTAGTTGCTATATCTTTTCAGACTGATCGGACTTACGGTTTTCCTAAAAATGGCACTCAAAACTTGGAAAAACTCCCATTGACTTACATTGAAAATCTGAACATTCCGTGAAACTCCAACTGTCAAAATTCAAATCTAAACACACTGAAGCCCATTAGACTCAATGAAGCTGCCATTCTATGTACTATTACTGCCATTTAAACTCATTTAAACTCTCTCTCTCTCTCTCTCTCTCTCTCTATCTATCTATCTATCTATCTATCTATCTATGACTTCTCATCTATCTCTCTTCTCATCCATCACTTCTCATCCATCTATCTATCTATCTATCTATCTATCTATGACTTCTCATCTATCTCTCTTCTCATCCATCACTTCTCATCCATCACTTCTCATCCATCTATCTATCTATCTATCTATCTATCTATCTATCTATGACTTCTCATCTATCTCTCTTCTCATCCATCACTTTTCATCCATCTATCTATCTATCTATCTATCTATCTATCTATGACTTCTCATCTCTCTCTTCTCATCCATCACTTCTCATCTATCTATCTATCTATCTATCTATCTATCTATCTATCTATCTATCTATCACTTCTCATCTATCTATCTATCTATCTATCTATCTATCTATCTATCTATCTATCCTCATTCAAACTCATAAACTCATATATCTCTCTTCTCATCTATCACTTCTCATCCATCTATCTATCTATCTATCTATCTATCTATCTATCTATCTATCTATCTATCTATCTATCTATCCTCATTCAAACTCATAAACTCATATATCTCTCTTCTCATCTATCACTTCTCATCCATCTATCTATCTATCTATCTATCACTTCTCATCTATCTCTCTTCTCATCTACCACTTCTCATCTATCTATCTATCTATCTATCTATCTATCTATCTATCCTCATTCAAACTCATAAACTCATATATCTCTCTTCTCATCTATCACTTCTCATCCATCTATCTATCTATCTATCTATCTATCTATCTATCTATCCTCATTCAAACTCATAAACTCATATATCTCTCTTCTCATCTATCACTTCTCATCCATCTATCTATCTATCTATCTATCTATCTATCACTTCTCATCTATCTCTCTTCTCATCTACCACTTCTCATCTATCTATCTATCTATCTATCTATCTATCTATCTATCTATCTATCTATCACTTCTCATCTATCTGTCTATCTATCTATCTATCTATCTGTCTATCTGTCTGTCTGTCTGTCTCAAAACTACTAAACTAAAACTTTAAACTTTATAAACTACTTTAAACTTTCTGGACCAACTTTTTCAAGCCAACTTAAAGTTTGTCTCGACGAACTTTTTTATCTAGTTATTCTTCTTTTTCTTCTTCTTCTTACCCTAAAACTGTTGAATGCTACTCCTCCTAGAGCTTTAACTCTACATACTTGAAACTTGGACTAGACCTTCAGACTGTTCTGAAGTTAGTTGCTATATCTTTTCAGACTGATCGGACTTACGGTTTTCCTAAAAATGACGATCAAAACTTGGAAAAATCCCATTGACTTTCATTGAACTGTCTTGGCTGATCTGAACATTCCGTGAAACTCCAACTGTCAAAATTCAAATTTAAACACACTGAAGCCCATTAGACTCAATGAAGCTGCCATTCTATGTACTATTACTGCCATTTAAACTCATTCAAACTCATATCTATCTATCTATCTATCTATCTATCTCTTTCTATCTATATCTATCTATCTATCTATCTATCTATCAAACTAAATATATTTCTATATAAATCTAACTATCTTTCTATCTAAATCTAACTATCTTTCTATCTATATCTATCTATCTATCTATCTATCTATTTATCTATCTTTCTATCTCCTAGCAACCACCCAGAACAACCTAGCAACCGCATAGCAACCACCCAGAACACCATGGCAACCACACAAATCACTCTGGCAACATCCTAGTATCTAGCCCAAGTACCTTAGCAACCACATAGGACCACCCTAGCAAGGACCCAGGATACCTTAGCAACCACATAGCAACATCTTAGCAACCACCCCGAGCACCCTAGCAACCGCATAGCAACCACCCCGAGTACCCTAGCAACCGTATAGCAACACCTTAGCAACCACCCTGAGTACCCTAGCAACCGCATAGCAACACCTTAGCAACCACCCCGAGTACCCTAGCAACCACATAGCAACCAGCTAGAGTACCCTAGCAACCGCATAGCAACAACCTATCAACCACCCCGAGTACCTTAGCAACCGCATAGCAACACCTTAGCAACCACCCGAGCACCCTAGCAACCGCATAGCAACACCTTAGCAATCACCCCGGGTACCCTAGCAACCGCATAGCAACACCTTAGCAACCACCCTGAGTACCCTAGCAACCGCATAGCAACCACCCCGAGTACCCTAGCAACCGCATAGCAACACGTTAGCAACCACCCAAGTACCCTAGCAACCGCATAGTAACACCCTAACAACCACCCCGAGTACCCTAGCAACCGCATAGAAACAACCTAGCAACCACCCTGAGTACCTTAGCAACCGCATAGCAACACCTTAGCAACCACCCCGAGCACCCTAGCAATCGCATAACACCCTAGCAACCGCCTTGATTACCCTGACTCTATCTCTGTTCTCATCTATCACTTCTCATCTATCTATCTATCTATCTATCTATCTATCTATCTCAAAACTACTAAACTAAAATAAACTTTCAAACTGAAAACTTTCAAACTTTAAACTTTATAAACTACTTTAAACTTTCTGGACCGACTTTTTCAAGCCAACTTAAAGTTTGTCTCGACGAACTTTTTTATCTAGTTAAGTTGGCTTGAAAAAGCCAACATATTGTTCTTCTATTTAAGCTTATTAAGTTGGCTTGAAAAAGCCAACATATTGTTCTTCTATTTAAGCTTATTAAGTTGGCTTGAAAAAGCCAACATATTGTTCTTCTATTTAAGCTTATTAATGGTGCTTGCCAAAGGCAAAGCATCATTATTGTTCTCCTGCATACTTATTATTAATGGTGCTTGCCAAAGGCAAAGCATCATTATTGTTCTCCTGCATACTTATTATTATTATTATTATTAATGGTGCTTGCCAAAGGCAAAGCATCATTATTGTTCTCCTGCATACTTATTATTATTATTATTATTCTTCTTCTTCTGGACAAAACTTCGGCGCGTAACTTGTCCCGCAGTTTTTGTCCTAGACCCATGAATGAGGTGTCAAATCGACCGGCTCATTGGGGAGAGGTGTGCTATGACTTTTATAAGCGATCGGGTGTACGATGTTCGCCCGGTGGGCGAAAAAGTAGCCGAAAAATCCCATTGACTTAACATTGCGACGAACTTTGACGAGTCATAGCTCCTAACAAGAATTTCGTAGAAACATGTGGGTTACCACGTTTGAAGAGGCTGACAGTCTCTGTCAGACCATACCTCAAAATGGGGTGTAAGTTGTACCCCTGGGGCGCAAGAGCTGCTCAAAGTGGCCCCATAGACTTACTATGGTGAAGCCGTGCCCATGAAACAGTGTGTTTTTCCTACTATGGTAAATTACATAGGGATTTTGTATTGAACGTAACTCTGGATCACAGTGTCATAGAGACAAGGGGGTGGGCTCATTTTACTCAGGCAACCAATCAGTCTCTCAGGATCATTGTGAAGCTATCAAGCCACGCCCTAGCAACCATATAGAGCACCATAGCAACAAGTTCCATAGACTTCCATTGAAAAAGATCAAAGGAATATCTTTGGATGGAAGTGTCTTAGAAACATGAGGGTGGGCTCATTTAACTCGGGGCAGCATACGGCCAGTCACGAATCACCTTCAAGACTTCATAGCCACGCCCTAGCAACCATTTAGAGCACCCTAGCAACCCAAAGCACAGAGGGATATCTTCAAATCTGAATATCATAGATGCATGGTGGTTAGTTTATATTATTCATACTAGCAAGCAGCTTTGGAGTATCATCATTGGCAGCTGCTAAGCCACTCCCTAGCAACCAAATAGACTACCCTAGCAACCGTTTTGCAAGACCTATATCTCTGCATCAGAACATCGTAGAGACATGGCGGTTGGTTCTTTTTTACTCATGCTAGCAAACTGGACTTGCAACATGCTACACATGCTAGCAGTGAATAGCTACGTGCTAATAGCAATTAGCTTAGGTTTTATACATGACACAAACAAGTAAAAATGTGTTAGCATCATGCTAGTAGCATACTAATTGAGTTAGCATCATGCTAGTAGCATGCTAATCATGTTAGCATCATGCTAGCAAACATGCTAAACATGTTAGCATCTTGCCAAAATCACATTAGCAACATGCTAATCGTGTTAGCATCATGCTAGCAACATGCTAATCATGTTAGCATCATGTTAGCAACATGCTAATTGTGTTAGCATCATGCTAGCAACATGCTAATTGTGTTAGCATCATGCTAGCAACATGCTAATCATGTTAGCATCATGCTAGCAACATGCTAATTGTGTTAGCATCATGCTAACAACATGCTAATCGTGTTACCATCATGCTAGCAACATGCTAATAATGTTAGCATCTTGTTAAAAACATGCTAGCAACATGTTAATCATGTTAGCATCTTGCTAAAAACATGTTAGCAACATGGTAATCATGCTAGCAACACGCTAATCATGTTAGCATCTTGCTAAAAACATGCTAGCAACACGCTAATCATGTTAGCATCATGCTAATCAAGAGTGCCGAGTATTGCCACTGCAAGCACCATTCACATTTTCTTCAGGAAATGTACATTCTAGTATTGTAATTACTATTCACCTGAACAAACCTTTGGCGCGTAACTCGTCCCGCACCGTTTGTCGTAGACCGATGAATGAGGTGTCAAATCGACCGGTTTATTGATGAGAGGTGTGCTATGACTTTTCTAAGCAATCGGGTGTACGATGTTCACACAGCGTACGAAACATCGGCTGAAAAAAGTCCCATAGACTTAACATTGCCACAAAATCTGTGAGATCATATCTTTTGATCAGAAGGTCATAGAGACTTGGGGCTGGGCTCTTTTGACTCGGCCAGCTAATAGGTAGTGACACAGCAACTTCATAGCCATGCCCTAGCAACCAATTACAGCACCCTAGCAACCGAGTGCCGAGTTTTGCCACTGCAAGCACCATTCACATTTTCTTCAGGAAATGTACATTCTAGTATTGTAATTACTATTCACCTGAACAAACCTTTGGCGCGTAACTCGTCCCGCACCGTTTGTCGTAGACCGATGAATGAGGTGTCAAATCGACCGGTTTATTGATGAGAGGTGTGCTATGACTTTTCTAAGCAATCGGGTGTACGATGTTCACACAGCGTACGAAACATCGGCTGAAAAAAGTCCCATAGACTTAACATTGCCACAAAATCTGTGAGATCATATCTTTTGATCAGAAGGTCATAGAGACTTGGGGCTGGGCTCTTTTGACTCGGCCAGCTAATAGGTAGTGACACAGCAACTTCATAGCCATGCCCTAGCAACCAATTACAGCACCCTAGCAACCGAGTGCCGAGTTTTGCCACTGCAAGCACCATTCACATTTTCTTCAGGAAATGTACATTCTAGTTATTATTATTATTCTTCTTCTTCTGGACAAAACTTCGGCGCGTAACTTGTCCCGCAGTTTTTGTCCTAGACCCATGAATGAGGTGTCAAATCCACCGGCTCATTGAGGAGAGGTGTGCTATGACTTTTATAAGCGATTTCTAAGCAATCGGGTGTACGATGTTCACACAGCGTACGAAACATCGGCTGAAAAAAGTCCCATAGACTTAACATTGCCACAAAATCTGTGAGATCATATCTTTTGATCAGAAGGTCATAGAGACTTGGGGCTGGGCTCTTTTGACTCGGCCAGCTAATAGGTAGTGACACAGCAACTTCATAGCCATGCCCTAGCAACCAATTACAGCACCCTAGCAACCGAGTGCCGAGTTTTGCCACTGCAAGCACCATTCACATTTTCTTCAGGAAATGTACATTCTAGTTATTATTAATGGTGCTTGCCAAAGGCAAAGCATCATTATTGTTCTCCTGCATACTTATTATTATTAATGGTGCTTGCCAAAGGCAAAGCATCATTATTGTTCTCCTGCATACTTATTATTATTATTATTATTCTTCTTCTTCTGGACAAAACTTCGGCGCGTAACTTGTCCCGCAGTTTTTGTCCTAGACCCATGAATGAGGTGTCAAATCGACCGGCTCATTGAGGAGAGGTGTGCTATGACTTTTATAAGCGATCGGGTGTACGATGTTCGCCCGGCGGGCGAAAAAGTAGCCGAAAAATCCCATTGACTTAACATTGCGACGAACTTTGACGAGTCATAGCTCCTAACAAGAATTTCGTAGAAACATGTGGGTTACCACGTTTGAAGAGGCTGACAGTCTCTGTCAGACCATACCTCAAAATGGGGTGTAAGTTGTACCCCTGGGGCGCAAGAGCTGCCCAAAGTTGCCCCATTGACTTACTATGGTGAAGCCGTGCCCATGAAACAGTGTGTTTTTCCTACTATGGTAAATTACATAGGGATTTTGTATTGAACATAACTCTGGATCACAGTGTCATAGAGACAAGGGGGTGGGCTCATTTCACTCAGGCAACCAATCAGTCTCTCAGGATCAATGTGACGCTATGAAGCCACGCCCTAGCAACCATATAGAGCACCATAGCAACAGGTTCCATAGACTTCCATTCAAAAAGATCAAAGATATTCCTTTGGATAGAAGTGTCATAGGAACATGAGGGTGGGCTCATTTGACTCGGGACAGCAAACGGCCAATCACGAATCACCTTCAAGACTTCATAGCCATGCCCTAGCAACCATTTAGAGCACCCTAGCAACCCAAAGCATAGAGGGATATCTTCAAATCTGAATATCATAGAGGCATGGGGGTTGGTTTATATCATTCATACTGGCAAGCAGCCTTTGGAGTATCATCACTGGCAGCTGCCAAGCCACTCCCTAGCAACCAAACAGAGTACCCTAGCAACCGTTTAGCAAGACCTATATCTCTGCATCAGAGCATCATAGGGACATGGCGGTTGGGTTATATTGGCAAGCAGCCTTTGGTGTATCATCATTGGCAGCTGCTAAGCCACTCCCTAGCAACCAAACAGAGTACCCTAGCAACCGTTTAGCAAGACCTATATCTCTGCATCAGAGCATCGTAGAGACATGGCGGTTGGCTCTTTTGACTCATGCTAGCAAACTGGACTTCCAACATGCTACACATGCTAGCAGTGAATAGCTACATGCTAATAGTGATTAGCGAAGTGCTAAAGTGTCTAAGAACATGCTAAGAACTCTATAAAAACACCATAGTAACCATCTGTGACAACTACCAACCACCTAGTAACATCATAGCAACCACCTAGGTTACCATAGCAACTGCCTAGCAACCACTCATAACACCCTAGCAACTGTCTAGCAACACCTTAGCAACTGCCCCAAGTACCTTACCAACTGCCTAGCAACCGCCTAGCAACCACCCAGGTTACCATAGCAACCGCCTAGCAACCACCCAGAACACCCTAGCAACCGCCTAGCAACACCTTAGCAACCGCCCCAAGTACCTTACCAACTGCCTAGCAACCGCCTAGCAACCACCCAGGTTACCATAGCAACCACCTAGCAACCACCCAGAACCCCTTAGCAATTGCCTAGAAACACCCTAGCAACCGAGTGCCGAGTTTTGCCACTGCAAGCACCATTCACATTTTCTTCAGGAAATGTACATTCTAGTTATTCTTCTTCTTCTTACCTCAAACCGTTGACTGCTACTCCTCCTAGAGCTTTAACTCTACATACTCCAAACTCGGACTAGACATTCAGACTGTTCTGAAGTTAGTTGCTATATCTTTTCAGACTGATCGGACTTACGGTTTTCCTAAAAATGGCACTCAAAACTTGGAAAAACTCCCATTGACTTACATTGAAAATCTGAACATTCCATCAAACTCCAACTGTCAAAATTCAAATCTAAACACACTGAAGCCCATTAGAATCAATGAAGCTGCCATTCTATGTACTATTACTGCCATTTAAACTCATTTAAACTCTCTCTCTCTCTCTGTCTCTCTATCTATCTATCTATGACTTCTCATCTATCTATCTCTCTTCTCATCCATCACTTCTCATCCATCTATCTATCTATCTATCTATCTATCTATCTATCTATCTATCTATCTATCTATCTATCTATCACTTCTCATCTATCTCTCTTCTCATCCATCACTTCTCATCCATCTATCTATCTATCTATCTATCTATCTATCTATCTATCTATCTATCTATCTATCTATCTATCTATCTATCACTTCTCATCTATCTATCTAGCTATCAAACTAAATCTATCTATCATTTATCTATCTAAATCTATCAAACTAAATCTATCTATCAATCTATCTATCTCTCTTCTCATCCATCACTTCACATCCATCGATCTCTCTATCTATCTATCTATCTATCTATCTATCTATCTATCTATCTATCTATCTATCTATCTCTCTTCTCATCCATCACTTCTCATCCATCTATCTATCTATCTATCTATCTATCTATCTATCTATCTATCTCATCTATCTATCTATCTATCTATCTGTCTATCTATCTATCACTTCTCATCTATCTATCTATCTATCTATCTATCTATCTATCTATCACTTCTTATCTATCTATCTATCTATCTATCTATCACTTCTCATCTATCTCTCTTCTCATCCATCACTTCTCATCCATCGATCTATCTATCTATCTATCTATCTATCTATCTATCTATCTATCTATCTATCTATCTATCACTTCTCATCTATCTCTCTTCTCATCCATCACTTCTCATCTATCTATCTATCTATCTATCTATCTATCTATCTATCTATCTATCTATCACTTCTCATCTATCTATCTATCTATCTATCTATCTATCTATCCTCATTCAAACTCATAAACTCATCTATCTCTCTTCTCATCTATCACTTCTCATCCATCTATCTATCTATCTATCTATCTATCTATCTATCTATCTATCTATCTATCTATCTATCTATCACTTCTCATCTATCTCTCTTCTCATCTACCACTTCTCATCTATCTATCTATCTATCTATCTATCTATCTATCTATCTATCTATCTATCTATCACTTCTCATCTATCTATCTATCTATCTATCTATCTATCTATCTGTCTATCTGTCTGTCTGTCTGTCTCAAAACTACTAAACTAAAACTTTAAACTTTATAAACTACTTTAAACTTTCTGGACCAACTTTTTCAAGCCAACTTAAAGTTTGTCTCGACGAACTTTTTTATCTAGTTAAGTTGGCTTGAAAAAGCCAACTTATTGTTCTTCTATTTAAGCTTATTATTATTCTTCTTAGACTAAATTTCTAATTGCTACTCCTCCTAGACTGTTCAAGCTACAAACACCAAACTCGGACTAGACCTTCAAACTGTTCTGACTCGAGTTGCTATATCTTTTCAGACTGATCCGACTTACGGTTTTCCTAAAAATGCTGATTAAAACTGGAAAAAACTCCCATTGACTTACATTGAAAATCTGAACATTCCGTGAAACTCCAACTGTCAAAAATTCAAATCTAAACACACTGAAGCCCATTAGACTCAATGAAGCTGCCATTCTATGTACTATTACTGCCATTTAAACTCATTTAAACTGTCTCTCTCTCTATCTATCTATCTATCTATCTGTCTATCTGTCTGTCTATCTATCTATCTATCATCTATCTATCTATCTATATAAACTCATTCAAACTCATCTATCTCTCTTCTCATCCATCACTTCTCATCCATCTATCTATCTATCATCTATCTATCTATCTATGACTTCTCATCTATCTCTCTTCTCATCCATCACTTCTCATCCATCTATCTATCTATCTATCTATCTATCTATCTATCTATCTATCTATCTATCTATCTATCTATCTATCTATCTATCTATCCTCATTCAAACTCATAAACTCATCTATCTATCATCTATCTATCACTTCTCATCTATCTCACTTCTCATCTATCACTTCTCATCTATCTCGTTTTTTCGTCTATCTATCTATCTATCTATCTATCTATCTATCTATCTATCTATCTATCTATCCTCATTCAAACTCATAAACTCTATCTATCTATCTATCTATCTATCTATCTATCTATCTATCTATCTATCTATCACTACTCATCTATCACTTCTCATCTATCTATCTATCTATCTATCTATCTATCTATCTATCTATCACTTCTCATCTATCTCACTTCTCATCTATCACTTCTCATCTATCTATCTATCTATCCTCATTCAAACTCATAAACTCATCTATCTATCTATCTATCTATCTATCACTTCTCATCTATCACTTCTCATCTATCTATCTATCTATCTATCTATCTATCTATCTATCTATCTATCTATCCGTCTGTCTGTCTGTCTCAAAACTACTAAACTAAAACTTTAAACTTTATAAACTACTTTAAACTTTCTGGACCAACTTTTTCAAGCCAACTTAAAGTTTGTCTCGACGAACTTTTTTATCTAGTTAAGTTGGCTTGAAAAAGCCAACTTACTGTAATGCTATTTAAACTTATTATTATTCTTCTTCTTACCTCAACCGTTGACTGCTACTCCTCCTAGAGCTTTAACTCTACATACTCCAAACTCGGGTCAGACCTTCAGACTGTTCTGAAGTTAGTTGCTATATCTTTTCAGACTGATCCGACTTACGGTTTTCCTAAAAATGCTGATTAAAGCTTGGAAAAATCCCATTGACTTTCATTGAGCTGCCTTGGCTGATCTGAACATTCCGTCCAACTGTCAAAATTCAAATTCAAACACACAGACTTAATTAAACTGCCATTCCTATTTCTAAGCCATTTAAACTCATTCAAACTCATTTAAACTCTCTCTCTCTCTCTCTCTCTCTCTCTCTATCTATCTATCTATCTATCTATCTATCTATCTATCATCTGACCATATCTATCTATCTATCTATCTATCTAACTAAATCTTTCTATCTTTCTATCTATCTGTCTGAATATTTCTATCTATCTATCAAACTATATCTATCTATCTATCTATCTATCTATCTATCTATCTATCTATCTATCTATCTATCTATCTCATAGCAACCACCCAGAACAACCTAGCAACCACATAGCAACCATCCAGAACACCATGGCAACCACACAAATCAATCTGGCAACATCCTAGTAACTAGCCCGAGTACCTTAGCAACCACATAGGACCACCCTAGCAAGGACCCAGGATACCTTAGCAACCGCATAGCAACACCTTAGCAACCACCACAAGTACCCTAGCAACCGCATAGCAACACCTTAGCAACCACCCCGAGTACCCTAGCAACCGCATAGCAACACGTTAGCAACCACCCCGAGTACCCTAGCAACCGCATAGCAACACCTTAGTAACCACCCTGAGTACCCTAGCAACCGCATAGCAACACCTTGGCAACCACACTGAGTACCCTAGCAACCGCATAGCAACAACCTAGCAACCACCTAGAGTACCCTAGCAACCGCATAGCAACACCTTAGCAACCACCCCGAGTACCCTAGCAACCGCATAGCAACACATTAGCAACCACCCCGAGTACCCTAGCAACCGCATAGCAACACCTTAGTAACCACCCTGAGTACCCTAGCAACCGCATAGCAACACCTTAGCAACCACACTGAGTACCCTAGCAACCGCATAGCAACACCTTAGCAACCACACTGAGTACCCTAACAACCGCATAGCAACAACCTAGCAACCACCTAGAGTACCCTAGCAACCGCATAGCAACACCTTAGCAACCACCCCGAGTACCCTAGCAACCGCATAGCAACCACCCCGAGTACCCTAGCAACCGCATAGCAACAACCTAGCAACCACCTAGAGTACCTTAGCAACCGCGTAGCAACCACCCCGAGTACCCTAGCAACCACATAGCAAGACCTTAGCAACCACCCTGAGTACCCTAGCAACCGCATAGCAAGACCTTAGCAACCACCCCGAGTAACCTAGCAACCGCATAACAACCACCCCAAATACCCTAGCAACAACCTAGCAACCACCTAGAGTACCCTAGCAACCGCATAGCAACACCTTAGCAACCACCCCGAGTACCCTAGCAACCGCATAGCAACACCTTAGTAACCACCTCGAGTACCCTAGCAACTGCATAGCAACACCTTAGCAACCACCTCGAGTACCCTAGCAACCGCATAGCAACAACCTAGCAACCACCTTGATTACCCTGACTCTATCTATCTATCTCAAAACTACTAAACTAAAACTAAACTTTCAAACTGAGAACTTTCAAACTTTAAACTTTATAAACTACTTTAAACTTTCTGGACCGACTTTTTCAAGCCAACTTAAAGTTTGTCTCGACGAACTTTTTTATCTAGTTCTTATTCTTTTTCTTCTGACCCTAAACCGTTGACTGCTACTCCTCCTAGAGCTTTAACTCTACATACTCCAAACTCGGACTAGACATTCAGACTGTTCTGAAGTTAGTTGCTATATCTTTTCAGACTGATCGGACTTACGGTTTTCCTAAAAATGGCACTCAAAACTTGGGAAAACTCCCATTGACTTACATTGAAAATCTGAACATTCCGTCAAACTCCAACTGTCAAAATTCAAATCTAAACACACTGAAGCCCATTAGACTCAATGAAGCTGCAATTCTATGTACTATTACTGCCATTTAAACTCATTTAAACTCTCTCTCTCTCTCTCTCTCTCTCTCTCTCTCTATCTATCTATCTATCTATCTATGACTTCTTATCTATCTCTCTTCTCATCTATCACTTCTCATCCATCTATCTATCTATGACTTCTCATCTATCTCTCTTCTCATCCATCACTTCTCATCCATCTATCTATCTATCTATCTATCTATCTATCTATGACTTCTCATCTATCTCTCTTCTCATCCATCTATCTATCTATCTATCTATCTATCTATCTATCTATCTATCTATCACTTCTCATCTATCTCTCTTCTCATCCATCACTTCTCATCTATCTATCTATCTATCTATCTATCTATCTATCTATCTATCTATCTATCTATCTATCTATCACTTCTCATCTATCTCTCTTCTCATCCATCTATCTATCTATGACTTCTCATCTATCTCTCTTCTCATCCATCACTTCTCATCTATCTATCTATCTATCTATCTATCTATCTATCTATCTATCTATCTATCTATCTATCCTCATTCAAACTCATAAACTCATCTATCTATCTATCTATCTATCTATCTATCTATCTATCTATCTACCACTTCTCATCTATCTCACTTCTCATCCATCTATCTATCTATCTATCTATCTATCTATCTATCTATCTATCTATCTTTGACTTCTCATCTATCTATCCATCTATCTATCTATCTATCTATCTAAATCTATCTATCAAACTAAATCTATCTATCTATCTAACTAAATTTATCTATCTATCTATCTATCTATCTATCTATCTATCTATCTAGCAACTCTCATAGCAACTACCCAGGACAACATAGCAACCACATAGCAACCACCCACAACACCATGGCAACCACCTAGCAACCACACAAATCACCCTGGCAACATCCTAGCAACCAGCACGGGTACCCTAGCAACTGCATAGCAACACCTTAGCAACCACCCGAGTACCCTAGCAACCGCATAGCAACACCTTAGCAACCACCTAGAGTATCCTAGCAACCGCATAGCAACAACCTAGCAACCACCCCGAGTACCTTAGCAACCGCATAGCAACACCCTAGCAACCACCCCGAGCACCCTAGCAACCGCATAGCAACACCTTAGCAACCACCCCGAGTACCCTAGCAACCGCATAGCAACCACCCCAAGTACCCTAGCAACCGCATAGCAACACCTTAGCAACCACCCCGAGTACCCTAGCAACCGCATAGCAACACCTTAGCAACCACCTAGAGTACCCTAGCAACCGCATAGCAACACCCTAGCAACCACCCCGAGTACCTTAGCAACCGCATAGCAACACCCTAGCAACCGCATAGCAACACCTTAGTAACCACCCCGAGTACCCTAGCAACCGCATAGCAACACCTTAGCAACCACTCCGAGTACCCTAGCAACCTCACAGCAACACCTTAGCAACCACCTAGAGTACCCTGGCAACCGCATAGCAACAACCTAGCAACCACCCCGAGTACCTTAGCAACCGCATAGCAACACCTTAGCAACCACCCTGAGCACCATAGCAACCGCATAACACCCTAGCAACCGCCTTGATTACCCTGACTCTATCTCTCTTCTCATCTATCACTTCTCATCTATCTATCTATCTATCTATCTATCTATCTATCTATCTATCTATCTATCTATCTATCTATCTCAAAACTACTAAACTAAAACCAAACTTTCAGACTGAAAACTTTCAAACTTTAAACTTTATAAACTACTTTAAACTTTCTGGACCAACTTTTTCAAGCCAACTTAAAGTTTGTCTCGACTAACTTTTTTATCTAGTTAGAATTGATACTCACCAGTTGAGGCTTTTCTTAATTAGAATACCGAAAAGAACAATCAAAAATTAGTATTAAATTGTGTGACAAATGAAGGTATAAATAGTAAATATTTATGAACAAATGACTGTATAAGCTATGGGCATAAGAGGCCAAACAAGTAGGGCTGGGAATCGATTCATCGATTCCGAGGTGTTCCATTAAGGGGAATCGACTCCTCATTTAGGGCCTTCATTAGTTCAAAACTATCATTAATTTGCCTCTTGCTTGCTAATAGTGACTGGAAGTCCGATTCATTTCCTCAAAAGGGTTCTTCCGGGTAGTTCATGTCAATGAACCAGTTCAAAAACCTATTCAGGCGTTATTTTACGGTGAATCTGGCTTATGCTCTCTGCACTTTTGAGCGCTGCATGGACTTACGAGAGAATAGATCATGACTTGATCGAGGGTCTTGATTGGTTTTTATTTTAAATAAAATGCTATTTTTTTAAAATCCTTTTCTTTCTATTAGCCAATAATTCTGAAAGAAAACATGTCGTGAGCACAGATCAGTGTTGGCTGAGAGCCTTAATCGCTATATAGCCTAGTAAAAAACAACTTCCCCATGCATCTGATTGAAAGATAAATCACGCGCTCTCACACCAGTTTTGTTGTTAATGTTCTGGTTATTGTACAGTTTGCTTTATATATTTATTCTGGGCAAAGCATACAGTTAAAGTAAACTTCATAATTCAGCTGAACTGTGCACATGTAGACACTTTGTGTCTATTTAAGGTTTTTTTTTTTTTTTTTTTTTTTAAAGTGATACTGCTGGGCTATGGGCTATGACCCATTTCAGGTGCAATGCAGCCAAAATTACAATTTAAAATCAATCAGAGATAGAAATGTACCTTTATATTATTAATAAAGCTTCATATTATGAGAAGGCTACTTTCTACGACTTTAATACCCTGTAGTCATGGCGAGATAGGTTCCTTAAATCTAAAAAACAAGAAGCGAAAAAGAAGCGAAAACAGAAGGAGAAATCGATTCTTGGAATCGACTCCAATCGATTCTAGAACCAGGAATTGGAATCGGGCTTGATTCCAAAAAATTAGGAATCGAACAGCCCTACACACAAGGCCAATTAACACAGAAAGTGGTGTAGGTCATATTACATGAAAGGCGTGATACTCCGTGCTATGCAAAGAGTCGTGTTAGGCTAATTATGTAAACGATGAAAGATTATGATAGGCCAATTATGTGAAGGGCCACGATAGGCCGGGTTACATAAACAATTATAATCATGCTTACCTGGTGTCCTTGATAGGCCAAGTAATGTGAGGGGCTCCGGTCAACCGTGTAATGCGGCGGGCCCCAATAGGCTGCGTTATGCGAAGGGCCCTGTTAAGCCACGGTATCGAAGGGCTACGATAGGCCGCATTATGCAAAGGCCACAATATGCCGCATTATGTGACGCAGCCACTATAGGCTGCGTTGTTTGGGGAGTCACAATAGGCAGCGTTATGCGAAGGCCACGATAGGCTGTGATATGCAAAGAGCCACTATAGGCCATGTTATGTGAAGATCCACTATGAAATGTGTAATGCGAAGATTAACAATAAGCCATGAATGGCAACAAAAAGCAGTGCTATGCAAAGGCCACAATAGGCTGTGTTATGCAAAAGAGTCACGATAGGCCATGAAATGCAAAGAGCCACTATAGGCAATGAAGGGCCATGATGATCCATAAAATGCAAAGGGCCACGTTAGATCGTGTAATGTGAAGGGTCACTATAGTATGTAATATGAAGAGTTACGATAAGCCATGTAATGCAATGAGCGATGATAAGCCACGTAATGTGAAAGGCCCTGATAGTCTGTGTAATATGAAAGGTCACTAAGGCTGTGTAATGTGAACAGCCACTTTAAGCCATATACTGCGAAGGGCCACGATAGGCTGTGATAGTGAAGGTCACGATAGGTCATGTAATACGAAAGCCACGATAAGCCATGATGCAAAGGCCACAATAGGCTGTAATACACAAAAGCCACGATATGCCATGTTACCGCCTTCCGTATTCAACGTTCGAAGAAAGTGTAAAACTCTTGCAGTTCAAAATGCTTACGCTACGTCCTTCCCTATTCAGCTTACGGAAAAAGTGTAACTGACGCGATGCCAGTTTACACTTTCTTCGTAACTTGAATATGGAAGGCAGTCTGGTGGAAGCTAGATATTTTACTTCATAATTTGTAAAATATGTATATTTTTCTTTACACAAACGCATCGACTCGCTTCAGAAGGACTTTATTAACCCCCTGGAGCCGTGTGGAGTACAAGTTTATGATGGATGGATGTGGATGGATGCAGTTTCTTCAACTCATACTCGTGAACCCTGTTCACTGCCATTATAAAGCTTGGATGCGTCAGGATATTTAGGGCCCGAGCACCGATGGTGTGAGGACCCTATTGGAATTGCTCTGTTTATTAGGGCCCGAACACGATAGTGTGAGGACCCTATTGGAATTGCTCCGTTTATTAGGGCCTGAGCACAGATGGTGTGAGGACCCTATTGGAATTGTTCTGTTTATTATTATTATTAGGGCCAAGGGCGTGTTTAGGTTATTGGTTATTTTGGATATACTGTATATTATGTACAGTACATGGCAAATTTTCTCAAGAAAAAAAAAATGTCTCAACTAATGCTGTAAAACATACATGGATCAGTTGGTACTACATTAATATTGTAGGTTAAAATTAACTTATTTGTATACAAACTTAAATTACACTTAAGGAAATTTTTATAATAATAAAGTTATAATAGGCCTACTAACTTTAAAATTATTTCTACTCCAATTCGTTTTTTGAAATATAAACATTTAAATGGTGGCTGTCAACTTGATAAATTTATTCAAACATGCATTATATAGGCTATTAAAGAATATTAAAAATTATAATTAATATGTAATATGGTGCATATATTTAGCTAAATGACGAGGCTGAATCCAGCTTCTTATTCGCAGCTTCTTATTGACGCTATCCGGTCCACCTTAAAAGACGCGATGCTTCCACGTCTTTAGCTTCTTTATTCATGCTCAACTTAGGGACCGTGCGTTTTTTCTCTTTTTCACGCTTTTTTAAGGGATCATGATGCTTTTGTGTCTATTTTCAGAATAAACGAATGAAATGCAAATAACACTAATATATGACTGAAAATAGACTGTAAAAATACAAAGGCACATAAATTACAGTATAGGCTAATTTTCAATTATTGAACATTTCAGCTTAATGGACGTGCTTTTTTTCTTTCTTTTTTTTAGGGGCCTTGTTGTTACCAGTATTGTCTATTTTCAGAAAAGAATAAAACACAATTTCGAAATGTAAATGACACTGAAATATAAGTGAAAATGGCTGTAAAATTACAAAGGTATATAAAAAGTAATTACATCATTCTTTAATTATTGCACGTCATCCTTTGAATGCATTAATGAATCAATTGAATAAAATAATTAAAACAATCTTTATAAATTTCAATGTCACAAGGTAACTAGACATTATGCCAGCTCCAGCTTGGATCCAGCCTGTTATGAACGAAGACTTCAGATAACCCAACACCTTTGAATAAGGACTCCAGAACATGGATGATTATGCAACATTATCATGTTATCAGGTTGCTTCGAATGCACACTACTTTTGCTTAAATGCATTATCTTACAACTGTTCTTTATGATATCATCTCGTAACAGACTATTGTGATTTTGTAACAGAAACATGCATTTTCTGTAAAGCTGCTCTGAAATACATAGTATAGTGAAAAGTGTTATACAAGTGAATGTGAATTCAATTGCATTGAATCGAAAGAACTCTTGCATTGTTGGTTACTGCACCATTTTGAAGTTATGGACTCAATCTCAGACTTCAGTTTGAAGAGTCATCACATTGTTGAGCCATATAGGGTTGTTGAAGTTTCATTGGTGTCTTATGTCCAGTGTGCCCAGTTTGAGGCAACTTTGTGCCCAATTGACTGTCACTATGCAACATTATGAACAATTTTACTGTAGCATTATGAAGTTATGATCCCATGATTCTGAGAGATATGACATACAGTTACATGAGAAATTGCACTATTGGCCCAATTAAAGGCGCTATATCTCCGCTGCCTTTGAGGGTGCGGTCAAATTTTAGCTGGAACCTTATTCATAGTGCACTTGACTCTCACCATGCAACATTGTGAGCAATTTTACTGTATCATTATGAAGTTAGGGATCTATAAATTTGACAGATGTGACAAAACAGTTACATGAGAAATTGCACTATTGGCCCAATTGGAGGCGCTATATCTCCGCTGCCTTTGCGTTCTAATTTTAACTGGAACCTTATTCACAGTGCACTTGACTCTCACCATGAAACATTATGAGCAATTTTACTGTAGCATTATTGAGTTATGATCCCATGATTCTGAGAGATGTGACACAGTTACATGAGAAATTGCACTACTGGCCCAATTGGAGGCACTATATCTCCACTGCTATTGAGGGTGCGTTCAAATTTTAACTGGAGCCTTATTCCTAGTGCACTTGACTGTCACCATGCAACATTATGAGCAATTTTACTATAGCATTATTGAGTTATGATCCCATGATTCTGAGAGATATGACATACAGTTACATGGGAAATTGCACTATTGGCCCAATTGGAGGCGCTATATCTCAGCTGCTTTTGAGGGTGCGTTCAAGTTTTAATTGTAATCTTATTCCCAGTGCACTTGGCTCTCACCACGCAACATTATGAGCAATTTTACTGTAGCATTATTGGGTTATGATCCCATGATTCTGAGAGAAATGACATACAGTTACATGAGAAATTGCATTTTGGCCCAATTGGAGGCGCTATATCTCCGCTGCCTTTAAAGTTGTTCTGTCGCTGTTCATGGTGCTGAACAATTTATAACAATTGGATTATTAAGGACTGCAAATACATTTTCATCTAGCATTAACTAGAGTTACTACATGCTATCAATATGAAACCCAAAATGTAAAATTTTGGTAACTTTTTTTATATGAATGGAATAATTAACTCAGATCATGCACACATAAATCATTGGAAGTCACTTAATGTTATCACAGTTACATTTATTTATTTATTTATTTATTCACTTATTTGTTCATCTACATCTATATATATATATATATATATATATATATATATATATATATATGTCTAACACTTAGTTGTCCATTTGAGACTGGTTTCTGTAAAATGTTTAAAACAGTATTATTAGTGGATATTCAACTTCACTTTGTAAAAACACAATGTATTTTAAAAGGTGCATTAACAGTGTATTCTCTAATCATAATGATGGCTGTACATTCCTTTATATTTGTAATTCCCGTGTTGTAGGAACAGGAAAACTTTCCAGTCTTCACCTAATGAATCTTCACCTAATGAAGACATGAATGTAATTAGTGTTATTTCTACGAAATGTAATATAATTTTTGTCAACACGTTTTTATGCTCAAATGTTACTTTACATTGGCTGTGCTTTAGTATACAAGTTGTAGTGATGTGCTAATAATGATTCACTGTGATAAGACAGGAAATCCAAACTCATGACAAGTGACTACAAATGGCAAAAGGTAGCAGTTAAAAACAACAACTTTTGGTTGTTATAAAAATGCATTAAGTACTTGAGTCTAAGTAAATCTAATAAATAACTATTTAATATTTTCATGAATGTTAGGGCATTTTTACACCATTTAAATATAAAATATAAAGTATTCTTACCTTCAAAGAAATATGACTTACAAAAGCCTTTTCTGCTTCATAGCGGCTAAATCCCTCCAGTTTTCTCAGGATTACCTTTACAATATAAAGGAATTGTCACATAACATTAACTGCTGTTCACAGCAAAATGAGATAAGCAAAAAATAACTAAATAATTACCTCAGGTGTCATCACATCTAAATTAAATGAAAGCTGTTCCAAGTTTGTCTTGTCACGGCTCAATACAGTGTCCACTTTATCTATTATGGCTGTTGTCTGAATATACAGAACAAAAATTATGATTAAGTTTGAAAGAAAAGAATCTCTCATTACTATCCCAATATCTTTTGTTATAATGCATTAATAACATTAATACATCAAATTATTATTATTATTATTATTATTATTATACCTGTTTTTCATTGAAGATATTGATTAGGGCTTCTCTGTTTTGTTTGAATTTGAGATTGAAATTGAAATTGGGGTGACATTTAAGATACATTTGATTTGATCGCAACACCCCAGTTCTGCAAGTCTCTGTGAATCCAGAAAGCACAAATTGTAAATGTAGACATTACAATAGCAACAACTGTTTAGCTAATGAATCTATCATTTTCATTCTGTACTTGTATTATTTTTTGCTTAATCATAACATTTTTAACATTTACTTGAATCTCTTCATTTGTCAAGATACTGTTACAATCACAGAAGGGCAGACACACTGGATGTATAAAGTAAGGTGATTTATTTCACAACCAGGAGAACAACACAATAGCAGGTGAGTGAACGGTGAATCTTCAGGTGAATAGTGATAAACGGAGTGGTAATACTGTCCTTTGTTTTGTAGGTGCAGGTGGATGGCTGAATGTTGGTTACCAGACACAACAACGGAGCTGGACTTCACACATGAAGACGGAGCACACAGGAGGAGAACAGGAGACAGACTGGAGACAGGTAAGTAATCCAACAGAGTCCTTGAGGTGAGCATACAGGTAAGATGCTAACGAGACCGGACAATGAACGTGTGTGAAAGAGAGTCCTTTATACTGCCGGTGATAAGTGTGCTAATGACGTGCAGGTGTGCGTGGTTAGTATTCGGGTGACAAAGCACTTCTAACAGACAAAGGAAGTGAGGAAAAGGTGCAAAAGAGAAAAAAAAAAAAGTTTGTCTAGACAGCTTGGAGTTCAATAGTGCATCTGCTAAATTTTAGACCCATTTACTCTTTTTTCTTATTCTTCTGATCCGTATATGGTAACATGTGTTATGATTGGTTTGGGGTAACAAGGAACAATAAGAGCGGGTATATAAGACAGCCAGCACTGGATGAGGATGTTCTTCTCTGTGGAGCTCTGTGTCTGCATTGAATGACCTCTTGCAAGAATAAAATCAACAAAGACATCTCTTGAGTGTTTGTTTCATTACATTCTCACCACTAAACAACAAAGGATTTTTTTTTCCACGACAATTTGGTGTCAGAAGTGGGATTCCGCGTGTGATTCGTCTGGACCTGAGAACGTTTGAGGCTGATCACCCTGGTCTTCAAAAAGACTGGCTCCCTACCCCGAAGCCTTCACGGAAGAGGGATGAACGTCTGAGGGCCCGGACTTTCACCGCTGGAATCTCAAAGAATCCTCAACAAGGAAGAAAAAGGCAGATTTGCCCGGTGAGTTTGTTTGAAACTATAAAATTTAAGTTTGATATTTTCAGACACCTCTTTTCTGTATTGCGCCCCTCTCTACCTCAGAGTCTGTGAGGTCCTCCGAGTCTGTGAGGGTGAATATTTCTAAAGCACTAGAAATAAGTTGATTTGAGTCTAAGTACTGACTCAAATGAGAGGGTTTTTCTGCCGAGTCTGTGCAGAGACACACTGTGGTGACGACCACAGGGTGAGGAAAAAGGGACATCCCGAGGTTCAGTGGCACAGAGAATATGGGGTCTGGAAATAGCAAACCCAAATTTGAGTCTGATGATTGGAATAGTTCAATTTACAAAGAAATGAAAAGAAAATATGGGGATAAATCATTATACTGTATACCAGAATGGATAGAATTGTATGGCTTTCCTGAAAAAGGGACATTCAGTGTTCAAGGTCTCAAAAAGGTCAAAGAAAGTATTGAGAAACATGAAATGAAATTGTATGAGAAGGGTAAATATAAAGGTAAACAGAGAGAAAAGTTTGAAATGTACAAACGAGTTATGACAATGTGGATGGAAGAAGCAGAATGTAGGGAAAGAAAACAGACAGCTAAGGAACTGCCATTTGACAAAAAACAGGAACACACACAGACACAGGCTACTTCTCAGAAGCCTTCCTCTATTTATCCTGTTGCAGATCTGCAGTGTGCAAAGGTGGACCATGACCTCAACTCCTGCCCCCCGAGAGCATCAGCACCTCCACCATATGACCACGTACCACCACCAAGATATCCTGAACTGGCCACAGGCGCAGGTGTGGTAGCGCCTGCAAAATCGACTGAACCACCAGTGTCATGTGCCTCTGCATCGTCCTCTGCCCCGCCTAGAAAACCAAAGAAAGAGAGCGACCTGAAACAGGAAGACACTCGCAGAGTGACTCGCTCACAGACACAGGCTGCATTGCATGGACAGGCTCTTGAACATGACGACTCTGATGATGAGGAAAAGGATGCTGTCCAAGCTTGTTCTGGGTACCAACTTCCAATGATCCAAGTGGCAGGAACAGACGGCCCTATGATGGTCTACAGAGCCTGGACAAAGAAACAACTGAAAGAGTCCATGGAACACCTGCCTGACCCAAAGAACTCTGGTGTCAAGTTTGCTGAACAGCTGGAGGTTTTCTGCCAAGAGTTCAGCCCAACTATCCAGGAACTGAGAAGGGTGTTGATGATGAAGCTGGGCTCCACGGACTGGCACAAGGTATCCAGACAATACCCGACCTCGAACAGTCGACGAAAGTGCGTTGACTGGGAGCATGACGATAACAATGACTATCGAAATGATGTCAGACTAATAAGCGATCTTATGAAAACTGCATTCCCTCTCAAAGTGGACACCGCAAGGATTGCTGCATGCAAACAGAAAGATGATGAAACAGTGCAGGACTATTATGTGAGGCTCCATGACATCTTCATTCAGTGCAGTGGCATTGATGAGCCTACAGACAGATCACAGGATACTCCATGGGAGTCACATCTCCGTAACAGCTTCCTCAATGGACTGAGACCTGAAGTCTGTGCTGCTTTGAAAACCACCTGCATTGGATGGGCTGAGGCTCGTCTCGACACTGTCAGACAACATGCTGTACATGCAGAAGAACAGCAAAGAGACAAGAAAAAGAAGAAAAAGGAACAGTCTGACAGAGAAATGCATGCAGCAACCTTAACTTTGTATCAACAACAGCAGCAGCAACTACAGAAAGGATGGGGAAGACAACAGAACTGGAACAAGGGGGGCGGAGGAGGTAGAGGGAGAGGAAGAGGCCATCCAATGTTTCAAGGGACGTACGATCCAGAGCGACGTTTCAACTGTGGCAAGAAAGGCCACTGGAAGAATGACTGTCCTGAACCAAAACAACAGAAAAGTAAGGCTGACTTAAGAAAAAGGAGGGGGGAAGGAGAACAGGAAGTGGTTTCCCTGAGCCCTGCAGAAGCTGAAAGCAACACACACACACACAATGCTACTAACCACACCACTCACTGCAAAGAAGACCTGCTTGCTTACTCAGATGAGTATAATTTCAATTATTTCGATGACAAGATAGGGACATATGTTCATTTAGATTCAAAGGCATTTAGACGTTTCCGTTGATTGATTTGTGGGTTAAGGGACAGCAACTTACTTTTATGGTTGATTCAGGGGCCACTAATAGTGTTATAATGATGGGACAAATGACTCCTGAACCTAAAATGAGTGGAAACCATATCTGGTCAAAAACTGCATCAGGGCATACAACAAAAGAATATTTTACTGTACCATTGACATGTGAAGATGAATTTGGCACAACATTCAAACATTGCTTTCTTATGTCTCCTTCGTGCCCAGTCAATTTGTGTGCACAAGACTTAATTTGCAAACTGGGACTTTCCCTAGTTGGAGGCCCAGATGGCTTGAAAATTTTACAAAATGTAAAACAATCAAATATCACCATGGCATCGCTTGATAACTCATTGCTTTATGTATATCAGTGGACACTGACAGATAAAAAAACTAAATGATGAGTTATTTGCTATAGCAGAGCAAAGAATATGTACAAGTGCAGAGCGTATGAGTCCTGATAAATTACATTGCACAGTACATGTATCAATTGGCCCTGACTTTGAGTTTGGACAGAGATGGTTTCATGGCTGTTCAGATTGGATAGATTTTGAGTAGATATTTTGGACAGATACTAGATGTGTTGTTTCAGTCAGACTTAGACCTGGGCAGCTGAAGTTTTTTGATGTGGTTGGGTCAGCACCTCATGTATCATTGTCAAAGAGCTGTCAGGACAGCTGGAAAGACCTAGGCCCTTTTGTAAAAGCATGCTTATTCAGTGTTAATTGGGTACCCACCGGAGAAGATGACGTCATGTACAATTCTGATTTGGCTGCTTATCGATCCACATTTGATCGACGTTTAGTTCCTGTCTTTCAAACCGTGCACATTGTTCAACAAGAAGGCACTGAACTTCCAAATTATGTTCTCCTCTCAGAGGAGGAGTTCAAAAGAATTGAAGCACTTAAGGAAGTTCACAGCATTGTCTGGGCTAAACATAAGTACGATGTGGGCCTCATTCGAGGGGCACAACCAGTCGAGATCACCCCAAAATCAAGCTATAGGCCTTGTCAACCTCAATACTCTCTAAAGCAGGAGGCTATTGACGGGATAACGCCTGTGTTTGAATCGTTAAAGAAAGACGGCGTTATTGTGCCTTGTGAAAACTCGCCTGTCCAAACACCAATATTCCCGGTTAAGAAAATCAGGGAGGCTGGCCAGCCAACAGAATGGCGTTTCGTTCAAGATTTACAAGCAGTTAATGCGGCAGTGCAACCTCGGGCATCTAACGTACCAAATCCGTATACAATATTGTCACAAGTACCAACCGATGCCGAGTGGTTCTCTGTGGTCGATCTTTCAAATGCTTTCTTCTCTGTGCCCGTACATGAAAAAAGTCAATTTTGGTTTTCATTCAATTTCCAAGGAAAAGCGTATACATTTACAAGACTCTGCCAAGGTTATTGCGAGTCACCAACCATCTATAATGAGGCACTGCGAAGAAGCTTAGAGCCATTACAGTTGACCACTGGCACTGCGTTGTTACAATACGTGGACGATTTAATGATTTGTAGTCCTACCAGAGAGCAATGTGAGTCAACCTTTTAAAACATCTAGCAGCAGAAGGCCATAAGGTGGGCCTGTCCAAATTGCAGTACGTGCAGAGAGAAGTGACATTTCTAGGCCACGTAATCACCAAAGATGGAAAATCTCTCTCAAAGAAACGTGTAGAGGCCATACAGAAACTTACAAAACCACAGACAAAGAAACAATTACTTTCGTTTTTAAGCATGTGCACCTACTGTCGCACGTTCATTCCAAATTATGCACTCGAGGAAGCGCCACTGAGAGCGTTGGCTCACACCCCAGGTCTGCGACCACATGATCGTCTGACCTGGTCTGATGAGGCAACACTGGCTTTTGAGACCTTAAAAAAGGCTATGATGACATCACCAACATTGGGGCTTCCTGATCCGAATCGTGCGTTTATGCAGACAATTGATGAAGGAAATGGATGCATGACTTCCGTTCTGTTGCAGGAGCATGGGGGCAGATTGCGTCGAGTGGCATATTTTTCGGGTAAATTAGATCCTGTGGCTGCAGGTTTGCCACACTGTCTTAGATCGGTTGCAGCAGCTGAGAAAGCTGTCTACACATCAAGAGAAATTGTAGGGTATAGCAATGTCACTTTGCTTGTGCCACATGCAGTGGCAATGATTTTACTGAAACAAAAGACATCGCATCTTTCCACAGCCAGATGGCTTCGGTACAATAATATCCTCCTGGATATGCCAAACATCAAGGTAAAACGTTGTAATGTGTTAAACCCAGCAACTCTGCTTCCCATTGAGGGGGAGGAAGAAGAGCACAACTGTGTAGCTGCCCTAGAACAAGTTTGTACACCGCGCCCTGATCTGTTAGAAGTGCCTCTACAAAACATTGTATGTGTATTGAAGAATGGGGTCTGGTTGGGGCCCAACAATAAACCATGTCTTCCAAAGCATTTTTTCCAACATTATGCTAAATTGATACATGGGAAAGACCATGTATCAAAAGGGGCAATGATACAGGGTATTACAAAACTTTGGTTTACAAAAGGGTTTGCTGCTTATGCTGAAAAATTTTGTCGATCTTGTATGATCTGTTCCACACTCAACACT
The DNA here is from genome assembly GCF_019924925.1 of Ctenopharyngodon idella. NCBI lineage: Eukaryota > Metazoa > Chordata > Actinopteri > Cypriniformes > Xenocyprididae > Ctenopharyngodon > Ctenopharyngodon idella. Next base: position 11,007,383 of record NC_067231.1, read on the forward strand.
GGCAGGGGAATAGCGCAACCACAAGCTGCACACCCACCGCCAGAGAAAGCATTCGAACATTTAATGATGGACTTTATAGAGCTAACACCTAGCGGAGGAAAACAATATTGTTTAGTCATGGTTGACATGTAATTAAAATGGGTTGAAGCCTTCCCCACATCTAAACAAGATAGTGCTGCAGTGGCAAAGGCCCTGCTGACAGAAATAGTTCCGAGATGGGGAATACCAGGCAAAATTAGTAGTGACAATGGCACACCATTTGTGAATGAGGCAATTGACCAGATGGGAAAGTTTTTAGGCATAAATATGCAGCATTTTTGCTCTTATCACCCAGCCAGCGCAGGAGCAGCGGAGAGGTCAAATTATATATTAAAAAACAAATTGGCTAAATGTTGTGAAGAGACAGGGCTACCTTGGACCAAGGCCCTGCCTATTGTGTTAATGTATATACGCATGCGGCAGAGATCCAGAATTAACCTGAGTCCCTTTGAAATTTTGTTTGGCAGGCCTTCCTCCATAGGAGTGGGACCAGCACCTCGACCACTTCCTTCTACATCCCTGTGTGAACATGACATGTTGCAGTATTGTCAATCTTTGTCTGCTGTTCTGTCTCAAATATCTCAGCAGGTAAAGAATGCTCTTCCTGAGCAGGCGAGTCATCAAGGACCTGAGGAGGGAGCACTGGAACAGTAAGAGGTAGAATGGGTCGTTCCAAGTCCTGCTAACCATGTCAGTACAGGCCAACGTGCCGTGGGAAAGAGTTATACCACTATCAGCAGAAGAACAAGGTCTGGAGTCAGTCCACACGCTGTGGAACAGAAGACATCCATTTTATCCAGTGGGGGTGCAGTACTACCAGAGAATCCTAGGACGAGAAGGGGTAAACAGGATCAGACACACGCTGTTTTCTGACTCAGCTATTCTATCAGTGTTCTCTCTCACTAGCTGGAGAGCATTGTACTTATTCAAAGGACAAACAGCAGTGTTGGCTCTGTGTACCCCTGGCTGGAGACCGCAAATAGACAGAGAAACAGGAAAAATCATCCTGACTCCCACCGACCTGTTGCATGAACATTGGCAGTATTTAACCGCTTGGTATCCTCTGAACTGAACTGAGAATGGAGAGAACGAGGCCATGGCACCCTATAAGACTTCCTGGCCTCTGTGGACTGAGAGGTACCACATGCTTTGTTTTTGCATTGACATTATTAATTAAACTGCCTCTGACCCTGGTGAAAATAGATGCGCACAGAAACAAAACACAGCCACTTTCTCTTGACAATAATACGAGACCAAAAAAAAAAGTCAAAAGCGGAAGTGAACACTGGTTAAATCACCCAGATCCACCCCACCCGTATGCCAACAACATGTGGTGGAGATTTCTGAACCACACAGTAAGGTCATCAAGAGGAGGTGGTGATTGTTATGTGTGTGTAGAACTGTATCACAGCACTCTGGCAGAAGTATATTGGGCCACAGGCTTGGGAGAAGGTCCACTGGAGGAATGTGCTCTAGCAGTGACAGTGCGCACAGGCTGAGATGACGAAAATGACACTTTCACACAAGAATGTGGAGACAAGACTCAAGTTAATGGCACCGTGCAAAAAATTAAAACGACAAGAAAGGTATTTGGTAAGGCTGCAGTAGTCAAGACTGTACCAAGTAATTTGACCTGTTACCAGAGAACCTCTGGAACTGTTGCCCTAGGACATGTTCCATTTAGCAAATGTCGCTCCCTGATAAGAGAAAATGAGACTTACAACAGAAATAGCTGTTACTGTTGCTTAATATGCCTCAGACCATGCATCAGTCATGACATGAAGCCATTAACTGCATTAGTGTGGCACTGGTCAGACGATAACACAAGGGCAAAATGTGCTATGAATTGTACCACTCCCATAGTGCCAGGCGAATATAGTACAGGGGTCACAGAAGGGTGGTACTGGCTCTGTGGACAAAGTGCCTACACTCGCCTACCAAGACATTGGACTGGCACGTGCGCTATGCTAAAATTAAACGGTGGAGCAATTATAATAGGAACACACCACCTTGTAGCTAGTCAACAACCAAGAAGGCATCGGAGAGCTGCAGGGAAAGTAAAGAACCGTGGAAAGACCAGCAGCTTATCAAGGGACAACCCAGTTCCGCAGGAACACAGACTATGGACTAAGGTTGAAAGGGTTTTTGAAAGTTTGTTTGCATCAGTGGGAGTGGCCTCTCTGCAGATTGAAGTTGAGGTCACCAGATATGAATTGATCTCATTTATGAATACCACTGAGGTTGTGCTGGAAGGAATAAGAGAGGAATTAAGAGGCCTGAGACTTACTGCCTTACAAAACAGGTTGGTATTAGACCAGCTAACGGCCTCACAAGGGGGTGTTTGTGTAATGGTTGGTACTACATGTTGTACATATATTCCAGATAATGACGAAGACGGCCATTTAATTGACGAGGGTATTAAAAATATTAAAAATATGGTTGAAGCACTGTCTGACAGAGAAGTAAATGGGGATGATGTATGGAATTGGGCGTGGCTGACTGGGCTGATAAAAAAGGCTGAATATGTAGGTGTCATAGTTATGTGTGTCATCTTGATAATATTGATATTGATGTGTGTTTGGCCTTGTATTTTGAAACTAATAAGAACCACTGTATCTAATCTTGTGGGTTATTAAATGATCAGACTGAACAATGTTGATGAATTTCCTGATTTGTATCGAAGACCACCCTGGGTGCCAGAAGGGCCCCATGGCAGAGAAACTGATAATGATAACTGTTATTCAGAGGATGATGAAATGTGAAGAGGGTCAAAAACAGCTGTCATCCATGTTACGAGATGGCGTACAAGGAGAAGGAATGTTTTGAAAGAATTTTATTTCAATTTTTTTAATTTTAAGCTTGCTTGAAAAACCAGAGATGTCTATGTCTCGAAAAAACAGCAGATTGCATTTCCTTCCTTCTAAAGAGTGATGATGTGTTTTAAACCAAAATGATTAACATATCTGATGAATGTTAGAGGGAATGTAAAAACTTTAAGGTGATTAAGAGTAATCAAAAGGGAGGAGTATGTAGAGGAATTTTTATTGTTTATGATTTATTTTCTGTTTTATGTGACATTTAAAACAGCTTGTTCAGTGGAAAATTACTGCTTATGCTGTTGTATTTTAAAACTTACTTCTAACAGACAAAGGAAGTGAGGAAAAGGTGCAAAAGAGAAAAAAAAAATGTTTGTCTAGACAGCTTGGTGTTCAATAGTGCATCTGCTAAATTTTAGACCCATTTACTCTTTTTTCTTATTCTTCTGATCCGTATATGGTAACGTGTTATGATTGGTTTGGGGTAACAAGGAACAATAAGAGCGGGTATATAAGACAGCCAGCACTGGATGTGTAATGATGGGTCAACAGCGTGAGGATCCATTTGCAGCTTTTATTCAGAACACAGCACAGTACAAACAAGGGCAAAGCAATAGCGTAAACAGGGACAGGCAATGGTCGAGGCAGGCGGCAAGAAAACAGGGTCAACAACAGGCAGAGATCGGGGCAGGCGGAAAGCAGTACACAGTCCAGTAAACAGGCAAGGATCGAGGCAGGCGGCGGAGATTCACAAAAGAGTAAGCAGTCCAAACAGTAACAGATAAACAGTCCACAGGGAAAACGCTCAGAAATGATCCCCTAGGCAAATCAAGACTTCGCTGTGTCTGCGTGCGTGTGTCTGTCTGTCTGTCTGTGTGTGTGTGTGTGTGTGTGTGTGTGTGTGTGTGTGTGTGTGTGTGTGTGTGTGTCTCTGTCTGTCTGTCTGTCTGTCTGTCTGTGTCTGTGTCTGTGTGTCTGTGTGTCTGTGTGTGACTTAAATAGTGTGAGTGTAATGCAGTGCAGGTGCGTGAGCAATCAGTCTCAGGAATGAGGGCCCATGGGTAATGTAGTCCGAATGGGAAATGATCAGAACTCCGGTGACGGCTCCCTCTGGCGGCCGGGAGGAAGAGCCGCGGGAACCGTATTCGTGACAGGATGAGGGTGTTCTTCTCTGTGGAGCTCTGTGTCTGCATTGAATGACCTCTTGCAAGAATAAAATCAACAAAGACATCTCTTGAGTGTTTGTTTCATTACATTCTCACCACTAAACAACAAAGGATTTTTTTTTCCACGACAGTACACTGTACATTCTTTACTTCTGAGTGCATGGTTCTGTGAAACACACACACACACAGAAACAAACACACACACACACACACACGTAAAAGAATACATGTTTATCTATCTATCTATCTATATATATATATATATATATATATATATATATATATATAAAGTATTCAATGTATTGGGACACCCCAAAGTATTGGGACACCCCTCCAAATCATTGAATTCAGGTGTTCCAATCACTTCCATTTCCACAGGTGTATAAAATCAAGCACCTAGGCATGCAGACTGCTTCTACAAACATTTGTGAAAGAATGGGTCGCTTTCAGGAGCTCAGTGAATTCAAGCGTGATACCGTGATAGGTTGCCACCTGCGCAATAAGTCCATTTGTGAAATTTCCTCACTTCTAAATATTCCACGGTCAACTGTTAGTGATATCATAACAAAGTGGAAGCAATTGGGAAGAACAGCAGCTCAGCTACGAAGTGGTAAGCCACGTAAAATCACAGAGCGGGGTCAGCGCATGCTGAGGCGCACAGTGCGTAGAAGTCGCCAACTTTCTGCAGAGTCAATATCTACAGACCTCCAAACTTTGTGTGGCCTTCAGATTAGCTCAAGAACAGTGCGTAGATAGCTTCATGGAATGGGTTTCCATGGCCGAGCAGCTGCATCTAAGCCTTACATCACCAAGTGCAATGCAAAGCGTCGGATGCCGTGGTGTAAAGCATGCCGCCACTGGACTCTAGAGCAGTGGAGACGTGTTCTCTTGAGTGACGAATCACGCTTCTCTGTCTGGCAATCTGATGGATGAGTCTGGGTTTGGCAGTTGCCAGGAGAACGGTACTTGCCTGACTGCATTGTGCCAAGTGTAAAGTTTGGTGGAGGGGGGATTATGGTGTGGGGTTGTTTTTCAGGGGTTGGGCTTGGCCCCTTAGTTCCAGTGAAAGGAACTCTTAATGCTTCAGCATACCAAGACATTTTGGACATTTTCATGCTCCCAACTTTGTGGGAACAGTTTGGGGATGGCCCCTTCCTGTTCCAACATGACTGCGCACCAGTGCACAAAGCAAGGTCCATAAAGACATGGATGAGCGAGTTTGGTGTCGAGGAACTTGACTGGCCTGCACAGAGTTCTGACCTCAACCCAATAGAACACTTTTGGGATGAATTAGAGCGGAAACTGTGAGCCATGCCTTCTCTCCAACATCACTGCCTGACCCCTAAACCTTGTGGAAAGCCTTCCCAGAAGAGTTGAGGCTGTTATAGCTGCAAAGGGTGGGCCAACTCCATATTAAACCCTACGGATTAAAAATGGGAAGTCATTAAAGTTCATGTGCACGTAAAGGCAGGCGTCCCAAAACTTTCGGCAATATAGTGTGTATATATATATATATATATATATATATATATACAGTCATGTGAAAAAGTGAAGACACACAATTAAGTTCCATGGTTTACTGTATCAGGGCATAAAAAATCATCTGTTCCTTGGCAAGGCTTAAAGTTTGGAAAATAAGACATTAGAAAACAATAACATCACATATCACACTTTAATTTAACAAAAAATTGGGCAAAAATGGAAAAGACATAGGGGAAAAACTTAGTCACCAGTAAATATACAACAGAATGACTGAAAAATAAAAGAATGAAGGTGTTGCATCCCGATTGAAATGCTGTGGTGAGAGCTGTGCATTAACAAATGCCCACAAACCTCAATAAACTGAAACAACTTTGTACAGAAGAATGGGCCAAAATTCCTCCAGAATGATGTGAGAAACTGATAAACTCATACAGAAAATGATCACTTGAATTTATTGCTGCTAAAAGTGGAATTGAATCATAGGGTGACCTTAGTTTTTCCCCCATGGTTTTTCCAATTTGTCTTTATTTTTGTTATTTGAATAATGATAGGTGTGATATGCCATTTGTTGTTGTTCATTTAAGGTTGTATTTTCCAAATTTTAAGACCTGCCAAGGACTAGATGATTATTTATGTCCTGATATGGAAAACCATAGAATTTAATAGGGTGCCCTAACTTTTTCACATGACAAATATATATATATATATGATGATATATATATATATATATATATATATATATATATATATATATATTCTTTTTTTTTTCTTCCCCTATTTGACTTACTGATTTCTGACTCTTTGATAGCAGCAAGCCCCCAGTTCCTGTGATAAGCATTCACGTTCCTGTAATTCTTTATAAGGTTCTAATTTCTGTTGAGTAATATAAATCCAGTGTTACTTTAAAACCAACATAAAATGGTTAAATCAGTGTTATTCAGCAACTACACTTGACAAAACTTTACACCCATTAAACTTACTCTATCCAAACGTCTTATATTGGTCAACATTAGAAAAATTATTAAAAATTATTAAGTAATTGCAGGTGAGATTTCTTCCACTACGAGCTTGTCAGCAAGCTGTCCTTCTGTAAGAGTCTACCACCAGATTAATAAAATAGGATGCAAGTATTAGCTGTATAAGGCAACAAGGCATCTTGGAACAAGTTGCCCATAGCTAACATTTGAGAAGAAATGAAATGAAAAACAGAAACTTAACATTAACACCTTTGAAATAGTACATGTAGACATTATATTCAATATTACATTGAACAGACATTGGCATGCATTGTAGTAATCCTGCTGATTATGGTTGGGTACTACCATTCTCTCTCTGTCACATTGTTCCTCCTCCGTTGAACTCTGTACCATAAATAAAAATGTATTATGTATACAAATATTTATATATAAATAATATTTCTTTTGTAAATGTCACTGTATACATTCTTGAATAATTCATACTTCAGCAGGAGTGTCATCACTGATTTTAGTAATTTCAGTTGACCCTTCCATCACAGGTTTATGTTCTGTTGGAGTCTGAAAACAAGTTTAAAAGATATTGGATGCAGGAATCAATTGTTAAAAGTCACAATTTACCATTGCAAACATCATTCTACAGAATACTCTGGTATTCTGTGCCTATACACTGAAAAAAAGTGATACTTTGGACAAACTTAAAAAAATTGTTACAGCAAAATCGTAAATTTAATTTGAGAAAAACTAAAAAAATTGGCTGTAACAAATTAGAGAGTATTTTTTAAGTTGGCCCAACTATAATTTTTTACAGTGTAAAATATAATTTATAATAATAAGTGTATAGCTAATTTAGAATAAATACTACATTTGTATTAAAGTGGATACTTACCCTTACAAGCACGATGTGACCCACAGTACAGTCTATTGAGAATACACTTCTAAAATCTTTGACGGTTGCCTGTTGGTCCCCAAAGCCTGGCTTTTTAGTTCCAGTGACTACCAGTGATTCGATGAAAGGAAACAAAATGATTTCTTGACGTGAGATGATGTCACCGCAACAGCTTAGTATCTGATTGTGAACAAAGACATGTAATTACATGGAGCAACTGAATAATTCCAATTAAACAGTCAAATACATAAATATATTTAACTACAAGTATATTTCATTATTTGTGTTTATTATGTCAACTTCATATCTTCATTCCTATGACAACATAGAACTCTATGTTTATTACAACATGTAGACTCTAACTATGTTTATAACTCTTCATCATTTTCAAAAAGGAGATTCTTGCCTTTCATCACAAAGCAGAACTGATGAAGGAAGCATTGGTGGTATAGTATAATGCTATAGTGAAATTGCTCATAATGTTGCATGGTGACAGTCAAATACACTAGGAACAAGGTTCCAGTTAAAATTTGAACACACCCTCAAAGGCAGCGGAGATATAGCGCCTCCATTTGGGCCAATAGTGCAATTTCTCATGTAACTGTATGTCGTATCTCTCAGAATCATGGGATCATAACTTCATAATGCTACAGTAAAATTGTTCATAATGTTGCATAGTGAGAGTCAATTGGGCACAAAGTTGCAAAGTTGGGCACACTGGACATAAGACACCAATGAAACTTTAACAACCCTAAATGGCTCAACAATGTGATGGCTCTTCAAACTGTATTGTGAGATTGGGTCCATAACTTCAAAATGGTACAGTAACCAACAATGCAAGAGTTCTTTTGATTCAGTGCAATTTAATTCACATTCACTTGTATAACGCTTTTCACTATACATATTTCAGAGCAGCTTTACAGAAAATGCATGTTTCTATGTTACAAAATCACAATAGTCTGTTACGAGATGATATCAAAAAGAATAGTTGTAAGATAATGCATTTAAGCAATTCAGTGTGCATTCGAAGCAACCTGATAACATGATAATGTTGCATAATCATCCATGTTTGATGTTCTGGAGTCCTTATTCAAAGATGTTGGGTTATCTGAAGTCTTCGTTCATAACAGGCTGGATCCAAGCTGGAGCTGGTATAATGTCTAGTTACCTTGTGATATTGAAATTTATAAAGATTGTTTTAATTATTTTATTCAATTGATTCATTAATGCATTCAAAGGATGATGTGCAATAATTAAAGAATGATGTAATTACTTTTTATATGCCTTTGTAATTTTACAGCCATTTTCACTTATATTTCAGTGGCATTTACATTTCGAAATAGTGTATTATTCTTTTCTGAAAATAGACACAATACTGGTAGCAACAGGTCCCCTAAAAGGCGTAGGGGAAAAAAGCACGTCCATTAAGCTGAAATGTTCAATAATTGAAAATTAGCCTATACTGTAATTTATGTGCCTTTATATTTTTACAGTCTATTTTCGGTCATATATTAGTGTTATTGGCATTTCATTAGTTTATTCTGAAAATAGACACAAAAGCATCATGATCCCTTAAAAAAGCGTGAAAAAGAGAAAAACCGCACGGTACCTAAGTTGAGCGTGAATAAAGAAGCTAAAGACACGGAAGCGTCGTGTCTTTTAAGGTGGACCGGATAGCGTCAATAAGAAGCTGCGAATAAGAAGCTGGATTCACCTCGTGGTAAATGTGACGTTACGTTTGTTTGTTTGTTTACCAGCTTTTTTATTAAAGTCTTTCCGTGGTTGAAACACTGATTGAGCGCGATTGCACGAGACATGATACGGATTTCGGTAAGTTACTGTATCTTTTTACATACCTTTAGATGATCACTCATGCTTATTTCGCGCTGTAACTAGTATTAAAGCGGAGGAGAGGATCAGTTCACGTGCGCTTCATGCTGCCGCTTCTCTTAAAGGGATAGTTCACCCAAAAATGAAAATTATCCCATGATTTACTCACCCTCAATCCATCCTTGGTGTATATGACATTCTTCTTTCAGACGAATACAATCAGAGTTATATTAAATAATATCCAGGCTGATCCATTGTTTATAATGGGAGTGGATGGAGCCCCAAATTCTAAAGACAGAAAAAATGCAGCCATCCATTATAAAAGAAGTCCACACGGCTCCGGGGGGTTAATAAAGGTCTTCTGAAGCAAAGCGATGCGTTTGTGTAAAAAAAAAAAATCCATATTTAAAATTTTATAATCTGTGATCTCTAGCTTCCGCTAACTGTCATACGCGCATTCACGAGAGAGTGGCGTCCCAGCTTATGACGTAGGACGCAGGCGCAGTGTGAGCTCCGGTGATAATATGCTAGTCTCGCGAGAACCAAGTTGTGTACTCTACATTTTATTAGAGTTAAAATGGTGATTTCTTGTGAATATCCTGGTTGCTTCAACAAAGCTAAAGTCTTGAGATTACGTGCGCCAACATCAAAGGGAGACGCACCATTAACATTGCACAAATTCCCTGTAAAGGATCCTGAACGATTGAAGCTATGGCTGCTCGCTATTCTCTGGAATGTAAATACACCCGTGGAAAAATTATCTAAACACGTACTGTGCAGTCAACATTTACGCTCCGAGGATTACAAGACAGAGAAGAGTGGAAGTACAAGACGAGTTCTGAAATCGTTAGCTGTGCCTATACATGCGCTGTTGTTTCAGCCAAACGAGGTATATTGTCAAAAAAATACTGTAATATGATTGCTATATAAAGTTTTTAAGTAATCGCTCATGTAACTGTTGTAAAGTTTTTTTTTTTTTTTTTTTTTTTTTTAATTATTATTTTTTTAATCTCTACATGCAATTTAACATTTAAAAGTAGCCCAACGCGGTATTCCACCACCTGACTGAGTGAATACAGCTAGCCCAAACCTATAACAACATAATATTTACACACACAAAAATACTTACTCCACAGACTGTGTATCACCAGGTCCTTCAGGCCTTGGTCAACACCTCCAGTTTATACGAGGTAAGGAGAATACTACTTCAAATACACTTTGATTCAACAAAGGCAGAAAGCCTTCATATTGTGTTACAGAGCAGCGCTCAGTCCTCTCACCGGCAGCATATAAAACACACACAAAAAAAAATAATGTGGCATTCCAATCGCCCATTCGTGGCAGCAAACATTCTCAATCTCTGTTGTATAGCTTCGCATATCCTGCATGAGCACCACCACGGCGGCACTTTACGGCTGCGACACGGCTACCAGTGCTGATCCGTGGCCACTAGTCAGTGCTTGTGTTTACACCAGCCGCGGCACGTTTCAGAAGCGGCTCGCAAAAGATTCATGCTATGTTTCACGTACAAGTATGAAATTCGGTAGACACATGTAACAGCCCAGTACCTACAAAAAAGTCCCTGGGAGCAAAATCTGAAAACCTGACAGGAAGTGAGGTTTTGCCATTTCCAGATGTTGTACTTTAACAAACTTCTTCTAGAGCTTTAGTCAGATCAACATCATATTTGGTCAGTCTAATCTAAAGGCCTTTGCGACATTAAATTGCGAAGATCTTGAGTTTTAGCTGAAGGGCATGTTTTATTAGAGTGTTGGCCTGAAGACACCTACATGTAAATATTCAGTTACAGTCATAGCACCACTTGCGGGCAACAGGAAATTACATGTTTTACACTGTGATTAACTCCTTGTAGAGATTTAACAAGATCAACATCATATGTTGTCAGTCTAATCTAAAAGGCCTTAGCAATGATAAATTGCAAAGATCTTGAGTTTTCTTTGAACAGCGTCTCTGTGGTGGCCTGACAAAGTCTGATGTTTCGCCATGAAATAGGAAGCTGTTGTAACTCAGGCATACAATGTTCACACTGCACCAAACTTCACATGTTTGAGAAGAGTCCTGACCTAAAGACATCTACATGCAAATATTCAGTTAGTCATAGTGCCACCTGCTGGCAACAGGAAATGGCATGCTTTACACTGTCATTCACTCCCAGAAACACATTAGAATATGCCATTAAGTACCAAACATGCTAGAAACATGTTAAATCATGCAGACACTTGGCTAAGTGCTAATGTATGTGATTAACGCCACGAAATAGGAAGTTGTTTTAACTTAGGCACTTTTAGATAAAATACTTTGGAGATCAAGTATTTCGAGGAGATCTTTCAGGTTGAGCGATCTGGCACAGAAAAGCTGGTATACCAGGGTACCAATGAATAGACAGACACATAAAGTGCAGTTCAATCATGGCACACAATTTATTGTCCAGGGGTACATTATATAAGAAGAATATAAGAAGTGAAACTGACAGCTCGGTAACTAAAGTACAAAAAAGGTAAGGGCTGCATCCTTTTAGGATGTACAGAGAAAGATCACATGATGTCTGAAGAAGACAGAGCACATGATGTTCTTAGAATCTCACAATGGCCACTTTAAGACAGAATGTCTTACCTATGGAACATCATTGTGCACATAAGAGCTGATTATTGTAGACATACACACACATATACATATCCTTTTTAAACACGTTGAAGGTTCCCTTTCATGGGAACATCGACGTTGCGTTGAATCGCATTGGGATCACTTCTGCGTGATTACGTCTTGAAGCACTCGTGAAATCGAACCAATAGTGTGACGGGACGTCAGACCGGGTGACGTCATGGACCAGGAAACTATAAAGCACTCCTGAGAACAAAGAACGCCAGCTTCTGTGTCTTCAGCAGCGCTCTGTGTTTCGTGTGTCTTATTTGGTGTTGTCTGTCCGCTACACATACAGCAAACAAAAATATCTCTTCGTCCAAGGACAAGAGTATTTTTCGTTATCACCAAGCATATATATATCATAAATATATATATATATATATATATATATAAAAGACACTTATTATGGCGACAAGCAAGCAGCAGTTTATCAAGTGTGTTCCTCCCTGCCCTCGCTTCATCACGGGCGGGGATACACACGAGATGTGCGTTGCTTGCTTGGGAGTGGAGCATGCCCAGGCAGCTCTCGAGGGAGTTGTCTGTGTGCATTGTGAAAAACTGACGCTCCGTACACTCCGTTCACGCCGGGCGTTCTTTGACAAAGAGAAAGAGGCACTCCGTGGTGGCCACGGAGAGGCACTTATGGTTAAATCTAAAAAGCGTGCTGCTAGATTCGCCATTGTCTCCCCTGGGCCTCTTCAGCGATTCAGTCACCTCGGTCGTTGAGAGGTTCCAGGAGGCCAAAAAACAGTCAGCGGCCTTTCAAAAGTTCCTCCCTCGCCGCTCTCTCCCCGCTCAGCAGCCTCGGCCATCTACCAGCTCCTCATCTGCGCATAGAGCGCAGCAAAAGCAAAGTGTCGCCACCCGTGCTCCCCCGCAAAGATCTTGGGGACCGGGGCGGGTGACACAGTCGAAGCCTTTCAAGGGTAAGACAGATCTGCGGACTGTCATTATCGCGAGGAAGGCTTCGAAGAAGTCCTGACGCCAGTGGCACAGGACTTCCGAGGGCAGCCCCCTCCGGAGAGGGTCCTGTATTAAAATCTATAAAATTAACCCCTCTTCAGTGCCCTCAGAGGGCCGTTCTGCCAACCCTGCCACCTCGCGTGCTTCAGGGCCGGCCAGCGATTGATTCGGCTGTTCCCTGCCAGTGCGCCACTTCAGGGCGCCGAGTCAGATGCTCAAATAACACCAGAGGCCAGTCTCGAGAGACTGGTTCCCTTAGTAGAATTTCTAGAAGAATGGAAATGTCTTCCCAACATTTCTCGATGGGTGCTGCTCACGATAGAAAAGGGTTACAAAATACAGTTCGGGTTTCGCCCGCCCCAGTTCAAGGGGGTCCTTCCTACAGTGGTGGGCCCCGAGCAGTCTCTGGTTATGGAACAAGAAGTTATGACACTCTTGCAAAAAGGAGCTATAGAAAGTGTTCCTCCTCCCAGCAAGCAGTCAGGGTTTTACAGCCGTTACTTCATCGTTCTGAAGAAGGATGGAGGGTTGCATCCTATTCTAGATTTACTCATGTTAAATTGTTCAGTGCAAAAGCTCAAGTTCAAGATGCTTACACTCAAACAGATCACCACACAGATCAGGTCCGAGGACTGGTTTGTGACAATAGATCTGAAAGACGCTTACTTTCATGTGTCAATCCATCCTTCGCACTCGATTTTCCTCAGGTTTGCTTTCGGGGGCGAAGCTTAGAGACTCCAGGGCATCCGCGTGCTAAATTATATCGACGATTGGTTGATTCTAGCTCAATCAGAGCATCAAGCAGTTCAACATCGAGATGTAGTTCTGTCACAAATGAGAAGGTTAGGGCTGAGACTCAACGCCAAGAAGAGCATACTTCTTCCAGCACAAACTACCAACTATCTAGGGGTAGTCTGGGATTCCACCACGATGCAGGCACGTCTGTCTCCTGCTCGGGTGAATTCCATTCTCTCAGCCATGAAAGGGGTGAAATTAGGCCAGTCACTCACTGTAAAACAGTTTCAGAGACTGTTGGGTCTGATGGCAGCTGCGTCCAACGTGATACCTTTTGGCCTGCTGCACATGAGACCCTTACAGTCGTGGCTCAGGACCAAGGGGTTTTCTCCGAGGGGAAATCCTTTCCGCATGATCAAGGTCACGCGGCGATGCCTTCGTGCCTTAGTCATGTGGAAGAAGCCTTGGTTCCTGTCCCAGGGACCTGTACTGGGAGCTCCTTGTCGTCGCGTAATGCTAACGTTGGATGCGTCTCTCACAGGCTGGGGGGCGATCATGAGTGGTTGCTCGGCTCAGGGTCTTTGGGAGGACCATCATCGTTCCTGGCACATAAATCGGCTGGAAATGATGGCGGTATTTTGAGCACTCAAATACTTCCTCCCAGACCTGTGGGGCCACCATGTGTTAGTTCGCACGGACAACATGTCGGTGGTTTCCTACATCAACCATCAGGGTTGGTCTCGCCAGTTGCGCAAGTTAGCCCATCAGATCCTCCTGTGGTCCCAAGGGAAGCTCCTCTCCCTGAGAGCAGCTCATATCCCGGGGCATCAAAATGTGGGGGCAGACATCCTGTCGAGACAGGGGCCGAGGCCCGGGGAGTGGAGACTCCACCCCGAGGTGGTGGAGCTCATTTGGAAGAATTTCGGTCCCGCAGAAGTCGATCTATTTGCCTCGAAAGAGACCTCTCATTGCCCGTTGTGATATTCCCTGACCCATCCAGCCCCGCTGGGGTTGGATGCCGTGGTACAGACATGGCCGAGGCTGCGTCTGTATGCATTTCCCCCGATTGCTCTGCTCCCAGGAGTTCTGGAGAGGGTTCGCCGGGACGGGGTCCGTCTCATACTAATAGCCCTGTTCTGGCCGACCCGGATATGGTTCTCGGACCTAGTGTCCCTATTAGAAGGCTCCCCCATGGAGATTCCAGTCAGGCAGGACCTCCTGTCTCAAGCGGGCGGCATGATAATTCACCCCCGCCCGGAGTTGTGGAAACTGTGGGCTTGTCCTCTGAGGGGGCCGAGCTCATAGAATCCGGTCTCTCAACTTAGGTTGTGGAGACCATACTCCACTCCAGAGCTCCGTCCACAAGAAAACTTTACGCATATAAGTGGAAGCTGTTTGCTACTTGGTGTAGTCGATCTCAGGTGGACCCGTTCCACTCATCCATCAGTCATGTACTGCAATTTCTCCAAGAAAAATTCTCGGATGGTCTATCTCCTTCTACATTAAAGGTTTATATTGCAGCTATTTCCGCTTATCATGCTCCTTTGGGGGATGTTTCTGTGGGAAAGAACCCCCTAGTTATACGTTTTCTCCATGGTACCCAGAGGCTGAGGCCTGCTGTGCGTGCAAGAACTCCGTCCTGGGACTTGGCCATTGTTTTGGAAGGGTTGGCTGCGGCTCCCTTTGAACCTTTAGAGGAAGTATCTGAAAAGTTCCTCACTTTGAAAACCATATTTCTGTTGGCTACATCATCTCTCAAAAGAATTGGAGATCTACAAGCACTCTCTGTTGCTCCTTCATGTTTGGAATTTGCGCCTGGAATGGTCAAGGCTTTCCTGCATCATAGACCTGGCTATATACCCAAGGTCCCCACCAATGTCCTAGGGCCTATTGTTCTGCAGGCCTTTTGTCCTCCACCCTTCACAAATCCGGATCAGAAAAAAAAAATATCTCTGCTGTGCCCGGTGAGGTCTTTAGACACCTACGTCCACAGAGCTGCCCTGTGGCGAAAGACTGATCAGTTATTTGTCTGTTACGGGTCCCCTAAGAAAGGGGGCCCAGCATCTAAGCAGAGAATGAGCAAGTGGGTGGTTGAGACGATGACGGACAACGTGGTAGGGTATGTTGAAATGCCAATCAATCGACAATGCTTTGGCCAAGAGCTGCGTTACCCTAGACGCGAATGGCGTCCCATTATCACTTTCAATATTGGTAGGTATGCCAAATCGAGGAATTATTTCCTTGGTTAAAATCTTTACCACAGTCTTTGTGTCTTCTTTCACACATGGGAAGGCTTCTGGCCACTTTGAAAATCTATCCACAATTACCAAAAGATATTTTAAATTACCTACTGGCGGCATGTGCATGAAGTCAATTTGCACATTCTGAAACGGTGCATGTGGATGTGGTAGTGCTTCATGTTTAATTGGTCTGTGCGGATTTACTTTTGCACACGTAAGACATGAATCTAAAACGAGCTTAGCAGTTTTGTGTACATCTGCAATACACAGCTTGTGTATGACAAGCCATGGTAATGCCTGATGAGGATTATTAATCCTCACAACGAATACCCACAATGAGTTACCCACAACGAATGTCGGTTTGATTTGGGCCTTTGCTGCTTCTTTGGCTGCTTCATCTGCTTTTATGTTTCCTACGGTTTGTTCATCCCCTGTTGCGTGAGCTTTTACCTTCACTATGGCCACTTTGGAGGGTAACTGTACTGCCTTAGTTAATTATCCTATTAGGTTGGAATACGTTATGGGCTTGCCATCCTCTGTTTTGAAGTTTCTAGCTTCCCATGTTTTGGCAAAATTATGCACCACCCCCAATGCGTACTTTTGAATCAGTGTAAATTGTTACACGTTTTCCTGCCATCAGCTCACATGCTCGAATTAATGCTACTAATTCAGTGGCTTGGGCCGAATTGCAATCCAAGGCAAAAGCCTCTATTATCTCTCCAGTGTCTGACACCACAACATAGCCACAAAGGTAGACGCCATCAGAAGGTTTTGAACATGACTCATCAATATAAATGTGTGCCCCCCCATCCAGGGGCGAATCCATACGATCAGCCCTGGGGGAACATGAGGAAGACAATTCAACAATACAATCATGATCTATTGCAGTATCTACCATCTCAGCCATACCTAAAACTCCTAATAACGCAGGGTTAATGGATGCTGTTGGCTGAATAGTGAGGTTTTTGGTGGCCAGCAGGATTGCCTCGTAACCAGAGCGTCGTTGCACTGTCATATGCTGTGTTTGCAAATTGTGTAGGATAGCTGCTACCTGATAAGAGGTATATAGGATAAATGGGTGTGATAAAACCATTCTCTCTGCCCTCTGTAGAACCAGAGCAGCGGCAGCCACAGCACGAAGACATGCTGGCATACCTGAAGCTATGTTATCTAGTTTCATAGATAGCTACACGTGGAACCATGCTGTTGCAACAGGACGCCAAGTACCACCCCTTCCGCCTCACGGACATGCAAGTGGAAATCTCGGGAATAGTCGGGAAGGCCCAACGTGGGCGCTGTAGTGATAGCTTGTTTCAAAGCAGTAAAGTGTAGCTCTGCCTCTTCAGTCCATTTTAAAAGTGTACTTGGCGGAGCTTTGTGGTCAATCAGGCTTCTCAGGTGCTTGTCATGGACCGCACAGTCAGGTATCCAGGATCTACAATAGTTCACTAGCCCCAGAAAACTTTGAAGCTGCTGTACAGTTCGCGGGGACTTCATTTTTCTGATCATCTGGACCCTATCAGTTGAGATTGCTCGCAAACCTGGCATTATGATGTGTCCCAAGTATGTCACTTTGGACTGGACCCACTGAAGCTGGTCTTTCAAGGCCTTGAATCCGGCTTGGGCGAGCACATTGCAGACAATGATGGAGGCCTTTTCACAGTCCTTTTTTGTCCTCCCCGGAAACCAAGATGTCATCTGCGTATTGAAGCACACAGACTGTAGAAGGCAAATCAGTTATTTTAGCTAATGTTCTTTGCACTGTTGCCGAGAATGTCTATGAAACCCATGTCGTCCTTGTATTGTGACCACAATGATGGGTTAATCATGTGATGTACCATCTGAGGTGTGTCAGACTGTGGTGAGACAGGCTGTGGCTCACTGGGTCCCCCCCATAGGCAAAGGATTCACTGAGACCTGCAAGCTGGACTGGAAGGAAAACACAACTTGTTTATCAATAAATTTAATATCCATGTTCAATTTATGCATCAAATCACGTCCCAATAAATTAATTGGAGCTCCTGGTATAATTGTAAATTCATGAAAAATGTTCTTCTTTCTAAAAGAGGCGTTACGGGACATGCAATGTCAGTTCCTGATATACCCACAGAATTAACTACTTGATTAGAAATAGGACCCTCATAATGTGCAGAGCTCATAGATGTCGCACCTGCTCCAGAATCCAAAAGAAACATTTGTGGCTGACCGTGCACCATCAATGTAATATAAGGCAAATCTTCACTATGGTTTGAAAAAGTTAGGGTCATTATTGATAAATCGGAACTGACAATACTCTGTAGGCTGCCCTATTGCTGGTTATTGTGCCATGTAGTAGGATAGGTGGCTTCTGGTGGTTTATTTGTTGCTGTGGCTTTGCCCATGGCTTCTTCTTTTGCTGACCTTTCCTTGCCCTACAATCACAGCGTACATGACCTTCTCGCCCACAATAGTAGCAGACTATTGCTGAGTTTCTTTGTTGGGCCAAAGGTGATTTCACTTCTGCTTTTTGGTCATGCACTTTCTCTTGAGGTTTCTGTCCTGTAAACACAGTGGTCTCAGTTTTAACTTTCTCAGTTTTAAATTCATCAATTAACATCGCCTCAGTGACATCTCCTTCCAACGTTCTTAGCAGAATTGCTCTGTAATCTGCCCCTGTGAGGTGAGCTTATTTTGTATGCGTTTGCTGAACAGTCACAAATTTACCAGGGTTCTGAGGAGAAGGCAGGCTTTTACATATTGATTCCATGTCAGACATTTTCTGTGGTTTCATAGATATCGCATTTCCAGCTCTTAGCCACACCATTGCATTCTAGCTAGATGCCTCAGTTTCACTTACCTTTTTTTTTTTTTTTTTTTTTTTTTTTACAACTTTCGAATTATTTCATCACAGACGGCGCAGAGGGTTCAGGCATGTATGCTCTTTGACTAAACGTTTAGCCAACTGCATATCTTCCTCTGTAAATGAACCCTCTCATGAATATGGTATTTCAATTTGTGGTTTCATTTGTTCTGACCATCCCGCCATATTACTGACATATGGTTCAGTGTAAAATCCCTGATTATTTCTAAACATCAATTCAATCTGTGTTTCGTTCAGTAGTGGTCGCGAGATTGAACCCCCATCTTCCACTTTAATGTGTTAGTAATTGATTTCAGTGTTAGTATGATTTCAGTGTTAGTATGTTAGTATGCGCGCAGATTTTTCTGTACATGATTGCCCAACCTCAATTGCCATACATGTATCGTATTGTGACCATTGGGTGATTGGTCTAATGTTAGGCTCACACAAGACTTTCCATCCTGATCGCCTCTATATCACCTTCTTTTTTTGGGGGTGTTTTCATCTAATTTTGGGCTCTCACCAAATTAGTCCAGCTCTCGCCAAACTGAATTCGGGGTCGCCCCTAGAACATCTTCTTTTATGTCACAATAAATCAACATGCAATAACAATTGAAATTATTTTCATCAATATCAAATATGAACATTTTTCCGCAAAATAATACACGCTGCCATGATCTGAAGCACAGTGTGATCAGTACTGTACTTCCAACCACCCCAGTTAATAGCTAATCAAAGCTACTGTTGCCAGCCGAAGTGTCACAACAATGGAACCGAAATTCCACTAACAATTGGTGATTCAACCCGATCACTCTTCACGCTAATAGTTAATTAAAACTACTGTTGCCAGCCGAAGTGTAACAACAATGGAAAACGAATTCCACTAGCGACTAGTGATTAAAAAATCTCGTGTTTCAATAGGATCCTACAGGGGTAAGTGCATATT
Source organism: Ctenopharyngodon idella (assembly GCF_019924925.1). NCBI lineage: Eukaryota > Metazoa > Chordata > Actinopteri > Cypriniformes > Xenocyprididae > Ctenopharyngodon > Ctenopharyngodon idella. Next base: position 11,026,966 of record NC_067231.1, read on the forward strand.
TCCTTCAGGAAATATCCAAAAACACTTACCCCCCTTTTTAATATAGGTCCTCTGATCCCCGGCGTGCTTTTTTTCTTTTCCCAGTTCTCAGGGAGAATCCCTCCTATCCCGGACGAGCCCACAAGACTGTTAGATAAAATACTTTGGAGATCAAGTATTTCGAGGAGATCTTTCAGGTTGAGCGATCTGGCACAGAAAAGCTGGTATACCAGGGTACCAATGAATAGACAGACGCATAAAGTGCAGTTCAATCATGGCACACAGTTTATTGTCCAGGGGTACATTATATAAGAAGAATATAAGAAGTGAAATTGACAGCTCAGTAACTAAAGTACAAAAAAGGTAAGGGCTGCATCCTTTTAGGATGTACAGAGAAAGATCACATGATGTCTGAAGGAGACATGACCCTATTGGAATTGCTCCGTTTATTATTATTATTATTAGGTCCCAAGCCCTGAAAGGGCGAAGGCCCTATTGTTTTCCTTAGGATTATTATTATTATTATTAGGTCCCAAGCCCTGAAAGGGCGAAGGCCCTATTGTTTTTCTTAGGATTATTAGGGCCCAAGCCACTAAGGCGCAGGGCCCTATTGTTTTTCTAAAGAGTTCTATTATTTTTCTTCCATCTGGGGCTTTTTGGGGGCTTTAACATGCTCAAAAACTCTTGAAAATTGGTGCACACATTGGAATTTGTGGCCATTAGGACGCCACAGAGGCTGGGACCCGGGCGTGGCACAGAATGGGGAAGAGCCGGACACCCCCTTGAATGGGGTCCGAAAACTTGGTCCATATATCAGACACGCTCGCATGTATTAGTGTGAAATTCGGTACACGTATAGACCTCATCAGGCCTAACAACTTTTGTGCTCTAAGTTATACGCCAGCTCAATAAGAAGTCAGCTATTATGGGTTGTTTGAAAAACACATGCTCTGAAATCTATATATTCTCTTCCTGTCAGGTTTGGATGATGAAGAAAGGGGCGAGGACCCAACTACAGGAGAATAGGCTTTTATTAATGATAAAAATGAAACAAAAACAAACAAAAACTACCCCAAGGGGGAAACAAGACTATAGTAGACTTGACTTGACTTTTCTTGACTTGAGGGAAACACACACTAGGGAGTATATGACAACAAACCAACACAGGACTGCAAACACAAGGAGAATAAATAGGAGAGCAAACAAGGCAGGTAACAAGGGAGGACAGGTGGGACAAATGAACCAATAATCAGGTAACAAGATGGGCAGGGTCAAGACAATTGACATGAGAGCACATGGCACAAGGAAACACATGACAAGCCATGTGCTCACAACAAACATGACAAAAACACAAGCACATGGCCACTGAAAACAAATGCACAAGACGAGCTCACACAAAACGAGACATGAACACGCAGCTAAAGAGAAACCTCATAAGCCATGTGTTCACACTAAACAAGACAACATAAAAGCACGCAGCCAGTGAAAAACACACAAACTGCGTGCTACACAGCACAAGACAAAACATAACACGAACACACAACCAGTGACCATGCTCACAGACTGCATGTTCACACAAAACATGACATGAAAGCACGCGGCAGGTGTAAACAAACTGCGTGCTACACAGAACAAGACAACACACGCGGACAAAGTGCACGGCCCGAACGAACTCAAAACCAAACGCTTACACAACAGGACAGAGCACACGAGAACGAGCAAATGCTCATTTTGTGCGCACACAAGAGACAAACACACGGAGCATGAATGTCCGAATCCCGACACAAAACCGAAACCAAACTAGACCGAAGTGCCGGGATCCGAACACCACGCCCCGCACACAAGACAACTCACAAGGACAGAAGAGCATACGACCCGAGCAACTTGGAACCGCACACTTAACATGACAAGACGAGACAAGACAAGACAATAGCAGTGTCAGAGCTCTGTCACAAAACCAAGAGTAGTAATTATACTGGGACATATGACAAAAAATGATTAATGACATTGACCTTTGACCTATGACATATGACCTATACCCCTCCCCCATGGGACCACCCAAATATTTCCCCATCCCCCCATAGTTGACCGCTGTATGAACCCCATGACCTTGGGGTTATGGAATTTAAATGGTGGTTGACCTATGGACCTCAATGGGGTGTCTTTTTGAACTTTGAACTCTGATTTTTGAACTTTGACACCATATTTGAAGTTCCTGAGGGTGATTTATGACCGTGCAAATTGGTATTCCTGGGGGTAATTTTCGGGGTCACGCGTGTGTTGAGCAGATGTGTGGCGGCGTCCATATTCCGGCTCATCTCTAATCTTCCAGTGCAAATAACATAAATAAGAAACAGTCGGATCAAAATAACAAAAGAATACACACACACACACATACACACACATTTCAAACAGTTGAGTGAAAAACATTCACTTCAAAAATTTATAAATAAAATTATAACAAGCTGAATAATGACAGTTACTAAATTTACTGAGACCAATTATTATAGTTAAATAAAAATATAATAGCCTGGAAAAAGATTTCCTCCAGCAATGATGTCCATTGGGTAAACAATCGCTTTTAGTTTGAAATATAAAACACCCAAAATGTGGACATATAAGTATAGGAATATTTATTTTAACAATGTCAGTGCAAAAGGGATTTCTCATGTGGACATGTCCAGACATGTTGGGGTTTCCATGTTTTATGCAGGGTTTAGGTAGACTTTTTTCTGTATAATCTGTCCCCATCTATCACCGTAAACTTTCTTCATTTTTTATAATTTAAAAAGTTGTTTTGCTCATGGGAATAAATTATGGTTAGGTCAAACATTTAATCTATTTCTAGACAACATAATCGGTTGCATGAATCACACACACACACACACACACACACATATATATATATATATATATATATATATCAAAAGTGAAAAACATTCTGTTCTTTTAAGGAAGATGGTAATAAATAAAAGTATAACACTGTTAATAATAACAAAGAGTTACTAAATTTACTGAAACCAATTATTATAGTTTTAGTTAAATGAAAATATAAAATTTCTTACTTGTTGATGTTGTCCTTAACATGAAATGGTTTACAAACTATATCATTGTCTCTCCAAGTGACTTGCAACAATGCATGATAGTCATAGAGACAGAGGGGGAGAGCGGTGGTCAGCGGGGGTGGATGAAACATTATTTTGTTCAAGCTAACTTTTATTTTCAAAGCATAAATGTAAAAGTTTAAATGACATCTTTCAAAATTAAACATTTGTTCAAATTAAATCTTTAAATAAATCAAATCTTTGATGTTTTATTTATCAGTGTATGTGTAAAACTGTATGGGTCTCACAAGCCATCTCTCACATTGTGTAACATTTTCAATAATTCAATATGAAAATCACCAAGCTTTTTCAGAGAGAAACAATGATTTCATTTAGACCTTGTGATGCCTCAGGTTAGTTCTATAAAAGGAACTTATCTCTATTTTAAATTGAAATGATTCTAAATATAAATAATATCAAATATGTTGCTAATTTTTTTTAACAATTTAAATAAAAATATATATATATATTTTTAAAAACCTTACATTTTCAGAGCCGAAGAAGTAGTTCCTTTTGCAATGATAAAAAAATAAATAAGTAAAAATAAAACAAAAAGCATTAATAAAATAAAATCATTCATAAAACACCCCCAGATCCTCCCAGGAATAAACTCCAGTGTGAATGAGAGATGGGAGGGTGGAGTCAGACAGATAAGCCTCTGTCACAGTGTATGTTAAGACAGCTAACACCATTCCAGAGTGTTTTTGTACTAAATTTATTTCAAAGTACAATCTTAAAAGTTTAAAAATAGTCTTTTAAAATTAAAATATTGTTTAAATTAAATCTTTAAAGATTTAATAAAAATCAAATATTCTTCTTAGCAGTCTACAGTATCAGGATAACATCAGATGTCAATGGTAGAAATGATTTTGCTTAAATTTAACCTAAGTATAATTTTTATTAAACAACGTCTGTTCAAAAAACTGTACATAGTCATCTTAGAACTTATTTCTCAAAGATTCAAGCAGAAGGGTTAGGGTTAGGTTTTTGAGAATACAGCATGTTAAAAACAGCATGTTAACTAGAAAAATTTAATTTGATTTGATTTTAAAAAAATCCAAACATGAAGGTGTCTATGTGTTTGACGACTGACAGATGCAACTCGCATGTCCCCGTAAAAACAAGGACTCAACTTTGCTCTTATTTAGCTTAAGATGCATCTTTAAGAAAATCACTGCATTTTCAGAGAGGGATCCTCAACAATCATTAATGATTGGATATAGGCCTCAGGATATAGGCTGATGAGGTGATTTACAGATCAGTCACTTCTCTGTGCTGAGCCTGTCTGTTGCCCCTTGACCCCCAACAATTTTGCATGGGTGTTAAACACCCTACAAGCAGTCATTTGTTCCAACTGTGTTATTTACAAAACAGCATTTTTCAATAGAGTGAATCTACACATCTGAGGTCTTTCAGAGACATGACTTCAGGATCAGTGGGTCTCTTGAGGATATTTAATTGTGCTTAAAACCAAAGATCAGGCCAAATCCCCTATATGACAATGTCCACATCAGACTCTGTACTTGAAAATATCTTTGCTGTTAAATATGTTTAAAAAACCTCACATGTAAACTTAAATTTTTTAAGGTGACGCATGTCTCATAGATCTATATGATTTACTTTTCTTATTTCTATAGTTTCAATTCCTAATAAATATAAAGTAAACCAAAAGAATAATGCTGACAAATATGTTTGCTGCAATGTTTTTAATAAATAGATTACCTTATTCCAAACAGTTCCTCACAAAATGAAACCATTAAGGATAGCCAAAGGCTCATGACAATGGGTGAAAACACATTACTATGTAAGATATGTAAGATAGTTTTACCAAAAATCAAATACTGTATTACATTTAAAAAAAAAAAAAAAAAAAAAAAAGAAAATATTGCTTTAAAGTTTAAATAAAAAGTTAAAAGCAAGCGTATCTTCATACCATTTTTTGTTTTATAAAATTTGCGGTTGTTATTTCTAGGTTCATGCTACCATTATCAGCCTGTTAAATATGAAGTTAATACATGATGAAACAAGAGAATTATGTTACCAAATTCTTTTGACACAATGTTTTTTTAAGAAAAATGTTTTTGTTTGTTTGTTTTTAAATACAACTAAAAACACATTGTTTTTCTTTTGACAGACTATTAGACAGAAATTATTTTCACCAGTGGTGTTGGAATAGGACTTATTTAAAAGTTTTGGTCATTTTCAACATGTATTATACAATATTTGTACGTTAGTATCAAGGGTCCACACCATGACTGAAGGTTTTAGTAATCCAGATTGTAGCAACCAACATGACATTAAATAGTTGTACCAGTGTACATGTGTGTCTCAACTGTTTATAACAATTTTTATACATTATTATTTTTTACTCAAATAAACAGATATTGAATATAGCTTACTGACACTGCTTTTTCCCCTACAGATAAAAGCCAAACATTTTCTATGTAGAAATTATGTGAACACACAACTCAATGAGAATATTTTATGCAGTTATGATATTTTCAGAAATTCAAAGGGCGCAGTTACAAAGAAAATAAATTGATAGTTCTTGTAGTGCAATTATCCATCTCTTTGATGTGGGTTTGCGTGAAGCATCGACACGAAAAGTAAGTCTGGTTGTTTGCGCTTGAAACGATTACGACTGAGACATATCTAACCATTGCGCTGAAAGCTATGATTTCATTCAGTTTGAGGAGGGTAAACAAAGTTACACACTGTAGTAAAGCTATAGATACATCTCAGACATGATCTTTGTACAAATTTTTACAAATTAAGTGAACACAATAAATTCGCACATCTAAATTCAAGAGGCCTAGTAACTAAGAAAGCAGCAACATAATGTAAGAAAAGTGTCATACTGCATACAGAAGTCCACTCTTGATCTATTGTGATAGGCATTTGTACCCCCTTCACTGGTCTTAATCACATTATAAAGACTATCAAGATCACAGCATTTTATTTGTCGGTCTATATATGTTTTTAGCCGAATACTCCTCTCAGGTTGCTGTCAGTGTAAGTTTTTGCAAATCATCACATGTGTGATGAACACAGACCATTCATTTAAGCATCTTTTTAGATGTATGACTGAACTTTTGACAAAACCAATTCTGTTTAATGAATCATTTCTTTCAACATCCCAGCATGATGTTACAGTTTTGTTAGAGTCTATGCCACGCTGTTGTAATGCAAGCTCATTTGAGAACTATAACATTGCATACCCTTGTAAAGAAGAAATTCAAACAATCATTATACAGGTATTATACATACACAATTTACCCTGTGTGTACGACATATAAAATACATTTAGCTATAATGTAAACATAATACAGAAAACCACTCTTCTGATCTATTGCAAAAGATTGTAAATGCCATTTTTTCCCACTATCAGACTATCACCCTGTTTACAATTTTTGTTCATTTATCATTTGTTAATTTTGTTAAAGTACAGTTTTAGATGAAGACTGCTCTCTGAATACGTGGGCAAACATGCAGCTACTCACAGGAATTAATGAAAACATGATACACCTACTACATGAGAGATGTAGTACTGATGTTCTTTTTGATGTTCTAAAACTGATGTCGTCTTTCTGGTCTGTCTGCGGACCAGAAAGACGACATCATAATGCACATAATGCGCTTAAAACAAGTCTTGCTTAATCAAGTAAACTTGATTAGTTATTTTAAGTGAAAGGTTAGTTGATTCAGGCCGTTTTATTTTGTCCGCTCCAAAACTATGTATTTTAGGCTGCTGCATTTTAGGTTTTTATCCAGGCAATGTGTTGTCACGTTTGACTCAATAATTTATTCTTCTTTTAGGAATCCATTATGGTAAGTGGTTTTTATCCCTGATCCGCATACGATCAAAATTGTTTAACGTCTCATAATTTTTTACAATTTTAAATATTTGCCCTGCTTAAATATTAGTTTTATTCATTTACAAAGGTGTCAGGTAGAGGAGATGATTAGGTTGTCACTCAAGACATCCTCTGTGTTGTCTTTAATAAAACATTTCAGCATCATTAAGACAAGCTCTGTAACTGCATTCGTAAATACGTTGAAATAACTGTAACCAAACAAATATCAGCTATGAATAACTAAAACAAAGCCTAACAACATACACAAATGATTCTAACTCTTTCACAAACCAGACTGACCCCAGGTAAGGATACCTCAGATACCTAACTCACAATAGTTAGATATCTTGACTTTATCCGCATGTTTAGGGGCGCTACTGTTCTTGTCCTCATAAATTTTGTTTTTTTGATTTTATTCACATTTTTTTGAATCACAGTGTTTTAACATCTCCATTCTTCTTTCGTCTGTAATTGTAATTTTGAGCGTATTTGTTTTCCTTTATCATTTTACCCATTTCCATTTTGTCCGAAATGGGTAAAATGATATACATTTAGGTGTAATGTGACGTTGAAATAGCGCTCTCGCTGTTCTCGGCATCTCTTTGTAGCATTTGGTTGATTTAATAAAATGATGGGTTTAATCATACTCTTGAGTCATTTTACATACTATATTATAGTATACAGTATAGAATGCGGAGCAAAGATCATTGAAACATTGTAGCTTGTAAAACATTTAAATGACTTCAAACGCTATACAGATGTTTTACCCTCCAGGGGTTAGAGGTTTTGTATTACCATTTTCAATGTGCTCAAACATGGCATAAGAACAAGTCTTTTATTTCAAAGTTGTTGAATATACATTGAAGAAATGGCTTTACATACATAAAGTAAAACAGCAATAACGACATTACAGGTGGTCTAGCCAGAAAAGAAAATCTCTGCAGGCTATCCTGTTTTGGTCTAGGACGTGATTGACCAGCGTTTCAACAATTATGCCGATGGTATTATCATCAGCATTGTTTGAACGCAGTGAGACACAAACATCCGTTACAAATGTACACATACATATGATGTCAGTAATTTCTAACTGTTCGGTACATTCAGACATCACAACCAGAACTTTTCTTATCATTACACAGATTGGTTCTTTGGTGTAAACACACATGCTCGTTACATCGAGAACGCCATGAATTTGTCAGGCCTCTTACGACATCCATTTCCTTTTTGAGATTTGTTTCACGCTTGGTTTCCTCCGTACAATCATCATTATCATCATCGTCATCCTGATTGCACGTGTCTTCGATGATCCTGTACATCAGGTCAACCATCTGTCCTCTAAAATAATTTTTAAACATACAGTCTAATGTGGCTTTTAGACGACACTCATTGCCCGTGGCACACTCGCACACCAGCGGCTTTTGTACAGCATCGTCAGAACTCAAAGGGCAGTTGCTCTCCATCAGCTTTTGTGTAGCCATAACCGTTAGAACTCAACTTTGTGCATGGTATAAACTTTGTCTTTGATATAAACTTTCTTGAATCTCCTGTGAGCAAGTCCTTAGATCTGATCCTTTGTCCGCAAAGTGTGAGTCGAAGAAGTGTCAGGCTCAGACAATCAGGAAAGTTGATTTTGGCGGTCCATGTAACAACCAGACAATGTTCCTTCGACTTTTGATCAATGAGATGTTTTAGTAGCACTGCGGTCCACGCTGATGCAGATGTCCTATTGTAGAGATAGATCCCTTGGTTAGGAAACCCAGGATGCTTGCGATAAGCGATGCTGAGCACAGTTTTTATCTGGACAGCCGATTGGGGTCCGCCCTCACCCGCCCGCAGGCGGTAGCCATCAGGAAGTCATAAACAAGTGAAGTAGAGAAGTCGCCAGTTTATTATTTTCACTGTTATATTTTGATTAAACATTACGAGAAAAAAGATCATAATAAAGGGCCATAACAGAAATAGGATGGAATTTCTTTTTGTGAAGACATTTAACTTTTACTAAAGAGTTAAGTTAAGATTAAGATATTAAGATATTAAAAGACTTTAATAGTAATACTAAAGTAATACTAAATTAAAGACTTTTATTGACACCGTCGTATTAAATTGTCTCAAGTAAAATTGTAAACGAAATGCACATATTGTATATAACACTTCACATCAATAAGGTCTTATTTTAATGTTTTTCAAAAATATACATACTTTAAACAAATTCTATAATTGGAATAAACCGTTATGTCTGTAACATACAGATTCTTAGAGGCGAGGGAAATTGGATCCAATCAGTTTATTATACAAAAACAATTACACATATAGTAAGTAACACAAAACAGAAGCAAGGGCACGATACATTACAATATCATTGTACAATTCAGGTTTTGCTATATCACGTTACCATTTAATACATATTAAGGCACATCACCATGACTGATTAAACATTTAGCAATGCTTCTAATGAATTCAGCTCGAATTAAACAACTTGTCTATTGTTAAAAAGACGGTATGTAACGAAGGTACATTGTTCCACTCAAAATATAGACTTTTTGTAGACCTGCAGCATTCGAAGGGGTCATCCTCTGGAACTGGCCAGTCGCGGTCCCACTCAGACTCAGAACCATCACTGCTTTGAGACCAAAAGTCCATTTCAGATTCCTCACAGGGTTTCATCCACTTAATGAGGTTTTGGTCATGAAGCGACTTGTTCCAACAGGTTGATATGGTTACGTTATCAACGGGCTTTATCACCTTGTAACGCACACTTGGGGTCACTCCATCCCACTCGTTCATGTAAAAGTTTTTACCAGCGATCCCATTCAGATCGGTCCAGATACGATTGTAGAAAAATGACCAGTCCTTGGCGGGCAAAAGCACACAAGGTGTCTGTGATGTAAATTCTTCTTCAAAAAATTCCACAGCATAGAGTTTGACCGTGCGTGATGCTTTGTTAAAAACAAAGCCGCCCACATAAACATCGGCCATCAGAAATTCCTGTTTCACAAAATTTTCATCTTCATGAAGAAATTTGGTCAAACGAATCCTGTGTTTTTTCTGCAGTGCATAAGGAAGATTTTCTTCCATTTTGATATAACTTTCAACAGAAGTTTCAGGAACTTGTGGAGTAGCCATTGAAGCTTTGCAGAATGTTTCCTAAAGCTTATTCAGTAGGTAGGTCCTGTAGGTTTTAACTAGTGAGAATGCGAAGCCTTCAATAGTCGTAAAACACCCGCTGCTTAACCTCTAACCCCCGTATCATTGGGCGGTAAAAACCTCTAACCCCTGGAGGATAAAATGTCTGTATAGCGTTTGAAGTCATTTAAATGTTTTACAAGCTACAATGTTTCAATGATCTTTGCTCCGCATTCTATACCGTAAATTATAATATAGTATGTAAAATGACTCAAGAGTATGGTTAAACCCATCATTTTATTAAATCAACCAAATGCTAGTCAAGTCAAGTCACCTTTATTTATATAGTGCTTTTTACAATGTAGATTGTGTCAAAGCAGCTTTACATTGATAACTGGTATATTATTTGGCAGCACAGCAGCTCTTAAAAGAATAGTGTCAATGCAGGCAGATCAAAGCACTGTTGAATATCAAATGTCAAGTCAATTGTCAAGTGTCCCCAACTAAGCAAGCCAAAGGCGACAGCGGCAAGGAACCCAAACTCCATCTGGTGACATCAGGTGGCAGGCAAGTGGCAAATAGGGTGTTTAAATGGAGAAAAAAAAACTTGGGAGAAACCAGGCTTAGTCGGGGGGCCAGTTCTCCTCTGGCCAACAGTGCTTTGTTACGATTCAGGTAGCTATCATAAGTCTGACAGGATCGCAACATTCAAAGTATTTATTCCAGTTCCATCCAATTGAGGATCGTATTCATCACGGCGGTATGGACGGTTGTTGAGGAACTGTGTCGTGGCTATCGTGTCGATGAGGCCCTCACAGTGGATGATCTAGTTGACTCAATCTCTGCTGATACTTCAGGGCTGCGTTGTGGTCGTGTCAAGGTGCAGGTCCTTGGTCTCACCTGGATACGGCCCGGATCCGTTGACTACAGTGAACCTCGGGATAACCAGAAAGACTAATATTAGCGTAGATGCCATTCTTCTTCTGATGTAACGAGTACATCAGGAGTTATAGGAAGTGTTCCCGGTTCCAGCTGACCTAATTTATGCAGCCTAATAATCCTTTAACAGATTTGAAAATATAAATTGGTAATGTGTTATGTGTATGCCAGGTTAAAGAAATGCGTTTTTAGTCTAGATTTAAACTGACAGAGTGTGTCTGCTTCCCGAACAATGCTAGGAAGATTGTTCCAGAGTTTAGGTGCCAAATAGGAGAAGGATCTACCGCCTGCGGTTGATTTTGATATTCTAGGTATTATCAGCTGGCCTGAATTCTGAGATCGCAATAGACATGAAGGACTATAATGAATTAGGAGCTCGCTCAGGTACTGGGGAGCTAAACCATTTAGTGCTTTGTAAGTAATTAGCAAGAGTTTAAAATCTATACGATGTTTAACAGGAAGCCAATGCAGTGTTGACAGAACTGTGCTAATATGGTCATACTTCCTGGTTCTAGTAAGAACTCTAGCTGCTGCATTTTGTACGAGCTGTAGTTTATTTATCAGGCGAGCAGAACAACCACCCAGTAGAGCGTTACAGTAATCTAGCCTTGAGGTCATGAACGCATGAACTAACTGTTCTGCATTTTTCATTGAGAGCATATGTCGTAGTTTAGATATATTTTTAAGATGGAAGAATGCGGTTTTACAGATGCTAGTAACATGGCCTTCAAATGAAAGATTGGGATCAAAGAGCACACCCAGGTTCCTAACTGACGTCGAAGACTTAACAGAGCAGCCATCAAGTGTTAGACAGTATTCTAGGTTATTACGTGAAGAAGTTTTTGGTCCAAAAATTAGAATCTCTGTTTTTTCTGAATTTAGTAGTAGGAAATTAATGGTCATCCAATTTTTTATATCAGCTATGCATTCTGTTAATTTTGTGAATTGGTAAGTTTTGTCAGGGCGCGAAGAAATATAGAGCTGAGTATCATCAGCGTAACAGTGAAAACTAATGCCATGCTTCCTAATGATATCTCCCAAGGGTAGCATGTACAGAGTGAACAGCAACGGTCCTAGTACTGAGCCTTGCGGTACTCCATATTGAACTTGTGATCGATATGACATCTCTTCGTTTACTACTACAAACTGATAACGGTCAGATAAGTATGATTTGAACCATGACAATGCAATTCCACTAATGCCAACATCATTTTCGAGTCTATTTAAAAGAATATTGTGATCAATAGTGTCAAATGCAGCACTAAGATCCAGTAACACTAATAGAGAGATACAACCACGATCTGATGATAAGAGCAAATCATTAGTAACTCTAATGAGAGCAGTCTCAGTACTATGGTACAGTCTAAATCCTGACTGGAAATCCTCACAGATACTATTTCTTTCTAAAAAAGGAACATAGTTGTGATGATACTACCTTTTCTAGTATTTTTGACAGAAAAGTTAGATTTGAGATCGGCCTGTAATTGACTAATTCTCTAGGATCAAGTTGTGTTTTTTTAATAAGAGGTTTAATAATAGCCAGCTTAAAAGTTTTTGGTACGTGTCCTAGTGATAAAGATGAATTGACGATATTAAGAAGAGGATCTATAACCTCTGGAAGCATTTCTTTCAATAGCTTAGTCGGTATAGGGTCTAACATACATGTTGTTGATTTTGATGATTTAACAAGTTTAGACAATTCTTCCTCTCCTAAAGCAGTAAATGAATTGAATTTTTCCTCAGGGACACTACAATGCACTATCTGACGCGATACTGTAATAGACGGTTGCATGGTTATAATTTTTTCTCTAATATTATCAATCTTGCAAGTAAAGAAGTTCATAAAGTCATTACTGCTGTGCTCTTTGGAAACATCAGAAGTTGAAGCTTTATTTCTTGTTAATTTAGCCACTGTATCAAATAAATACCTAGGGTTGTGTTTATTTTCTTCTAAAAGTTTTGAAAAATAAGCAGATCTAGCAGATTTTAAGGCCTTTCTGTACTCAATCATTCTCTCTCTCCACGAAATGCGAAATACTTCTAGTTTTGTTTTCTTCCAGCTGCGCTCCATTTTTCTGGCTGCTAACTTTAGGGCCAGAGTGTGCTCATTGTACCATGGCATTGGATTAATTTCCTTAATCTTTTTTAAGCACAAAGGAGCAACTGAGTCTAATGTGCTGGAAAAGACAGAGGCAATAGTTTCTGTTACAACATCGAGGTCTTCTAAGCTTTCTGGTATGCTAAGGCGATGAAACTGATCAGGAAGATTATTTATAAAGTGATCTTTAGTGGTAGAAGTGATGGTTCTACCATATTTATGGCATGGAGGCAGTTTAGCCGCCTTGACTAAATGTAGTATACACGAGACTAGATAATGATCTGAGATGTCGTCACTCTGCTGCAGAATTTCAACAGCATCAATATCGATTCCATGTGACAATATTAGATCTAAAGTATGATTACAACAATGAGTGGGTCCTGACACATGTTGTCTAACACCAATAGAGTTTAGAATATCTGCAAATGCCAATCCTAATGCGTCTTTTTTATTATCTACATGTATATTAAAATCACCAACAACAAGGACTTTATCTGCAGCCAATACTAACTCCGACAGAAAATCAGCAAATTCTTTGATAAAGTCTGTATGGTGTCCTGGTGGCCTGTATACAGTAGCCAGCACAAATGTCAACCTACATAATGTTACGTAAAGTACCATCACTTCGAAGGAATTATATTTGAAAGACTTTTGACTAATACTGTAAATATTACTATAGATTACAGCAACACCTCCCCCTTTGCCTTTCTGACGGGCATTGTGTCGATAATCATAACCTTGAGGACTAGACTCATTTAAAGTAATGTAATCGTCCGGTTTTAGCCAAGTTTCTGTCAAACACAGCACATCTAGATTATTATCTTTGATAATATCATTAACAATAAGTGACTTTGAAGAAAGGGATCTAATATTTAACAACCCGAGTCTTATCATTTGTTTAGCATTATTATCTCTATTTTTTATTTGTTGAACATCAATTAAATTTTTACCATTAAATGGGTTTGGAAGTTTTTTGTTTTTACTAATTCGGGGTACAGACACAGTCTCTATTTGAAAATATCTAGGTGTAAGAGTTTCTATGTGTTGGGAGTTATCTGAATTTTCTGACTTCTGTAACGTGAGGCAGCTAGCAGACGGTCGGTTTAGCCAGTCTGTCTGCTTCCTGACTTGGGCCACAGTTTGTCATGTTTCAGTTCTAAGACTATGTGCCATATTACTAGAGAGAAGAGCAGCACCATCCCGGGAGGGATGAATACCATCTCTTTTCAACAGGTCAGGTCTGCCCCAAAAGCTTTTCCAATTGTCTATGAAACCTAAAAACACAAAGACATTCCACTTCCCATTTATTTAGTGGCCATTTTATATAAATTTTTATGAATTAAAACACCTCTACTGTACTCGGCGCAGTCAGCCGGACACATTCCAATAATTTTCAAGTCATTTGAGTGCTTAATTTGCATAGAAAAGGCAGTGTCCGCGGACCCATTATTTGGCGGCCACTACATAAATGGAAAGTGGGATGCTTTGTGCTTCAGCTTCCGTTCATACCAGAAGGCCAAATCACTTGAAAGTTAGTGGAATGCATCCGACTGAGTACACCAAGCATGGTACAGGTGGTTTAATCCATAAAAAGTTACATAAAATGTGAAAAAGCATCCATAAACACTGTGTCCGGGAACCCATTATTTAGTGGCCATTAAATACATTGAAACTGGGACGTTATTCTGTTTTGGTCAATAAAATTCTTAAATTTGGGGTTGGGACCTAGGGGCGTCGAATGCTAGTACGTGGGGCCCTCGGTAACAATGTGTCAAAGAGCCGAATTCCTCAGATTTTGGGAAGTGCCTTAAAAAAAAATCAGCAAAAATATTCAGTGAAAATTAAAAACATGTGCTCGTCCCTTTTTTGACCTTTTGACCCCCGAACAAGGTCGTAGGGCCGCCAAACTTTTCCGCCCGCCTCGGGGGATCGTGGCGAGAAGAAAAATCGGCCCTTTCGAAGCTATTTTTCTGCACGTCCTGCTTCCTCATTAAATAATGGGTCCATGTACGGGTCCTAACTTGGCCCCTATGGGGCATACGACCTAGGGAAAACCACGATGGCAAACCCATTCAAATAATGGGCGATTTTTCTGGAAAGGCCCAGGGGCCCGAAATCACACACGCAGTTGCGTTTACCGAAAGGGCGTGGGCCTAGGGCCTAAAAAAGTATTATTTTTTAACACTTTTGATTCGTCTTTCTATGTCTTCCATTAAATTTAATGGTAGAGACAGGCCCGATTTCAATGAGAAACTCAGCCAGACTCGAAAGGCTTGGAAAGTGGCTAGGGCCCTCAAACTCGGGAGCCCGACTCGGGGAGCGAGCCGAGTTTTGGGTGCCAACGACCTTCTGTCTCCGTACGGGGGCCGTCCAACGTTACATTAAGCGCGTACAGCTTTGGCGGACGCGTTGTCCCTTTTTTGACCTTTTGACCCCTGAAAGAGGTCGTAAGGCCACCAAACTTTTCCGCCCACCTCAGTTGATCCACGTTACATTTAAAAGTGTACCGCTTTGGCGGAAGCAGTCGCTTTTTTGACGTTTTGACCCCCAAACAACATCGTAGGGCCGCCAAACTTTTCCGCCCGCCTCGGGGAATTGTGACGAGAAGAAAAATGGCACCCGCTAGCCGATCGGCCCTTTCGAAGCGACGTCCGCGAAACCACTATGGCAAACCCATTGAAATAATGGGCGAGTGGGATTTTGCTGCAAAGGTCCCAGGGGCCCTAAATTTTGCACGGAGGCTCCTGGGGAGGCCCCAAGCGACATATCGAAAGCGCCTGGCCCCTAGAGGGTCGGGCTCTAAAATCTCAAGGCCCCACAACCTTCCATCTCTGTACGGGGGCCGTCCCACGCTACATTTAAACGTGTAGTGCTTTGGCGGACGTGTGGTCCCTTTTTTGACCTTTTGACCCCTGAACGAAGCCCGTGATGAGATGAAAAATGGCGTCCCCTAATCGATCAGCCCTTTCAAGGCGGTGTCCGCGAAACCACTATGGCAAACCCATTCAAATAATTGGCGAGTGAGATTTTTCTACAAAGGTCGCAGGGGCCCCAAATTTTGCACGGTGGCTCCTAGGGGCCCCCCGAGCGACATACTGAAAGCGCCTGGCTCTAGAGCGCAGGGGGGAAAAAATTGAGCCTTTAACTCCAATTTCTCACATGGTCCTCAGTCACTCTTATACAGACAGAGGCTTTTGAGTGATTTTTGGTTATGAAAGACCAACTTTTTTAGAGAAGGTCCTAGAGTTTCACGCTTCAGGGCCGTGCGTCGGGGGCCCCTAGAGAGTCGAAATTTCAAATCTCAAGATGCCACGACCTTCCGTCTCCGTACGGGGGCCGTCCCACGTTACATTTAAAAGTGTACCGCTTTGGCGGAAGCAGTCGCTTTTTTGACATTTTGACCCCCAAACAACATCGTAGGGCCGCCAAACTTTTCCGCCCGCCTCGGGGAATCGTGACGAGAAGAAAAATGGCGCCCCCTAGTCGATCGGCCCTTTCGAAGCTATTTTTTTCTGCACGTACCACTTCCCCATTAAATAATGTAAGAGTGAGATTTTTCTACAAAGGTCCCAGGGGCCCCAAATTTTGCACGGTGGCTCCTGGGGGGGGGCCCAAGCGACATACCGAAAGCACCTGGCTCTAGAGCAAAGGCAAACCATTTTCAGCCTCTAACCCAAATCTGTCCCTCAAGGCTCTTTCACTCATACACAGACAGAGGCCTTTGAATGATTTCAGGGTGGGGGAGGGGTGCTTTTTCAGGAAGGTCCTAGAGTTTCACGCTTCAGGGCTGTGAGTCGGGGGCCCCTAGAGAGTCGGGATCTCAAATCTCAAGGCCCCACGGCCTTCCGTTTCCATATGGGGGCTGTCCCATGCTACATTTTTTTTGACCTTTTTACCCCTCAACAAAGTCGTAGGGCCACCAAGCTTTTCCGCCCGATCCAGGGGCCCGTGACGAGACAAGAAATGGCGCCCCTAGTCGATCGGCCCTTTTGAAGCCATTTTTCTGTATGCCCCACTTCCCCATTAAATAATGGGTCTGTGTACGGGTCCTAACTTGGCCCCTAGGGGGCGTACGACTTAGTGACGTCGAATGCTCATTCGTAGGGACCTCGGTAACAACACATTAAAGAGCCAAATTCCTCAGAGATTGGGAAGGGCCTTAAAAAAAAATCAGCAAAAATTCAGTGAAAATTAAAGATGTCTGATCGTCCCTTGTTTGAGTTTTTGACCCCCGAACAAGTTGTAGAGCCACCAAACTTTTCTTCTCACTCCAGGGGCCCGTGATGAGATTAAAAATGGCGACCCCTAGTCAATCGGCACTTTCAAAGCAGTGTCCGCGAAACCACTATGGCAAACCCATTCAAATAATGGGCAAATGGGATTTTCCCAGAAAGGTCCGGGGGGGTCCAAATTTGAATGGGCAGTTCAGGGAGTGCCCTGGAATGACATATCGAGAGCTCGAGTCAATCGGAGCAACTTTGCGTCGGAGGTAAAAAAAAACTGACCAGGGTGTGCTAGCGGAGGTCAACGGGTCTAGTACTTCTATCCTGTGGTGATTTCATGTCAAAAAACAAAACAAAATGGAAGCTAGGGGGCGCACCACACGCGTGTCGACGTTGCACATCCCCATCAGACCACCAGGGTGTACTTCCTGTAAATTTAGTAGATAATTGGACAAAAAATGGGTTTGTGGGATGGAGGCGTGGCCTACCGCAGTCCCCCGTGTTGGGCCAATTGAAAGACGGATGAATAATTGGCTTTTGGACGAATTTAGTAGGTAATTGGACAAATAGTGGGTTTGTGGGATGGAGGCGTGGCCTCCCGCAGCCCCCCGTGTTGGGCCAATGGAGAGACGGACAAATAATTGGCTTTTGGATGAATTTAGTAGGTAATTGGACAAATGTAGCTCAAGGTCGCCCCCCTTAGGTGTCCAAAACCCCCCTATATTGTGGTAAGCAAATTGGGGCATCGCGGAGGGTGTGGTAAGCAGAAAAATCCCCATTCCCCTTTAAATAACAGGCTAGAGTGATCCAAATTCACCCTACGATCCATTGGGGACACTATGCAGCCAATGGCAATTTACAGGTGGCGATTTGAGCGTAACTGAATATTGTCATGTTGATGTCTCCAGGCCAGAACTATTATCGAACATGTGAAGTTTGGAGCAGATCGGACATCGTATGCCTGAGTTACAACAACTTCCTGTTTCGTGCCGTTAATTGCAAACATTAGCACTTAGCCAAGTGTTGCATGTTTTAACATGTTTCTAGTATGATTGCTACTTAGTGGCATATCGAAATGTGTTTCAGGGAGTGAATTACAGTGTAAAGCATGCCATTTCCTGTTGCCAGCAGGTGGCGCTATGACTAACTGAATATTGGCAAATAGATGTCTTTAGGCCAGGACTCTTATCACACATGTGAAGTTTGGGGCTGATCAGACACTGTATGCTTGAGTTACAACAACTTCCTGTTTCATGACGATAATATCATGCTTTAGCAGTCAGCTAGGTGTTGCTAGCATGATTTAGAATGTTTCTAGCATGTTTAGTACTCAATTGCATATTTTAGTATGTTGCTAATAGTGCATCATATTGTTAAAAACATCACTTCCTGTTGCCAGTAGGTGGCGCTATTACTATAACCGAATATTGTCATGTAGATGTCTTCAGGGAAGGACTCTTATCAAACATGTGAAGTTTGGGGTAGATTGGACATTGCATGCCTGAGTTACAGCAACTTCCTCTTTCACTGTATTAATAGCATGCTTTAGCACTTAACTAAATGTTTTGCTAACATTTCTCTAACGTGTTGCTAGCCTGTTTAGAACTTGCTGACACATTTTAATATGCTGTCAGGAGTCCATAACAGTGTTAAACATGTCACTTCCTGTTGCCAGCAGGTGGTGCTATGACTATAACTGAATATGGGCATGGACATGTGTTCAGGACAGGACATTTATCAAGTGTGTGAAGTTCGGGGCAGATCGGGTGTTGTTTGCCTTAGTTACAGCAACTTCCTGTTTCATGGCGAAACATCAAATTTTGTCAGGCCACCAGGGACACGCCCTTTTATGAAAACTCAAGATCTTCACAATTTAGCGTCGCACAAGCCTTAAAACAAACCAAATTTGAAGATGATCGGATTAAAACTATAGGTGGAGTTTGTTAAAGTACGAGGCCTGAAAATAGCAAAAACTGCACAAAAATCGCACAGGAAATTCAAAATAGCTGACTTCCTGTTGAGTTTAGGACTTAGCTCCAAGAGACTTTTTTGTAGGTAACGGGACGGTACATGTATGTACCAAATTTCGTACATGTACGTCGAATGTAGCCCGAGGCGCACACACCGTTGAAGTTTTATAGGTGGCACTATTAAGCCATTTTGCCCCACCCATTTCTGAAACCCATATCAGATGTCAATTTTTGCCAGTCCTGACGCGTGTGCAAAGTTTTGTGAGTTTTCGAGCATGTTTAGGCCCTCAAAAATGCGATAATGTTTGTAAAAGAATAATAATAAATATAGCTGCAAGCAGCGATGGCGGGCCCAAGCCCGGTGGCACCGCCACCCCGGTGGCTTCAGGGCAAATGTGCACAGAAGGCAATAGGCATTTAAAATGGTAAAACATCAAAGGACTATGTCAAATTCACTCCACATTCACTGCAATTTAAGTTTGCGCTATAGAGCCCCTCCTCCCCATCCATTTCTAAGGTTTTGCCCATGTCTACTGGATAACAATCCTGACGTGTGTCGAGTTTCATGCAATTTGAAGCATGCTAAGAGTTTCAGAAGCATCCAAAACGAATATTAAAGTTTGATGCATTGCCAAGGCAACAGTGTTTGAGACATCACGATTCTTTTCAAAGGTCTACATCTACTATGTTTTGACATTATTCTGATGAAGTTTGAAGCAAATTGGGTAAAAATAAGAGATTGATCTCAAAGCATGCTGAAAGTGACACACTTCCTGCTGCCAGTTGGTGGCACTATAACTTTGACTCACAATAGTCACATCCATGTGATCAGCCTTGTACAACGAACACACAGCCGAAGTTTCATCAAAATCAATTAATGTATGCAGAAGTTATAACTATTTCTGTTTACCTTTTCTCGCCATCAATTTGTTGCCTCGCCACGGCCAAACCGTTTGAGATATCAAAAATCCGCTGGCAATTTAGCATCATCAATGTCTTGACTTCATGCTGACCGAGTTTGGTGGTGATTGGATTAATCGCCTAGGAGGAGTATATCAAATTCCAGAGCATGTGTTTTTCAAACAACCCGTAATAGCCGACTTCTTGTTGAGCCGGCGTATAACTTAGAGCACGAAAATTGTTTGGCCCGATGAGGTCTATATGTGTACCGAGTTTCATACTAATGCGTGCAAGCGTGTTTGATATATGGACCAAGATTTCGTACTCCATTCAAGGGGGCGCTGTTGAGCCCCCCGCCACGCCCGGGTACCAGCCTCTCCAGCGTCCTAATGGCCGCAGATTCCAATGTGTGTGCCCATTTTCAAGAGTTTTTGAGCATGTTAAGGCCCCCAAAAAGCCCCTGATGATGGAAAAAAAAAAAAATAAAAAAAAAAAAAAATAATCCTTAGAAAAACAATAGGGCCCTGCGCCTTAGTGGCTTGGGCCCTAATAATAATCCTTAGGGGATCAAGAGGGCCCTGCGCCATTAGTGGCTTGGGCCCTAATAATAATAAATATAGCTGCAAGCAGCGATGACGGGCCCAAGCCCGGTGGCACCACCACCCCGGTGGCTTCAGGGCAACTGTGCATGGTGGGCAATGGGCATTTAAAACGGTTAAACATAAAAGGTCTATGTCAAATTCAGACCACATTTACTGCAGCAGCTGGTGCCACTATGATCACAAACCACCATCCTAATCTGTCATGTTTGTGTTTTTCTCAGACAACCACTATAAAAATTCCAGAGCAAACTACCTACTGTTATTTGCGCAAACTCAACAGTACTCTGAGAAACCTAATCCAGTGTAATGTGAATTTCTGTGATTGCTGATGTTATATTACCCTAACACTTCTCCGTGTGTTTTTTGACCTCCCTGAGCTGTTGTTTGCGCACCAATCTTATGCACCAAAATCATGCTTTCATTTAATTTCAGTATGGGAGGTATTTGACGTAAAAATAAAAATATTATAAAATTAATAAATAGAGCCAAATCACGGAACTTGCAAAGATGATTTTAATATCTGTCTCAGGTAAAAGTAAGGCACGTGTCTAGATTTTTCTGCTCACTTATACAAGTTTTTTATAAACAGCCACTTTTATAAAATCATGTGAAATTTATGTAAATATGGGTTTTGAATAAATTAGAATTATATCAATAAATAATTAATTTAAAAACATATGCGTCGTACGTGATGCTCGCAAACACAGCACATAAACTTCTATAACGCCCATGTCTACAAAACACACACTCTCCTTTGTAAAAAAAAAAAAAAAAAAAAAAAAAATTCTAGTCTTGTCTGAATCAATACATGAAATCACAGTTGTCGGGTAATAAGAGTTGTAACTCGTGTCATTTAGAAAAGTAGTCCTGTCCAAATAGTGATAGTGTCATAGTTCAATTTTAAATGAGTGTGAAGTTATCATTTGCAGTGTGTTTTTATATTTTAATTAACTTAATTATCAAACTAATAATATAATACTATATTGTCAGTGGCCTACAAATAAACTGGCTTGATTAGCTGCTTCAGGTGTGTTTGATTAGGATTGGCACTAAACTCTGAAGGACAGTGAGTCTGCAAGAAAAGGGTTAAAGAACTGATCAAGGGTGTAAAACTGACAGACACACACACACATACACACACACACACACAGAGAGAGATAATGAGTGAGACTGAGGGAGCAAGGGGGAGGGGGAGGAAAGAGAGAGAGACAGAGACAGACTGAGAAGATCATTTTAAACAAACAAAAAAACATCTAAATTGTGACAAAGTAGTCTTTGATAAATGTTTAAATACCTGCACATACAGTATAAAATAAAAAAGAAATCATTGTTCCATGTATCTAAACTATTGCTCTATTGCTTGATTTATCCAACCCTGTTTAAAAATAGGTATATGCTGCCCTGTAGTTGTTACTCTATGTATGACATTTATCCATTTTTCAATCAGATATAATTAATCTGCCTATTTTTAACTCACACATGCTTTTTGAATTGAAAAAAAAAAAAGAATAAAATGTGTTTATTTCAAACATTTGTATTATTCTATATATAAATTAATTGTGTATAGTGTTTTTTTATAGAAAATAAGAGTCATTCCATTTCCCTTTTTTGACATTACTTCAATCTATCACCATGGCAACACCGTTCGAGATATCCATTATCCGTTCTCAATTTAACATCTTCAATGTGTTAGCACCATGGTAAAAATGTTTGGTCTGAATCGAATAAACCCCCTAGAAGTAGTAGTTTAAAATTCAGAGCCTGTTTATTCAAAAAATCCACATTCAAACCAAAATATCTGACATCCTGTTGGTCGGAGCTAATGACTGTAAATCAGAAAGTTGTCCGGCTTAATGAGACCATATAGGTGGCGCTATAGAGGCCCAGCTCCCCACCCGATTCTACGGTTTTGCCCATGTCTACTGGTTGACATCTCTGATGTGTGTATTGAGTTTCATGCAATTTGAAGCATGTTAAGAGTCTCAAAAGCTTCCAAAACGAATATTAAAGTTTGATGTGTTGCCATGGTAACGGTGTTTGAGATCTCACAATTCTTTTCAAAGGTCTACATCTGCCATGTTTTGAAATTATTCTGATAAAGTTTGAAGCAAATCGGGTAAAAATAAAAGGGTGACTTCAAAGCAAGTTGAAAGTGACACTTCCTGCTGCCAGTTGGTGGCGCTATAACTTTGACTCACAATAGTCACATCCATGTGATCAGCCTTGTACAACGAACACACAGCTGACGTTTGATCAAAATCAATCAATGTATGCAGATATTATAACACATTTCCTGTTTACCTTTTCTCACCATAAATTTGTTGCCTCACCACGGCCAAACCATTTGAGATATCAAAAATCTGCTAGCAATTTTTCATCATCAATGTCTTGACTTCATGCTGACTGAGTTTAGTGGTGATCGGATTAATCGCCTTAGTGGCTTGGGCCCTAAATAATAATAAACGGAGCAATTCCAATAGGGTCCTCGCACCATCGGTCCTCGGGCCCTAATTAAAGCTGCAAGCAGCGATGAAATGGCCCTCGCACCCGGGTTCACTGCCACCCGTTGGCCTTAGCAAAACAGTGAACAGTGGGCGACATGCGTGTAAGTGAGTAAATACAGAAGAATTATGGCAAAGTCATTTCAAAGTGGCACACTTCCTGCTGCCAACAGGTGGCGCTTTAAGCGTAACTGAATATTGCCATGTAGATGTCTCCAGGCCAGGACTATTATCAAACATGTGAAGTTTGGAGCAGATCGGACATCGTATGCCTGAGTTACAACAACTTCCTGTTTCGTGGCGTTAATCGCAAACATTAGCATTTAGCCAAGTGTTGCATGTTTTAACATGTTTCTAGTATGTTTGCTACTTAGTGGCATATTGAAATGTGTTTCAGGGAGTGAATTACCGTTTAAAGCATGCTATTTCCTGTTGCCAGCAGGTGGCGCTATGACTAACTGAATATTGGCAAATAGATGTCTTTAGGCCAGGACTCTTATTACACATGTGAAGTTTAGGGCTGATCAGACACTGTATGCTTGAGTTACAACAACTTCCTGTTTCATGACGATAATAGCATGCTTTAGCAGTCAGCTAGGTGTTGCTAGCATGATTTAGAATGTTTCTAGCATGTTTAGTACTCAATTACATATTTTAATATGTTGTTAGTAGTGCATCAAATTGTTAAAAATGTCACTTCCTGTTGCCAGTAGGTGGCGCTATTACTATAACTGAATATCGTCATGTAGCTGTGTTCAGGTCAGGACTCTTATCAAATGTGTGAAGTTTGGAGTAGATTGGACATTGCATGCCTGATTTACAGCAACTTCCTCTTTCACTGTATTAATAGCATGCTTTAGCACTTAACTAAGTGTTTTGCTAACATTTTTCTAGCATGTTGCTAGCCTGTTTAGAACTTGCTGGCACATTTTAATATGCTGTCAGGAGACCATAACAGTGTTAAACATGTCACTTCCTGTTGACAGCAGATGGCGCTATGACTATAACTGAATATGGGCATGGACATGTGTTCAGGACAGGACTTTTATCAAGTGAGTAAAGTTTGGGGCAGATCGGACATTGTTTGCCTTAGTTACAGCAACTTCCTGTTTCATGGCGAAACATCAAACTTTGTCAGGCCGCCAGGGACACGCTCTTATACGAAAACTCAAGATCTTCGCAATTTAGCGTCGCACAAGCCTTATGATTACACAAACCAAATTTGAAGATGATAGGATTAAAACTGTAGGAGGAGTTCGTTAAAGTACGAGGCCTGAAAATAGCAAAAACTTCAAAAAAATCGCACAGGAAATTCAAAATAGCTAACTGCCTGTTGTGTTTAGGGCTTAGCTCCAAGAGACTTTTTTGTAGGTAATGGGGTGGTACATATACCAAATTTTGTACATGTACGTCGAATGTAGCCCGAGGCGAACACCGTTGAAGTTTTATAGGTGGCGCTATCGAGCCATTTTGCCCCACCCATTTCTGAAACCTATATCAGATGTCAATTTTTGCCAGTCCTGATGCGTGTGCGAAGTTTCGTGAGTTTTCGAGCATATCGAAGCACATTAGCCCTCAAAAATGCGATAATGTTTGGAAAAGAATAATAATAATAAATACAGCTGCAAGCAGCAATTACAGGGC
This sequence comes from Ctenopharyngodon idella, assembly GCF_019924925.1. NCBI lineage: Eukaryota > Metazoa > Chordata > Actinopteri > Cypriniformes > Xenocyprididae > Ctenopharyngodon > Ctenopharyngodon idella. Next base: position 11,051,903 of record NC_067231.1, read on the forward strand.
CAAGCACAAAAACGGCACAATAAGCCAGCCAACATGGCTGTGAGCATCAGACCAACTGCAACAGTGAGCAATTAAAGACCTATTAAGATCATTTTAGGCAAAAGAGCTGAAAAATGATCAAAAATGAGGATTTACTGGTTCATCACTTTCGACCAATAGGTGGCGCTGTGACCAAATTAATGTGGTATGGTCAGAGTGAGGTGACAATGACATTTGCAAATTTTGGTGTCAATATTTCAAAGCATTGCAGAGATACAGACTCAACAGTGATTTTGGCATCATGCCTCTAAGGTTATGTCTATCAACATGAAATCCATAAGTTTTTGCCGGCATGGTCTGAAGATGATACGATTCAATTTTGATGAAAATTGGACCAATGGTCTAGGAGGAGTTTAAAAAAGTGTGATTTTAAAGAAAAATCAAAGTAGTGGAGACTTAGTTATGCTGACTATGGCAAAATTGGCATCAATGTTCTCAGCATGACCCACAGAATTTAATAAGACCAGTCTCATTACAATAGGCCACATTTATATAAAGCTATTAGCATTTTTTAAACATTTCGTTATAAAATTTGACCACAAGAAGGCGCTGTCTCAAAACCTATTGTGTACCTTCAGAGCATGATGCCGATGCCACATCCTGAGTTTCATAATGGTACATCAATGCATTCATATAATATAGCATATTTTATCATAATACTGTATTGTAGTTAATGTAAATTTCATGTTTTGTTCAATTATAGCGCCACCAAGAGGCACAATCTTACCAATTTTGTGTCCTCATGGTGACCCCATACATGTGTGTATCAAATTTGGTGCAAATATCTCATTTCGTTTTGGAGTTATAAACATTTACATGCAAGAGATCATAAAAAATGACCCATGGATGACTTTGTTTTGATTTTTTTGCCACTTCATATCAAAATTTTGACATTTGGGTTAAAACATATAGTTAACCAGCTTAGGTTCCGTGTTTCCTAAACTGGTTTCGTCTCGATTGGACTAACGGTTTCAAAGATATTTGCAATCGTTTTTTAAGCGCTAAATGACCATGTCGCACTAATCGTAAGTCGAAACCTAGCATGTTTGGTATCGTTGAACTCGGCAAGGATTCACGAGGTTAAGGATTTGACTCCCATAGGGTGCAGTCGATTCGGTTTGACCCACGGAATCAGAGGAAAAAATAATTTTGTTTCTAACCCTTACGGTTCAAAAGCTATTAACAGAAACATGAGTGCAAATTTGGACAGCTGGTGGCGCTAGAGGGATTGAGTTAGAGACTCCAAATTTGCTATGGACAATGGTCAGACTGTCCTCTAACGGTGTGCCAAATTTCATAACTTTCCCGCAAGCGGTTCTATGGGCTGCCATAGACGTCCAGAGCGGAAGAAGAAGAAGAAGAAGAAGAAGAAGAAGAAGAAAAAAAAAAAAAAAAGAATGCCAACAGATACAACAGGTGCCTAAGCACCTTCGGTGCTTGGCCCCTAAATATAGCTGCAAGCAGCAATTATGGGGCCAAGCACAAAAACGGCACAATAAGCCAGCCAACATGGCTGTGAGCATCAGACCAACTGCAACAGTGAGCAATTAAAGACCTATTAAGATCATTTTAGGCAAAAGAGCTGAAAAATCAACAATACAGTCAATAATAAAGATTTACTGGTTTATCACTTTCCACCAATCGGTGGCGCTGTGACCAAATTAATGTGGTATGGTCAGAGTGAGGTGACAATGACAATCGCGAAGACTGGTGTCAATATGTCAAAGCATTGCAGAGATACAGCCTCAAGAGTCATTTTGGCATCAAGCCTCTAGTTCTTTGCTGTGGTATATGAATACGGTTTTGTCTATCAACACGAAATCCATAACTTTTATTCGACATGGTCTGAAGATGATATGATTCGATTTTGGTGAAAATTGGATGAATGGTCTAAGAGCAGTTTGAAAAAGTAGGTATTAAAGAAAATCAAAATGGCAGACAGGAAGTTTGGCTGACTATTGTAAAATTGGCATCAGTGTTCTCAGCATGACTCACGGAATTTAATAAGACAAGTCTCATTACAATAGGCCACATTTACATAAAGCTATTAGCATTTTTAATAAATGTTATTACAACATTTGACCACAAGGTGGCGCTGTCTCGAAACCTTTTGAGAACCTTCAAAGCATTGTGCCGATGACACATACTGAGTTTCGTAATGGTACACCAATGCATTCATATAATAGAACATTTTATATCATAATACTGTATTGTAGTTAATGTAAATTTCATGTTTTGTTCAATTATAGCGCCACCAAGAGGCGCAATCCCACCAATTTTTTTATGTGTCCTCATGGTGACCCGAGCGGAAGAAGAAGAACTAGAATGTACATTTCCTGAAGAAAATGTGAATGGTGCTTGCAGTGGCAAAACTCGGCACTCTTGATTAGCATGATGCTCACATGATTACTGTCGTGCTAGCATGTTTTAGCAAGATGCTAACATGATTAGCATGTTGCTAGCATGATTACCATGTTGCTAGCATGTTTTTAACGAGATGCTAACATGATTAGCATGTTGCTAGCATTATGCTAACATGATTAGCATGTTTCTAGCATGATGCTGACACCATTAGCATGCTGCTAGCAAGTTTTTAGCAAGATACTAACATGATTAGCATGTTGCTAGGATGATGCTAATATGATTAGCATGCTGTTAACATGATGGTAACATTATTACCATGTTGCAAGCATGTTTTTAACAAGATGCTAACATGATTAGCATGTCGCTAGCCTGTTGCTAGCATGATGCTAACATGATTAGCATGCTACTAGCATGATGCTAACACGTTTTGACTTGTTTGTGGCTTAGCAGCCACTGTGGCTTAGCAGCTGCCAATGATGATACTCCAAAGCTGCTTGCTAGTATGAATAATATAAACTAACCACCATGCCTCTATGATATTCAGATTTGAAGATATCCCTCTATGCTTTGGGTTGCTAGGGTGCTCTAAATGGTTGCTAGGGCATGGCTATGAAGTCTTGAAGGTGATTCGTGACTGGCCGTATGCTGCCCCGAGTTAAATGAGCCCACCCTCATGTTTCTATGACACTTCCATCCAAAGATATTCCTTTGATCTTTTTCAATGGAAGTCTATGGAACTTGTTGCTATGGTGCTCTATATGGTTGCTAGGGCGTGGCTTGATAGCTTCACAATGATCCTGAGAGACTGATTGGTTGCCTCAGTAAAATGAGCTCACCCCCTTGTCTCTATGACACTGTGATCCAGAGTTATGTTCAATACAAAATCCCTATGTAATTTACCATAGTAGGAAAAACACACTGTTTCATGGGCACGGCTTCACCATAGTAAGTCTATGGGGCCACTTTGAGCAGCTCTTGCGCCCCAGGGGTACAACTTACACCCCATTTTGAGGTATGGTCTGACAGAGACTGTCAGCCTCTTCAAACGTGGTAACCCACATGTTTCTCCGAAATTCTTGTTAGGAGCTATGACTCGTCAAAGTTCGTCGCAATGTTAAGTCAATGGGATTTTTCGGCTACTTTTTCGCCCACTGGGCGAACATCGTACACCCGATCACTTATAAAAGTCATAGCACACCTCTCCTCAATGAGCCGGTGGATTTGACACCTCATTCATGGGTCTAGGACAAAAACTGCGGGACAAGTTACGCGCCGAAGTTTTGTCCAGAAGAAGAAGAAGAAGAACTAGAATGTACATTTCCTGAAGAAAATGTGAATGGTGCTTGCAGTGGCAAAACTCGGCACTCTTGATTAGCATGATGCTAACATGATTAGCATGTTGCTAACATGTTTTTACTAAGATGCTAACATGATTAGCATGTTGCTAGCATGATGCTAACTCAATTAGTATGCTACTAGCATGATGCTAACAGATTTTTACTTGTTTGTGTCATGTATAAAACCTAAGCTAATTGCTATTAGCACGTAGCTATTCACTGCTAGCATGTGTAATGACACTGTGATCCAGAGTTATGTTCAATACAAAATCCCTATGTAATTTACCATAGTAGGAAAAACACACTGTTTCATGGGCACGGCTTCACCATAGTAAGTCTATGGGGCCAATTTGGGCAGCTCTTGCGCCCCAGGGGTACAACTTACACCCCATTTTGAGGTATGGTCTGACAGAGACTGTCAGCCTCTTCAAACGTGGTAACCCACATGTTTCTACAAAATTCTCGTTAGGAGCTATGACTCGTCAAAGTTCGTCGCAATGTTAAGTCAATGGGATTTTTCGGCTACTTTTTCGCCCGCCGGGCGAACATCGTACACCCGATCGCTTATAAAAGTCATAGCACACCTCTCCTCAATGAGCCGGTCGATTTGACACCTCATTCATGGGTCTATGACAAAAGCTGCGGGAGGAGTAGCGCGCAGAAATTTGAGTGGAAGAAGAAGAAGAAGAACTAGAATGTACATTTCCTGAAGAAAATGTGAATGGTGCTTGCAGTGGCAAAACTCGGCACTCGGTTGCTAGGGTGCTGTAATTGGTTGCTAGGGCATGGCTATGAAGTTGCTGTGTCACTACCTATTAGCTGGCCGAGTCAAAAGAGCCCAGCCCCAAGTCTCTATGACCTTCTGATCAAAAGATATGATCTCACAGATTTTGTGGCAATGTTAAGTCTATGGGACTTTTTTCAGCCGATGTTTCGTACGCTGTGTGAACATCGTACACCCGATTGCTTAGAAAAGTCATAGCACACCTCTCATCAATAAACCGGTCGATTTGACACCTCATTCATCGGTCTACGACAAACGGTGCGGGACGAGTTACGCGCCAAAGGTTTGTTCAGGTGAATAGTAATTACAATACTAGAATGTACATTTCCTGAAGAAAATGTGAATGGTGCTTGCAGTGGCAATACTCGGCACTCTTGATTAGCATGATGCTAACATGATTAGCGTGTTGCTAGCATGTTTTTAGCAAGATGCTAACATGATTAGCGTGTTGCTAGCATGATTACCATGTTGCTAACATGTTTTTAGCAAGATGCTAACATGATTAACATGTTGCTAGCATGTTTTTAACAAGATGCTAACATTATTAGCATGTTGCTAGCATGATGGTAACACGATTAGCATGTTGCTAGCATGATGCTAACACAATTAGCATGTTGCTAGCATGATGCTAACACGATTAGCATGTTGCTAGCATGATGCTAACACGATTAGCATGTTGCTAGCATGATGCTAACACAATTAGCATGTTGCTAACATGATGCTAACATGATTAGCATGTTGCTAGCATGATGCTAACACGATTAGCATGTTGCTAATGTGATTTTGGCAAGATGCTAACATGATTAGCATGTTTGCTAGCATGATGCTAACATGATTAGCATGCTACTAGCATGATGCTAACTCAATTAGTATGCTACTAGCATGATGCTAACACATTTTTACTTTTTTGTGTCATGTATAAAACCTAAGCTAATTGCTATTAGCACGTAGCTATTCACTGCTAGCATGTGTAGCATGTTGCAAGTCCAGTTTGCTAGCATGAGTCAAAAAGAACCAACCGCCATGTCTCTACGATGTTCTGATGCAGAGATATAGGTCTTTCAAAACGGTTGCTAGGGTACTCTGTTTGGTTGCTAGGGAGTGGCTTGGCAGCTGCCAATGATGATACTCCAAAGGCTGCTTGCCAATATAAACCAACCCCCATGTCTCTACGATGTTCTGATACAGAGAAATAGGCCTTGCAAAATGGTTGCTAGGGTACTCTATTTGGTTGCTAGGGAGTGGCTTAGCAGCTGCCAGTGATGATACTCCAAAGCTGCTTGCTAGTATGAATGATATAAACCAACCACCATGCCTCTATGATATTCAGATTTGAAGATATCCCTCTATGCTTTGGGTTGCTAGGGTGCTCTAAATGGTTGCTAGGGCGTGGCTATGAAGTCTTGAAGGTGACTCGTGACTGGCCGTATGCTGCACCGAGTTAAATGAGCCCACCCTCATGTTTCTATGACACTTCCATCCAAAGATATTCCTTTGATCTTTTTCAATGGAAGTCTATGGAACTTGTTGCTATGGTGCTCTATATGGTTGCTAGGGCGTGGCTTGATAGCTTCACAATGATCCTGAGAGACTGATTGGTTGCCTGAGTAAAATGAGCTCACCCCCTTGTCTCTATGACACTGTGATCCAGAGTGATGTTCAATACAAAATCCCTATATAATTTCCCATAGTAGGAAAAACACACTGTTTTATGGGCACGGCTTCACCATAGTAAGTCTATGGGGCCACTTTGTGCAGCTCTTGCGCCCCAGGGGTACAACTTACACCCCATTTTGAGGTATGGTCTGACAGAGACTGTCAGCCTCTTCAAACGTGGTAACCCACATGTTTCTACGAAATTCTTGTTAGGAGCTATGACTCGTCAAAGTTCGTCGCAATGTTAAGTCAATGGGATTTTTCGGCTACTTTTTCGCCCGCCGGGCGAACATCGTACACCCGATCGCTTATAAAAGTCATAGCACACCTCTCCTCAATGAGCCGGTCGATTTGACACCTCATTCATGGGTCTAGGACAAAAACTGCGGGACAAGTTACGCGCCGAAGTTTTGTCCAGAAGAAGAAGAATAATAATAATAACTAGAATGTACATTTCCTGAAGAAAATGTGAATGGTGCTTGCAGTGGCAAAATTCACCACTCGGTTGCTAGGGTGCTGTAATTGGTTGCTAGGGCGTGGCTATGAAGTTGCTGTGTCACTACCTATTGGCTGGCCGAGTCAAAAGAGCCCAGCCCCAAGTCTTTATGACCTTCTGATCCAAAGATATGATCTCAGAGATTTTGTGGCAATGTTAAGTCTATGGGACTTTTTTCAGCCGATTTTTCGTACGCTGTGCGAACATCGTACACCCGATTGCTTAGAAAAGTCATAGCACACCTCTCCTCAATAAACCGGTCGATTTGACACCTCATTCATCGGTCTACGACAAACGGTGCGGGACGAGTTACACGCCAAAGTTTTGTTCAGGTGAATAGTAATTACAATACTAGAATGTACATTTCCTGAAGAAAATGTGAATGGTGCTTGCAGTGGCAAAATTCGGCACTCGGTTGCTAGGGGGCTGTAATTGGTTGCTAGGGCGTGGCTATGAAGTTGCTGTGTCACCACCTATTGGCTGGCCGAGTCAAAAGAGCCCAGCCCCAAGTCTCTATGACCTTCTGATCCAAAGATATGATCTCAGAGATTTTGTGGCAATGTTAAGTCTATGGGACTTTTTTCAGCCGATTTTTCGTACGCTGTGCGAACATCGTACACCCGATTGCTTAGAAAAGTCATAGCACACCTCTCCTCAATAAACCGGTCGATTTGACACCTCATTCATCGGTCTACGACAAACGGTGCGGGACGAGTTACACGCCAAAGTTTTGTTCAGGTGAATAGTAATTACAATACTAGAATGTACATTTCCTGAAGAAAATGTGAATGGTGCTTGCAGTGGCAAAATTCAGCACTCGGTTGCTAGGGTGTTTCTAGGCAATTGCTAAGGTGTTCTGGGTGGTTGCTAGGCGGTTACTATGGTAACCTGGGTGGTTGCTAGGGTGTTGCTAGGCAGTTGCTAAGGTACTTGGGGTGGTTGCTAAGGTGTTGCTAGGCGGTTGCTAGGGTGTTCTGGGTGGTTGCTAGGTGGTTGCTATGGTAACCTGGGTGGTTGCTAGGCGGTTGCTAGGCAGTTGCTAAGGTACTTGGGGTGGTTGCTAAGGTGTTGCTAGGCGGTTGCTAGGGTGTTCTGGGTGGTTGCTAGGCGGTTGCTATGGTAACCTGGGTGGTTGCTAGGCGGTTGCTAGGCAGTTGGTAAGGTACTTGGGGCGGTTGCTAAGGTGTTGCTAGGCGGTTGCTAGGGTGTTCTGGGTGGTTGCTAGGCGGTTGCTATGGTAACCTGGGTGGTTGCTAGGCAGTTGCTAGGCAGTTGGTAAGGTACTTGGGGCGGTTGCTTAGGTGTTGCTAGGCGGTTGCTAGGGTGTTCTGAGTGGTTGCTAGGCGGTTGCTATGGTAACCTGGATGGTTGCTAGGCGGTTGCTAGGCAGTTGCTAAGGTACTTGGGGCAGTTGCTAAGGTGTTGCTAGGCGGTTGCTAGGGTGTTATGAGTGGTTGCTAGGCAGTTGCTATGGTAACCTGAGTGGTTGCTATGATGTTACTAGGTGGTTGGTAGTTGTCACAGATGGTTACTATGGTGTTTTTATAGAGTTCTTAGCATGTTCTTAGACACTTTAGCACTTAGCTAATCACTATTAGCATGTAGCTATTCACTGCTAGCTTGTGTAGCATGTTGGAAGTCCAGTTTGCTAGCATGAGTCAAAAGAGCCAACCGCCATGTCTCTACGATGCTCTGATGCAGAGATATAGGTCTTGCTAAACGGTTGCTAGGGTACTCTGTTTGGTTGCTAGGGAGTGGCTTAGCAGCTGCCAATGATGATACACCAAAGGCTGCTTGCCAATATAAGCCAACCGCCATGTCTCTACGATGTTCTGATGCAGAGATATAGGTCTTGCAAAACGGTTGCTAGGGTACTCTATTTGGTTGCTAGGGAGTGGCTTGGCAGCTACCAATGATGATACTCCAAAGGCTGCTTGCTAGTATGAATGATATAAACCAACCCCCATGCCTCTATGATATTCAGATTTGAAGATATCCCTCTGTGCTTTGGGTTGCTAGGGTGCTCTAAATGGTTGCTAGGGCGTGGCTATGAAGTCTTGAAGGTGATTCGTGATTGGCCGTTTGCTGTCCTGAGTCAAATGAGCCCACCCTCATGTTCCTATGACACTTCTATCCAAAGGAATATCTTTGATCTTTTTGAATGGAAGTCTATGGAACCTGTTGCTATGGTGCTCTATATGGTTGCTAGGGCGTGGCTTGATAGCTTCACATTGATCCTGAGAGACTGATTGGTTGCCTGAGTGAAATGAGCCCGCCCCCTTGTCTCTATGACACTGTGATCAATAGTGAGAGATGTGAGTGAGTGACAGAAAGGGTTCTAAGGCCCTGCGTGTGTGTGCGTGTGTGAGAAAGTGACAGTTGAAATTCAAATTTCTGAACATTCCGCCATTGAAAGTCAATGGGACTTTTTTGGCCGCTTTTTCGCCCCCTGTGCGAACATCGTTGGGCCGATCGCTTATAAAAGTCATAGCACACCTCTCCTCAATGAGCCGGTCGATTTGACACCTCATTCATGGGTCTAGGACAAAAACTGCGGGACAAGTTACGCGCCGAAGTTTTTGTCCAGAAGAAGAATAATAATAATAATAATAACTAGAATGTACATTTCCTGAAGAAAATGTGAATGGTGCTTGCAGTGGCAAAACTCGGCACTCGGTTGCTAGGGTGTTTCTAGGCAATTGCTAAGGTGTTCTGGGTGGTTGCTAGTCGGTTGCTATGGTAACCTGGGTGGTTGCTAGGGTGTTGCTAGGCAGTTGCTAAGGTACTTGGGGTGGTTGCTAAGGTGTTGCTAGGCGGTTGCTAGGGTGTTCTGGGTGGTTGCTAGGCGGTTGCTATGGTAACCTGGGTGGTTGCTAGGGTGTTGCTAGGCAGTTGCTAAGGTACTTGGGGTGGTTGCTAAGGTGTTGCTAGGCGGTTGCTAGGGTGTTCTGGGTGGTTGCTAGGCGGTTGCTATGGTAACCTGGGTGGTTGCTAGGGTGTTGCTAGGCAGTTGCTAAGGTACTTGGGGCAGTTGCTACGGTGTTGCTAGGCGGTTGCTAGGGTGTTCTGGGTGGTTGCTAGGCGGTTGCTATGGTAACCTGGGTGGTTGCTAGGGTGTTGCTAGGCAGTTGGTTAGGTACTTGGGGCTGTTGCTACGGTGTTGCTAGGCGGTTGCTAGGGTGTTATGGGTGGTTGCTAGGCAGTTGCTATGGTAACCTGGGTGGTTGCTATGATGTTACTAGGTGGTTGGTAGTTGTCACAGATGGTTACTTTAGTGTTTTTATAGAGTTCTTAGCATGTTCTTAGCCCACTTTAGCATTTAGCTAATCACTATTAGCATGTAGCTATTCACTGCTAGCATGTGTAGCATGTTGGAAGTCCAGTTTGCTAGCATGAGGCAAAAGAGCCAACCGCCATGTCTCTGCGATGCTCTGTTGCAGAGAAATAGGCCTTGCAAAACGGTTGCTAGGGTACTCTATTTGGTTGCTAGGGAGTGGCTTGGCAGCTGCCAATGATGATACTTCAAAGGCTGCTTGCCAATATAAACCAACCCCCATGTCTCTACGATGTTCTGATACAGAGAAATAGGCCTTGCAAAATGGTTGCTAGGGTACTCTATTTGGTTGCTAGGGAGTGGCTTAGCAGCTGCCAATGATGATACTCCAAAGGCTGCTTGCCAGTATGAATGATATAAATCAACCCCCATGCCTCTATGATATTGAGATTTAAAGATATCCCTCTATGCTTTGGGTTGCTAGGGTGCTCTAAATGGTTGCTAGGGCGTGGCTATGAAGTCTTGAAGGTGATTCGTGATTGGCCGTTTGCTGTCCCGAGTCAAATGAGCCCACCCTCATGTTCCTATGACACTTCTATCCAAAGGACTATCTTTGACCTTTTTGAATGGAAGTCTATGGAACCTGTTGCTATGGTGCTCTATATGGTTGCTAGGGCGTGGCTTGATAGCTTCACATTGATCCTGAGAGACTGATTGGTTGCCTGAGTGAAATGAGCCCGCCCCCTTGTCTCTATGACACTGTGATCAATAGTGAGAGATGTGAGTGAGTGAGAGAAAGGGTTCTAAGGCCCTGCGTGTGTGTGCGTGTGTGAGAAAGTGACAGTTGAGATTCAAATTTCTGAACATTCCGCCATTGAAAGTCAATGGGACTTTTTTGGCTGCTTTTTCGCCCCCTGTGCGAACATCGTTGGGCCGATCGCTTATAAAAGTCATAGCACACCTCTCCTCAATGAGCCGGTCGATTTGACACCTCATTCATGGGTCTAGGACAAAAACTGCGGGACAAGTTACGCGCCGAAGTTTTTGTCCAGAAGAAGAAGAATAATAATAATAATAATAATAATAAGTATGCAGGAGAACAATAATGATGCTTTGCCAGAGGCAAGCACCATTAACTAGAATGTACATTTCCTGAAGAAAATGTGAATGGTGCTTGCAATGGCAAAACTCAGCACTCGGTTGCTAGCGTGCTTCTAGGCAATTGCTAAGGTGTTCTGGGTGGTTGCTATGGTAACCTGGGTGGTTGCTAGGGTGTTGCTAGGCAGTTGCTAAGGTACTTGGGGTGGTTGCTAAGGTGTTGCTAGGCGGTTGCTAGGGTGTTCTGGGTGGTTGCTAGGCGGTTGCTATGGTAACCTGGGTGGTTGCTAGGCAGTTGCTAAGGTACTTGGGGTGGTTGCTAAGGTGTTGCTAGGCGGTTGCTAGGGTGTTCTGGGTGGTTGCTAGGCGGTTGCTATGGTAACCTGGGTGGTTGCTAGGCAGTTGCTAGGCAGTTGGTAAGGTACTTGGGGCGGTTGCTAAGGTGTTGCTAGGCGGTTGCTAGGCGGTTGCTATGGTAACCTGGATGGTTGCTAGGCGGTTGCTAGGCAGTTGGTAAGGTACTTGGGGCAGTTGCTAAGGTGTTGCTAGGTGGTTGCTAGGGTGTTATGAGTGGTTGCTAGGCAGTTGCTATGGTAACCTGAGTGGTTGCTATGATGTTACTAGGTGGTTGGTAGTTGTCACAGATGGTTACTATGGTGTTTTTATAGAGTTCTTAGCATGTTCTTAGACACTTTAGCACTTAGCTAATCACTATTAGCATGTAGCTATTCACTGCTAGCATGTGTAGCATGTTGGAAGTCTAGTTTGCTAGCATGAGTCAAAAGAGCCAACCGCCATGTCTCTACGATGCTCTGATGCAGAGATATAGGTCTTGCTAAACGGTTGCTAGGGTACTCTGTTTGGTTGCTAGGGAGTGGCTTAGCAGCTGCCAATGATGATACAGCAAAGGCTGCTTGCCAATATAAGCCAACCGCCATGTCCCTACGATGCTCTGATGCAGAGATATAGGTCTTGCTAAACGGTTGCTAGGGTACTCTGTTTGGTTGCTAGGGAGTGGCTTGGCAGCTGCCAGTGATGATACTCCAAAGCCTGCTTGCCAGTATGAATGATATAAATCAACCCCCATGCCTCTATGATATTGAGATTTGAAGATATCCCTCTATGCTTTGGGTTGCTAGGGTGCTCTAAATAGTTGCTAGGGCGTGGCTATAAAGTCTTGAAGGTGATTCGTGATTGGCCGTTTGCTGTCCCGAGTCAAATGAGCCCACCCTCATGTTCCTATGACACTTCTATCCAAAGGAATATCTTTGATCTTTTTGAATGGAAGTCTATGGAACCTGTTGCTATGGTGCTCTATATGGTTGCTAGGGCGTGGCTTGATAGCTTCACATTGATCCTGAGAGACTGATTGGTTGCCTGAGTGAAATGAGCCCGCCCCCTTGTCTCTATGACACTGTGATCAATAGTGAGAGATGTGAGTGAGTGAGAGAAAGGGTTCTAAGGCCCTGCGTGTGTGTGCGTGTGTGAGAAAGTGACAGTTGAGATTCAAATTTCTGAACATTCCGCCATTGAAAGTCAATGGGACTTTTTTGGCCGATTTTTCGCCCCCTGTGCGAACATCGTTGGGCCTATCGCTTATAAAAGTCATAGCACACCTCTCCTCAATGAGCCGGTCGATTTGACACCTCATTCATGGGTCTAGGACAAAAACTGCGGGACAAGTTACGCGCCGAAGTTTTTGTCCAGAAGAAGAAGAATAATAATAATAATAATAATAATAAGTATGCAGGAGAACAATAATGATGCTTTGCCAGAGGCAAGCACCATTAATAATAATAATGACCTTCTGATCCAAAGATGATCTCACAGATTTTGTCCCAATATTAAGTCTATGGGACTTTTTTCAGCTGATTTTTTGTCCGCTGGGCAAACTTCGTACACCCGATCGCTTAGAAAAGTCATAGCACACCTCTCCTCATTAAGCCGGTCGATTTGACACCTCATTTATGGGTCTACGACAAACGGTGCGGGACGAGTTACGCGCCAAAGTTTTGTCCAGGTGAATAGTAATTACAATACTAGAATGTACATTTCCTGAAGAAAATGTGAATGGTGCTTGCAGTGGCAAAATTCAGCACTCGGTTGCTAGGGTGTTTCTAGGCAATTGCTAAGGTGTTCTGGGTGGTTGCTAGGCGGTTACTATGTAACCTGGGTGGTTGCTAGGGTGTTGCTAGTCAGTTGCTAAGGTACTTGGGGTGGTTGCTAAGGTGTTGCTAGGCGGTTGCTAGGGTGTTCTGGGTGGTTGCTAGGTGGTTGCTATGGTAACCTGGGTGGTTGCTAGGCTGTTGCTAGGCAGTTGCTAAGGTACTTGGGTGGTTGCTAAGGTGTTGCTAGGCGGTTGCTAGGGGTGTTCTGAGTGGTTGCTAGGCGGTTGCTATGGTAACCTGGGTGGTTGCTAGGCGGTTGCTAGGCAGTTGGAAACGGTACTTGGGGCGGTTGCTAAGGTGTTGCTAGGCGGTTGCTAGGGTGTTCTGGGTGGTTGCTAGGCGGTTGCTATGGTAACCTGGGCGGTTGCTAGGCAGTTGCTAGGCAGTTGGTAAGGTACTTGGGGCGGTTGCTTAGGTGTTGCTAGGCGGTTGCTAGGGTGTTCTGGAGTGGTTGCTAGGCGGTTGCTATGGTAACCTGGATGGTTGCTAGGCGGTTGCTAGGCAGTTGGTAAGGTACTTGGGGCAGTTGCTAAGGTGTTGCTAGGCGGTTGCTAGGGTGTTATGAGTGGTTGCTAGGCAGTTGCTATGGTAACCTGAGTGGTTGCTATGATGTTACTAGGGTGGTTGGTAGTTGTCACAGATGGTTACTATGGTGTTTTTATAGAGTTCTTAGCATGTTCTTAGACACTTTAGCACTTAGCTAATCACTATTAGCATGTAGCTATTCACTGCTAGCATGTGTAGCATGTTGGAAGTCCAGTTTGCTAGCATGAGTCAAAAGAGCCAACCGCCATGTCTCTACGATGTTCTGATGCAGAGATATAGGTCTTGCTAAATGGTTGCTAGGGTACTCTGTTTGGTTGCTAGGGAGTGGCTTGGCAGCTGCCAGTGATGATACTCCAAAGGCTGCTTGCCAATATGAATGATATAAATCAACCCCCATGCCTCTATGATATTCAGATTTGAAGATATCCCTCTATGCTTTGGGTTGCTAGGGTGCTCTAAATGGTTGCTAGGGCGTGGCTATGAAGTCTTAAGGTGATTCGTGATTGGCCGTTTGCTCTCCCGAGTCAAATGAGCCCACCCTCATGTTCCTATGACACTTCTATCCAAAGGACTATCTTTGATCTTTTTCAATGGAAGTCTATGGAACTTGTTGCTATGGTGCTCTATATGGTTGCTAGGGCGTGGCTTGATAGCTTCACAATGATCCTGAGAGACTGATTGGTTGCCTGAGTAAAATGAGCCCACCCCCTTGTCTCTATGACACTGTGATCCAGAGTTATGTTCAATACAAAATCCCTATGTAATTTCCCATAGTAGGAAAAACACACTGTTTTATGGGCACGGCTTCACCATAGTAAGTCTATGGGGCCACTTTGGGCAGCTCTTGTGCCCCAGGGGTACAACTTACACCCCATTTTGAGGTATGGTCTGACAGAGACTGTCAGCCTCTTCAAACGTGGTAACCCACATGTTTCTACGAAATTCTTGTTAGGAGCTATGACTCGTCAAAGTTCGTCGCAATGTTAAGTCAATGGGATTTTTCGGCTACTTTTTCGTCCGCCGGGCGAACATCGTACACCCAATCGCTTATAAAAGTCATAGCACACCCTCTCCTCAATGAGCCGGTCGATTTGACACCTCATTCATGGGTCTAGGACAAAAACTGCGGGACAAGTTACGCGCCGAAGTTTTGTCCAGAAGAAGAAGAATAATAATAATAATAACTAGAATGTACATTTCCTGAAGAAAATGTGAATGGTGCTTGCAGTGGCAATACTCGGCACTCTTGATTAGCATGATGCTAACATAATTAGCATGTTGTTAGCATGTTTTTAGCAAGATGCTAACATGATTAGCATGTTGCTAGCATGATGCTAGCATTCTTGCCATGTTGCTAACATGTTTTTAGCAAGATGGTAACATGATTAACATGTTGCTAGCATGTTTTTAACAAGATGCTAACATTATTAGCATGTTGCTAGCATGATGGTAACACGATTAGCATGTTGCTAGGATGATGCTAACACAATTAGCATGTTGCTAGCATGATGCTAACACAATTAGCATGTTGCTTGCATGATGCTAACACAATTAGCATGTTGCTAACATGATGCTAACACAATTAGCATGTTGCTAGCATGATGCTAACACGATTAGCATGTTGCTAATGTGATTTTGGCAAGATGCTAACATGATTAGCATGTTTGCTAGCATGATGCTAACGTGATTAGCATGCTACTAGCATGATGCTAACTCAATTAGTATGCTACTAGCATGATGCTAACACATTTTTACTTGTTTGTGTCATGTATAAAACCTAAGCTAATTGCTATTAGCACGTAGCTATTCACTGCTAGCATGTGTAGCATGTTGCAAGTCCAGTTTGCTAGCATGAGTAAAAAAGAACCAACCGCCATGTCTCTACAATGTTCTGATGCAGAGATATAGGTCTTTCAAAACGGTTGCTAGGGTACTCTGTTTGGTTGCTAGGGAGTGGCTTGGCAGCTGCCAATGATGATACTCCAAAGGCTGCTTGCCAATATAAACCAACCCCCATGTCTCTACGATGTTCTGATACAGAGAAATAGGCCTTGCAAAATGGTTGCTAGGGTACTCTATTTGGTTGCTAGGGAGTGGCTTAGCAGCTGCCAGTGATGATACTCCAAAGCTGCTTGCTAGTATGAATGATATAAACCAACCACCATGCCTCTATGATATTCAGATTTGAAGATATCCCTCTATGCTTTGGGTTGCTAGGGTGCTCTAAATGGTTGCTAGGGCGTGGCTATGAAGTCTTGAAGGTGACTCGTGACTGGCCGTATGCTGCACCGAGTTAAATGAGCCCACCCTCATGTTTCTATGACACTTCCATCCAAAGATATTCCTTTGATCTTTTTCAATGGAAGTCTATGGAACTTGTTGCTATGGTGCTCTATATGGTTGCTAGGGCGTGGCTTGATAGCTTCACAATGATCCTGAGAGACTGATTGGTTGCCTGAGTAAAATGAGCCCACCCCCTTGTCTCTATGACACTGTGATCCAGAGTTATGTTCAATACAAAATCCCTATGTAATTTCCCATAGTAGGAAAAACACACTGTTTTATGGGCACGGCTTCACCATAGTAAGTCTATGGGGCCACTTTGGGCAGCTCTTGTGCCCCAGGGGTACAACTTACACCCCATTTTGAGGTATGGTCTGACAGAGACTGTCAGCCTCTTCAAACGTGGTAACCCACATGTTTCTACGAAATTCTTGTTAGGAGCTATGACTCGTCAAAGTTCGTCGCAATGTTAAGTCAATGGGATTTTTCGGCTACTTTTTCGTCCGCCGGGCGAACATCGTACACCCAATCGCTTATAAAAGTCATAGCACACCTCTCCTCAATGAGCCGGTCGATTTGACACCTCATTCATGGGTCTAGGACAAAAACTGCGGGACAAGTTACGCGCCGAAGTTTTGTCCAGAAGAAGAAGAATAATAATAATAATAATAATAATAAGTATGCAGGAGAACAATAATGATGCTTTGCCTTTGGCAAGCACCATTAATAATAATAAGTATGCAGGAGAACAATAAGATGCTTTGCCTTTGCAAGCACCATTAATATAATAATAAGTAGCAGAAGAACAATAATGATGCTTTGCCTTGGCAAGCACCATTAATAATAATAATAAGTATGCAGAAGAACAATAATGATGCTTTGCCTTTGGCAAGCACCATTAATTAATAATAATAATAATAAGTATGCAGGAGAACAATAATTGATGCTTTGCCAGAGGCAAGCACCATTAATAATAATAATAATAATAAGTATGCAGGAGAACAATAATGATGCTTTGCCTTTGGCAAGCACCATTAATAATAATAATAAGTATGCAGGAGAACAATAATGATGCTTTGCCTTTGGCAAGCACCATTAATAAATAAACCACAACAATGATATTTATTTAAATATTATTATACTGTTAACTATTAAAGCCTATTAAGTGATTCATGTGACATAAAAAAATGTATCTGTAGTTATTATATAACAGTATATGTACTGCTTAATTCATAAATGCAGTTTTCAGATGAATGTGCCAATGTATAAGTGTAATAACAACCATATTCAGGTTGATCTTTGTTGTTGTTTGTTTTTAACCAGCTAACAAGATCACTGAAGTTTCAACGATCAGCTCATTTTCAGTCAGGAGTGAATCAGAAATGAATCCGTCCAGCAGAATCACAGACCATCAGATCTCCTCAACAGGTCACTTCATCTCTTACTTATACTCTTTCTGTCAACTTCTAATCATTAATTTTCTTTGAGTTGTCTGTTGGAATTAGAGTTGAATATTTGTTTATTGAGAGAGTGAAATTTCCCTTTCCATTTTTGTCATTTTGTTGAGCTGAGTATCTACCCCTAGTGTTGTATTCTCGTCACTGCACCTAGATAACACCTGTAGGGTCCTGCTTAAAGGGATTTAGGCTACGTTCACAGTCAGTCCAAATCTGATCCGGCACTTTGCATCAGCACAACCTTTTCAGCATGTTCCCTATAAGAATGTCTGACGTTTACATTTTACGTGGCATGAGAAAGTCACATAAACCATCAGAAATCCGATCAGAGTGGTCAAAATGGATTACAGAAATGCAATTTGAATAGGATTTCAAACCACATATGATTGTACCTTGAAATTGATTTGTAAAAATCGCATTTCATGAGATTTTTGGCCGTTCAAACTTGCTAAATCTGATCGGATTTCAATTGGATATGCACAAAAATAGGATTTGGACTGACAGCCTGAACATAGCCTTAGTAGTCAACTAAGATGCCTGTCAGTAAACACACAAACAGTGTTCAACTGCATTGGGGTAAGTTGCTTTGTCAATTTTCTTTTTTTGTTTCTCTCTTTAGTCAAAATCTTGGATAGAAATAAATGGATTACACTTACCTCAAGTGTGTTGACTTGATACTGGCTGGCACAAAACCAATTATTTTGTAATGCAAGTTTTTTGTTATTTATTTTATATATTTTATTTTATTTTATGCTATATATCTGTACATGGCATTTCCTGGTCAGATGTTAAATTCAGAGGTTCAAGGTTTGTCAGGTTAGTTTCATCTGTGCACCCCTGCTGGTAAATGTCATAACTGCATCTGTTGTCATAAAGCATCTTTCGTCATGATGACTATTCAAAAGTAGCTGTATACTATTAACATTTTTCCATAAGTGGTTAATTATGCTTGTACTTAACCTGTTGAAATGTACAAAATGTAATTTAGTAGTAAAGTAGAAAAGCAGCAAAAGGGCATCAGAAATCATTCAAACATGTTAAAGACAGATGGAAACAGAGAGGACAGGAAACAGGTTGTGGTTCATGAATAATTCCCTGGTCAAAACTGAGAGGCGTTTTCACACCTAACACCACATAGACACACTTGACTCTCAACATATGATAGATGAGAAACAAATGTGTTATTTTACTCTCTGATAGATGAGAGCAGTATTATTGGGTGTTTGAGTTTCAGAAAGTCGTTTGAGGAACTGCTGAGAGAAAATATTATTTACAGTTTCTATAAACAACAGTGTTTTGCCATGCTGTCGATTACCGCAGAAAATAACTCTAAAAAGCATTTTCTATTCACCTCAATGCTTTTTCATTTGTCCTTTTCAATCAAGTTTTGGCAAGGATTGATTCTTTAAAAGTGGATGCTTAACATTAACATGTTTTTTTTTATTTTTTTTTTTTTTATGTAATGTAGTAGTAGAAAAAGAGCAAAAGGGCATCAGAAATCACTCAAACATGTTAAAGACAGATGGAAACAGAGAGGACAGGAAACAGGTTGTGACTCATGAATTCACTGCTAATTTCCTGGTCAAAACTGAGAGGCGTTTTCACAACTAACAACACACGCAAACACAGACACACAGTCAGTGAACAGTAGAGTTTGACTCTCAACACGTGAGACAAGAAACAAACGTATTATTTATTCTCCACCAATAAAAGAGCACAGTATTATTGTTATTTACGTTTCAGAAAGTTGTTTGAGGAACTACTGAGAGTTTCAGACTGATTCTCTGAACTGAACTGATAAAGAAATGAAATTCCCGCTGACAGTTTGTGTGTTTCTGCTGACGGGTAAGAGCTCAAGATCTCTGATAAAAGTGTTTATTATCTATTATTATAGCTTATTTATCAGTGTACATGAGTAAAGCAGTGTGTGTGTGTGTGTGTGTGTGTGTGTGAGTGTGTGTGTGTGTGCACATGTTTGTGACATCAGGACACAAATTTGTATAATGACATGGGTATGACATAGGTATTACAAGGAGAGGGTGACTTATGAGGACATTACCCCATGTCCCCATTTTTCAAAAGGCTTATAAATCATACAGAATGAGTTTTTTTGAGAAAGTAAAAATGTGCACAGTTTCCTGTGATGGGTAGGTTTAGGTTGGTGGGTACGTTTGTACAGTATATAAACCATTACGCCTGTGGAATGTCCCCACAATTCACAAAAACAAACCTCTGTGTGTGTGTGTGTGCGTGTGTGTGTGTGTGTGTGTGTGTGTGTGTGTGTGTGTGTGTGTGTGTGTGTTTGTGCAGTGATCAGGTCACTGTCTGTGGACATTACAGTGAGTGGAACGGAGGGAGAACCAGTGAGCATTAACTGCCCTTATCCAGGAGGATATGAAAACTCTTACAAATACTTCTTCAAAGGAGCTTACAGAGAGAGTGTCATTATACTACAATCTCATGGAAAAAAGTCCTCACCCAGATTCTCACTGCAGGATGATCATAAGACCAGATCATTTACAGTGACCATCAGTGACCTGAAGATGGAAGATGCTGGACGGTACGGCTGTATCGCTGGATGGGGAGAATATAAACAAATCCAGCTGAATGTGATCAGAGGTACCTGATATGCATTGAAAACAAAACAACAACAACAAAAACAATAAAACAATCTGCTTCATCATTCATGTTTATGCTTCATGCTGTAGTTAATGATTGTATTATTAATGTATTTGTGTCATTTGTATGGTGTGACCTTGTTTCTCAGCTCCACAGAGGCCAAAACCTGTCCAGATCTCAACATCCACCTTCTATCCAGGTGCCTAATATTTAATATTAATCTTCCAGCTCAAGTTTCTCTTCAAATAAATCCATGATTATGTGCATTAATGTGTCAGTATAACAGCTCAGTCTTTATTCTCCTTCAGATCAAACTATCAGCTCATTTTCAAACACGCCGCCCTATCTGAGAACATCAGACACAAACCCACAATCCAGCAGCATCACGATCACAGACCATCAGATCATCTCTTCAGCAGGTTCATCTTCTGACCTTCATCTGTCAGTGATATCCTTTACTTAAAATAACAATAATATAAATAATACTAATAATATGTCTGTCATTTACTGCTGATGTCTTCACCTGACACACGTCTCTCTGGACTATATTTCTCTCACATGAAGTGAACTTTACATCACATCGTCCATCAGAACAGGAAGTGAAAGGTCAGACAGATGGTTGCCATGGCAACATGACTTTCAATAGTCCTCATATTCCTTTTTTTTTTCCATTTAAGTCTTTCATTTAATCGTTCTGTGAACCAGTTTCTATTCTGATTCTCCTGACTGTTTCCTCTTGTATGTTTCAGCTTCAGTTGTGATTATCGTCACTGTGGAGGCTTTGGTTTTACTCCTGATAGCAGTTCCACTTATTATAGTGGCTGTGAGAAAGAAAAAGAAGAATAAAAGTAATATTTTACACTAAACAGTCCTTTTATCTGATTTTTCAGTATTTTGAGGAACAAAAAACTGAAGAGTTGGGTTTGGGATAACATGTTTGAGTATCTAAATTAAAGGATCTTATAATTATGAACTATAAAATAACTGATGAAGTGAGTATCTAAGAAAGACTAACATTGATCTGTTTCACAGGTCTGCTGTCGTCCTCCACTGTAGAGTTTAATCCAGTGTTTTATGAACAGGTGAGTGATCAGAAACTGATGATTATGGTTATTTATTTCACTCAAGGTTTACAGTAGTAATTGTGTTAGCAGTTTCACTGAAACAGTCAGATTTTATTTATTGCTCAACAGTGTAATGACACTGAAACAGAGACTGTGATGGCAGTGATTTTCAGACATTGTGTGTGAATTATTATATTCATGTGTTAAAACTGTAAACAGATTTATTTTCTCTGTTAACTGTCACGTTTGCTTCATGTTCTTGTTGTCAGGTCTTTTATTTTGAAGTTTAGTCACAGTCATGTTTCCTGTCATGTGTTTCTCTTGCTCCTCATGTGATCCTGTCATGTGCTTCCCTGTTCATGTGTTGTTCTGATTGGTTCCCTTGTGTATGTGTCATGTTCTCATTGGTTTCATGGTTTGATTATGAACAGGTGTTCATTGTTAGTCATTAGTCTCTCTGTATATATAGCCCTCATGTTTCATTGTTCTCTTGTCGAGCTTTGTTCCCTGTAACCGCTGTTGAAGAGTCTCTTAGTCACGTCACGTCACGTCACGTCAAGTTCATGTTTATTTTTTATTTTCATGTTTAGATTCATTCATTAGGTTCATGTTAAGATTATCATCAAGTCTAGTTCAAATCATCATCTTGTCTTGTCTTGTTTGTCCTGGATAATCTTTAATTAGCTGCACTTGGGTTCGGCTCGTCTACAGTGTCCTCCGTTACACTAATTCTTGTTTCCTGTGACTGTAGATCAAAGACACTGGACATCACTGTAATCCAGAGGACAGAGACACAGAAATAACTGTATTTTACAGCTGTGGTTCATAAACTATTGTCATATATAATATAATATAATATAATATAATATAATATAATATAATATATAGCTACCAAATTATCTTCATCCTTCTCATCATTTTCATCGTTTTACTGAACATGAGTCATAATAAAGCTTGTTTTGTCTGTTCATTATCAGATTCATCTTCATGACTTGATTATTTGGTCATTTGTGTTTTATTGTAATCATCATTAATGTGGCAGTTTTACATTTGATTCTGGATATGGATCATAAAATAAATGTATTCTTTTTTTAAGCTGAAAGTCTCATGAGATTCTTTCATTCTGCAGTTTAATGGGCAAATTAAATCATGTTATTCTGGATTGCAAGTGTAGCATGTATTTTATTTCATTATTACTGTTATGTATGTCTGCAGTTATTAATGTGTATATGGATGTTCAGTTCAAGGTTTGTCAGGTTAGTTTCATCTGTTCACTCCTGCTGGTTGATGTTGTAACTACAATAATCTGCTGCCAGAGAGCATCTTTCTCCATTCATGACTTCAAAAGCAGCTGCATATTCTGATAATTCATTAAATCAATATATAAATCCAGCCATTGAGATGCTAATGCTAATGGATAGCTTTATCAACATAATACTAAAAAGCCTTTTGAGATGTCTGTGACACACACTTGCCAAACAAGAAGTGAAACTACAGCCACAGGAAGAGCTTTGATGCTTCAGCTGAACACACAAACTACATTTCCCACAATGCAACTCTTCTCCCAGAGCTCATATGATGGAGAAATTGTGATCTTAATGTTATTATATATTATAATATATTAAATATTATTTACACTTTCTGTAAATGTCAGCGTTTTTGCCATGCCGTCGATTACCACAGAAAATAACTCTAAAAAGCATTTATTATTCATCTCAAAGCTTTTTCATTTGTCCTTTTCTATCAGAGTTTGGCAAGGATTGTTTCTTTAAAAGTGGACGATGTTAACATGTTTTAATATATTTTAAAAAAAAATGTAATTTAGTAGTAGAAAAGGAGCAAAAGGGCATCAGAAAGCAATCAAACATGTTAAAGACAGATGGAAACAGAGAGGACAGGAAACAGGTTGTGGTTCATGAATTCACAGCTAATTTCCTGGTCACAGACACACAGTCAGTGAACAGTAGAGTTTGGTTCTCAACACATGAGATGAGAAACTAATGTATTATTTTATTCTCCACTGATAGATGAGAGCAGTATTATTGGTATTTGTGTTTCAGAAAGTTGTTTGAGGAACTGCTGAGAGTTTCAGACTGATTTTCTGATCTGAACTGATGAAGAAATGAAGTTTCCGCTGACAGTTTGTGTGTTTCTGCTGACGGGTAAGAGCTCAAGATCTCTGATAAAAGTGTTTATTATCTGCTATTATGTTGTGTTTTATCATTACATGAGTAAAGCAGTGTGTGTGTGTGTGTGTGTGAGTGTGTGTGTGTGTGCACATTTTTGTGACATCAGGACACAAATTTGTATAATGACATGGGTATGACATAGGTATTACAAGGAGAGGGTGACTTATGAGGACATTACCCCATGTCCCCATTTTTCAAAAGGCTTATAAATCATACAGAATGAGTTTTCTTGAGAAAGTAAAAATGTGCACAGTTTCCTGTGATGGGTAGGTTTAGGTGTAGGGTTGGTGGGCGATAGAAAGTACGGTTTGTACAGTATATAAACCATTACGCCTGTGGAATGTCCCCACAATTCACAAAAACAAACCTCTGTGTGTGTGTGTGTGTGTGTGTGTGTGTGTGTGTGTGTGTGTGTGTGTGTGTGTGTGTGTGTGTGTGTGTGTGTGTGTGTGCAGTGAGCAGGTCACTGTCTGTGGACATTACAGTGAGAGGAACGGAGGGAGAACCGGTGAGCATTAACTGCCCTTATCCAGGAGGATATGAAAACTCTTACAAATACTTCTACAAAGGAGTTTACAGAGAGAGTGTCCTTATACTACAATCTCATGGAAAAAAGTCCTCACCCAGATTCTCACTGCAGGATGATCATAAGACCAGATCATTTACAGTGACCATCAGTGACCTGAAGATGGAAGATGCTGGAACATACGGCTGTATCGCTGGATGGGGAGAATATAAACAAATCCAGCTGAATGTGATCAGAGGTGCCTGATGTTCATTATTAAACAACAATCTGCTTCATCATTCATGTTTGTTGTTTTATGAATATATTTGTTTAATTTGAATGGTGTGATGGCTCTTCCTCATTTCTCAGCTCCACAGAGGCCAAAACCTGTCCAGATCTCAACATCCACCATTCGTCCGCATACAAACACCAGCACTGAACACGCCAGCACTGAACACACCAGCAATAAACACACCAGCACTGAACACACCAGCACCGAACACACCAGCACAGGTACCTGTACTCACACACACACACACACTGAATACACCTGCAGACATCTACACTCACATGCATTTTGGTGAAAATATTGTTAATGTGAAGTTACTGTGTTTGCATACATAAGTCATAACTTCAATAAAACGTTAATAGTTAGTCTGATTATACTGAATATAGAGATATCAAAGCTTCTATACACAAATCTAATGCTGCATTCATGATCTTGATGCAATTCCTGTAATTACGAGTTTCCAACTAGTTCCCACTGCATAGTTCATGTCTTCCTCAATCTTGCACCAGCTTGGAAAGTCTGAATTTCATCAAATCTCCAACTTGGCAAAAAAAACAAAACAAAATGGCAGCAGCTTCAATAGTCAGAGATCAAGTTGTTCCTCAACACTTCAATCAAATGTACAACAACTGAATGTTTGACGTCATTTCACAGCCTGTTTTCTTTAGTTTCTTTCTTTTACAGTTTCTGCATTACTTCACGTGGGTTTTTCATGTATTTGACAAACACTTTTATCCAAAAGTGACCCTGTATCAGTTCAGATAATAAAGCATCTTCTAAATGAGCACTAATGTAATGTGATTATCAGTAATCAGTGTTATGAACAGAAACAAAACCGTTGTTCATATGCAGCAACAGCACAGAGCAAACAATGTAATTTGTGATTTTTTGGTCTACTGTCAGGGTTTATTATTATTTGTTATTATATTATCACATGAGCGGCTCATTCACACGTCACTGGTGTTTTTCTCTCTGTCAGTGACTCATCAAACAGAAACTGAAACAAGAGCAACAACAGGAAATACTACAGTTGAACTCCATCAGCCAAACACTCGTAAGCACACTAACTACCCATAATGCAACTCACATCACATGATCACTCTTTGAAAGCAAATTGTTTTGAACATTTGTGGAGACACATTTTATCTCCTGTATAATCATAAAATGATGCACATATCAGCTTTCATGTGGTTAATTCAGTTTGACATCAACCGTAAAGAGAAGTGTTTTCTTCTGAAGAGTTGAGGTTTACCATTGCAGTTTCACTTCAGTTACACTATATAACAACTATATATTTCCAAAATTACAATATCTTTAATAGTACAATAATCATGATTTATATCAGTTGTAAGTTTGTTATTGTTCATTTAACAGTATAATCAGAATCAGCAGTGTGATGTTTTATGTAATATCATGTGTTTATCAATGCGTTCAGACCTGTCTTCTGTTGCTGGCGGTCTGGGTTCGGTTCTGCTGGTTCTGACTCTGTGTTCTGGAACGTTCCTCATCCTGAAAAAGAGGAAAAGGAAATGTGGGACAGGTAACAGTTTGTTTGTGACTTAAAAGTCCTGTTTTTAGTGTTTGAATTGATTTGACTTGGTCTTTTTTCTCTATTCATGCTCTATTCAGCTTTATTTCAGCAAAATGTGCAGCACAATACAGAGGTGGGTGTTCAAATCTTTACCTGTAAAAGATCAGAAATACATGTGAAATGATTGTTTATTGATCAATAGAGAGTATTATCTTTGTAAACTAGTAAATTATTGATTGTTTTTCAGACTGACCGCATGTATGAAGATATTCCCAACAGTGATGTCGCCGTGGTAACATCTTCGTCCAATCAGACGCCTGCATCACACCTCGACAACCACCCAGAAGTCTCTGCTGTTTACGCCACAGTAACCAAACAGCAGCCCGATTCAAACCCCGGTCACACCCACTCGACCAATCAGGTGACAGATTCAGACTGTGATTATTATGCCAATATAAAGTCACCTGACCCAACACAGGACAGCGGGACAGAACTGATCTACGTGACAGCAACACATCCACAAAACATCACAACAAACAAGGGTCCGATATATTCAGTGATCAAGAAAAAGACTGTCCACAGACATTGTGAATGATGTTCCAAGTAAAAAATGAAATCTGGTAAAATTTCTTTACTGAATCAATATTTTTGACACACTTTTCTTCACTGTTATAACTATTTTATAAAGTGTATAATATTACTAACCAGAAAAGTTATTTACAACTAAAAGTAAAGTTAATAAAATGTATAAAATTACACATTGTAAAAATGTAAAGTTTTGCTACAAGCAGTGATTATGGGGCAAAACACAAAAGAGTCAAAATTAGCAGCTAAACAAGTGTGTCAGGGAGAATCAGAGCATGAACGTGATGAAGTTTAAGTCTAAAATGCAATAGTGTTTCCAAGATATTGCATAAAACACTCTGCGGCTCCTCTGTATCTTCTCAGGCTCATATAGAACATTACGCTGATGACACAAATCAAATTTGTAATAATATCTTATTGGGTTCATAAAATACAGAATATAACTCCAAAATTCTAAATGGCTGGTATGAGATAATTATATATCATTCAGCTTGATATCAAACTATTGAAGGTCAAACTATTCTGAAGTTATAGGCAAAATATACATTTTCTATTATTATTTATCAACACTAGGTGGAGCTGTGCTGAAACTCCTCACGTACCCTCAGAGTATGATGGCTATTAAGTGTAAGTCTCTTCTTAATTGAGATGTTGTTCAATGTTGTTCATTAACTTTGACACAGAGAGCAGCAGATTGAAGAGAGAGGGCTATACCAAATCATAAAACATCTTTCTAATCAAATATATGTTATATAAAGCAGTAGTGCAGTTATAATTATCGCAATCACCAGCTGGAGTGAACTTGAGTGCCACCAGGGGGCACTCTATCACAGACTTTTGCCATTCCATTAAAGACTACATCCCCCATAATCCTCTGCCCTGTTTCATCACCACTGATTGTCTACAGCTGTTACTCATTAGCCTCATTAGCTCTGTCTGTTAAAACGTTGTTAACTCTGTCATTCTTTGCTAAGTCTTATATGTGTCTAACTGCATTTCTAAGTGCTTATGTATCCTGTTTCTCCTGTGTCCTGGTTCTTTTGATTCTCTGCCTGTTCCCATGGATTCGCCATTTTGCCTCAGCCCTTTACTCGGCTATTGTTTGGATTGTTTGTTTTTGTATGACCTTTTGCCTGGATGTAGATTATGATTGTGGATTACCCTTTTAATAAACACTGTGTTTGGGTCCTTAACCTTTGTGTCTCAGAGCAGTTCTTGACAATAATATTAAATAAGCAACAAGACTGGAATGCTGTGTAAAACACTCACATTTTACATACTGAATAAATGTCACAGATACTCTAACCCCCCTTATTATGAAGTGGATCATCCTTTTCTCAAAGAGTACAACACTGCTTATCTATTCAATAAAGTTTGGTAAGTTGGTAAACCATTACAGACGTCATGTAGAGCTGATGTGGTTAGAGAGACAAAAGGGGAAGGAAATGTTCATTTTAGTTACTTATGCTGCTCAGTACAGAAGAGAACGACAGTAACGTTTGTCACACAGAATTTGGCGTTTTATTTTAGTGAAACTCTTGTCAAAGTTCATCATGTGGGACGTTCTGCTGCTCTTTTCCAGCATCTGTACAGGTGAGTTTGAGACTCTGAGCTCTTTTACACACAGTTTGACATGATCACTTGGTTATAATATGATCATCAAACTCATATTGATGATATTTGTAAGTTATTATTCTGGCCTGCTAATGTCTCATACTCACACATAACAGCTCTATATAATGATATTTGTGTTTCAGCTGTTGTTGTAGGAGCTGCAGATACAGTTACAGGACACAGAGGAGAGAGAGTTGAGATCAGATGCTCATATGAATCTGGATATGAATCAAATTCAAAGTATTTTTGTAAAGGGGACTTTTTATTGTCAAATAATATCATGGTTAAATCAGGATCTCCAGATAAAGACAAGAGATTCTCTCTGACTGACAACACGACGAACAGAGTTTTCACCGTCACCATCACTGATCTGAGAAAAGAGGATGAAGGACAATACTGGTGTGCTGTGAAGAGGACTCTTTTTTTTTTTTGATATCTTTTTAACTGATGTCTATTCAGAGATTTTGTTGCTGGTTAAACAGGGTAAGTGATTAATTTTGTGAATATCAGAAATTAACTGAATGGAAACAAGCTGAGAGTGAGTGACCATGTCAATAATCTTGTAAGTTGACTCATGTCATTGTGTTGAGTTGATTGTCTGCTTAGATTTCAGTGTGTTGAGTGTAAAATACAGCAATGATCCACTACAAGCTGTGCGTTACAGTGATTTTACTGTGGTTAAAGTGTTTTTCTGACATGAAACAGAGTGATTAAATAGAGATTAAATGAAATTTTGTATCCATTAAGTTCCATCTTTCCTGTGACCCTTCAGATAAAAACACCACTGAAGTTTCAACCATCAGCTCTTTTTCAAAAACACAGTCGTCTTTCAGCACAACAGAACTGAATCCACAATCAGGTCAGTTCATCAGTCTGTCACACTATATGACTCTTATTTCTTGAATATTGTGCATGTAAATGTACTTTAATGTATTTATGTATGTTAGAGATGTTTCCTTTGAGATGAAATGTGTGTTAAAGGTATTAAAGACTGAAGGTTTAGTCCACAGAAATTTGCTCTAGTGGGATTTTCCCTGTTATTAAACATTTGCAAGTTGCTTTGGATAAGGAAGTGTCTTTAAAATGAACATTAAAATGCTTTCAGTAGACAGTAATCTATGTTGTGAATAAAAAAATATATATATACAACATCTATTCATATTTACATGATGTGAATGGTTTGTGTGTGTGAATGTGGAGCTTCGTTTATGTGTTCATGATCTTACTGCATGAGCGGCTTGTTCACACGTCACTGGTGTTTTTCTCTGTCAGTGTCTCATCAAACTGAAAGTGAAACGACAAGAACAACAACAGGAAATACTACAGTTGAACTCCATCAGCCAACCACTAGTGAGTACACAAACTACACTACCCATGATGCAACTCTTTGATCACACAGAATAAGTTCATTTTGGATTTGAAGGCCCATATTCATGTGGTTAATTTGGTTTGACATCAACCGTAACAGAAGTGTTTCCTTCTGAGCTGAGGTTTACCATTGCAGTTTCACTTCAGTTACACACTATAATTACAATATATTACAATATTTTATAACACTATAATAAAAATGATTTACAGGTATATTGATTTTTTGATTGTTATTGTTCATTTAACAGTATAATCAGAATCAGTAGTGTGTTGTTTATGTAATATCATATCATGTAATATCATGTCCTGTTCAGACCTGCTTTCTGTTGCTGGCGGTCTGGGTTCGGTTCTGCTGGTTCTGACTCTGTGTTCTGGAACGTGCCTCATCCTGAAAAAGAGGAAAAGGAAATGTGGGACAGGTGACAGTTTGTTTGTGATTATTATTATTATTATTATTATTAATATTAAGTTCTGTTTTAGTGTTTGAATTGATTCTCTGTTTTCATGCAGCTTTATTTCAGCAAAATGTGCAGCACAATACAGAGGTGGGTGTTCAAATCTTTACCTGTAGAAGATACATGTTAAATTATTGTTTATTGATTAACAGAGAAAATTGTTTATATAAACTAGTAAATTATTGATTGTTTTTCAGACTGACCGCATGTATGAAGAGATTCCAAACAGTGACGTCGCCGCGGTAACATCTTCATCCAATCAGACGCCTGAATCACACCTCAACAACCACCCAGAAGTCTCTGCTGTTTACACCACAGTAACCAAACAGCAGCCTGATTCAAACCCCGGTCACACCCACTCAACCAATCAGGTGACAGATACAGACTGTGATTATTATGCCAATATAAAGTCACCTGACCCAACACAGGACAGCAGGACAGAACTGATCTACGTGACAGCAACACATCCACAAAACATCACAACACATTCACAAAACATCAAAACAAACGAGGGACCGATATATTCAGTAATAAAACATGAATAAAAAAGTAAAATCTACATTGCTTTAATTATTCAATTTTTCTGTACAAAACAATTTATAAAGTGTAAATAAAGCCTGTTCTGCTCCTCTCCTATAGCCGCTGTGTGAAGTGATTCTGGTATGTCAGGGTTGCCAGATCTAAGTAACAAAACTAACCCAAATCTAAACATCAGAACTCAAAATATGACTCTCCTGTACCTAAAATAGATATTTTACAGTCACTGTTATGCATTACAAACAAACAGCTCTGTTCTGTCTGAGTGTTTGTAAACAGTAAC
Organism: Ctenopharyngodon idella; assembly: GCF_019924925.1. Taxonomy (NCBI): domain Eukaryota; kingdom Metazoa; phylum Chordata; class Actinopteri; order Cypriniformes; family Xenocyprididae; genus Ctenopharyngodon; species Ctenopharyngodon idella. Next base: position 11,082,444 of record NC_067231.1, read on the forward strand.
AGTCCATCTATTCTGTGTCTTTTGTTCAATAATACGTCATAGATCATAACTGAGTCGTCATTGTTACCAAACAGATAAGATATAATGCTAGAGTTTGCCTTTAATATTTCTGTAATACTGGCACATGAGTATAGCCAAACAGCATAGATCATTCATTCACAAAATCAAACACAAAGTAATGCGCATGCGCACGTGTCGCCCCACTCAACACGCTCAAATAAGCTCCTTTGATTGGCCAAAATCCTCTGGTCTCTGAACAGTGCCCGTCCCTGCCTCTACAGGTGCAAAATCACTTTTTCACTCCTCATTTCACACAGATATGTGGTACAAAATTGAGAGAGCAGGAAATTCTTAGTGAAAAAACTGTGTTTGAGACTCGTAGTGGAGGTGTTTTATGGATTTATGATTTAGCAAGAAAAATATCCAAGAAAAGCAATGCATTTGTGTGACAATATTCTACAAGTGTCCAACTCTTGTTGCATGAATTCACATATTAATTTGCAGATGTGGAGAATTTGTCCATAAATTCACGCATTCAGGTTTTGATATGGGTGTGTGAAGTAAAAACCTTGGTGTTAAATTAACACCGCTGAGTGTTTATATGGGAACCACCAGCAGGCTGTTAAAGTAACACTGAAGCAGAGTTAATTAGATACTTAAGTGATTGAGTGATGAATGAGCATTATTGAAGACACCTGATGATAACAAGCATGAAGTAGCAATAATCCTTTGTTGTCCTTTTGGGCAAAGAATTGATTCAGGTCTTCATTCAGGTTTCAGTTGTTTACTGAAAGTTCTTGCACAATCAAAAACAAACAATAAATTAACTTTAGTCAAAAACTGCACTGCAAGAACTTTCTTTCTTTCTTTCTTAAAGGAAATGTGCCAATATTGAAGGGAGCATCATTTCTTAAAGGTGCTTATGGTAATCCAATAGTAAAACAGAGCAAACCATTACAGAATAAACAGGGGGGTGAACAACGAATGGACATTACGGAGCCCCTAAAGGGACGTGGTGGTGGAAAAAAAATTGGGAAGGGAGGAAATTTGATGTGCTGGTGGAAAAAAAAAAAATGGGATGGGAGGAATTTTTATTTTTTCAAATCTTTTGCGTTCCCCCGAGAAACTTTGCGTTCCCTTGCAAAACTTTTGCGTTCCCTCGCAAAGATATTAGGCTTGTTTGAGATGCGTCTAGCCTCGCCTGAAATGTAGGCGAGAGTAGGCGGCTGCAGTGAGGGGAGGAGTGAAAAAAGTGCAGGCAAGACGGACAGTTCTCCGTTCTCGTAGTGGATCAGACACCTACGAGACATAACAACAATACACCCAAAGTACTTGTTATTTATTTTCATTTTAAGGATGCGTGTATCAATCATTTTTATTGTTTTTATATATTTTTATAAATATGATAACAATCACATAACCCATAGAGAGATCGCACTGTGAGAGAGTTTAGTAATATTCACACATAATTTATACACATAAAATCATGATATTAGAGTTTTAAAATCAAACATTTTAAAAAGAGATCAATACATCACGGCTGTTTAAACCAATGAGCATTAAGCTGTGTCGTCAGCAAGTCGTTTCCCATCGTGCTTTTGGTCAGCGCAGTCGGTGGAGAGCAACTGCGCTCGACTGCAGAATCCGATGAGGCCGATCGCCGTCGCGAAACTTTTTTGACACACGGCATGACATCAGAGCAAGGCGGCCCACCCTCGGACACATTTCTAACCGGCATGCATCTCGCGGTGATCACCGGTGATCGGTTCTGCGCAGAATTTGCTTATCTCAAACGAGCCTAATATCGTTCCCTTGCTGTGAGCTCGGACAAACACTTCCTCTCTAATGTCCAGCTGGCTGGAAGTAATGTTTCAATCAGCTCCATACGTTAATAATGCACACAAATAATGCGCAGCTCTTAGAGTTTGAACTTGCTGGACTCAAATATAAAGAAATGCAGTCAGTGCTTAAGTCAAGCAGTTCAGTAAAGTTGGCAATTCGAGCTTCCCAGATCGTTAACTCGTGAGCTAAACGTTGTTAAAACACAAATGCAGCTATTTCCAATCACAGTAACCCAGACAACGAGCTACAACAACCCAATTTTCCTCAAATGTGCTTTATAATAAATTGGTCTCAATGAGCAGGCGGCGGAGAGACGAGTCTGAAGGGACCGTCTGAAAAGTGCAAAACCCAAAACCCTTTTGCTCATTTTATATTATGAAAAATACTAAATAACTTCACTGTAACACATTGTACTGTCACCAAATTCAGTTCATACATCACTGCTCTCCTGCTGGTTGTACTGGAACACTTAGTTTGATAAAAAATGCATAACTTTTATGATTATTAATTATTAAATAATATAACTTCACTGTTATTAGTAAAAATATTAAATAAATTGTAATGCCGTCAAATTCAGTAAGCAATTATAATGCAAAAGCTGTTGTATGTAAGCTGTGTACCAACATCATTTGTGTAAAGAAAGCCTTTATGTGCTACTAGCCAAACTAAGTGTTGTAGTACCTATAACCAGCAGGAGAGCAGTGATATATGCACTAAATCTGGTGATAGTACAATGTGTTACAGTGAAGTTATTGAGTATTTTTCATAATATAAAATGAGAAAAAGGGTTTTGGGTTTTGCACTTTTCAGACGGTCCCTTCAGACTCATCTCTCCGCCGCCTGCTCTTAGAGACCAATTTATATATTAGGCTATAAAGCACATTTGAAGAAAATTGGGTTGTTGTAGCTCGTTGTCTAGGTTACTATGATTGGAAATAGCTGCATTTGTGTTTTAACAACGTTTACCTCACAAGTTGATGATCCGGGAAGCTCGAATCTGTGAATAAATTGCCAACTGAACTGCTTGACATAAGCACTGATTGCATTTCTTTATACTTGAGTCCAACAAGTTCAAACTCTATGAGTCGCGCATTATTTGTGTGCATTATTAACGTATGGAGCTGACTGAAACACTACTGCCAGCCAGCGGGACATTAAAGAGGAAGTGTTTGTCCGAGCTCACAGCAAGGGAACGCAAATATCTTTGCGAGGGAACGCAAAAGTTTTGCGAGGGAACGCAAATATCTTTGTGAGGGAACGCAAAAAATTTGAAAAAGAATTTTTCCTCCCATCCCATTTTTTTCCCCACCACCACGTCCCTTTAGGGGCTCCGTAGGACATAAATAGCATCATAACATAGCCTTAGATTAAATCAACTGAAGAAAAAAGACTTAAATCTCTGAAGATCTCAGCAGAGGAGGATTAAACAACTTCACAAACAGCATTACCAGCTTCACTTATTACTAACCAGTTAAGAATTATTGAGAATTAACAGAGGTTCAGTTTTATTGAAAATAATAGTTTGGTTGGATCACCGTTATGGTGATCAGAGTTTGCTTTAAATAGCTTAAAACTGAAAAGTTCTAGCATGTATTGATATCTGTTTGTATCTAAAGTGACTAGAAAGTGACTAAAGTGACTAAAACCCACAGGTTCACTATTAGTAGAGAGACGCTGCACAGACATACAGGATTAATTTACACACACAATCACTCTCTCACTAATGCATTCAAATAAACTTAATCTACTTTATCTGATTTAGAACGAGCATAAATCTGAAAGAAATATAACAACCCATAGGCAAAAGAACTGATAAAAATAAGCTGTTATGTAGGAGCAATATCCTTGTGTCCAGCATTCTGACATTTGCTGCAGCTGAGCACAACAAGGTTCAGGCTTCTCAAGACAATATCAGAGTTTGTTCACAAACTTTAGCCTCTAGTTTAAAATTGTGGCATGTTGCAAAGCATTCCCATCTCTCCTGTTTTTATTAATGGTGTCATTAGCAATTAGTGAACATCTACTCAACATTAATCGCAGAAAAGTCTACTTCAAAAAATCAGGTCATTCAACCCCTAATACACATGTGTGTCAAAAATACCTTCATGACATAGTGCCCACTATGGGTGATGTCAAATACGACACAGCTTTGACACTCCATCTAGATGACCCAATTTGACTGAAATCAGCTGCGAAGAGACTGTGAACTCACAAAAACACTCTCATAAACTTTCACTGTCAATGTATGGCCTTGTTCACTTGAATTGCACTCTCAAACTCTTTGTTTACTTGACAAGTGACTTCATTCTCAGGTGAATGTTCAGTTTTGAGCAAATTTCAAACTTGCCATCCTTAGATTCGTGACAATACTTGACCGGTCCAGTGCTGTGATGTTTTATACTTCATATAAAGAATAGCAGTTTGCTCATTAAAAAAAAGATTTAAAGATTACATGGAATAGCTTATTTGTACTTTTAAAAATAATTTGTCCACCACAGGACAGTTTAAAATGAAGTAGTGAAAGTAAGAACGGGATTAAAACACAAAAGAAAAGCATGTTCAGTTTGTCAGATTAAATGTGCTCTTTTAAGATGTCCTGTAGAGCTGATGTGGTCAGAGATACAAAAAAGGAAGGAAATGTTAATATCAGCTGCTGACGCTAAGTTGTTTACACACTAAGGAAGGGGAAAACCATAGCGTTGGTCACACAGAATTTGGTCTTTCATTTAAGTGAAACGCTTGTCAAAGTTCATCATGTGGGACATTCTGCTGCTGTTTTCCAGCATCTGTACAGGTGAGTTTGAGACTCTGAGCTCTTTTACACACAGTTTGACATGTTCTCTTGTTTTTACTCTGTTATCACATGATCTATATAATCATTTCTGTTTCAGCTGTTGTTGTAGGAGATGCAGATACAGTTACAGGATACAGTGGAGAGAGAGTTGAGATCAGATGCTCATATGAATCTGGATATGAATCAAATTCAAAGTATTTTTGTAAAGGCAAGTGTAGCTTTGGAAATAAAGACATCATGGTTAAATCAGGATCTGCAGCTAAAGACGAGAGATTCTCTCTGACTGACGACACGACGAACAGAGTTTTCACCGTCACCATCACTGATCTGAGAACAGAGGATGAAGGCAAATACTGGTGTGCTGTGAAGAGGACTTTGTCTTTTACTGATGTATATTCAGAGATAATGTTGCAGGTTAAACAGGGTAAGTGATTATATTTATTAGAAGTGGAGCTTCAGTAGAAAGTAACTACAAGGGAACAGACCAATTGGTCATTAAATAAAATAAGGTCACAATATTATTTCAAAGCAGCTTCACAGTAATAAACAGGGAAAAAACAGTTTCATTGTTGCAAAGTTAATCAATTATAAAATTACTTCATTTTCAGCTATAAAGCAGCTCTACACAAGGCAGCAGAACAAATGATTATATAACAATAATAATTATAACAAATTTATATGTATTTTTGATTGAATTCAGTGTCAGTGTATTAGAATCATTGACTTTAAGTTGATCTTTTCTGTCATCATGGGCGGTCAGTTTTATTTTTAATATATATAAATAAATAGTTTTTACAGGCCGACAGTGCATAGGACGGGTTTTTATTGCTAGCACGATTTCACTATGGTTATAATAATTTAATAATAATAAATGTTAAGAAATGGCCAGCCCAGTCGGCACCGGCCGGCCCGGTCCCGTGATGGGCCGACCGCCCCGCCCACTTTAGTTACTGTTGCTATGTATGTCCAACAAGCCATGGCGCTCTCACGCCACACACGATGCTCTGTCAAAGTGAAAAATACATTGGAGCAAAGAGGACACTGACAATGCGTCAACAGACAAGAGAAATTTAAACAATAAATATTGTGGCTCTTTAATGTGTCTTGACAGATTGCTGTAGCGCCTCAGTTCAAGCAGCCTGTGACACTACACATTTTTCAAATTCAATTAATCTAGCTTTGTCGGACATAAATGTGGATACGGTGTTATGATTGTTAGATCGCCTGTCAATCAAACTCAGTCAAAATCAAGCACATCATCAGAGAGAGAGAGCGCAACACGAGCAAATTGTCAGTAAAAGTTAGAAAAAAAGGAAAGGCGGTGGAGAAAAGGTTCGAGAAAGCAAAAAAGTAGGCCTATCTTAAGTCCGACGCTGCCAAATGCCTAAAATTAACCGAACTCTTGTCAAAGGGTTTAAATTCGGCTGCTGCAGTGGAGGACAGTGCCGTAGAGGTAAGAAAAAACAGAAAATACAGCTAGCTCAAGTCATTTTCATGCAATTCACGCTACTGCTCCAGTGTTTTTTTATTTTTTGTTTTTTTATTAAACAGTTGTAAGCGTACAACCCCCATATATTTAAAAATGTCATTGCTTCGAGATAATTGGTTACAAGTGTTAGCTAGCCTGTTACTGAATTACATGACTGAAACATCAGCAGATAAGGTGGGATTTAGGGTAAACAGACTGCTGTATGCTACTTGCAATATAATCAAAAACATGTCAAAAACGTATAGCAACCCAGGTGAAAAAAAGTACACTTCCATAATGTAGTTAAAGTGCTCTCTTTTCGCGCACTAATTTTGTACTTAAAAGATTGTTCTTAATTTTGTACTTCCATAGTATTTTTTAATAAAAATCTTTAGTACTTATTAAGATAATCTTAAAAATATCTAAGTGTACTCAACTGTGCTATTTTGAGACACCATGAATTAGAACTAAAATGAGCTTTTAACATACTATCTCTGTATTTTTAGTATACCTATGGGTTCAAGTGTACTACAAGTGGTAACTGGTGTCTCAAAATAGCACAATTGTGTACACTAAGATGTTCTTAACATTATCTTAATAAGTACTAAAGAAGATTTTTTTAGTATATTAAAGTACAAAATTAGTGTGTGAAAATAGAGCACTTTAAGTACATTATAGAAGTGTACTTTTTTCACCTGGGAATGCACGTGTCCGTGGATGTGGTAATGTGGGCTGGTGTGGCTACAGTGCCAGGGCTGAATTTTTGTCCCAGTCAGCCCCTGCCTGTCATCCATCAGATAATATATATAACAGACCATCTATATATTTATATTTATAGTTTAAAGGACATTAAATGTGTGTTACAGGTCACGTCTCATATTCAGGGTCTGTCGTATACGTCAGTGCTGGATTAGTCATCATGGTGATCATCTTCCTCATGGCACTGATGGTGTGGTGTAGGAAGAGAAGCAAGAAATCACCACGAGTTACACAATCAGGACTTTCACAGCAAGGTCAGAATTAGATACATGAAATACACACACACACACACACACACACACACACACACACACACACACACACACACATTTACTTAGAGAATCTAAATGGGCATATGCCATACCCAGATAGCAAGCAACCATCGAAACAATGTTAAATCAATGTTACTGTGTCAATGTTAACCGCATTGCACACCCAATTAACTTTTGCACCTGCAATTAATGTTGAAAAAATGTTCATCCAAAAATCAATGATAGTGGCATTGAATCAATGTTACAATGTGATGCTTGAACTCTCAGAAAATGAAACACAATAACTACAACTGACTAAAAATCACACAGCCTGAAATCAACTGCAAATAAAAGAAGACATTAAATCTCTCAAGATCTCAGAGGTTCTTTTTGAGAATTAATAGAGGTTTAGATGAAAATGTTTGGTCGCCATTATGGTGATCAGTGTTTTATTTTAGTTGGCCAGTTTGACTCTTTGCTTTTTATGTCAGTTTGTGGTTTTTGTAACAGTGTTTACCCATAATTTGTTGCAAATAAAGCCAGAAACAAAAATGATCAGATGACATAGTTTTCAACATCATAAAGGAGAATCAATCCTCCTCACTGACCAAAAGTGGTTAATATGTTATTAATAGACTGTATTCACCAACAATACTTTCTTTCAACAGATCAAACATTCTGAATTTTGATAAAATACATTATGGGAACTTTTTAAAGACTTTTTTTAAAACATGCTTGAGGAATTTAAGGTAATCAGTTTTATGTGAACAAGCTTGTTAAGAAAACAGTTTTGAGTTCACTGAACTTAGTACTCAACTTTTAAAATTGAGTTACTGATACTCAAGTCTTCTAAGTAAACTAAGTAAAGAATATTCATATATTTATGTATACATTAAAAAAAAAGGTTTTCTTGTTAATTTTACATAATTACTTCAAGTTGAATTTACTTAAAAAACGTGATGCAAAAATGGTACATGAATATTTTAAGTAAATCCAACATTTTTTTTTTTTTCAGTGTATTTTATTTTTTTAACCAGATCTCATGAGAAAACATTATTTTATGATGTGGCAATTTCTCGTGAATTTGTACAATTTGATTCATGCGTTAGTTTTAGATGTAATGTAAATCTATATATAAGAAATGTACAGATGAAATCATACAAATTCCACTAATTTGACAAAAATAAAAAAAAATGAGAGCCATGAGAGTGTTTAATTTTAATATCGTTTTTACACATTGGGACATCATGGATGTCTCAAACAGGAGGTTTTGTTATCTTTCTTCTGGGACCAAAATCTCCTAAATATGATTAAGTATGTGCACACAAGTTTACTTAATGTCACTTTCTAGCATATGTTGTTTGAATATTAATTCTTCTTATGTTTTGACAGTCTCCACCACACATTTGCCTTTGAATTTGACAGCAGAAATCACTTCAGAGGTGAGTGATGATGATGATGGTCTTATGATTATGAGCTGCTGAAAGCACATACCTGTTGCTCATTGGTTTGGAGCTGCCGACTCTGGACGTCTTTCTTCTGCTCACCAGCATCCAAAACTCAACATATATCTGCTAGTGATAACAAATACTGTTGAGATGTTTAAATGAAGATAACATGAGTTGTTTTGCAGGACAGTGACTGGAATGACCATAATTATCAGGAAATCAGTGAGCTGCAGTGCAAGAACAAACACACCACCACCATCTACACTACAGTAGAAAGTCCAGATTATCCAATGATCTACTCCACTGCAGACAAACCAGATGATCTGATTATCTACTATACTTTAGATAAACCAGCTGATCAGATTATCGACTCCACTGCAGATAAACCAGATGATCCAATGATTTACTCCACTGCAGATAAACCAGATGATCAATGATCTATCAACATAAACCAGATGAATTGACAATCTACACAATCGCACCATTGCAACATTTTTACTTTGTGTCTCTCATTATCTTCATGGAGTGGAATCTAAACCCACAATGCCTTGTGACGGGACCAAAAAAAAAAAAAAAAAAAAAAATTCCCAAATTTTGGATAAATCAGGCTTTAAATGAGAAATCATAATGTCCTCATATGCTTGATTTGTGGAATAGATATAGACAGTCAATCCATATCTACGTTCTTTAGCTTTTCACCATAGTAAATTTAATACATTCATTCTTTTACTATTATATTGTTTGTTACACAATGAGCAGTAGCAAAAGTTGTATGTTATATTATGCACATTACATGTGTTATTTGTTTATTTATGTGAAATACAGACAATGTTGCATTTTATCATATGGGTTTACAGGGATATAGCTTAAATTATATAATATAAATTATAATTAAACAGTATGTTTATGGCAGCTGGTTTACACTGGAGTGACACACAATGAAGTGTTGTGACTTAAATGACAGAGAGACATAAACAACACAAAAGAGCTTCACAGCTTGATAAAGGGCTCATCTGTGTAAAACAAGATCTGGATTCAAGTCATAATAAAGATGAACTTTCAGTTTATGACAATTATGATATATATTATTAATGAATATTAATATTGTGATTTTTAAGGGAAAATTCCGTTCGACAGTTTCACTTCTGCTTTAGTGGTTTTTGGCTTTTTTATGATACATTGCTGGTGTGTTTCATTATATTTATGTATTTTCTCTGTGTCTTCCTATTGAATAAATGAAATATATGTAAATTTAACTCTATTCCTTGACTTAAACATGAAGTGAATGATCATGCATGCTGTAAAGTGTGAGTGTGTTTCTGTAGTTTCTGCAGAACTGAATTAATCCATGAATAGAGGATGTGGAAATTGAGGCTTTGCTTTGAATACGGGAGACGGGGAGTAAAGTGAAACTGTGAGAAGTGTGTTCAGTTACTACTGTAACTAATGACAAATGACGCATGAAGCACACAGTATGAGAAATAAGCTTGTCTTCATCAACAAAACTCTTTATATGTCAACAGTTCTGATTTCTTCTGTAAATTTTGCTCTTTTTTTGTTGATGTTTCAAGTCTGAACCTGTGACACGGAGCGGCAGAAGACAAAAGATGTGGAAGTTTGCATCTCATCATAATTATAACAAAAACACAACCAGAATCCACCTGAAACAAACCGAGAGCTTCAGCAAAACTGAATCTACTGATAACAGCAGATCATTTAATAAGAGAGAAGAATGAAGATCATCTTGACTTTCACTCTGATGATGATTCCTGGTAAGAATCTGAGGAAAGCAGTTCAGATGTTGGTCTCTTTTAAGCATCATAAGGAAATTATTAATACATTTTATTTTGATCTGTTTTTGGTGTCGTGAGCTCCATCAGCGTGACAGGATTTCCAGGTAATTTGGCACACAAATTACATTTTCTGAGGCTATTGGCTGATATTTGCTCTTGCTTGCTTAATTTGTCATTTTGCATAGAAGTAAATGAATCTTGAATTAAGAATGTCAATTCTCTCTTTTTATTTATAAAGCCCTTTATACAGTAGAGATCATTTCAAAACAGCTTCACAGTAATAAACAGAAAAATAACAGAATCAATGATGCAAACTTCATCGAATATGAGACAAATTCAAATTCTGTAAAATAGCTCTAAAAAGACAATAGTGTCATTATTCAGCTAGAGTCAGTGTTGATTCAGTTCAATAATAAAGTTCATTCATTAGTTCAATACAGCTATAAGCAGTTTTACTGAAGACATTAGTGTTGTTATTCAGCTTGAGCTAAAATGTGTAGATATTTGATAAAAAAAATAAATAAAAAAAAAAGATACTGAGGAAGAACTATTATTTTAATCAATTTAGTGCACAAGCCATGTTAAAGTGCAAATGTTAGCATTAAGACTTTATTAGTCAACAGGAAGTTCAGAACAACTGCAGATACAATAAGAGCTCAAATGTGTTTCAGATGTTTTGATCTCCTGTTTCTGATCATCATTGGACTTGTGTCATGCACAGTGATTCACTCTTTCCACAAACCCAACTGATCCCTCTAAAACTGTTTAGTGCTACTCCACAATTACCCACAACCCCATTTTGATTACCCTAAAAATGTCCTGAGCAGTTAAACTGCCCAACCTTCTTCAGAAAAATCCTTCAGGTCCTGCAGATTCTTCAATTTTTTTCAGTGTGTTTTGCATATTTGAACCCTTTCCAGAAGTGACTGTATGATTTTAAGATCCGTCTTTTCACACTGAGGACAACTGAGGGACTCAGACAAAACTATTACAAAAGGTTCAAACATTTAGAAGGAAACACATTGCATTAAAATCCACTACAGTAACTAATGTTCTTGTTCTAACAAACTCAGCAGCTCATGTCTGTCCAGATAAACTATTTATGATTTGTTGATTTATGTAATATGACTCAGTTTCATACATGGCTCTTGAACGTCGGTTATTTAGCATAAGGCTTTTCTGAAGTGTAATTCCAGGAGCTGATCTGGACAGACTGTGTTTGTTTGCTTGTGATGAATCTCTGTTGCTGTCCGTGGTGCTGAACATCATCTGAACACTAGAGGGAGCTGTTTGACTCAATCCTGAACACTTTAAAACCTCCTTTATTTGTTTCTCTTTTGTTTTGATCTGATGTGTTTCATGTGTCTGTGGAAACCAGATTCACTGAACAGACTGAAGGAGTATTCAAACAAAGCTACACTGGAAATCTCAACAGATGGTGAGTTTTTCCTTTTAAAAATAAAGGTTCTTTATTGGCATTGGTGGTTACATGAAGAACCTTTAACACCTTTAACAAAAAAAAAAAAAAAAAACTTTTTAATAGTGGAAAAGGGTTCTTTAGATTATTAAAATGTCCTTTATATAATAAAATGTAAAGGACATATGTATTTACAAATATTTACAAATTAAATAAGTATGTAAATTATGTGTAAATTAAGTCTTAAATTTCTCTCCATGTTAATGTGATGTTTGATAATCAATCGTATGAGGTAATTTTCCGTCATTAAAATTTTTCCGCCATTTTGAATTTTACTAAAACCTACTTTTTCAAACTCGTCCTTGATGGGTCATCGCCAAAATTGGCTCACGTCATCTTCAGACCATGCTGGCAAAAAGTTATTAAGAACTTTTAGATAAACCTAACCATTTTCCAAAAACTCAAGAATGAATTTGATGAAGAGCACACCAAATTGGATGCAAGGCTATATCTCTGCAATACTGAGACCAATCTTGGTACATGTCATCACAAGCATGACCTGAGGCTACATGCATTATTTCAGCACAGCGCCACCTACTGGTCAGGAGATATGAAAAAAATATTATTTTTGCTTATAGCTTCTGAATGGCCCAAAAATCATAAAATGTGCAGCATACCGATTCGAATGATACCCAATTTTCACATATCGACCATTTTGCCTTCTGCCATTTTACATTTTTGTATGCCCTGAAGGTACTTGAAAAAAATTGGAACAATTTAAAATGAAATTTAAAAAAAAAAGCTAAAAGCTTGTGAGTTTTGATTGCCTGTTTAAATGAAAATAGTCTTGATAGACTCATTGAGTCATACTGAAAACAATGATACAAACTATGCCATAGTCAAAATTGCATTCTGCCATTTTTAATTTCTTCAAAAACCTACTTTTTTGAACTCCTAGACCGTTGGTCCAATTTTCACCAAAAGTGGCTCAGATCATCGTGATCATCTGATTCTGAGGCTGTAACTCTGCATCTCCTCACAGTGACCTCACAACATCAATTTGGTAACAGCACCACCTAATGGTCAAAAGTGATAATAATTAAACATATGTACATAAATTAGGATATATGTGCATAAATTAACTGTTACTTCGGACTTTAGCACAGTTGTTTCACACAGGATAAGCAATATACAGAAGTCATTAAGATATATTTCTGTATGTACATAATTGTGAAGGAAATATTAAGCATTGACATTTTTCATGAAATTGTGAAGCGAAGTGTGCATTTTATTTCTTGATGTCTTTTATTGACCAGCTTCCACTTCAAACTCTTGGGGAACTTGGAAACAATGACAGTTAAAATGCTACAGAACAGTGCAAATTCTCTAACTTTTTACTAGCATGACAGCTTGCATAGGAATTAAGTGTTATATTTATTTATTTTATATTGTATTGTGTATATTGACTTAAATCAGGGCTGCAAACTCTCAGGCATTCATCGTGAGACTCTCACACCACAAGTCCATTTTCTCATGGTGTAAAAAAACATTGCAGAGCAAAGAGGACACTAACAACGCTCTGGGGAATGCAACTGGGGAAATACAGTTCTCTATTAAATTATAATTTTTCCATGTATGCTGAGTAGTCAGCTTCTCTCCCTCACATCTTGCACCGTGTAAACGCAGTCAGCTTTTTTTTCGAGAATTGGACTTTGGGTGATTGAAGGACATGAATGATACACTTGATGCAAAGTCGTTTAATGAAGGACGTGAAAGGAAGGCTGTCTTCCAAGGATCCTTCAAATTGAGACTGCCTTCAGCAGTTCTTGATGATGTTCATCCTTACTAGGATGCAGCCTCTGCTTGAGAAGCAACCACAAATCTCTTTTACTTTTAGGTTAGTAACTACAGGGTTCGATAATAAGGACTGCCTGATGGCCAGGGGCAGCGATGCTCTGGACAGTTGATGGACATGATGGGCATTCCCAACTTTAAATATATAACCATTTACATATTTAGGATGTTTGCGATGTAAGAATGTACAGGGAGAAAAAAACATTTAAAAACTCAACTACAAATGATTTTGAGAGTAACAGTGCCAGATTATCTCAAGATTATCAGTCAGTAATCCTTTAACAAACCTGTATGGCTTCAAAATACTTTTAATGTTACTTACCAGTCTTATGGAGTGTTTTATGAAGCTTTTTGGAGCTTGGCATTTAAAATCACAGATCCACATTCATCTTAAAAAGAGAAAAATTAGGCATACCACTGTGCACCACATGTGGTGCAAAGACCACGAAAAGTATGACATCTTCAGGGAAAGACTCATAATATTTATATTGTTTTCATACAAAATTAACTAGTGTAAAGAACTGTGGGTTATCAGTGTTGTTTAGTACAGTACAGTGTGTGTGTGTCTAGCAAATTCTAAACGTATTGCTGTTTATTATTGTTTATGTTGATTGGCAGTATTGAAGGACAGTAGACTATTCCCATAATAGAGCTTTATTATATGCCTTGAAAACATTAACATTGATACTAAAGGTTGAAACACCATAACACATGTAAATGAAGTAATTAAAAACAAAATGTAAATAAAAAAACACACTTCAGTGATTAGACACTTTGCATAAATTCATGATACTTTTCCTCCCCCATTTCCCTCAGTCCTTGAATCAAATAATCCTCACATCACTTCAGTAAAACATCATGCTGAAGACACCTTTGCAAGTGCTTAAAAAAAAATATTGTTCTATATCATATTTTCAGCATTTCACTTTTGTACAAGCTTGCATTAATGTAGCTTACAATTTAAACTTAGCATTGTGCACAGCAAATATTGCTGGCTCTTTTGACAAATTGGTTACGGTGTTTATCATTTAAGTCACTTTGTATAAAATGATCTGTCAATCATTCAGGGCTCCACCCAAAGGTAGGCATATTTTGCCATGCATTTCAAATACTATGGCATCTTCATGTCAAGCTGAAAGAAAGAAAGAAATGGATGATAACTGTAACAATAACTATATTAGTGTCCTCAGCAACAGATGATAACTTACTGTTACTGTTAACAATAACTTACCGTTACATTCATATACACAGGTTCACTCAATTCAACATTGCAAGCTTTGCGTCTATCATGAGGTCTGGACTGATTCATCTTTGCCATTAAAGAAAAAACAGAATAGACAAATAACTAATGATTATAGACAACACAAAATATATAATGCAACAACTACATTCAGACTTTTCATAGTCCATTTACCAGATCATTAAACTATTGATAACCAAACTATTTTTTCTCACCTGAGACTCCATTCTCTTTTTCATTCTGCTTCTCCTTGAAAACAATGAACATGTTACATTCTTATAGAAGAGGGATGGGAAAACACCTGACCAAGCAAATCAGGGTCTTCAGGATAGCTACACTCCTGGAAGAAATGTGTAAAAAAACAAGTACACATTATGTGTAGCACTCTAGTTTACACATTTTGTGTCAATATTAAATAAAACAGTGTTGGAAGTATTCAGTTGCTTTACACATAGTTATGTTTAGTTTTAAAATTAACACAACCTGTGTATTTGTTCACAGCATCCAACACAATCTGTGTAGCCAAGAACACCCATAATGTGTTATTATTATGCATTTACACATCTTTGCGTTAATCTCTGAGGTGTAGTGAAGACCAGTCCTCCAAGACCAAAACAAGACCATGCAAGAGTGGAGTTACTGAGATAATTAATTAATCGAGTGATAATTGTGCATTAGTGATGAACACCTGCTGTTAACAAGCAGAATCACTGAAGAAAAGAGAAACACAAGAACTACAACTGACTTCAGCCACAGCCTTAGATTAAATAAATTGAAGATAAACAACGATATTAAGCCTATGTTCAGACTGTCAATCCAAATCCAATTTTTGTGCATATCTGATTGAAATCCGATCAGATTAAGCAAGTGTGAACTGCAAAAGAGAGAGCCTGCAACCCGCAACTAATATCTAGCGGTGCTCTAGAGAAGGGAGGCCTCGGAAAAGGCAACTCTCAAAATGAGTGGAGACCTGACAATGCTCATATTAGCCAAGGAGGCTCACAGAGAGCCTGGGAACTTAACAATAAAAGCCAAGCTCTAGGAGCGGAGGCCTCAGCATAATGACTCTCCTATTGAGAGGAGGCCTAACAACATTCCACACTCAGGAAAACTTGCAAGGAGGCTCACAGAGAGCCTGCAACCCGCAACTGATATCCAAGTGGAGCTCTAGAGAGCAGAGGTCTCAATAAAGGTAACTCTCATGACTTAGCAAATAATAGTCGAACTCTAGGAGCGGAGGCCTCAGCATAACAACTCTCTTATTGAGAGGAGGCCTAACAACATTCCACACTCATGATATCTTGCAAGGAGGCTCACAGAGAGCCTGCAACCCACAACTTCTTATCCTGGCAGAGCTCTAGAGAGTGGAGGCCTGACGATGGCCATATTAGCCAAGGAGGCTCACAGAGAGCCTAACAACTTATCAAATCATAGCCAAGCTCTAGGAGTGGAGACCTCAGCATAACAACTCTCTAATCGAGAGGAGGCCTAACAACGCCCCACACTCAGGATGTCTAGCAAGGAGGCTCACAGAGAGCCTACAACTTGCACTCAATATCCAAACGGAGCTCTGGGGGAGCGAAGACCTCAGAAAAATATCACCCTAGTGAGAGAAGGCATAGCGACGCCAAAAAACATTGCTTTCAATAAAGCATGATGCTGCTGTTAGCAGATTCTATTAATGCAGTAGCCAAGGAGGCTCAAAGAGAACCTTGACTTGACTTGAAAAAGCAGGGGCATAATGCGCTTCCTAAAGTAACGGCTAAGGAGGCTAAAAAGCCTAACAACTCAGCATCACCAGTAGGTGGAGCTCTACAAACGGAGGCCTCAAATATTGGCCTAGCAACATCCAAAACCCACCCGTTAAAACAAAATAGTTACCAAGGAGTCTCACAGAGAGCCTACTACTCAATAAACTACGTTGAGTCAGCGCATTCACAACTAAAATGTAATGACGTCATAGGCTGCTGCCTGCCAATGTCAAGTTCATTGTCGTGTTTAAACTCATGCTTCAGACACCTGGCAAGCCGGAGGCATTCCCCATAGCAACCCCTAGGGGACACAGCGCAAATTCCCTTTCGAAAGGGAACCACATTGCAGTTAAATATCTACAATATAATATTTCATATTTCTTACCAAATCAGTAACGTCGTAATGATTACTGCAGCTCCACAAATCACTCCAATGGATATGTATAATATCACCAGACGTCCTACAACTGAGACAAAAGAGTAAAACATCTGAACAGACTAATTTTCTTCACTTTAGAAAGAGTAAAGTAAGTATATGAGCTGCTCTACCTTTAACAGTCACAGTTACAGCGTCTGATCTCTGAGATCCATGTTGATTGTGAGCCTGACAGTAGAAGCGTCCACTCTGTAGTGCACTGAAACTCTGTCCAGATCCAACAGCTGAGCTTTCATTCTCCTTAAACCATCTGAAGTTCAGAGCAGGAGGGTTTGAATCACTGCTGCAGATCAGAGTCACTGAATCTCTCGCCCAAATCTGACCAGACTGAATGATGGAGACTGAGACATTCCTGGGTGGGTCTATAATAGACAAAAGAAAGTGTATTTTAATGTTTTGCTACTGTAAATCCATTAATTTGATGGTTACCACAGTTACTGGATCATCATTAACTCACACATGATGTTTAAAGTCACAGCATCAGAGTATTTCTCTCCATGTTCATTGATGGACTTGCACTTGTATCCTTCACTGTCATCAGAGCTGATCTTTGAGATGTTGTAGATTCTTCCAGATCCTACAAACATTCCTCCTTTAAACCAGTTGAAGTTCAGAGCAGGAGGGTTTGAATCACTGCTGCAGATCAGAGTCACTGAATCTCCTGACACTATTTCACCAGATGGACTGATGGACACCGAGACGCTCCTGGGAGCGTCTAACACAGACAAAAAGAAAATGTGTATTCATGTTTTGCGAATGTGATCCATTAATTTGTTAGTTACCATTTTCTTTATTTTTGGACTTGCACTATGTATTTTTCACTGTGATCAGAGCTGATCTTTAATATCATGTATGTTTGTCCAGATATCAGAAGTTTTGTCTCTTTAACCCATCTGATTTCTACAGGTGCGTTTGAATCACTGCTGCAGCTCTGAATCTCAGTCACTGAATCTCCTGACACTATTTCACCAGACAGACTAATGGAGATTGAAAGGTTCACTGGAGGAACTACAGTGACCTGTTGCACAAAGCCAGTTTCAGTTTCTACCCAGGTAAGTTCAAGATTAGTCTGAGTAAACACTAGATTTTCGGGCTCATGAAAGTGGATTGGTTTTTAGCGAATTTCATTGCTATGGTAACTTACCCTACACGGCTAACCTGCTCTGGAGCAGGTTTTATCCTGGTTTAGAGATAGCAGACCAAAACTCGACTAATCAGGTGTGAGTAGTGACCTGTATCTGACAAGTACAGGTCTCTGCAGGACAGTAATAGGAGTTACCAGATCAGTGGGCGAGGCCATAAACAGAGGGGCGTTTTTGAGAGCGTTACCTGATTTGCCCACGTCAGAGTGTGGGTAGGGTTTAGGGGTGGGGTCGGGTGAAGGGAATCATTTTCATTGCTTGATTTATAAACACCCACAAATTCAGAAACGCCCACTTTCGTTCTGCAGAGAACTCTTACTTGAATCTGATGCAATAATAAAGCCACTCCCCCTGCATCTCTCACTCCTAATTAAATCAGTTTATAGTGAAAAAATTTTAGAGACAAAATTGCTCATCTTTTGCTGTTAATTATTTATTATATTTACATCAAATAAATTATAATTGTCTAATTCATATGACATATTCATATAATTATGATATTAACTGACAATATTAAACTTTGCTTTGAAATGAAAATACATATAATACATGCATTAATATATAAAGCTTTAAAACAGGTTAAGCTTACATGTATTCTTTTGAGCTCTTTGTGAAGCTATATAAATTATTAGGCATATTTCTTTGATTCACATGCATTGATATAGTCATATATTTACATTCATTAGCCTTCTCAAACTTTCACTGCAGCTGTGTTTATTCCTTCTTTGTAAATGCGTTTAATTCCATGATATTTTTCATAATGATCTTTTAATCTTCAGAAGAGAAGTGAACTGTGCAGCTCTCTCGCGAGAAGTGAATCAAACGAACGTTCTCCATGTTCCATGTGACTTCAGAGTTAATCGCAAAACTCTGGATTAAACCTGAGTTGACAGAGAACGTTTATACAGACCTTTGTGAGCCTGTTGATCCTGATCTAAACCAGTTTGGATTTATCTGGATTTGTCAAATCCAAACCTACTCTGAAACTCAGAGGTTGTACAGCTAGCTTCATGCAACAGGCTACAGGTGTCATGTAGAATTATTTACGGTACATTCAGTGTTTATTCATATGTGACTGTTCCACACAATGTTGTTGCTAATAAGGATGCTAAAGACTGCAGCTTATGTTACATATATTTGTTTCATTTATGTATGACTGACAAAAATGAATTACATTCGATTTATTAATTTATGTTAAAACTATGTAATTCAAATGGATGGAAATTTTGTATGCAATTCAAATACTTAAATATTAAATTTAGACTTTTTTTTTTTTTTTTTTACAGAACAGGATTAAGCACTAAAAGGTGAAGTGACAACCAAATTTATCTGCAGTGTGTGCATGGCCTAGAGACATATGATCTGAATCTTTGTTGTTGTTGTTTTTTCTTCAGACATGATTTTTGCCAAAGGCCAGTTGCCAAGAGCTCCCACAAAACTTAATGACCATTTATCACAGATGTTTTAAACAGTTGCTTTTCAAAAAAAAAAAAAAAAGTCCTTAAATTCATACTCACACATGACATTGAGCTGAACAGCAGGAGAGGTGTGATTGTGTCCGTGTACAGCACAGCTATATCTGCCTGCATCCTCTCTTCTGACTGACTGCAGCAGGAGTTCATTGTTTCTGTCTCTTCTCTCAGTTAATGGCTGTGAGTTTCTGTACCAGATGAATGTTGCTCTGTCAGTCAGAGTGCAGCTGCTTTTACATGTCAGACGGACTGAATCTCCCTCTGTCACTCTCTCAGGAGACTCCACCTGAAGATCTGAACACAACACACACATTATATCTAGTGCTGCTGTCATACACTGATTATTATTCAACATAATGCACAGAAGAAGAGAGAAACATCATGAATGTCACCTGTGACAGTAAGAGTCACTCCAGTCATGCCCATCGCTTTGTCCTTATCAGTGATGAATCTGAAATAGTACTTCTGTGAATCCTTCACATGACTCAGTCTCATAGTGCAGTTCTGCTGTTTATCTCCCAGATACTGAAGCCTCTGTCTGTATTCAGGGTCCTCAGACAGATCTGTTCGCTCTTGGCCCTTTTTTACAGTGCCTTTGGTCCAGAAGACTCTCATGATCTGATATCCAGTAGGGTATGTATAAGTGCAGCTCATTATCACTGATGAGTCATTTAGTGCACAGATGTGTGAAGGACTGTAACTCACACCCCAATCACCACTAGAAACCCCTGAAACACAAGTTCATATTAAACAATGTAGCAGCAGCTTTTGCATAAAAATGTGGTATGCAAAATCACTTGAGTGTTTTTTTAAAGTGTTCACTGACTAACCATGAATCACGAGGAGAATGATCAGAAGAGGAGGAGCCATTCTGACTGATGTCACCATAGCAACACCTACAACAAATGTAGAATATATTTAAAATATATTGAAGTGCGTTTTAATCTCTTGTAATGTTTATAGTACAATACCTCGAAATCACGTTCTTAATGTCATATGGACAAAACGTGTATCATTAGAAAGATTAAAGGCTCCAGTTTCGATAATAGACCATGTTTTATGATAAAACGAGTCATCTCTGCTGCGGTTTATTTGTGTTCACACAGCTCTACTGAACAGCGCCTTTTAGTCCAAAAGTGCACATCTTTGGGGAAATGATTTATATTTATATTGATTTATTCTCACGTTTGCAAAATATTTTGTCATACAGAATATAATTTCTATTCATTTCACACTGAATTATGCAATCTGAAGATCTAAAACAGGGTACAGAGCGATATCTGTCTGTTCTGTTTCGGGTTTTGCATGTGAGTTATATGACTCAGTGAGTGCTGATTTTGTCTAGGGCTGTCAATCATCTTACGTGGCATAATTCCTGCCTTCTGCATGACCACATCCTGTGCAAACTTCTTGCTTCGCAGCTCAGTGAAAAACAAAGCCAAAGAAATGCTTCTACATGTCAAAAATTAAGAAAATAAACACTATTACGATAGTATATGATTTTTTGTGTGATTTTCATGCTATTTGGGGTATTTTCATATGAGTAAAGAATGTCTACAGCATACATGCTAAACAAGTGTAGCGAGCTCCATGTAAAATGCTAAATATAACATATTTCAACAAAATGATATGATCAAAATCTATATTAGATCGCAATCAGAAGTTATTACAAACACTTTAAAGTGAATTTTGAGTAAATGTGTAATATTAATCTTTTAAATTGTGTTATGTATCTTGATGCTAATTGTAGCTCTTATGCACCTGCTGCTCCAGGAGCTATATCTATTTCACGATCTGTTTTGTTAAAAGAATTTACATCACAAGAATATGCTTTTTTTTTTTTTTTTTTTTTTTTTTTTTTTGAAAGACTTCAGGTGATAGGTGGATTAACAAATCTAGGATGAAAGCAGTGTGGATGGGCAAGCAATGTCAGAATAAAGGCTAATAATGGCTGAATAAAAACAAAAGAATAATGATAAAAGAATAATGAAGATTAAGTTTAATACCGGCAAAGATGCTAACATTCATTGAGAGAGAACAACAGAATCGTTAATGGGGCAGTTCTCCGTGCCAGACATTAGGGTGTTTTCACACTTGGTCCTTTTCAGGTGTCTGAGCACGGTTTGCATGATTTTTGGCCCATATGTGGACACTCCAAACAATCTCAGACCCCTTAAAAGCGAACCAAACCGAGACCATCTCAGGAGGTGGTCTAAGTACGGTTCGATTTCATTTTACAGTACGGTTTGCTAAAAACATGCAATCTGAACACAAACCGCTCTGGGCTCACTTGATTTTTCCATTCGCGCATTCTGATTCAGTTCTCTACAAATTATTTGTTCACAACGTATACTTGTTTATTGCAATTTTAACTGCTCACAAACTGTATAAGAGAGACGCGCCTGCATGCCTTGCCAGTTTTTTTTTTTTTTATTTTCTCTCTCCTAGTTATTTCTTTAGAGAGCTCAGTTGTTGTATTTGTTGTATGCAATGAAAAAAACAAAAACAAAACTTTTTTTTCCAAGGTTTCTATAGATATCACAATATATCGTTACTGTGAATTCTTTTGGCCACGATAACCGTGGTGTGACAAATCTGTTATCGTGACAGCCGTAATTTAAATGTTATATTTATATAATATTTTTTATTTTTATTTTTGAGCTTATATAACTCCATATTAATAACAGTCTGAGTAATTCTGAGTCTTGAACTGTAAACTCCCAGGTGTCAGCTTTCTAAATAAATGTGTCCCATGCTGGCAAAATGAGTCGCAATGAGCAAATGAGCAAATACCTTAAAACCCCTGGTAATACCACCAAATTTGGCACAAACCAAAACAGATTTTTTGAAATACTGTAATTCTGTATATATCGGGATCGCACGCTGTCTGAGGCGTCTTTGTGCGCGCACTTCGGATCTGTCAGTAAGCGCGAGTATGATCAAATTGTTTACATCAGCATTTACATCAGTTTGAAAATCACATTTCATTGGTTCAGACTCATGCCATCAAGAATTCGCTATGAATATTCACAAAATTGGAATGCTGCACTTTACAACGATTTCAAACTGGGAAGCGCCAGTCGTCCAAAAGCGAGCAGAGAAAAAAATTTTTTTATGTTCAAAGGAAAGAAACTCCTCTCAGAAAACGTACAAATAAAGGTACTTTTAGATGTTTAATTGCTATTTGGAGCACTGGGATCACTAGAGAGGGGCTTAATGAACACGTTTTTGTGAAAACCTCAATTTCGACATAAAATTGACATTTGAAAAAATGACAAATAGAGTACAAGCTGCTGACTCTATGATGGATAAACTTTGCAACTAATCCACGAATCACATGCGTGCCAAACCGTGGGGCCTGGTCCATATGGAATCTTTTTGAGGTTGTATCTATGGATTCTCATTGATTTGATTATGATTTGCACCCGAGGTTCATTTTGTTGATTAGTTTGCATTTGTGTTTAACCCTGTGTTTGTTCAGTTCATTGCCCGTTTTTGTCTACGTACATTTGGTTATGTTCATGGTTTTTGATGAAGTATAGTCCTGAGTATTTTGTTTTGTTTAAGTTTGTCAATAAAGTGACTGCTGCAATTAAATCCGGCCTTTTTTTCACCCTGCTGCAACCAACGCTGACAGGATCACAGATCAACGATCTGTTATACTCCTACTGCTGCCCAAGATAGTCCTGTGGGTTAAGCTTAAAGAAGCCTGTTAATGACACCAACATCCAAAACAACACATGCTGTTCTTTGTAATAGGCTTATATTTTCTAAAATCCACATTTAATCACCAGATAAGGTTAAAAGTTTAAACCACAATGATATTTACCTACTAAGCTAGGACAATCATATAAAATATATGCAAAACTAAAGAATTTTATCTCCAAAAATCAGAATAGTACAAATATGTTTGTGTGCATTCAGTATCTATCTATCTATCTATCTATCTATCTATCTATCTATCTATCTACACACTTTTTCTCTAGTGAATATGTATAAAGTTACTGTCTATAGAGACACATCTTAAAGTATTCTTGAGTATCAACAGCGGGGGGGATATATATTTTTTTCATTTTGTGACACCGTGCCCCAACCCTTCTTGAGTACACAGTTCAAGCTTTCAGTTCAGATCTACTTCATTAGATACTCAACTTGTGTCTTAATGTATGTTACTGTGGTTTTACCTTGTTCATTTGTTACCCAACTTATGTTACAATACACAATGATACTGGAGCTATTTTAATCTAAGGCAGATTTAAATAAGTATTTGTAACCAAGATACAAAACCACTTCAACTTTTGACCTTAAACCTTATAGTTACCGTCCGTGTGACAACTAGCCCCAGTCTCCCCTATAACATATTTGACTCTAACGATCAATTATTAATAAATTATGGTCTTACCTGTTTCACCAACACTCATGACGAGTGACAACAGAACAAATGAACAGAGTGAAACCAGCATGGGGGATTTTATGAGGTTAAACACTTTATATTTAACATAAGGATATGACACTTCACCTAGTGCTCACATAGCAGGGTGTAAATAAGGCAACAGGGCAACATCAGAGATGACATTAGACTAAAGTAACAAAATAAAAGTAATTAATAGATTAACTGAATATTGAACTTGCATCTTTATATCTAAAGGTTCTCGTCATATGATATCTTCAAAGCTTTTTATTCTGACAGTGACCTTGTGTGCTTTCTGGTTTCTCGTGAAACTCTTAATATGGCCAAAAATACGGTTTCCTCTGTAGCGAGGGAGGTGAGAAAACAAAACCACAGCAGCATCACTCTAGTGTTGACTGTGATCATGTGACCATGTAATCATCATACCATTGTGAGCTAAGAAACAGACGAGTGCTGATGTTACAGACCTGTTACTATGACATCTCTAGTTATAAACAGATTTTTGCTGATTTTTGAATTGTTAATATCCCAAAGGAGTCTATATAATACCTGGAATACAGCATTAGTGTTCCCATTTATCCCAAATGGTATTTATCTGACTGACTAGTAGCCCCGGAAGTACCAGCTCTTGAAGCTCACATGCACCAAAGATTAGCAGATGAGGAAATATTTTGAATGAATAAAGGGTAATGTAGTTTAAGTTTCTCCTCTAGAGGGCAGTCACTTTAATGTAGTCATTCGATGTTGGTCTGTCTTATCAATGCAAAAACGTTTTCCACAAACAGCTGTACTTAAAAAAAGTCAAGGGTCATAAGACAATAGAAACATATTTACACAAAACTGAATTTGTTTACTGTTGGTGAAATTACTCTTCTAGTCTAGCGTGTAACTGAATGAAAGTGTTGTTCAGTATCTATTGACTAGTAGTGAGGACATTTTCTTCTTTATTGATGATATTGAGAAGACCTGATGATCTCCCACTTACTGACTGATTCTCATATTCAGAAGAGCCTGACTGGTGAACAGCAGGTCTGGGATGGACAGTCTATGTGAAAGACACATTGATTATTTATTACCTGATTTTGAGTGTACAAACTCTTCTGCATGTGTAGTTTTCGCTATTTCACTTACTGTGAGTGTGTCGTACAGGTCAAAAGATCTGGACCTGAGGTCAAGAGCTGCATATGTGCCTGTATTGGGATTCTAAAGGGAAACAGAGAGAAAGATATATGAGCAATATCACACTTGTAGTCGTGCGATATGGCTCTATTTCAGCACAGCTGTGATTAGGCTGCAGGCATGAGGCCGTAGGCCGAGTTAAGGGGATTTCTCATCACAGCACTAGTCAATGCATTTGTCGGTTGTGTCTTATCGGGTGTTGTTTAAAGTTAAAATAACGTCCTTGTTTCAGTTCCTTTCAATATAAAAATACCATCTCTACCATCTCACTCATAAAGACAGTCTTTGCCGCCATCTAATGGTGCAATAATGTAACTTTAACTGAAGTCGAAATCACAATCACTAATGGACCCTTTCTCAATAGCAAATACGCAATATTATTTGTATAAAATTAAATATTATTTATTGAACAATAATATTAAAATGAGCAATAATAGCCATTATTAAAGTATAAGAACTTTGTACAATTGAAAATAAACACAAGCAAACAGTTCAGCCAAAAGTACAAAAGCAGCACTCTAGTTAGTACAGGATTTAAGTTCAATAAAAATATAAAGTTATGAAACTTAACTTTGCCCTTAGGCCAAATCGATTTGATCTGGAACACGTAATAGATTAATAGAACAAAAGATTGCCCGTTTGATATACCTAAAACAAATTATACCTCATGTTTAAACTCTATCTACATAAGAGCCAGCGGCAGATTTCCGAGATGAAGCTGTTCTCTGCGGATACATGAGCGCTGAACAGCCGCTGACAGCCTGGAGCTCGCATCTGCGAAAGTGTCGAAGCAAATTTTCAAATAGGCACTATGTTTATATATAAATTGCATATTTGAGGTCTAAACAACTACATTCTTGCCTAAAAAATTCTTAAAAGTACATTCCATGACACAAAAACAGTAGTATTTGTAAAATTATAGTAGGTTTGCTCATCAGCCATTGACGGTTGCTGTGAGAAATGCTACGGGTATAGATTTGGCGGAAACAAGGGGAGTAATACATATTGTGAAATGGTTACCATGCGATATTAGTAGAATATCACATGGTTGGAAAAGGCTCTCAGCCAATCAGATTCAAGAACCAGAACAAACCCAAATCAAGAAATGTTGGGACATCTTGTAAAATGCAATAAAAGGAAGAATCTGTGATTTGTTAATTCACTTTGAACCTTTTTTAACTTACAAAAGTTTTTTAACTTTTTATTTTGTAAATATAAAGAAATTTTGATTTTGATGTCTGCAACACACTCCCAAAAAGTTGGGGCAGAGGCACGTTTACCACTGTGTCACATCACCTTTCCTTTTAATTACACATTTTAAATGTTTGGGAACTGAGGATACTAAATGTTGCAGTTCTGCAAGTGGAATTTTTGCCCAATCTCACCTGATACAAGACAGCTGCTTACAATTAATAAATTGTTGTCTATTTCACCCCGTCCCCAAATTAAAGCCTAGAATTTAAGCATGCAGTTAAGACAGTTGTATTCAACTTGATACACAATACAACAATATACAGAAAGATTTGTTAACAGAACTGGGAGCTTGTTCAGTTCTTGTGTCAGTAGACTAGATTTCTAAAATGAGGGATGGGCCACAGATCCATGATCCATTATTTTTTGTTTTCTTAATTGTTACATTTGGTCTGTCTTGTTGTCTTGTCTCGAGTCTCATCTTGTTTGTTATCTCGTGTCTGTTCCTGCCCTGCCCTGTATCCTGAATTCCCTGGCCACTGACTCTCATACCTGGCAGCAAGACTGGCCATGTCTGAGATCTACAACAAGCTTCAGGTCCCGTGTGCTCCTGCTTATTCTCTCCCTTAATGCTGCCTCTCCTGTACTCCTCAGTCCGTTGCCAACGTTGCCAAGTCTCAGTGGTCATCTTTCCTGTCAGTCATCGTGTCAGCTGCCCTACTGTTTGAACTGTTTCACGCTTCACTCTCCTTGCTGTCTGTAGTCTTCAGTCTTGTTACAGTTTTTTTTTATTTGCTTTGGTACTATTTTCACAACTAATGTGTATATTTTCAAGACTGATCACACTTCTAACACAGTTAGTCATTCTTTCAAAACATGATCTCATGCTTTCATTACAGTTGTACACATTTTTATTTACATTACAATAGCATTATGAAAGGCAGTTACCGTGAATGAAACATTTATATAGATGACACACTTATTTTGTGTAGTGAAAAGAAAACTTTGTGATTTTGTGTATTGTACTAAGTGCACTTTTGATGATCTGTTGTGATATTAGTACTAAGAGTTTTGAAAATTTACCAGTTGCTTGTGAAAATTGCACCAAAGTAATAATAATAATAATAATAATAATAATAATAAACCTGTAATAAAAACCCCTGGTCTGCTCATTTGCACCTGGGTCCTATCTTTTGCAGAGCCTTGGCAATTGTCTTTGTTTTTCAAAGCTGTTCTGTTTGTTCCTGTGTTTGGATTACATGTTTTCTTTTGTTTATGTAAATAAAGTCTGCTGTTTGAAGGTCCTCAGTTCTTTTGGCTGAAACATGACAATGTTTACACCCTTACAAAAAAATAAGTTTATTCAAGAGTGCTATGAGTATACTTCTTTTAAACTAAAATAAGACAGTATACTTTCAGTCTACTTTTTATGTACTTTTCAGAAATATACTTAAAATTACACTTAAATAGGCTCTTCTTGACTTATACTGAGCCACACTTGACCCATTAATACTAACACTTACTATTCTATTCTATATATCTATTTATTAAAAAAAAAAAAAAAAAAAAAAAAAGATCATCAGCAAGCACCGCCTCCGCAGAAGAAGATCAACGCCTACTTCATCATTGCCTGTTTAGCCCCGCCCACCGATTCGTGCATGACATGCAATACAATAGGTAGCCTAAGTAACATAGGCCTACGTGGTGCTAAACAGGATTGAGCTATCAAGCAATAAACATGCTGTTGAGGATTACAAAATATTGTGCAGTGCCTGGACTCGACAGTAATGCAACAACATGTAAGTAACTGTGTTAAATCTAATGCCTGATCTGATATGTAATGATTCATGTACAGTCGTGACTAAACGTCAACTTGCATTGTTTCTCTTATAAGGATGAAAATAATCTGTTCAAACTAAAATGGTCTTGTCAATATAGCAGATAAATAAAACAATGTTAAGTAAAATTAAATAGTCAAAGTCTACTGTATGTGCTGGTTTGAGCCTCATCACCAGCTGCAGTCATTTCCTCATCTAATAAATAAAACATCTGCGATCAGCAACTTCATGCTAATGCACTCACATTCACGTAAATTATAAGTTTTGGGTGAGTAAAGGCAAAATGTACAAGATATAGTACCTTCAATGCCCTGTAGATGGCGATATCGCTTCTTTGTAGCAGAAATAAACTGCTGCAGAAAAAGTTAGCTGCCATGAAAAATGTAATTTGTAATTGCATCACTCATCACAAATGTAGTGGAGTAAAAAGTACATTTACTTGCTCAAAAATGTAGTCAATTAGAGAGTAAAAGCTGCCAATATCTTTGATACGCAGTACAACTACAAAGTAGCCAAAAATATACTTAAGTGCAGTGACTAATTACATTTCCTCAAGTACTTTACACCTCTGGTAATTTCAAATGCAAAGATGTCAGCCAATCACAGCAGTGGGCGTTTACACTGAAGCCTCACAGCAGACACGCCCCTTAAAACAGAGCGTTCAAATCAGAGGGCTAAAATCAGGGTAGAATGCCTTTTATTTATAAATTATGGCAATTTTTTGATGTAAAATGCATACTAACATTATAAGTGCACATCAGGAAACATTATAAAACAATAAAACAACGCAGTTCATGACCCCTTTAAAGTACAGTTAAAGGTATATTTCAAGTATAGAAAATAATAGCCTACCTACATATAAGTCACGGACATTGTCACATTCTGTTTGTTTGTTGTCATATGTCACATGTTCTCCTTTGCTCTGTTTTCCCGCCATCATCTATCACCATGGACACTAACGATATCATCACAGCTGTTTGTCATTTTGGTTAATTGATCTGTGTATTTGAGTTCCTGTTTTCCCTGTGTTCCTTGTCCGGTCTCGTCATTCCTGAGTTGTGTTGCGTCTCTGCCTGTACCTGTTGGATTTCTCAAGTAAAAACTTATTGTGTATCTAATCTCCTTCATCGTGTGTTCCTGCGCAAGCAACCCTGACAGGTGTTAAGTTCACATAAAGACAACTTACAAGTATACTTGCAGTATAAAACTACTGAGCGTATACTTTCATAAACTAAAAAAAAAAAAAAAAATGTGCCGCAAGTATTTAACTAGTAAACTATCTTTATACCTCTAAGTTCATTTGTAGAATAGCTGAAGTACAAATGAAAAACGTAGTTGTAAATTAGTTGTGTACTTAAAGTTTACTACTCTTGCACTTAAAATCTAATTTTATCCTATTATTGATTTGTTATAAAAAGCTAATTATATTCTTTTATTGATTTCAATCTGTGCTTTTTGTTCACCTCACCTCATACTCATGAACTGCAGATCTTCTGCTCTTCATTTTCCTCTGACTGTCAAAATAGGAAACATAAGAAAGTAATTTCATTGTTTTATATAATTAATAATCAAATATCCTTCTGCATTAGTTTGAAAGTAGAAAATATTTATATATTCTATTAATTTATTTACACTATAAACAGGATGCTGCTGATGATGATTATGATGATGAAGAATAATCCTCCAGATGCCGCTGCGATCACAATCACATTCCTACCAGCACCATGATGAACTGAAAGAGGAAGATCATCATGATTAACTCTCCAAACTGATGAATGATGTGAAGATACAGGAGTGTGTTAATAAAAGCTTCACCTGTGACAGTTACAGCGTCTGATCTCTGAGATCCATGTTGATTGTGAGCCTGACAGTAGAAGCGTCCACTCTGTAGTGCACTGAAACTCTGTCCAGATCCAACAGCTGAGCTTTCATTCTCCTTAAACCATCTGAAGTTCAGAGCAGGAGGGTTTGAATCACTGCTGCAGATCAGAGTCACTGAATCTCCTGACACTATTTCACCAGATCCAGATATCAACACTGAGACGTTCCTGGGAGGATCTGAAACAGACAAAAGAAACTGGTTATGTTTTGATATTGTTAATCCACTAGTTTGTTTGCTACCACAGTTACCGAATCATCATTAACTCACACATGATGTTTAAAGTCACAGCATCAGAGTATTTCTCTCCATGTTTGTTTCTGGACTTGCACTTGTATTCTCCACTGTCATCAGAGCTGATCTTTGAGATGCTGTAGATTCTTCCAGATCCTACAAACATTCCTCCTTTAAACCAGCTGAAGTTCAGAGCGGGAGGGTTTGAATCACTGCTGCAGATCAGAGTCACTGAATCTCCTGACACTATTTCACCAGATGGACTGATGGACACTGAGACGCTCTTTGGAGGATCTAGAGGTCCATAATATAAAATGATAATAATTGATGAAAACGTTGCATTCTAATCAGTTTTGTCTTTGAAACTTTTACACAATCTAAATTCTCTATTATGCAATATCTGATATTTCAATACATTTACTCAAGTGGTTATATGACTGAATCTGTACTCACACATGACATTGAGCTGAACAGCAGGAGAGGTGTGATTGTGTCCGTGTACAGCACAGCTATATCTGCCTGCATCCTCTCTTCTGACTGACTGCAGCAGGAGTTCATTGTTTCTGTCTCTTCTCTCAGTTAATGGCTGTGAGTTTCTGTACCAGATGAATGTTGCTCTGTCAGTCAGAGTGCAGCTGCTTTTACATGTCAGACGGACTGAATCTCCCTCTGTCACTCTCTCAGGAGACTCCACCTGAAGATCTGAACACAACACACACATTATATCTAGTGCTGCTGTCATACACTGATTATTATTCAACATAATGTACAGAAGAAGAGAGAAACCTCATGAAAGTCACCTGTGACAGCAAGAGTCACTCCTGGAACACCAGTCCATTTTTCTTTATTAGTGATGAATCTGAAATAGTACTCGTGTGAATCCTTCAGTGTCACATGACTCAGTCTCATAGTGCAGTTCTGCTGTTCATCTCCCAGATACTGAAGCCTCTGACTGTATTCAGGGTCCTCAGACAGATCTGGATGTTCTGTATTTCTAACTTGTGTTTTGCTCCAGAACACTCTCATGATCTGATATCCAGCAGGGTATTTATAAGTGCAGCTCATTATCACTGATGAGTTCTTTACTGCACAGATGTGTGAAGGACTGTAACTCACACACCAATCAGCACTAGAAACCCCTGAAACACATATTAAAGGGATAGTTTACATTAAAATGACTGCTTCATTACTGACCCCTCATGTTCATCACATTAATTTTTTTATAGAACATGAAATGCTGACATTACAAGACAAAAATAATCACTATTGATGCACATGTTCATATTTTAGATTAATTTCAGTGAGAATAAGTTAAAAATGTAGCTGAAGTTAGTTTTTTTTTTTTTTTTTCCACAGAAATTCGTTTGTGAAAGGGGTTTTAACAGGGGGTTCAATGACTGCCGGACCCCCATTAAAGACCCGTGATTCAAAAGAAAGACTTTGATAAGTGACTAAAAACATTAAAAACTCTCCAGCAGGAGCGACTCACCGTGAATCATGAGCAGAAACACCAGAGGAAGAGGAGGAGCCATCATCAGTGACATCGCTACAAGAACAATAATACAGTATAACACACACTATCATCATTATAAAAACTTTAAAAACATTTCTATAAAGATTTTTTCATAGAGAATATGTCCTATTGAATAGGTCAGTGGTTTCTACAACAGTATTAATCAGACTATATTCACACAGTAACCAGTGTAGCTCTTACCGTGTTCTGGTGAGTCTCTCCAGCAGACGATGAACTGATGAAATTTTTATGGTTAACACTGTTTATTTTAAAATGCTTGCACAAACAGAAAATGTTTCTTCTTCTTTCTTGACTCCTGCCCACACAAGCAACTCATAGTGTTGGTCCAGATCCGGCCCACATCTGTTACGTGTGGATTCCATGCGGGCCAGATGTGGGCCGACACTATGTTGCTGTCTGGGATTATCAACCAATGGCATTTATTGATATCTAAAAAAGCCATTAAACACAAAATGTTTAACTATAAGAAATGAGGTTTGTCCAACACTTTGATTAATCAATGAATCATGTACACAGATTTATTAACATATAAGACATATTTACAGTTTAATTTGCATTTGCACACATTAAGATTGAATGAATGTCTGGGAATAAATCAAATCAAAAAAAAAAAAAAAAAACTCTGTTTTTATAGCCTTTCTTCCTGGAAACATTTTCTGAAGAATTATTGAGCAAGATTCTCAATATAGGAACATATATTGAGTAACACTGGATGTCGTCACGTTGACCTCAGAGAGACAAGTTATATTTTGACATCCTTGAGAGAATTTTTGCATTCAGTTTATTGGTGAAAAGAAGAGTGACAGAAAGTGGTGGGACAGAAAATGACTTCATCCAGAATCAGTTCACATAAGCACCAGCCCGTAATGAAGAACAATGTACGACACACAGACAGTGTCTCAATATTCGTCACCGATCAAAATTATTTCTCAGCTAATGTTGCTTAACACGAAGTCCCTAAAAGGACATGGTGACTGAAAAAGAATGAGATGGGAGGAAACATTGTATTTCAAAGCTTTTGCATTTGCAAATAATTTCCATCATCATGTGACTTT
This sequence comes from Ctenopharyngodon idella, assembly GCF_019924925.1. NCBI lineage: Eukaryota > Metazoa > Chordata > Actinopteri > Cypriniformes > Xenocyprididae > Ctenopharyngodon > Ctenopharyngodon idella. The sequence goes on from NC_067231.1 coordinate 11,115,432, forward strand.
AAGGGGCTCTGTAAAATGTTGTTTTAGTCAAACTGATTAAACCATCATGATTGACCCCGTCTGAACACACGTACACAGAAGCTGCCCTACAAATAATCATCACTGGTGAATTTAATAGAGCGAGGTGTACATCAAATTTATTTTATCCACTGTTGCACATATACAGATTTTGTTAGAATAGACCAAATATTAAACCAAATATGTTGTGGGTTCTTGGCTCTTTCATTTGTATTCTGCTCTTGTAATGTGTAAAAGATCACAGACACTGTGTTCCTGCCATCTGTTTACCTGATTTAATGAATAATAAATAACTGAACATGCTGAATTGACAGCCCTACTTACAAAACTCTGTTTAATTATAATTGGTTTAAGCCTTTGTCTTCATGATGGTCTCTATTACTCATTTGACACAGCTGTAGATCACAGAAGCCTCCTCCATGGTTTCAACATTTGATCGCCTAAAGAACATAAAATAAAAATAAATAGAAATAATGTCATGTATCAGATTACATGATAAAGTCAAATACAGAGACCTTGAAGCCTCAGTGGAACACAAAGTTATTAAGACACTATAAATTCTCCTTTCATCACAATCATAAAAGTAACATGCGGATGAGTAGATGACAAATGTTTTATTTTGGGTGAACTGTCTCTTTAAGCTGGTTCTTCTCACCTCACAGCAGATTCAGGCTGGTGAATCCTGATATTGTCGTACTGGCTTTCGTTCTCCTCTGATCTCTTGGTCTGTTTGTTTTTGTGATGTTGTACAGTTGCGTACTGGATCTCCTCAGAATCTCTGCGATCAGGAGTGTTTCTGTCTCTTCTGGGTTTGCTGAAAGCAACAGTGGTGTACTGAGCGTCGTCAAAATCAGCTGATTCAGAAACATGAACGTCTCTCCCTGTTACGTCAGAGTACAGATTGTCCTGCAACGCAAGAAAATGAATTTTTATTTATTATTCACATTTAAGGGCCATTCACACAGAACATTTTCCATTTCAGTGCAGTACTTTTCCATTGTTTTTCTATGTAAACACACGCTAGACAGATGTGTTTGACCGTTGCGCTCACGTGACACGGCGTTAAATAAACGCTGCACTCAAAAAAGGCAGTAAACTTTTAAAAACGCATCTCTAGACTTTCTGTTTGTTTTTTGTTTTTTTGTTGTTTGTTTGTTTTGTTTTTTTCTTTCGTTCCACTGACTTGTCTCTCAAGTTTTCTATGGATGGCCCTGTTTAACGAGATTATTCACATGTTGGGTCTGGATGATTTACCTGCTTCGCTGTGAGGTCTTCAGCTTTAACATCTCTTCGTTTTCTAATGATATAACAGACAATAAAATTGTAAGCTGTATTTTAAAGAATTATATTTAATTCCTAATCACATCACATGAGACATTTCCACCTGCACTAGTCTGAAAGTGAATAACTATCATATACTCACTGTAATTGATAATGATTTTAATCAAACTTACATTATAAACAGAATGATGATGATGATGATGAAGAATCCTACACATGCCACTGAGATCCCCAACCAGACATGCCAACTAAGACGATGATGCACTGAAAGATGAAGAACTTGAATTAAGATTAACTCTCAAAGCCACACAACTGTCTTTAACTCTTTATAAAATAAAAGCTTCACCTGTGACAGTTACAGCGTCTGATCTCTGAGATCCATGTTGATTGTGAGCCTGACAGTAGAAGCGTCCACTCTGTAGTGCACTGAAACTCTGTCCAGATCCAACAGCTGAGCTTTCATTCTCCTTAAACCAGCTGAAGTTCAGAGCAGGAGGATTTGAATCACTGCTGCAGATCAGAGTCACTGAATCTCCTGACACTATTTCACCAGATCCATTTATCAACACTGAGACGTTCCTGGGTGGATCTGATAACAATTATCAGATTATTAATTTAGGACCTCTTACAGTGCTTAATTTGTAAATTAATAATTGCCAGATCCAAAGGCTCTGTTACCGACACATACAACTTCAGTTTTCCTGGAACATACAATGACGTCACTAAACGGTGATGGCACAACTATAAAAGCATCATTCACAAGTTTCTGCACAGCCCGAATTACTTCCCAAAGCAGTGTTTCCCAACCTTATTTATTTATTGCCACAGCACAGATTTGATAAGTAAAAAACATCATGTGATTGGCTGAGAGCCATGCATGCAGACACAGACACACACACATTATATATATACACACACACACACACACACACACACACAGTTGAGCTCAAAAGTTTACATACCCCTTGCAGAATCTGCAAAAATGTCAATCATTTTAACAAAATAAGAAGGATCATGAAAATTGCATGTTATTTTTTATTTAGTACTGTCCTTAAACTATTCCACATAATAGTTGTTTACATAAAATCCACAAGACAAAAAATAGCTGAATTTATAAAAATGACCCCATTCAAAAGTTTACATACCCTTGATTATTAATACTGTGTGTGGTCACCTGGATGATCCACGACTGTTTTTTTTTGTTGTTGTTTTGTGATGGTTGTTCATGAGTCCTTTGTTTGTCCTGAGCAGTTAAACTGAGCTCTGTTCTTCAGAAAAAATCTTCAGGTCCTGCAGATTCTTCAGTTTTCCAGCATCTTCCGCATATTTGAACCCTTTCCAGCAGTGACTGAATGATTTTGAGATCCGTCTTTTCACACTGAGGACAACTGAGGGACTCAAACACAACTATTAAACAAGGTTCAAACATTCACTGATGCTCCAGAAGGAAACACAATGCATTAAGAGTCAGGGGGGTGAAAACTTTTTTGAATTGGATGAACAGAATAAATTGTACTTTTTTTGTCTTCTGGGAAACATGTAAGTATCTTTTGTAGCTTCCAAAGGGCAGAACTCAATGAAAAAATATGTTCTTTAAACAAAATTAAAAAAACTTGCACATCAACTTCTTGTTCAAAAGTTTTCACCCCTGATTATTAATGCATTGTGTTTCCTTCTGGAGCATCAATGAATGTTTGAACCTTGTTTAACAGTTGTGTTTGAGTCCCTCAGTTGTCTTCAGTGTGAAAAGATGGATCTCAAAATCATTCAGACACTGCTGGAAAGGGTTTAAATATGCAGAAGATGCTGGAAAACTGAAGAATCTGCAGGACCTGGAGGATATTTCTGAGGAACAGAGCTCAGTTTAACTGCTCAGAGCAAACAAAGGACTCATGAACAACCATCAAAAAAAAAAAAAAAACTGTCGTTGATCATCCAGGTAACCACACACAGTATTAAGAATCAAGGGTATGTAAACTTTTGAATGGGGTCATTTTTTATAAATTCTGAAATTTTTTTGCCTTGTGGACTTTATGTAAACAACTGTTATGTGAAATAGTTTATTAAGGACAGTACTAAATAAAAAATAACATGCAATTTTCATGATCCTTCTTATTTTGTTAAAATAATTAACATTTTTGCAGATTCTGCAAGGATTGCAGGCAAACTGGCAGCAACACACACTTAATATTGACGATAACGGACAAAGAACTGAACACAAGCAGGAACTTAAATACACAGAGGTAAATGACGAACAGTCGTGAGGGTCGTTAGTGATCACGGTGACTGATGAGTGGCGGCAAGATGGAACAGGGAACACGAGTGACAGGAGTGACAGCAAACTGAAAGTCCTAGAACTGAACATAATGGTGACAATGTGGAGTAAGTGCATCGCATTACGTTTACATTTACAGGTTATAGGGCCTAGAGATTATTGAAGCTATGTGGGTGCTCAGTTTTTCTTACATTTGTACATTTGGAAAAAAATATCATTATATAAAAGATGAAGCACTATGCGCAGGATATTTAAAACAAATTTGTCTACAACTAGATGGTAAATACCAGACTAAGACTTCTCCATTCTTCAAATAAAAATAAATAAGTAAATAAATAAATAAATTAGCCTTTATAGACAGTGTTTCTTGAGTAAAGAAAACACTGTACTTATTCAAACATCAGGGGCACATTCAAGCTCAAACAGGTGCGCAATGTTTTGCTACAGTTTCCGGGTTGAACGACATGTTTCCTGGAAACGATGTGCAACGGTTTTGAGATACATTTTCACTTGTTTGGGGGGTGTGTCAAAAATGTTAGCCCAATCAGCAGCAACATGTATATAAACATGAGCACTTGCTCCACTATAGAGGTGGGCGGAGTTATAAGGTTTGACTGACAGTTTGAGGATCCAATGAAGTTATGAGGCTTAGTCACAAGCTCTTTTAAATACCTTTCATTGGTTAAATATTTGTAAAACTCACATACAGACGTAAAGGATGACCAATACCATTGATTTTTAAAAAATAAAATAAATCAAAAATTTTGAAATATAGAGATGAGCTTTTCTGCACAACATTAATGATATATTCTTATTTGTAGCATTTATTTTATTTATTTTTTATTATTAATAATTTGTTTACAAATTAGGCACTGCAATTTTAAAATTACTAATATGAAATTAAATTATCAAAACAGAATCAACATCTTATGTTTTATAATAAACTCACACATGACGTTTAAAGTCACAGCATCAGAGTATTTCTCTCCATGTTGATTTCTGGATCTGCACTTGTATTCTCCACTGTCATCAGAGCTGATCTTTGAGATGTTGTAGATTCTTCCAGATCCAACAAATGTTCCTCCTTTAAACCAGCTGAAGTTCAGAGCAGGAGGGTTTGAATCACTGCTGCAGATCAGAGTCACTGAATCTCCTGACACTATTTCACCAGATGGACTGATGGACACTGAGACACTCTTTGGTGGATCTAAAAGACAAAAATAAAAAGGAATGAAATTCCAAATATGAATTCAACAAGTTGTTGAAAATAAATGAATCTGTACTCACACATGACATTGAGCTCAACAGCAGGAGAGATGTGATTGTGTCCGTGTACAGCACAGGTATATCTGCCTGCATCCTCTCTTCTGACTGACTGCAGCAGGAGTTCATTGTTTCTGTCTCTTCTCTCAGTTAATGGCTGTGAGTTTCTGTACCAGATGAATGTTGCTCTGTCAGTCAGAGTGCAGCTGCTGTTACATGTCAGACGGACTGAATCTCCCTCTGTCACTCTCTCAGGAGACTGAGACACCTGAAGATCTGAACACAACACACACATTATATCTAGTGCTGCTGTCATACACTGATTATTATTCAACATAATGCACAGAAGAAGAGAGAAACCTCATGAAAGTCACCTGTGACAGCAAGAGTCACTCCTGGTTTACCAATCCATTTTCCTTCTGTTATATTAGTGATGAATCTGAAATAGTACATGCGTGAATCATTCAGTGTCACATGACTCAGTCTGATGGTGCAGTTCTGCTGTTTATCTCCCAGATACTGAAGCCTCTGACTGTATTCAGGGTCCTCAGACAGATCTAGATACTCTCCATCCTCTTTTACAGGGTCTTTGGTCCAGAACACTCTCATGATCTGATATCCAGTAGGGTATGTATAAGTGCAGCTCATTATCACTGATGAGTTCTTTAGTGCACAGATGTGTGAAGGACTGTAACTCACACCCCAACCAGCACTAGAAACCCCTGAAACACAACATTCACAGGGAAATGATGAAAATGCCCACAATATAAAAAAAATACTATAAAATTTACATCAACTTACTGCCAATTTAGTTTGCCAGTAAGCCTGTAAATTTACAAGAGTACTGTAAATCAACTACAGTTATACTGTAAAATACAGCACACCTGTAAAAACAGCAAAACAAGCGCAGCTGTGAATTTACAGTTCTTTACTATAACCTACTTTACAGTATGTTACTGTAATAATACACTGAATTAAAACCTGTTAATTCGCTTCATTTGATGAAACCAACTGTCTTAAATTGGTCAATTGCCATTTAATATTTATATTGTGTTGGTAATTTGAGTATATTAATACTGAAATTATCTCTCAAGTTCACTAAAAAAGAATGTTTCTTGAAATAAAATTAACTTAAATGAGTTAACTAAACATCAATTTAACTCAGTTCTGTTGCAGATAATTGCTAGTTAACAACGACACACAGGCAGGTGCTAAAGTACTTTGTAAAAACTACACAGTTACTAAAGCAACATGCAGTATATTACCAAAATGTTATTATTCTCAGTGTGTCTTGTTCTTCTCCTGGACTGAAGCACAGGATCTACTCTCCAGCACAATGGTGACCCACAAAACTTTTAAATCCCAACAGAGCATTAACAGATCTCCACTATAATATTATGTGCAAAAACACATAAAATAACACTGCAGTTCAGCCTTTACTCTCCTGATCAGTCACTGAGTTCACATAAATTAATTCAGAGAAACTAACTTTTTTAGTTTAGTACATTCAACTCAGATTTTACAGTAAACTATTGACTTCCAGCCACAGCCTTAGCCTTAGAAGACATTAAATCTCTGAAGATCTGATTAAACAACTCCACAAACAGCATTACCAGCTTCACTTATTACTAACCAGACTGACTTTATTTCTGTCACACATCTACAGAAGCTCTTATTGAGAATTAACAGAGGTTTAGATGTTGATGTCTTATTTTACAGTGCATCTATGAGTTAAGCAAATAACAACCATAAAAGTTCATTAGCTTGTTTTTCTTTACAAAACTGATGATTATGTAAATGAAGAACTACACTTATGGGTAAACCAGACATCAGACAGAAGGTGATGAAATACAGGAAGCAGAACAATGAACACTAACCACGAAAAACAGTCTGGACTGAATCTTACTACATTATAGTTGATATTTTACCAGTGATTACTTTTTCCTGGGGTTACTATCAGGGCTAACTGATTAGTCAAAACCTTTCTAATGTTGAGATATTATAAGTCCCATTGTATTTACAGGAGAGACTCACCTGAATTCATGAGCAGAAACAGCAGAAGAAGAGGAGGAGCCGTTATCAGTGGCATCACTGCAGGAAACTAAATCATTTACACAACAACACGTCATCTTCAGTTTCATAAATACAATTACAACAGCAAGTTATAAACACTGTAAAAATGATAAAACTATTTTAACATTATTATTGTTAGTAGTTTTCCGCTGTTAAAACTCATGTAAAGACGACACTGGGCACACATGAGCTCTGGATGTTCAGAGGTTATTATGAAAGAAAATGTTTCTCAGAAGTTTCTTCTGTGAATGGAGATTCATTAGTTATTCAATATTCATCACTGAACAAGTGTAACTCTTACCGTGTTGTAGTTTCAGACACAGCAAACAGACTCCAGGAGAGTGAACTGCAAATGCGAGCTGAAAACTTTCTTCTGCTGTTTTACAGTTTGTTCCTTCCTTTTTTTAGTCTATTTTAGTGACCTGCCCCATGCCAACACAGGAACAACCCAAATTAAACTACAGGAACATCTGACTGTAAATGAAACCACTTGCCAAGAATAGAAGATAAACCTCTCTTCTTACTTTCAGTGTGAAGGGAAACTTCCTGTTTGAGGATGATTTTGAAAAGTTTGTCTTTTTTAAAAAAATAAGTAGTTTTTCATATTTATAGACAGTAAGTGTTTGCACAATAAGATTGTTTGTATGTTTACATGAATGTTCAGTAATTTTTTACATCTCTTTGAGGCAGGAACATGCAAATACCTTCTCTTATATAATGGATGGAGTATATATTCAAATATATATGGATGGATGGATGGATGAATAGAAGAATGGTTGGGTGAATGGATGTGTGTATGTATGTATGGATAGATGGATGGATGGTGTAACCTTGAGGATGGCCACTTTACCTTCACTGCCCTGAAGATAGAGCTGTTTTCTGACACTGTGTTTGTTCATACATATGGAAGCCTGTTTCCGCCACTAAATAAAAAAAATAAAAAGAGTAATTGCGACTTTTTATCTCAGAATTCTGACTTTTTATATCGCAATTGCGAGTTTACATCTCACAATTGCGTGATATAAAGTCAGAATTCTGAGATATAAACTCGCAATTGCGAGAAAAAAAGTCAGAATTGCGAGTTTTTATCTCAGAATTCTGACATTTTTTCTCGCAATTCCGACTTTTTTTCTCAGAATTTTGACTTTATATCGCGCAATTGCGAGTTTATATCTCGCAATTCTTACTTTATATCATGCAATTGCGAGTTTATATCTCGCAATTCTTACTTTATATCATGCAATTGCGACTTTATATCTCAGAATTCTGACTTTATAATTAAAAAAGTCAGAATTGCGAGAAAAAAAGTCAGAATTCTGACTTTATATCACGCAATTCTTACTTTATATCACGCAATTGCGAGTTTATATCTCAGAATTGTGACTTTATAACTTGCAATTGTGAGATAAAAAGTCAGAATTCTGAGATAAAAGGTCACAATTACTCTTTTTATTTTTTTTTATTTAGGTGGCGGAAATGGGCTTCCATACATACATGTGCATTAGGGAAGTGTAACTCTATAAACACACACACACACAGCAAGTGGTTTGGCTTTTTTCAGTCCATCATGATGATGGTGGCTTTGATGTGTGTTTTTGTTGTTTTTTGTGTGTGTGTTTGGTCTGTTTCATGTCCTCAAGCACAACAGCTGCAGTAACTCAGGTGAGACTACAGCACTAACAGGACATGTACTTTTCTTCAAAACATGTTCTGAAAGAGCCCCTGCATATTTCAATAAATCGATAATTAAATCAATTAAATCTGTATGTTCTTATCAGGTTCTGCTCCTCAACGAATGACAATATCAAACTCAGTGCAGGTGACAACAGCAAATCTCATTCATACACAACCTTGTTTTAACATCAGTGTTATTTTAGAATCATTGAGATACTATTTTTATGTATTTATATACACCGATCAGGCATAACATTATGACCACCTTCCTAATATTGTGTTCTTCCCCTTTTGCTGCCAAAACAGCCCTGACCCGTCGAGGCACGGACTCCTCTAGACCCCTGAAGGTGTGCTGTGGTTTCTGGCACCAAGATGTTAGCAGCAGATCCTTTAAGTCCTGTAAGTTGCTGGATCGGACTTGTTTGTTCAGCACATCCCACAGATCTGGGGAATTTGGAGGCCAAGTCAACGCCTCAATCTCGTTGTTGTGCTCCTCAAACCATTCCTGAACCATTTTTGTTTTGTGGCAGGACGCATTATCCTGCTGAAAGAGGTCACAGCCACCAGGGAATACCGTTACCATGAAAGGGTGTACATGGTCTGCAACAATGCTTAGGTAGGTGGTACGTGTCAAAGTAACATCCACATGGATGGCAGGACCCAAGGTTTCCCAGCAGAACATTGCCCAAAGCATCACACTGCCTCGGCCGGCTTGCATTTTTCCCATAGTGCATCCTGGTGCCATGTGCTCCCCATGTAAGAGACGCACATGCACCCGGCCATCCACGTGATGTAAAAGAAAACAGGATTCATCAGACCAGGCCACCTTCTTCCATTGCTCCGTGGTCCAGCTCTGATGCTCACGTGCCCACTGTTGTCTCTTTCGGCGGTGGACAGGGGTCAGCATGGGCACCCTGACTGGTCTGCGGCTATGCAGCCCCATACGCAACAATCTGTGATGCACTGTGTATTCTGACACCTTTCTATCAGAACCAGCATTAACTTCTTGAGCAATTTGAGCTACAGTAGCTTGTCTGTTGGATCGGACCACACGGGCCAGCCTTCGCTCCCCACGTGCATTAATGAGCCTTGTCCGCCCATGACCCTGTCGCCGGTTCACCACTGTTCCTTCCTTGGAGCACTTTTGATAGATACTGACCACTGCAGACCGGGAACACCCCACAAGAGCCCCACAAACCCAGATTATACAAACACAGAGCCAGTCGACACAGACTCATACACGGATGTAGTTTCAACACAAACACAAGATCGGATCTACACAGAACTGGACACCAGTAGACAGAGTCACATGTACCAGAGTCTTACAGCAGATTCTGTTCAAGAGTCGATCTATCAGACTATTGATCACTGAATCTTTATCAACAGCCGTCATTAAAACCCCAGATTCCTCTGACAGCTACGATAATCCAAACTCTGTCAGCATCAAAAGTTTTTGTGTTTTAACAATAAAATAAAACAGATGCCTTTTGAGAGCAGAAAAGTTTTAGAATGCAAAAAAAAAAAAGTATCTTGAGATGGTATTTTAGTTATTAAATATAATACAGAAATCATTCACATTTGTCTCAGTATAGTTTTGTGAAGCAGTAATTATTATAAGGTAATAATAATCTCTGTTGTGTTTATCATCTTCACTTTGCTGCATTTGCATTGGTATTTTTGTCTCACCATCTAATAAACATACATAACCCTTCCCATGTTGTTTCACTGAAAACAAGTTTGATTAGATTATGCAATTTTGCTTCAAAAAAGTAGTCTACGGAGCCCCGCACATGACATTCAAGAAAAAAAAATTACATCATGTGCACGATTTACTAATTCGTTAGCTCGATTTACTACACGTTTTAGTAAATCGTGCGCACGATTTAGTAAATCGAGGGAACGAAATATAAATTATGCGCACGATTTAGCCTACTATTTTTTTCCTGCATGTCATGTCCGGGGCTCCGTAGTAGTCTACTGGAAAACAAGACATAAATACTGATGAAGGAAATGTTTTGCAGTGTCAGTCTGCACAGTTAGTTTTTATTTGGGGCCCTCTGCTGGTCACGAGCGATTAAACCACTCAATGTGCAACACACTTCTTATCAATAAAGTATGAAATACAATATATTATTACCTTATGAAAATTAGAACTTTGAGAAGATTTTTTATTACTTTTTTTATTATTTTTTTTTTTTTTTTGGAGCATCTTTATAAGTGTAAAATGGACTTTCCTAATTTTGTTTAAATGTTTGTCCCTGTTCAATCAATTATAATACAGAAAAGAGAGGACTGCAACCTTTGGAGGTCTTTTATACTGGTGAAAAGTGGGAAGTTGATTACATTGAGAAATCTCAGTTGAACTGCCTTTGTACAGCTAACGTCTTGTTTTGGGGTTGAGAAACGGTCCCAAATAGAAACAAGGAAGTGACAGAAAGACTGACAGACAGACACGGTTTTATACTTTGCAGAACAACAAAAACGGTTAAAACCATTCAGAATGTGGAAAGCAAGAGTCTTCTGTTTCTTCATCTGTACAGGTGAGTTGTAGAGATCGCTTTACAATAAAACAATAGCATCTTGATTTCAGACTAACTTCAAAACTGTCTGCATAAGTGTTGGGGAAACTGCTTTGAAACTGCAGTTTGGTAATTATAGTTCAAGTAATGCTTAATGCATTTCTGCTACACTATACTACTACTTAATCTACTAATAAAACTACTAAACAACTACTAAACTACTTGGTAATTATAGTTTAAGTAATGCTTAAAAATGCATTACTACTACTTAATCTACAAATAAAATACTTTTTTTAAAACATAATTTATTGCACATAAAATTAGGATCTCAGTTAGGGAGGCAGCATCTGAACAGATCAGTAAATACCACAGCAAAACATTTATTTAACTATTATTATATTGTTAACCATGAAAGCCTATTAAATAATATTAAAACATTAATGTGTATATCACATTGAAATGTGAAATGACATGTCACGCTGAATAAAATGAATCAGTCAGACTTTTTGGTTGAACAGTTCATATTTTGAACGGTGTCTTTGCTGTTAAACTGTACTAAGTAGTTGAACAACAATAGGACGATTGCTTGGAAAGCACAATACTGTCACGTCACTGCTAGGCGTTGCTAACTGCTAGTCAAATAATCAGCTACTAATCATCTTAAATACTAATAATCGTAAATTTGCCCACTGTCATTTCACTTGATGAACTACAAAGGGAACATGATTATGGACGTAATTTACTGCTACTTATTTCTGTCGATATTTTACAGAAATCACGATTCAATATCTAACGTTAGTCATTTAATTTCGTTTCCAGACTGTCTACTTTACATTAGTTGTGCTGTGATTGGAATATGAGGGAGAAGACTTTTCACGTCAGAAACCCACCTGGCTACGAGACAGCAAGTACTTTGGCAGATTAGGGGTGCGTTTCCCAAAAGCATTGTGTAAATAACCATAAGTATATTTTGTTATAGAAAAGGTGATTGTCTTTTATTTTGAAATTTCTGTAGTGAAATGGTTGACTTCCGGTCTTAAGCTACGCGCATTTGTTTTCCTGTGGAAGCGCGCGCGCCCTGGCTAGCGCAGTTTATAGTATATAGCTTGTTAGCCCAAATACGGCAATAACTTCGACACGGAGCCATGGTAAATGTCAAATTCATACTTGCAGCCCCTCCGAAGAGGCAAAGGGTATGTTAAATAAGTTGAGATATGAGCATTTTGTCTGTTAATATGTTCGTTTTGCACAAATGTAAGACAGCAGTATATTAACGATGTTAGCTGATCAGTTACATGTTTTATATACATTTCAGCTCTTACGTTGGTGATATGGTGAATGGATTAAGGTTCATAAAGGATTAAATATCATAAAACCATCAGTAAAAGTCTCATCCTTGTTCGGGGGCATGTAACACATTGTTAGCCATCTAGCATCGCAAGTTCCGTCGTTACTTACATAGTTCAACAATTGGGTGTTTCCCAAAACCATCGTTCAAACGAACATTCGCAAACTGCATCGCAAACTTGTGTGGTTGGAATGACAGCTCTCGAGCTGTAGTTAGAAGCATAGTTTCTTGTTTTTATGACATGTGGACTTAATAAATCGTTATCTTGAGCAAAATAAGCAAGCTGACACTAAGTACAATGTATATATTTTATTTCATACAAATGTCATTTATATGTTTTAGTTTGTCAAAAGATTTAAAGCACTGTTTTTGGAGAGTGCGCATGCGCATACGTGCTCTAGTATGTCAGAACAAGCATTTGATTTAATCTGGAAATAAAGCAAAATAACTGAGGAAAGTGAGAATTAGTCCTCTAATGCCAAGTCCGTAATTTATAGCAAAAAATCTAGCATTAATTCGATCTCAAACGGATTCATTTAAAGAAGTTATTACTCACCACCTGCGTGACGTCATTCACCAACGTGGTTGAACGACAGGTTTGCGACAATACGGTTTCGGGAAACAGTCGTGACTAGCTAGTTGATTTGTTCAACGATATCGTACTATGGTAGTTCAGCAGCGAGTTACATCGTTGTTCGGGAAACGCACCCCTGATGGATTCTTCTTTGAGAAACTGGTTCAGACCGCTGAATTCAACAGGTGGGCCAGACAACTCATCCGCGTGCGTTCTCACCGCCGCCATCTTTGGACAGATCTCAGATGATTCTGGCTTATACACACTGCTGCCTGATCCTGATACTCAAATACAACTAACTGTCAGAAGAGGTGAGAGCTCATTAATATTAATAAGGTCTATATATATATATATATATTTTTTTTTTTATTTTTTATTTTTTTCCCACACACATCCCAGCTAACAAATATGTTATAAGAAAGTTTTGCTAAGTTATGAAAACGTTATTTCTGTTCTCTGAAAAATGTCTTAAAATGTACTTTTTTATTATGTGAACATTAATGGAACGTTACATTTTGCAAACATTATAGGATTATTACTTTTGAATGTTCTCTGAGCGTTCTAAAACAAGTGAACATTCTAAAACAAGTAAAAAACAAGCATTTAAAAATGTTAGATGAGCCTTAAACTAAAATGTTCAAAAAAAAAAAAAACTTAAGATGAACAATATATAATGTTTGTGTGCTGACATTAAAGGGTTAGTTCACCCAAAAATGAAAATTCTGTCATTAATTACTCACCCTCGTGCCGTTTTACACCCGTAAGACCTTCGTTGATCTTCGGAACACAAATTAAGATATTTTTGTTGAAATCCGATGGCTCAGTGAGGCCTACATAAGGAGCAATGACATTTCCTCTGTCAAGATCCATAAAGGTACTAAAAACATATTTAAATCAGTTCATGTGAGTACAGTGGTTCAATATTAATATTATAAAGCGACGAGAATATTTTTGGTGCGCCAAAAAAAAAAAAAAAAAAAAAAAAAAACTTATTTAGTGATGGCCGATTTCAAAACACTGCTTCAGGAAGATTCAGAGCGTTATGAATCAGCGAATCAGGTCTTACGGGCGTAAAACGGCATGAGGGTGAGTAATAAATGACAGAATTTTCATTTTTGAGTGAACTAACCCTTTAAGGACAATTTTAAAGACCGATAATTTTGAGGAAATACTCTGTTAATGTTGCTGGAAGAACGTTTGTTCATAACTTTGAGAGAACCTCACCTGTTCCCTGTTAGCTGGGATGACTGAATGCTTAAGTCATATGGCTGAAGGAGCAAATCTTGAAAGTTTCATGTTCCTTCTCTGCACAGGTGAACCATAGAGACCCACAACATCATTACCAAGAGGTACCAGAGTAAACCAGGAAGAGAATGTTTATTTATCCACACAAAAAACTACTCATACAATATAATTAACTTAGTTCAAATTGAACGAACAGTCCTGCAAATGTCACAACACAGAACTGGACCAAAAAAGAGATCAGGGTGATCCGTCTGTCTGTCTGTGCATCATATTTAGAGCAGAGCACCGGTGGTGTGAGGACCCTATTGTAATTGCTCGGTCTATTATTCTTCTTCTCTGAAACTAATCGCAATTTCGAGGGCCTAAACATGCTTGAAAACTCAACTTTGCACATGCATCAGAAGTGGTGAAAATTTACATATGATATGGGTTTCAGAATTAGGTGTGGCAAAATGGCTTGATAGCACCACCTACAAAGATTTCAATTAAGTGCCCTTCACGCTAAATTTCACGAATGAAATTCGGTACACACATGTAACAGCCAATACCTACAAAAACGTCCCAGAGTGCAAAATCTATAAACCCAACAGGAGACTTACGATATTTAGAATTTTCCCAGCAAAATTTTGGTAGTTTTTGACATTTCCAGACATTGTACTTTAATGAACTCATCAGAATAACATCATATTTGGTCAGTCTAATCTAAAGGCCTTTGCGACATTAAATTGCGAAGATCTAGAGTTTTCTCTGAAGGGCGTGTCCGCGGCGGCCTGACAAAATTCGATGTTTCGCCATGAAACAGGAAGCTGTTGTAACTCAGGCATACAATGTCCGATCTGCCCCAAACTTCACGTGTGATAAGGGTCCTGGCCTGAAGACATTTACATGCAAATATTCAGTTAGTCATAGTACCACCTGCTGGAAACAGGAAATGGCAATTCACTCACAGAAACACATTTAAATATGCCATGAAGTACCAAACGTGGTAGAAACATGTTAAATCATGCAACACTTGGCTAAACGCTAAAGTATTAACGCCACGAAACAGGAAGTTGTTGTAACTCTGTACACACAACTTGTAACTTGTTGTCTTTGCAATTGACCCCTTGTCTACTTACATGATGTATTTCCTGTATTTGGCTCAAGCTTTCAAGTAGGTGTGAAGACTGCAAGTGTGTGTAGAATTTTTGATTACCCGATGGGACACACTTATAGTCTTGCAAAAAATGCAAGCGTTTACAGCTTTTTTTTAATTATTATTTTCAATACTTTGCATTTTAAAATACACTTCTAAATGTCTTCTAAACTGTCATTCTATTGTTCATTCTATCTTATCCATATCTTTTAATTACACACACACACACACACACAAAGCTAGTTGTGTCTTTCTACAGGTGAGTAGGCTAGAGGAGACTTCCTCTTTTCTACACAATCTTCACTCACGCTTAACAGCTATTGTGTATTTTTTTATCTCCAGTATCTGTGTCTTATCACACCAGGATCAAGGTCTTCAGGATTAATAGAAAGTTATAGGCAGATGAGTTTGATCAAGGTTGGAGCTTTTTTTTTTTTTTTTTGCAACTTCACTGTATTCATTATACACTGATCACACAGCTTATTTATACTTGAGAAACTTTATAGTTAACAGTTATACACGAGATGCAAAAGAAAGAGTCTCTCATGAGATCTAAATTAATTTCAGGTTAGTCCAGCACCTTATTTGTTGCTTTATCATAAAATTAAAATCATACAATTTTTAATTAAAGGCACAATTTAAAATGATTGATTGTCACTGCATTAGATAATAAAACATCAAACCATTTTTTCAGATTAAACGACATCGGGCAAACATGATGAGTTAAGTTAGTGAAGAGAAAAGATCCTGCAGAGTCTGTTTGATATTTTATCCAATGCAATAACATTCACACATTTTAAAGTGTCCAAATACTCTCTGAGGCCACATGAAAACATGACAACACTATAAAATACAATGTTATGATCTGAAGCTGTGGTTATATTGTTTTGAAATGCACAGTAAGGACATGGTGTAGTGATGGATGTGGAAATGAAGGTAAGGAGGGGAAATGAAGGGAAATGAAGGGAAGTTAAGCATTGCACCATACTTTGTGTCAGTACGGAAGATAGAGTTGTTTTCCAATGTTCAAGGATTTTATGTAGTCAAAAAGTGCCGTAAAGCTTCACCATGTGGAGCTTTATTCTTCTTCTCTGGTCCTGGATTCGTATCGGTGAGTTCAAGATTTGTATGTGTGACTGTTTTACACTTCTGATTTTCACTGGTCTTGTATTTTTACAGCAGTATTTCTTAATACAATAAATATGTTAATCATGGCTAATGA
The DNA here is from genome assembly GCF_019924925.1 of Ctenopharyngodon idella. Lineage (NCBI taxonomy): Eukaryota > Metazoa > Chordata > Actinopteri > Cypriniformes > Xenocyprididae > Ctenopharyngodon > Ctenopharyngodon idella. The sequence continues at coordinate 11,132,059 of NC_067231.1, forward strand.
TATTTGTGTTTTCAGCTGTTGTTGTAGGAGCTTCAGAGACAATTATAGGATACAGAGGAGAGAGAGTTGAGATCAGATGCTCATATGAATCTAGATATGAATCAAATTCAAAGTATTTTTGTAAAGGGGAGTGCATCATTGGAATTAAAAACATCATGGTTAAATCAGGATCTCCAGCTAAAGACGAGAGATTCTCCCTGACTGACAACACGACGAACAGAGTTTTCACCGTCACCATCACTGATCTGAGAACCGAGGATGAAGGCAAATACTGGTGTGCTGTGGAGAGGACTTTGTCTTTAACTGATGTCTATTCAGAGATTTTGTTGAAGGTTAAACAGGGTAAGTGATTCATGTGACTTCTGCTAATTGAACTATAGTAGTGTGGCCTAAATTCGTATTTGAATTTTTTTTTTTTTTTTTTTAACAACTCATTTTTAATGACAAGCACATGTGTTTCATCAGGTTCATTGACTCAAACCACTTCACCTGACACAAGTAAACACCTCTCCACATCTCACAGCTGATATTTCTCTCATGTAAACCTCTTTCATTTAATCCTGTGAACCAGTTAAGTAGTTTATTTTGTCTTTTGTATTTTCAGGTTCATTTGGTATCATCATCACAGGAGTTTTGGTTTTGCTCCTGATAAGTGCTGTATTGCTTATTGTGGCCGTACGAAAGAAAAAGCAGACTTGTGGTAATATTTTTGAATGATATATGGATACATAAAATCTACATTACGCCAGTGAATTCAGACACTCTAGACACTTTATAGTCCTTAAAACTCAGATTCAGATTCAAGTTCAGATTTTTTTTAGTCCGATTCTTGCTGTGTAAATAAAACAATTGAGACGTTGACACAATGTCTGGATTCAAGCTGACATGAAGAACTGAATTCAGATACTGGAAGAAGTTTTGAAACTTAAATAACATTCATCTGTCACAGGTCTGTTCTCCTCCTTCACCGAAGGGCTTCATTTGACATTAAGAAAAGGAGCAGAGGTGAGTCAGGATCATCTTCATTGAACATTTCCATCATTATAAACTGTAGTTCTTCTCAAGTAATAGTCAAGGTTCACTTTCTTGCTCAATAATGATGAAGCAATCATTTCCTTCTTCACATTTACAGAATGAATATGATGAAGGGAACCCGACTGTCCTGCCGAACTCACACACAGCTCAAAGTGATAATATTTCTGCAGAAAATGAGTTTCACAGACCTGTGAACACAGAACCAGCCGACACAGACCTCGATTACACAAATGTTACTTCTGCAGCGACAAACAGTCAGAATCTGGATCAGATCTACACAGAACTCAACGCTAGTAAACAGAGTCACATTTATCAGTGTCTTAGAGCTGATTCTGCTAGAAAAGAGTCGATCTATCACAACACTGATTGAACGATTGACTGAACACTCGTACTCATACTGTAAAGAGCGATGTTCACTAATTAGGAAATGGCTAATCAGCACAATGACATCATGACACGACTGATCGGCTGATGACCTCGCAAGAAAACAAACTATCTCAGTCAGGAAACACTGTTTGAATGGCCGTCAATGGAGAAAGATGCTGTTGAACCCATATAGTGTAGTTACGACATCTACCAGCAGAGGTTAATTGGTTCCTGCTAACCAGCTAAACCTCAACCACTCGGCAAGAACAGCTTTTGATTGAGAATTTAAATAACTTTTTTTAGTAGTGTTGTAAAGTCAGAATCAGAAAGAGCTTTATTGCCAGGTATGTTTACACATATGAGGAATTTGTTCCTGAAGCTTCCACAGCACAAACAGAATGACAGTGACAAGACACAGGTAATACAAATAATAAATATAGAACAAGTAAATAGGAAATAACAATATAACGGAGGCCAGCTAGTAGTCACTGTGCGAGTCAACCTCAGTCCTCTGATCTCAAGAGATGCTCTAGCGACTGACGCTAGAGGTTGCAGCCTTTAGCCTTTAGCCAGAGTGTGTTGAGTAGGACCTGGGTAGAGGGGTTATATATACATATAAACATTTAAAAATACAAATTTACAAAAATCGACAATAGACGGTATATGTGTGTACCGGTATGTTATGTACAAATGCAAGGAAATGTAAATAAGTATGGTGTGATAAATAAATAAATAAATAAATAATGTTGTGTATTACTCATGGTTATTGCCTAGAGGGGACATTAAAGGATTAGTTCACTTTCAAATGAAAATTAGCCCAAGCTTTACTCACCCTCAAGCCATTCTAGGTGTATATGACTTTCTTGTTCCTGATGAACATAATCGAAGAAATATTAATAAATATCCTGACGCATCCAAGCTTTATAATGGCAGTGATAGGGTTCAATGAGGATGAGCTAAAGAAAAAGCTTCAATCCACATCCCTCATAAATATGTGCTCCACATGGCTCCGGAAGGTTAATAAAGGCCTTCTGAAGCAAAGTGATGCATTTGTGTAAAAAAATATATCCATATTTAAACAAGTTATGAAGTATCGACTTTCCACCAGACCGCCTTCCGTATTCAACATACGCAGAAAGTGTAAAACTCTTGCCGTTCACAAAGCTTACGCTACGTCATGCGCCTTCCCTATTAAAGTTACAGAAAAAGTGTAATTGACGCGACACCAGTTTACACTTTCTTTGTAACCTGTATACGGAAGGCGGTCTGGAGGTAGCTCGATATTTGACTTGTTAAATATGGATTTTTTTTTTTTTTTTTTACACGAATGCATCGTTTCACTTCAGAAGGACTTTATTAACCCCTCAGAGCCGTGTGGAGAACATATTTATGATGGATGGATGTGGATGGAAGCACTTTCTTCAGCTCATACTCATTGAACCCTATCACTGCCATTATAAAGCTCGGATGCAAGTAAAGCTTGGGCTGACAAAGTCTGTTTCGCCATGAAACAGGAAACTGTTGTAACTCAGGCATACAATGTCCGATCTGCCCCAAACTTCACGTGTGATAAGAGTCCTGGCCTTGGCTAAACGCTAATGTATGCGATTAACGCCACGAGACAGGAAGTTGTTATAACTCAGGCATACAATTGCTCTGTCCAAATAGCCACACTTGCGGTCTTTGCACTTGTCTACTTACATGATGTATTTCCTGTATTTGGCTCAAGTGTTCAAGTGGGCGTGAAGACTGCAAGTGTGTGTAGAGCTTTTGATTACCCGATGGGACACACTTATAGTCTTGCTCAAAATGCAAGTGTTTACAGCTTTAAAAAAAAAAAAAAAAAAAAAAAAAAAAACTATTTTCAATACTTTGCATTTTAAAATACACTTCTAAATGTCTGTTCAGTGGTCGCTATGTAACTAACAGAAGACACAATTTTAAAATTATGGTGCTTCTTTAAGTGATAAAAAGCAGTTGCAAATGATGTGCAAAATACACATAGCCTACTCATCTTTGCATCAATAAAATGTGCAACACTTTATATTTTACTACCAAATTATATGTAATATGTAATTATTTTAACTTGCAGTCGAATGTTTTCCTTGACATCTCGCGATTTCTGGGCATGTGAGTTCCCGAACATAATGCATGATGGGATACGCTTAACCTCGAATCCCGCTCCGAAGCTGGTAGCAGGAAGTGTGGCAAATACAAATGACTGACGTAGTCCTCCTATATTGATATACTTAAATGCATATTGCCCACCGTGCTCTGTTTTACTAAAGCCACCAGGTGGCAGTGGCACGGGTGCGAGGGCCCTTTCATCGCTGCTTGCAGCTTTAATATTATGTCTGTTCTTGGTACAGTTCATTCTATCATTCGTTTTGTTTATCTTTCATACTGTCTGTGTGTCGTACGGTCTTCTATGGTTGATTCTTTTATTGGTTATTCTGTCTTTGTTCAGTCTGTTGTTCGTACTGTCTATAGTTTGTTGTTCATTCTATCATTCTGAGGTTTATTCTGTCATTTGTTCACTCATTCCACTTGTTCATTCTGTCTGTTGTTTATTCTGTCTCTCAATCATTTGTTCCTTCACTCAGTCATGTTTGTTATTCATTCATCCTGTCTTTTTTCTGTCTATTTGCTCATTACACCATTCAGTTTCAGTTTCTATTTTCCAATTATTTGTTCATTCCTTCATTCATTCAGTGGTTCGTAATGTATATTTTTTCTCTCTGTCATTTGTTCATTAATTCTGACATGTATTCTGTCATTATATGTTCATTCATTCCACCATTCATACTTTTAATCATTGGTTTATTGTAACTTTCAGTCTGTGGTTTGTACGTTCTTTCTTTCTATCTCATGTTCTGATCTGTATTGTTTGTTCTATTGTTGATTCTATCTTATCCATATCTTTTAATCACACACACACACACACACACACAGCTAGTTGTGTCTTTCTACAGGTGAGTCGGCTAGAGGAGTCTTCCTCTTTTCTACACAATCTTCACTAACTCAAGCTTAACAGCTATTGTGTATTTTTTTTTTATTTTTATTTTTTTATCTCCAGTTTCTGTGTCTTATCACACCAGGATCAAAGTCTTCAGGATTAATAGAAAGTTATGAGATGCAAAAGAAAGAGTCTCTCCTGAGATCTAAATTAATTTCAGGTTAGTCCAGCGCCTTATTTGTTGCTTGATCATAAAATTAAAATCATACAATTCTAAATTAAAGGCACAATTTAAAATGATTGATTGTCACTGCATTAGATAATAAAATATCAAACCAATTTGCTTTTTTTTTTCCTCAAGAAACTGATTAAATGACATCGGGCAAACATGATGAGTTAGAGAAAAGATCCTGCAGAGTCTGTTTGATATTTTATCCAATGCGATAACATTCACACATTTTAAAGTGTCCAAATACTCTCTGAGCCACATGAAAACATGACAACACTATAATATACAATGTTATGATCTGAAGCTGCGGTTATATTGTTTTGAAATGCACAGTAAGGACCTGGTGTAGTGATGGATGTGGAAATGAAGGGAAGTAGAAGTTAAGCATTGCACCATACTTTGTGTCAGTACGGAAGATAGAGTTGTTTTTCAATGTTCAAGGATTTTATGTAGTCAAAAAGTGCCGTAAAGCTTCACCATGTGGAGCTTTATTCTTCTTCTCTGGTCCTGGATTCGTATCGGTGAGTTCAAGATTTGTATGTGTGACTGTTTTACACTTCTCTGATTTTCACTGGTCTTGTATTTTTACAGCAGTATTTTTTAATACAGTAAATATGCTAATCATGGCTAATGATATTTGTGTTTTCAGCTGTTGTTGTAGGAGCTTCAGAGACAATTATAGGATACAGAGGAGAGAGAGTTGAGATCAGATGCTCATATGAATCTAGATATGAATCAAATTCAAAGTATTTTTGTAAAGGCGAGTGTAGCTTTGGATTTAAAATCATCATGGTTAAATCAGGATCTCCAGCTAAAGACGAGAGATTCTCTCTGACTGACGACACGACGAACAGAGTTTTCACCGTCACCATCACTGATCTGAGAACAGAGGATGAAGGACAATACTGGTGTGCTGTGAAGAGGACTTTGCCTTTTACTGATGTCTATTCAGAGATTTTGTTGAAGGTTAAACAGGGTAAGTGATTCATGTGACTTCTGCTAATTGAACTATAGTAGTGTGGCCTAAATTCGTATTTGAATCATTTTTTTTTTTTTAACTATCAACTCATTTTTAATGACAAGCACATGTGTTTCATCAGGTCCATTGACTCAGATCACTTCACCTGACACAAGTAAACACCTCTCCACATCTCACAGCTGATATTTCTCTCATGTAAACCTCTTTCATTTAATCCTGTGAACCAGTTGAGTAGTTTATTTTGTCTTTTGTATTTTCAGGTTCATTTGGTATCATCATCACAGGAGTTTTGGTTTTGCTCCTGATAAGTGCTGTATTGCTTATTGTGGCCGTACGAAAGAAAAAGCAGACTTGTGGTAATATTTTTGAATGATATATGGATACATAAAATCTACATTACGCCAGTGAATTCAGACACTGTAGACACTTTATAGTCCTTAAAACTCAGATTTAGATTCAAGTTCAGATTTTTTTTAGTCCGATTCTTGCTGTGTAAATAAAACAATTGAGACGTTGACACAATGTCTGGATTCAAGCTGACATGAAGAACTGAATTCAGATACTGGAAGAAGTTTTGAAACTTAAATAACATTCATCTGTCACAGGTCTGTTCTCCTCCTTCACCGAAGGGCTTCATTTGACATTAAGAAAAGGAGCAGAGGTGTGTCAGGATCATCTTCATTGAACATTTCCATCATTATAAACTGTAGTTCTTCTCAAGTAATAGTCAAGGTTCACTTTCTTGCTCAATAATGATGAAGCAATCATTTCCTTCTTCACATTTACAGAATGAATATGATGAAGGGAACCCGACTGTCCTGCCGAACTCACACACAGCTCAAAGTGATAATATTTCTGCAGAAAATGAGTTTCACAGACCTGTGAACACAGAACCAGCCGACACAGACCTCGATTACACAAATGTTACTTCTGCAGCGACAAACAGTCAGAATCTGGATCAGATCTACACAGAACTCAACGCCAGTAGACAGAGTCACATTTATCAGTGTCTTAGAGCTGATTCTGCTAGAAAAGAGTCGATCTATCACAACACTGATTGAACGATTGACTGAACACTCGTACTCATACTGTAAAGAGCGATGTTCACTAATTAGGAAATGGCTAATCAGCACAATGACATCATGACACGACTGATCGGCTGATGTCCTCGCAAGAAAACAAACTATCTCAGTCAGGAAACACTGTTTGAATGGCCGTCAATGGAGAAAGATGAACCCATATAGTGTAGTTACGACATCTACTAGCAGAGGTTAATTGGTTCCTGCTAACCAGCTAAACCTCAACCACTCGGCAAGAACAGCTTTTGATTGAGAATTTAAATAACTTTTTTTAGTAGTGTTGTAAAGTCAGAATCAGAAAGAGCTTTATTGCCAGGTATGTTTACACATATGAGGAATTTGTTCCTGAAGCTTCCACAGCACAAACAGAATGACAGTGACAAGACACAGGTAATAAAAATAATAAATATAGAACAAGTAAACAGGAAATAACAATATACATACACACAAATTTACAAAAATCGACAATAGGCAGTATATGTGTGTACCGGTACATTATGTACAAATGCAAGGAAATGTAAATAAGTATGGTGTGATAAATAAATAAATAAATAAATGTATAAATATTGTTGTGTATTGCTCATGGTTATTGCCAAGAGGGGACATTAAAGGATTAGTTCACTTTCAAATTAAAATTAGCCCAAGTTTTTACTCACCCTCAAGCTATCCTAGGTGTATATGACTTTCTTGTTCCTGATGAACATAATCGATAATATCCTGACACATCCAGGCTTTATAATGGCAGCGACAGGGTTCAATGAGTATGAGCTAAAGAAAAAGCTTCAATCCACATCCATCCATCATAAATATGTGCTCCACACGGCTCCGGAGTGTTAATAAAGGCCTTTGGTGTAAAAAAATATATCCATATTTAAACAAGTTATGAAGTATCGAGTTTCCACCAGACCGCCTTCCGTATTCAACGTACGCAGAAAGTGTAAAACTCTTGTTGTTCACAAAGCTTACGCTACATCATGCGCCTTCCCTATTAAACTTACGGAAAAAGTGTAATTGACGTGACGCCAGTATACACTTCTTTGTAACCTGTATACGGATGGCAGTCTGGTTCTTATAGTTCTTATAGTGGTATGATTAAAGACAACTTTATTGTGTGAATTCACAGTAAAACAAGAGCAGTAAATTCCTGTGATGTCAGCATCATTTTGCTGTTGATTAACAGTAATTTGTAAGAAAATGACCCAGCATGCATTCATTTCACTGTAAATTTCTGCTACCGTAATTTATTGTAAAATAATACTCTTTAATTCTGTAAATTCCTGGCATTTTTTTTTTTTTTTTTTTTTTTTTACAGTGTGGGTTAATTTGGACAGAAAGAGGTTTAGGATTATGGTGTTGAAGGCCAAACTGAAATCCACAAATAGAATCCTCACACTAGTCCCTGGTTTGTCCAGATGTTTCAGGATATGATGCAGTCAACATGGGACTGATGTGTGGAGATGCTGTACATGTAATAGATTTACACCAAGAGCTGTTTTTTTCTAAAACACAATTACACATCTAAAGGAATGGTAAGGTCAAAAGCCAGGTCATTGTGTTTTTCATAGGATATGTTTCCATCCACCTATTTTTTGGAATATTGGAAAAAACCTGCATGGAAATGCGAAGTTGTGCATTAAATGTATGCGCTCAATTGAAACTTTTTATCAGATATGAAAACATGCGCATAAACTATGATGGCAACATATTTACCGAATAAATTCCTCGATGCACATCAAAAAAGTCATGTGACTTTGTGATGGGACGGCATAAGTGGACTAACCAGCGGATCGATCTTGTTGCACAGCAGCTGTTTGGTCATTCTGTAATCTCTGAGCCAAAGTCTGTCGTCAAAGTGGTTTGGTATAATTCCCTCCCAGAACCGTCTTATACGACTGCATTCTCAAACAGCAGCATCTTCCTCTAAAAGCAAGACAACTTTTTTGTGTTTCATCTGCACGCTCTGAGGTGCAATTAATTTATTATATACAAAAATTATTATATACAGTGGCTTCTACTGCAGCAACTTACAGTTTTCTTAGTGATGTTTACCGTCAGTTAATCAGGAAGTGATCATTTTGTTCTCTTCGTCTCACTGATGAAAACGCTGCTTTATTCAAGTGTTTTATGCGATATTCCAGTTTTGTGCATGAGTAAATTCACAACTTTGGATAGAAACAGCTATACATGTACTTAGTCTGTCATATCGGTCATTATGAAGTCTTGACAGTCGTGCATCACTGCGCCATTATCTTGTTTGTTTCTGTATCCTCAGCGATGCAATAAAGATGAAGTAATATTGGTTCATTTTCTCATGTTGTCCATCAGAAGTCAGAGAAGGAATCAGTTGCTTTACATCCTCAAGACTTTTCTTCGGGCACAAAGGAATATGTTTGTTTGGTTGTTTGTTTCCACTGTTTTAGGCATTTTTCATTCTGAGGTACTCTATACTTTAAGAGCTGTTTCTATTAGATTTAACCCAGAAAACAGTGGTCGGCAATAGGCGGCCCGCGGGCTAAAACTGGCCCACCAGCAATAATATCTGGCCCGCGCCCGCAGCCAGATTATTTTAATAGCGGCTGGTTCTGAAATAGATCTTCATCTCGTGGTGCCGTCTAATCTATTATCAATGTGTCTACACGCGCCGCGCCACAACAGCTAAAAGCTGTCTACACTGAACGCGACAAACCGACCGTTGCAAAGCACTTGGACTACATCAGAAATAGAACGGGGAATCCGTTTACTGTCGGGAATGTGTTGCGTCGCTCCACGCCGCGTCCAGTGTAGACAATATCATTTTAATGGGTTCTATTATCTTTTGTAGTGTCCTGTCGCACCGCTCACGGCCGGTGTTGATGTTATATTCTTTGAAATACAAAGTAGTATCAAACAGTGACAACTTCATTGCAGATAAGACACACCGGCTTTGCGTTCACAAAACTAGGTAGGACTAGGATGAACGCATAGTTGTCTTTCCATTCTACTTTGTATGCCCTATTTCGCTGACAACTTTCCTCTTTAGACTCTTTGATAGTGCCATCAATGAATATACACTAACAAGAAGTGACACTCAATAGAACGTTCCATTGCAACACCGGCGCCCAGCAGCAGCCCTGCGTTTCCGCCATTTTGGGGTGAAAGCAAGTCGGCAGCCCACTAGTTTCTATGGCAATATCAGCTGCTTTGTTAAAAAAATAAATAAATACATTAAAGCTGAAATCCAACTTGAATGATGACAACACAGAATAAAATACTATCTAATACTATCTAATGTCCATTAAAGTAAAAGTGTCCAAAGTGTGAATTATGCGATAACGGACACAGTAATGCATCATGTATTGTAAGATCGTAATGTTTGTAGCGTGATCCATTAAAATCCGCTTCTGATTTGGCAGTGAAATTCGCCGATTCCGGGTGCGTAAGATGTGAAGGATTCTATGGTCCAGTTAGTATTTTCACCCCATAATGGCGGCCGCGCTACTGGAGCGCCATCTAGTGGCTGTTGCCCAAAATGTATCAAAGTGGGTTCTAAGCTCTTTGGTGCCATTTTCTCTCACCAGCTAGCTTAAATGTTAACATCACTCTGCACACGACATAGCTAATAGCATACCTCCATCATGCAAACTATTAAAAAAAATGAACTTTAGTGCGTGAGGACGCCAAGGAATAATTCTGAGTGTAAAAGTAGGCTACATCAAATAATTATTACAATAAGTTAGGATCATTGTGTAACAAGCAAATTAAAATTATACACATTTATTATTCACAATATGGAAAGAGGAAATAAAACATAGCTCGTTAACATGCCATTAATGGACTTATTCAAGTTATTTTTATCCATTCTGCATCTCCCACGTATGTGTGTGTTTTAGCAAGGCGGTCTGTGTTGCAAGTTGGTGAATGAAGATACTTGCCAGGTTACATTAGTTTATCCAGTGTAAAACCCGGACACCACCACACAAATGTGGCTTTTTTGTTAATGACTGTCCTACTACATGATTTAACACAGAGTAACAGCTTACCAGTTACAAAAGACACTGTTACAGTCTTTCACAGGCAATTCTAGTTGCATTTTTCAATTAATTTCTTAAATTATCCTTTGACCATGCTCTGGCCCACTATCTAGTGGCAAAATTTTTTTTTAGCTCGATGCCAAACTTAATTGCAGACCCCTGCCATAAAAGTTTCATTGGCATCAATTAATGTATTCAGCTTGATTCAGTGATATTAGTATTTTATAATAATTAGTAATATTTTAGACTTGAATAAAGCCAGTTCATTTAGATTTACCATTCTTTCTAGTGAAGGCCTTTTGACACTCAATGTAATGAAAGACACAGTATTTCACCAAAAGAGATCTAAAAATATGATATCCAGTGCGTGCAATTTTATCAAGTGTGTTAAAATCAACGCATGTGTTTGTAAATACATATTTGAGGTGATTATAGTGAGTTTACTGTTGAACATGAGAGGAACACTGTACCACGACTGACCTGTGTATGACACAAGTGAAACATCACAATTGTGCTCTTCTATGATGTCCTGTAGAGCTGATGTGGTTAGAGATACAGAAAGGGGAAGGAAATGTTCATATCAGTACCTGGTTCCACATTGTTCACTCAGTACAGAAGAGAACGACAGTAGCGTTTGTCACACAGAATTTGGTCTTTTATTTTAGTGAAACGCTTGTCAAAGTTCATCATGTGGGACGTTCTGCTGCTGTTTTCCAGCATATGTACAGGTGAGTTTGAGACTCTGAGCTCTTTTACACACAGTTTGACATGATCTCTTGATTTTCCACTGTTATCACATGATCATCAGACTCATATGGATGATCTTTGTAAGTTATTATTCTGGCCTGCTAATGTCTCTTACTCACACATAACAGCTCTATATAATGATATTTGTGTTTCAGCTGTTGTTGTAGGAGCTGCAGATACAGTTACAGGACACAGAGGAGAGAGAGTTGAGATCAGATGCTCATATGAATCTGGATATGAATCAAATTCAAAGTATTTTTGTAAAGGCGAGTGCTTCATTGGATTTAAAAACATCATGGTTGAATCAGGATCTGCAGCTAAAGACGAGAGATTCTCTCTGACTGACGACACGACGAACAGAGTTTTCACCGTCACCATCACTGATCTGAGAACAGAGGATGAAAGCAAATACTGGTGTGCTGTGGAGAGGACTTTGTCTTTAACTGATGTATATTCAGAGATTTTGTTGCAGGTTAAACAGGGTAAGTGATTCATGTGACATACAAATGTATCTATAGTAGTAATGTAGATGTAAAACTGTCAGCAGCTTCATGTTATTATATAGTGGCCAATAAACTGCTTAATTCATGGTTATATGCAGATTTCAGATGAGTGTACTAATATATAAATGTAATAACTTTAGATTTTTCCTTTCAACCTTCAGGAGAAAAGGCCACTGAAGTTTCAACGATCAGCTCATTTTCAGTCAGGAGTGAATCAGAAATGAATCCGTCCAGCAGAATCACAGACCATCAGATCTCCTCAACAGGTCACTTCATCTCTTTCTCATACCCTTCCTCTGTCAACATCTTTTAATCATTTAATATTCTTTATATCTGGATGATGTCTGTTATTTCCTCACCGGACACAGGTGAACGTCTCTCCACATCTCACCGTCCGTCAGAACAGGAAGTGAAAGATCTGACTGATGGTTGTCATGGCAACATGATTTTCAATAAGCCTCATATCTTATGATTTAGTCTCTTATTTTTATTTTCTGATTCCTCTGACTGTTTCCTCTTGTGTTTTTCAGGTTTAGTTGTGATTATCGGCACTGCAGAGGCTTTGGTTTTACTCCTGATAGCAGTTCCACTGATTATAGTGGCTGTACGAAAGAAAAAGAAGAATAAAGGTAATATTTTACACGAAATATTTGGATGGGTTTGGCATGACATGCATGAGCACTGAAATAAAGGATCTTATAATTATGAACTATAAGATAATTGAAGAAGTGAGTATCTAACATTGATCTATTTCACAGGTCTGCTGTCGTCCGTGGAAGAGTTTAATCCAGAGTTTTATGAACAGGTGAGTGATCAGAAACTGATGATTATGGTTATTTATTGAACTCAAGGTGTTTTACAGCAGTAATTTTGTTAGCAGTTTCTCTGAAACAGATTTTGTTTCTGGCTCAACACAACACACATCTTCAGTACTTTGACATTGAATCTCCAGCAGATTGTGTGTGAATGATTATATTTATGTGTTAAAACTGTAAATAGAGTTATTTTCTCTGTTAACTAACTTAATGTTTCCTGTGACTGTAGATCAGCGACGCTGGACGTCACTGTAATCCAGCGGACAGAGACACAATAACAACTGTATTTTACAGCCGTGGTTCATAAACTATAATATAGTTATAGTCTGTTTATTAGTTCAGTCCTCCCTCGGTCTCTCTCTGTTTGTTTCTCTGGTTTATAATTTATATTAATGACCTTTCAAAAGTAGCTGCATATTCTGATAAATCATTGCAAACCACTTATAAATATCACATACTTTTTTTTGTCTTTTAAAACAATGCTAATGCGTAGCTTTATCAACATAATACTCAAGAAGAGTCGATCTATCAGCATTGATCAAACGACTGACTGATCACAGAAGCCCCATCAACAAACGATCAATAAACTGCTTCATGTATCGAATGGTCCTAAATAATCGTGTAGGTCTAAAATATGTAAAAGAGTGTAAATATGATCTCTTTATCTTTGTCTTAAACTCAAGTAAACATGCTGTAAAAAGTGATTGGTGAGTGGCTAATCAGGAAAATGATGTCATGACAGCACTAATTAGCTGATGACATCACATGAAAACGAGAACAGACAGGACGAATGTAAGGCCATTTGATACTTTAAGAGCCTTTACAGTAATATCATAAAATATTTACAATTTAAATATCGCAAACGGGGAAGAAAAAATGGTTTGAATGGCCGTCAGTGGAGAAAGATGCTTTTGAAGCCATATGGTGTAGTTACGATATCTACCAGCAGGGGTTAATGGGTTCTTGATAAACTTTAACAACTTGGCAAGAACAGTGAGAAGTTCACTGGGCAGCCATCTTGACAAATTTGATAAATTAGCTTCTTTTTTCTTCAGCCTCAGTAATGCAATGAATATACAGTATGGAATTGTAATATACTGTATATGGTTTGGTTCAGTCAATGTTTTATTTTCATATGTTGTCCATCAGAGGTCAGTGTGGAGAGTTGCTGAAACTCACTGTAGTCTTTAATTGCACTGAAAAAAAGCTAGTTTCATTTGGCATTAAAAAGCACATTAAAGTTTTACTTAATACATTTTTTTTTTTTTTTCAGGCTGAAAGGAATAGGTTTAATGAAAGATGCATTTTCCATTCTATCATTTGTGGTAGGCCTATAAAAAACTCTGTTGTCATGAAAAGGAGCGCATGAAGCGTTTTGGTACAAAATGACGAAAGAGATTTTCTAAAAATATTAATGGTCCAAAGTTATTTTGATTTGCTTTCCATTATGACACAATACACAAAAAAAAAAAATATATATATATACGCACTTACAGGCCTTTGACCTTCATCGTAAGAGACGAGCATTAAACGGAAAATCAGCATTTATATCAGTGGCGAGCGGTGACATTTTTTACTGGGAATGCTGAGTGCTCATTCGCTCCCCTTTTTCCCCAGTTTCTTCTCCATATGCAAATCAATGGTGTATAAAGTTTAAAAAAAAAAAAAAAAAAGATCTTTATACCGTTCCTTTTTGTCAGCATGTCTGTTCCTCTTTGAAGTGTCAAGATGTTCCTCAACAAACGCAAAGATGCGATCAGACTTCCCTCATTGTCTTTGCAAGTACTCAGCTGTTTTCTTCATTTCCCTTACACAAAAACTAACATCAGAGCCCTTTGATTGGAGTATGTGGAAAAGCACGTCTGTATGAGAGAAAACATCAGAAAAAAAGCTCCAATAGAAAAATAAATTTGGGGTTTTGAAAATCATGCAAAAATCCCCCAGTCGACAGAATGGATGTTTCGTCCCAATCTAATGGGTTGTTCACTATGTAGAACTTTTGCCTGCACGCCATTTAGTTCACCCGACATGACAGACGCACCATCATATGTTTGGCCAACAAGCTTGGAGCCGCTTTCATACTGCTATGGCAGAAAAAAACATGTTCTGCTAAGGCAGCGGTTGATCAGACAGCACTCATGACAAACATAACCAACTCCACCTGATCATCTTTTCTCTTTGCTTGTCTAGGTGGTATAACTCAGTTACAGCAGTCAAACAAAATCTAATAATAAAAAGTCAAGGGTCAAGAGCCCAACTAAAGCAAACACTGATCTCCATGATGGTGAATTGAAAATTGTGATTTTCTCCTTTGGTCATTCTGCTTGTTATCATCAGTATCTTCAATAATGGTCAATCATCACTCAATCAATCACTTAATTATTTCATTAACTTTAACACTGTTTCAGTGTTCATTTAACACTCTTATTTTAACACTCTTGAGTGTGGTCTCACATGTACTGCCAGGAGAGTTCATTTAACCCTGGAGTTATTGCTGTGCATGTTTTGAAAGTGGAGTATAAGAAAAAGCAGGGGATGTATGCTTATGATTATTATGATTATTCTTTAATTATTATTTTATGGTTATTTACATGATTAATCCTTTCAAACATATTATTCTTGTATAAATCCATTTATGAATGATATTTTTGTCTGTTGTATCTTTTGATATAATATACGCATACTCATATATCTTATTCAAACCAGACTTCTGCTTTGACAAAGTACATGTCTGAATTCTGCTGTCACTTCTCTAAAAAGTGAGACATGTTCGCCTGCACAAAGTCTGGCATCCGGTTTAAAATTAATTGCTGCATGAGTTTAGCATAAATTCCAGACATGGTGAAGATACGTATTAGGCTCTCGCTGCTTCTATAGTGTTAAAACCACAATGTTTCACTACGCTGGCAGAATATAAAACCAAGAGGCCAGAGAAGATTCTTAGAAAATATATTTTTGACATGATTAACATACTCTTCCTGATCTGATCTGAACTTTAGCATTAATATTGGCAAAGCTCGTGCACTGCAGGAGCTCTTGCCTCTCGCTCGCTCTTCTTCCTTTGCTCTCCTGAAACATTATTTTACTTGAGATATTTGGTTAAGGACTTGTTTATTGTTACTTACTTATTATTAAAAGCCGATTATTACTTACAAATTGATTTAACAATTCATGATTTTATTGTTTTTATTATGCATTTTATTACTTACTTATATAATAAAGAATAAAATCATTTTTGATTCATTACTTCTCCATCTGACTGGATCTCACTGAATCAGAAATATATATATATATATATATTTAACATGTTAAAGACAAAACAGAAACAGAAAGGACAGGAAACGGGTTGTGGTTGGTGAATTCACAGCTAATTTCCTGGTCAAAACTGAGAGGCGTTTCACAACTAACAACACACGCAAACACAGACACACAGTCAGTGAACAGTAGAGTTTGGTTCTCAACACGTGAGACAAGAAACAAATGTATTATTTTATTCTCCACTGATAGATGAGAGCAGTATTATTGGCTGTTTGAGTTTCAGAAAGTCGTTTGAGGAACTGCTGAGAGTTTCAGACTGATTCTCTGAACTGAACTGATGAAGAAATGAAGTTTCCACTGACAGTTTGTGTGTTTCTGCTGACGGGTAAGAGCTCAAGATCTCTGATAAAAGTGTTTATTATCTATTATTATGGCTTGCTTTATCAGTGTACATGAGTAAAGCTGTGTGTGTGTGTCTGTGTGTGTGTGTGTGTGTGTGTGTGTGTGTGTGTGTGTGTGTGTGTGTGTGTGTGTGTGTGTGTGTGCAGTGATCAGTTCACTGTCTGTGGACATTACAGTGAGAGGAACGGAGGGAGAACCAGTGAGCATTAAGTGCCCTTATCCAGGAGGATATAAAAACTATTTCAAATACTTCTTAAAAGGACCTTCCAAAAAGAGTGTCCTTATACTACAATCTGATAGAGGAAAGTCTAAGGGCAGATTCTCACTGCAGGATGATCATAAGAGTTCATTTACAGTAACCATCAGTAACCTGAAGATGGAAGATGCTGGAACATACGGCTGTAGAGCTGGAGCTGAACACTACAAAGAAGTCAATCTTATTGTGATCAGAGGTGCCTGATATTCATCACACAAACAAACAATCAAACAACAACAACAACAACAAACAAATAATCATGGTTTTATTATTCATGTTTATGCTCCGTGCTGTAGTTAATGATTGTGTTATTAATATATTTGTTTCATTTGTATGATGTGACCTTATTTCTCAGCTCCAGAGACAACAAGACCTGTCCAGATCTCAACATCCACCATTCGTCCGCATACAAACAGCAGCACTGAACACACCAGCAATAAACACACCAGCAATAAACACACCAGCAACGAACACACCAGCACCGAACACACCAGCAATAAACACACCAGCACCGAACACACCAGCACCGAACACACCAGCAATAAACACACCAGCAACGAACACACCAGCAACGAACACACCAGCACCAAACACACCAGCACAGGTACATGTACTCACACACACTGAATACACCTGCTGACATCTACACTCACATGCATTTAGATGAAAATATATTGCTAATTTGAAGTTATTGCTATTACATATATTTATGTGAAGCAGATATCATATTTTCAGAGCCATAACTTCAATAAATAGTTAGTCTGATTATATTGAATACAGAGACATCAAAGCTTCTATACAATTTTAATGCTGCAATTATGATCATGATAATATTCCTGTAATTACACGTTCAAACTAGACAAATTATGTCTTTCACAAACTTGCACCAACTTGGAAACTCTGAATTTCATCAAATCTTCAACTTCTGAAAAATAAACTAAAATTGCAGCACACTCAACATTTAAAGGTTGTGACGTTCAACAGATGCTTGATTTAAATGTAAAAACTAAATGTTTGCTTAGTCATTTTACAAGCCAGCGTTTTCTTTAACACTTTTTTGTTCTAGTTTCTGGGACTGTTTCTGAGTAAAATCATCTCGTAATGACAGTAATACAACCATGACATGAACGCAGCATTACTTCACGTGGGGTTTTCATGCATTTAACAGACACTTTTATCCAAAGTTACTCTGTATCATTTCAGATAATAAAGCATCTTCTAAATAAGCACTAATGTAATGTGATTATCAGTAATCAGTGTTATGAACAGAAGAAAAAAAAAAAAAAAAAAAAAAAAAAAAAAAAAAACAATGTTATGCAAACAATGTTATGTGTGTTTCTGTCTACTGTCAGGGTTTGTTATTATTATTGGTTAATATATTGCATAAGTGGCACATTCACACATCACTGGTGTTTTTCTCTCTTTCAGTGACTCATCAAACAGAAACTGAAACAACAAGAACAACAACAGGAAATACTAGAGTTGAACTCCATCAGCAAACCACTAGTAAGCACACAAACTACACTACCCATAATACAACTTTTTGATCACATGATCCCTCTTTGAAAGCAAACTGTTTTGAACATTTGTGGAGACACATTTTATCTCCTGTATAAACATAAAAAGATGCACATATCAGCTTTCATGTGGTTAATTCAGTTTGACATCAACCGTAAAGAGAAGTGTTTTCTTCTGAAGAGTCGAGGTTTACCATTGCAGTTTCACTTCAGTTACACAATATAACAACAGTATTACAATACTGTTATTACTTTCAATATTACAGTGTTCTTAATGGTACAATAATCAAAGTAATTTATATCAGTTTGAAGATTGTTATTGTTCATTTCACAGTATAATCAGAATCAGCAGTGTGATGTTTTAGACTGTAAAACCTAACAGTTATAAGTAATAATGAGTTCATTTCACTCAAATCAACTGAAGATAAACATTTACGCCTGGTTTCACAGACAGGGCTTAGCCTAAGCTAGGATTAGGCCTTAGTTCAGTTAGGGCATTTAAGTAGCTTTTATAAACATACACTAGAAAAATAAAACATTACTGGTGTGCATCTCAAGACAAAACACTGGCTCTGACATATTTTAAGATCTGTCAGTACAAGTTACTTTCAGCTAAAACAGCTCAAACATGCATTTTAGTCTAGGACTAGCTTAAGCCTTGTCTGTGAAACCGGGAGATAATCTCTCAAGATCTCAGCAGAGGAGTATTAAACAACTCCACAAACAGCATTACCAGCTTCACTTATTACTAACCAGACTGACTTTATTTCTGTCACACGTCTACAGAAGATCTTATTGAGAGCTAACAGAGGTTTAAATGTTGATTTTTTATTGAGTTTTGTTTAAGGTCACCATGACGGAGATCAGTGTTTGCTTTAGTTGAGCTCTTGACATTCCTTTTTCTTTGGCTGCTGTAATTAAGTGTTTATAAAACACATTTGTTATGGCACAAAAGCCAAGAGAAAATATGATCAGGTGCTGGTTAAGTATGATTTAGTGGATGATGATCATTTAGTGTTTACAAACAGTTTGCGCACAAAATGTTTTTATCTATGCCACAGACATCAAGAATCAGCATATGAATGTCAACAATGGTGACCATTAAAAAAAAAATTAATGCTGCAATGCATGCTGGGTACTAGCACAGTAAAAAAACAACAACAATGGCTCACAGCATGCATTGTGGCATGAATAAATAATACAGCTGGATTTTCTATTTTCTCTTATTCTTACTATTTGCTTTTATGTTTGTCATTTTTGTTGTGACTTTAGTAACTTGTTTTGTGATGTTCAGAGGTTTATCTGAATATTTTGTTATTTTTCACCATTGTTGAGGTTCATATGCTGTTTCTTTATATCTGTGTGAGTCAGCTTGAGACCATAGAGATTTTTAAAATCTGATTGTCACAACAAAGGATTTTACACTGTAGAATCACAGACCTGCTATAATGAATTCTAAACTAATAATACATCACCTGTTTAATCAGAGATTAAGCTCTGAAAAAGATCAGTAAACCAAGTCACTAAATGACAACTTTCATTACCAATACATAACACTGACACCTGATCATATAAACATATAGTTACAGCGAAAAATGAGAAAAATGGATGTCATAAAGTCACGGGCCAAGAGCCCAACTAAAACAAACACTGATCACCATGGTGGTAACTTCAAATGAAACTAAATAAATCATCATCTAAAGGCTCCGATATACTTAAGGCGAAGTTCTTTTCCATTCTTCGTTTGGGGGTAAAACAAAGTTCGAAATACGTGAGCAGCGATATACTGTTATTGAACATCTGACACTGCCCACACTGCTGAGAATGACGTTTAGATGAATATGTAAATATGTGCTGCGCGCTTTCCTCTCTGTAACAAAATAAACAGAAACAACATGGGTATGTTAGCATGAACTCTGCAAATTAGCACTCCAGTAAAGTCACGTCATGTTTATTTATATGGCATTTTATTCAGTAGTTATGTTAAAAGCAAGCAGTTTTACACTATCAAACATTAAAAACATTTCATCAGAAGCACAACTTCATTTTCTATTATAAAGCAGCTATCCAGTGTGTTCAGTGTGTTTTCAGCAGTGGAGATCTTAAATCGACGGACTCAACAGACGAAATGAGTCAGAGTTCCATGTGAAAGAAAGCAGAGCCTCAGACCAATGGTAGTACTAAGGTGTTCTGCAACTGGAGCGAACGGGAATAGTAAAATAATCATAATGACACCATACAATTGAGGATTTTTTGGACAAAAAGCCATTTGCGACAAGCCTCAAATTGGGCCACACCCCCCAGATTATTGTGGGTTGCAAATCGGGCTCAAAAATTGGCCTTAAAATCTTCAAGTGTGTGGCCAGTCTAAATTAATCACTTAATATCTCGACTGCAACGTATATCTTCTTTTAGTGACCTCAAGTGAAATAAGTTTAGCATACTCATAACTATTGGTTTCTAAACTTCTAAGCTCGACTTATTGGATTTGACTTTGTGTGTGCTAATGTGAGCTAGCAGTATCTGCAAGTGCTCTGAGTTCATTAAAAGTTTGTAATTTCAGTAGTTTTACTCAATATAGTGAAGTTTCAGCTATATAAAGTATTTGAATGCAGTGTAAAGTTTAATTGTATATTAAGAAATATCCTTGTTTTAGTGGACTCGATTAAAATAAGTTCAGAGTACTCATAACTATTTGTTTATACTTAATTGAACTGAGGTAATTTGTGTCCTTAAATGAAATGAGTTGGCTTAACTTGATGGGTTTTACAGTGTATGCAATATCATGTGTTTAGCAATGCGTACAGACCTGGTTTCTGTTGCTGGCGGTCTGGGTTTGTTTTTGCTGGTTCTGTGTTCGGGAACGCTTCTCATCCTGAAAATGAGGAAAAGGAAATGTGGGACAGGTGACAGTTTGTTTGTGATAATAATAATAATAATAATAATAATAAAGTCTTGTTTTAGTATGTAAATTGACTATTCTGTTTTCATGCAGTTTTATTTCAGCAAAATGTGCAGCACAATACAGAGGTGGGTGTTCAAATATTTACCTGTAGAAGTTCAGACATGTTAAATGATTGTTTATTGATTAATAGAGAGTATTATTTATATAAACTAGTAAATTATTGATGAATGTGTTGTTTTTCAGACTGACCACATGTATGAAGAGATTCCAAAAAGCGATGGTGCCGTGGCAGCATCTTCATCCAGTCAGATGTCTGCCTCACACCTCAACACCCACCCAAAAGTCTCTACTTTTTACACCACAGTAACCAATCAGCAGCCTGATTCAAACCTTAGTCACACCCACTCAACCAATCAGGTGACAGATTGGTCGTCTGAAGCAACACAGGACAGCAGGACAGAACTGATCTACGTAACAGCAACACATCCACAAAACGCAACAAATGAGGATCCGGTATATTCAGTGATCAATGATAAATAAAGATCTGGAACCTGGTAAAATCTAAATTTATATAATGAATCAAAATTGACACACTTTCCTATACAAGAGTTTTTAATCATTTTTTTTCTGTGTGTAATATTACTAACAAGAAAAGTCACTAACAATTAAAAAAAAAAATAAAAAGAAAAAAAAGAAAGTTACATGAAATTCAGTGTTCTTTGATTGTCTGGCTGATTGTCTGTGTATCGTATAGTAAAATTGCTTATTGTTAGATTATGTAAGACCCAAAGAACACAAAGAGGTGAGATTTATGGCATCAAACTAAATTCACAAAGCCTATAAGCATATTTGTACATTTTATTTTCTTTTGACCACTAGTTGGCGACAATTTCAATCTTCTTAGGCTCCTTGGTGCTAATGACACATATCGAATTTCATAACCATATGCTGTTGCTTTCATACAGTACAGTTGAAACTACACAAGAACAGTTTGGTCTATCAAAAGGGTTTTAGTAACTTTTTGCCAGCATGGGCTGAAGATGATCTGGGCTAATTTAGTTAAAAAATTGGACCAACTGTCTCGAACAATTTAACAACAAGTAGGATTGTCAGAGCCGATAGCCTCGTGAGCAGCACTACAACATATAGCGCAAATGCCTCCGGCGACTCGAGTTTGATTCTCGGCTCCAGGTCCTTTTCCGATCCTGTTCCTCTCTCTCCACTCCATGCTGTTCTGTCTGATCTGTCCGGTCCTATCCAATAAAGCCATATAAAGGCCAAAACTATCTTAAAAAGAAATAGAAGTTTTTTCAGAAAATTTAAAATAGAACATTTTTCATGAGGGAATTTTGTTTCTAGCCCTTACGGGTCAATGTTATTAGCATAAACAGCTAGTGGCACTAAAGGGTCTAAGTTAGAGATTTCACATATGGTTAATGTTCAGGCTATCCACTATCTGTGTGCCAAATTTCACAACTTTCCTATTAAAGGTTATATGGGCTGCCATAGACTTAAGAGCAGAAGAAGACGACTAAAAATAACAATTTATGCCAGCACACCATACAGTAGGTGCATAACCACTAATCAGTCTTCTGTTCAGCCTGTGAGTTAAGTTCAGAGAGCTGCTCTACACTGCGCCCTCTACAGGTGATGTACAATATTACACAGGGCCTCTACATGCATCGTTGACTCTCATTATGTAGCAAATCTTTATTTAAAAAGACTCTGTGTACTTTGACTGAAATCTGCTGCAAACAAACTCAAGAAAAATGGAAAAAAAAAAAAAAAAAAAAAAATTTTGAAGGTTAATTTAAATGAAACTGAGGCCAGTTATGAAACCTAAAATACACAAATGTTAACCTAAAATCTTGATGTTGATTAAAAGTTTAATATATTATGAATGCAAGTACCATTTTTATTAATACTATATGCACAGAACATGTCAGTGTATACTGCAGATGTCCTGTAGAGCTGGATGTGTTTAGAGAGACGAAGGGGAAGGAAATGTTCATTTCAGTTGTGGACGCTGCAATTACTGGACACAGAGGAGATTGAGTTGACATCAAAAGTTCATATGAATCTAGATATGAATCAAATTCAAAGTATTTTTGTAAAGGCGAGTGTTCATTGTTAAACAGAAACTGATCTGAGAACAGAGGATGAAGGCAAACACTGGTGTGCTGTGAAGAGGACTTTAACTTCCGCTATGTCTTTTACGGATGACTGTTCAGAGATTTTTGATTGAAAGTTAAACATGGTAAGTTGATATCTAATTACGTCCCATAGAGTGATTACTAGTCATTAAAGGGCACCTATTATATAAAAAAAAAATATTCACTTTCACATAGTGTTTGAACATAAATGTGTCAGCAGTGTGTGTACGCAACCACCCTAGAGTGGTAAAAATCCACTCACTCTTTTTTTAATCCCCATAAATCATAATAAGTGTCTCAGAACAAGCCATTTGCAGATCTTATCATTTGTGACATCACAAAATGCTTAGGCATGTGAATAGTTTGTGTGTGTGAATGTGGTGCTTCGTTTATGTGTTCATGATCTTGTTCACGCTTGTTCACACGTCACTGGTGTTTTTCTGTCAGTGTCTCAAACTGAAACTGAAATAAGAACAGGAAATACTACAGATTAACTCCATCAGCCAAACACTAGTAAGCACAAACTACACTACCCATAATGCAACTCACATCACATGATCCCTCTTTGAAAGCAAACTGTTTTGAACATTTGTGGAGACATTTTACCTCTTGTATAAACATAAAATGATGCACATATCACCTTTCATGTGGTTAATTCAGTTTGACATCAACCGTAAAGAGAAGTGTTTTCTTCTGAAGAGTCGAGGTTTACCATTGCAGTTTCACTTCAGTTACACTATATATTTGTAATATCACTAGATCTTTGATAGTACAATAATCAAAATTATTGATATCCATATTAAGTTTGTTATACATGTGGCATAAGGAGGGCACTCTCGTATCCAGATATATACAAAGTAGTGACTACACCACCCCAACCTTAATCAGCTGGGGAAATATCAACTAAGGGCACACAAGTTCGATTTTCTTCCCACAATTACTAAACAATGAGACGTGGATATGTACAAAAAACACTTTATTGAATCATGATAAATAGTTTTAAAAAGGAATCACAGGATTAAAGTAATACAATGCTGGTGGCAAAATCTCACAACACACTCAGTGAAATCCACTGCAAGGAAACCCACACCACATGCTTTTAGGAAATGACAATTTCCATCCTCCAAGAATAGCCAGCCTGCCCACTTCGGGTCACCCCGGCTCCTAAAAAGGTATTCTTCTTATAACCCTTATATATTTAAATTTCTATTTAGTTTTAGTACTTTTTATTAATTGTTTGTCTCTCTCTTTTTGACCTATTTAGATTCAACCTAATAAAGCTAACTGACTCTTACTCTGCAAATATGGGTATAGAATTTCTTTTCACCTGTTTATTCAATTTGGTTTAATTGGCCTATTTAATATAGAGAACTTTGAATTTGACTATGAATACAATTCTTCCAAATGACACTTTGAAATACCCATTTCACTCTTATTCTTCGGAACAACAACAATATAAAAAAAATAAAACCAAATAATTAAATCAAACAAAAGAACAGTGGAATTTTGGGAGTAGAAAATCAGTAGAAAATAAAATAAATTACAATAGATCAAACTTACTGCTCACAATAACAGTCCCAATGTGGATTAGGGTTTCACCAAACTTTAGCTCCAGTTCAGTGCTGCTTACACGAGATCCTCCTTCCGTAATTGAGTTCTGAGCAGCACAATTCAATCAGAAAAAAAAAAGCGAAGGAAAAGCGTATGCACAATCCTACCACTTTCTTGATTCTCGTAGCTCGATCCTTATATGGGCATGGCTCGCCAGTTCCTGCTCGCAGTCTCTTTCTAGTGCAATGCAGGGACAGTTCAAGTTCAAAGTCTTCTTCAACAATCGTCCGGTTCCAGAAAATATGCTGCACCCGACTCAAGGGATGATGGAAAACAGAAGATAGAGAGGAAAAAAATAAAAAATAACCCAATCAAGAGAATTCGAATTTTCTAGTTATGAAGTTTCCAGACAGGCAAAACTCCAACCTCTGTAAGTTTCTCTCTCCTCCGTAACAGTTTGCGCTAGCATCAACCGTGATAAATCGACTGACAATCAATTCACATTTTTTCTCTCGAAATCTGCTATTTCTCTTGACACAACTGCTGATTTATGTGCTCTAATTCGGTTTCTTCTTTTTCAGGACCGCGTCGGAACTGTTGTTTCTCTCTTTCTCATCGCGCGTTCTCTCTTCGTCCTCTCTCTCTTTCTCTCTCTCTCTCTCTCTCTCTCTCTCTCTCTCATCTCCGATCATAGGGCGGGGCTAACTCTTCGCTCTCCTCATTGGACCACTCTTCACTTTGTTTTATTTGAATAAATTTTTCAAATTAGTTTTATTTCTTTTTGAATTTATGCATTTTCCTATTTTCTGTTTCACAAATGTTATTAAAATAAAGTACTGAATTACATATTCACGAGTTTTATGGTTTTTATTCCCTTTTTCTATTTTACATTAACAGGCTCTTAGTAACCTGGGTTACACGTGCACGCACATTTAAAAAAAAAAAAAAAAAAAAAAAAAAAAAAAAAACACTTTACGTACCTGACAGGAGAGCAGCAGTCCCTCACAGCACTCTGTGTTGTACATTCAAGCGATTTCTTTTCAAACAGGAACTCTACAGCAGTAACGCAGGGGAGCCAACCCTCTTAAGCAGTAATAAAGTAACCACGAACAGACACCAGCTGCACAGAAAAGTTAATCAACAAACAATACAAATGCCAAACTATAGCCATGCTAAGCAAACACCTACCTCAGATAAAGCGACGGACTACCGGAAACCCAGACATAACAATACGCGATATCACGCTAGCCTTGGGATGCCCTTTATATATATACACACACACCGCTCAATTAATACTCCTCACGGGGCGGAGATATCCATGAACGGAATTTCATCACATACAGTATAATCAGAATCAGCAGTGTGTTGTTTTATGTAATATCACGTGTTTAGTGATGCGTACAGACCTGTCTTCTGTTGCTGGCGGTTTGGGTTCGGTTCTGCTGGTTCTGACTTTGTTTTCTGGAACGTTCCCCATCCTGAAAAAGAGGAAAAGGAAATGTGGGACAGGTAATGCTTTCGTTTGTGATTTTAAAGTCCTGTGTTTGAATTGATTTGGCTTGGTCTTTTGTCTCTATTCATGCTCCATTCAGCTTTATTTCAGCAAAATGTGCAGCACAATACAGAGGTGGGTGTTCAAATCTTTACCTGAAGATCAGAAATACACGTGAAATGACTGTTTATTAAGGAACAGAGAAAATTATTTATATAAACTAGTACATTATTGATGTATGTGTTGTTTTTTAGACTGACTGCATGTATGAAGTGAATCCAATCAGACGCCTGCATCACACCTCAACAACTATGCAAATGTGTCTACTATTTATGCTATAGTAACCAATTAGCAGCCTGATTCAAACCCACTCGACCAATCAGGTGACAGATTCAGACTGTGATTATTATAGTCATCTGAAATGACACAGGACAGCAGGACAGAACTGATCTACCTGACAGCAGCTTATCCAAAAAAGTTTATAGTAAGTTAATATTTAGTGTTACTGACAAGATATGTTACTAACAACACAAATAAATGCAAAAATGTAATTAGTACAGTTAAAGCAAATAAAAAGTTTTTTAGCCTCTTTAGCGCTGATTCTGGCATGTTTTTAGAGTGAGGGTTGCCAGATCTAAGAAACAAAACTAACTCAATGACCCTGATCCAATCATCCGAGTAGAGGTCCGATAAGATTTCTTGCGGCACGGGATTACATTTTGAATGAAAGGCGGTAGCGGTCCGTGACTCTGGTGTACTCTGACAGGAGCGGGCAGTCTGACAATAACCCGGCCACTCCCAAAGTCTTTTGACAACAGCGCATCCGCACTTTAACTTGAAGTGAACAAAGCTTTCTGCAGTGGTGGCGTTCACACAGTTCCCAGTTTCCTGGCAAGATATGTTCTTTGCATCCCAGCCATGAGTGCACCTTCAGAGATAACATTCAGCCTTTGTGATCAGATTTTTTAGGAGAGATGTTCAGTAGCCTACTGAAACCGCCGTAAGTCAGCGGCATTCTGTTCTTGCGTAGATGTTAAAAAAAAAATTAATTTTGCAGCATAGCTAGTAAGCCAACAGTTTTCGTTTATTCATATTTTTGGCTTAGCCTATAGTTTTGAGGGACAGATGTTGTATTTAATTTAGCCTATTTTTCTCTGTGACATTTTTTACAGTGTTGACAGCACCATAAGACAAATAACGAATAAAAATCTTGCTATCCAAAATATGATATTTGTTATCCCCAGTCACTCTCTTTCTTTAGGGGAATTTTAAATGTGAGATTCTGGAAACGATCTAAATTAATGGGACCCATTGGGTCGGGAAGAAAATCATTATATATATCATTATTTACATTATATATATATATTATTATATATCATTATTTAAAAAAAAAAAAAAAAAAAACAGTCCCGCGTAGACCTCTACATCAGAGTCCAAATATTCAACTCCCATACCAAAAATAGATATTTTACAGTCACTGTTATGCAGTACACTCAATTCTAACTTGATAATCACTGTGTACTCTGTATAGATAATGCTTTTATTACTGGAAAATGAGTAAAATATTTTAATAAAAGCATTTCAGTCAGATATAATTTATACAATGTCAAACCTTCAACCTGCTGCAAGAGTTTAAAAGTAGTCCATTTCTGCAGGAAAACTGAGCACTTGGCAACCCTGCTCAGTGAGCTGCGCTCCATCACGCCCTCTACAGGTGATGTAAAACACTACATAGAGCTTCAGCACGCTCCTGTTGGCCTTATGTAGCAAATCTCCATCTAAAACTACTTAGTTTGACTGAAATCAGCTGCAAAGAGACAGTGAACTCGTGAAAAGACTTGTTTATTGGACAAATTACTTCACTTCTCAGTTGAATGTTTAGTCTTTCATGGAAACACATGACCTGTCCTGTGATGTGATGTGATGTTTTACTTCATATAAAACTATTATGAACAGCAGTTTGCTCATTAAATTAAGATTTAAAGATTGGATGGAATCGCCTGTTTGTACTTTTAATTATTATTTGTCAACCACAGGACCGTTTAAAATGAACTAATGAAGGCAAGAAGGCAGAGAACAGTTGCAAATACAAAACCTAAAATATACAAATTGTAACCTTTATCATGGACCTTAGTTTTGATTTTGGTAAAAATGACATTCATAAATAATAAAAGTACTAAGCTGTTTAGATCAGTATGTAAGCAAAGCATGTGGTGTTTGTCAGAGTAAATGTGCTCTTTTAAGATGTCTAGTAGAGCTGATGTGGTTAGAGATACAGAAGGGGAAGGAAATGGTAATATTAGTTGCTGACGCCACATTGTTCACTCAGTACGGAAGAGAACGACAGTAATGTTTGTCACACAGAATTTGGTCTTTTATTTAAGAGAAACTCTTGTCAAAGTTCATCATGTGGGACGTTCTGCTGCTCTTTTCCAGCATCTGTACAGGTGAGTTTGAGACTCTGAGCTCTTTTACACACAGTTTGACATGATCTCTTGATTTTACTCTGTTATCACATGATCATCAGACTCATATGGATGATATTTGTAAGTTATTATTCTGACCTGCTGATGTCTCTTACTCACACATAACAGCTCTATATAATGATATTTGTGTTTCAGCTGTTGTTGTCGGAGCTCCAGTTACAGTTAAAGGACACAGAGGAGAGAGAGTTGAGATCAGATGCTCATATGAATCTAGATATGAATCAAATTCAAAGTATTTTTGTAAAGGCGAGTGTATGACTGGAAATAAAAACATCATGGTTAAATCAGGATCTCCAGCTAAAGACGAGAGATTCTCTCTGACTGACGACACGACGAACAGAGTTTTCACCGTCACCATCACTGATCTGAGAACAGAGGATGAAGGACTATACTGGTGTGCTGTGAAGAGGACTTTGCCTTTAACTGATGTCTATTCAGAGATTATGTTGCAGGTTAAACTGGGTAAGTGATTATATTTATTAGAAGTGTAGCTTCAGAAGAAATGAACTACAAGGGAACAGACCAATTAGTCATTAAATAAAATAAGGTCACAATATTATTTCAAAGCAGCTTCACAGTAATAAACAGGGAAATAACAGTTTAATTATTGCAAAGTTAATCAATTGTAAAATTATTTCATTTTCAGCTATAAAGCAGCTCTACAGAAGACAATAGAACAGATAAATGTTTATTTATTTTAAGTTTAATTCATTGTCGGTGTTTTAGAGACACTGACTTTAAGTTGATCTTTCCTGTCATTCATCAGATGAGAAGACCACTGAGGTTTCAACCATCAGCCCTTTTTCAAACACATCATCATCATCATCATCATATTTCAGTACAACAGAACTGAATCCACAATCCACCAGCATGAATCAAACAAATCATCACTTCTCAACAGGTCAGTTCATCTGTCTGCCGCTCTTTATGACTCTTATTTCTTGAATATTTGAATGTGATGCATCTATATATCAGTTTAAAGGACTTAACGTGTGTTACAGGTCATGTCTCAGATTCAGGGTTTGTCATCTACGTCAGTGCTGGGTTAGTCATCATGGTGATCATCTTCCTCATGACGCTGATGGTGTGGTGTAAGAAGAGAAGCAAGAAACCACCAAGAGATACACAAACAGGACTTTCACAGCAAGGTCAGATTTATATGCACGTTTCTACGGAAACAAAACTAACTAACAAAACTCTGTTATCTAAAGACGCAGATACACACACATCTCTTTCTAATGTTTGCTGTTTGAATGTAACTTTAATTCTCCTCATGTTTTGACAGTCTCTGTCGGGCTTTTGCCTTTGAATACAACAGCAGAGATCACTGCAGAGGTGAGTGATGATGATGATGATATTATATCTATGAGCTCTGGACGTCTTTCTCCTGCTCACCAGCATCTAAAACTC
This sequence comes from Ctenopharyngodon idella, assembly GCF_019924925.1. NCBI lineage: Eukaryota > Metazoa > Chordata > Actinopteri > Cypriniformes > Xenocyprididae > Ctenopharyngodon > Ctenopharyngodon idella. The sequence goes on from NC_067231.1 coordinate 11,162,208, forward strand.
AACATATATCTGCTAGTGATAACAAATACTGTTGAGATGTTCAAATGTGGAAGGTTTTGGAAGATAACATGAGTTATTTTGCAGGACAGTGACTGGAATGACCATAATTATCAGGAAATCAGCGAGTTTCAGTGCAAGAACAGTCAAAACACCACTATCTACTCAACAGCAGAAAGTCCAGATGATCCAATGATCTACTCCACTGCGGATAAACCAGATGATCCAATGACCTACTCCACTGCAGATAAACCAGATTTAACAGTCTACTCAACAGTAGATAAACCAGTTTCAACAATCTACTCCACTGCAAATTAACTAGCTGATCTGATGATGTACTTCACAGTAGTCTCAGCCTCAGACGTCATGCCCACGGACCGTTGGCTGAACGTCTGATGCATATGGCACACTTATCTGGAAACACTTCAGGAGTTTTGAAGTCATCATCTGGTTGGTTGAATTCTACAGGATGTCCGGGAGACGTGTGTGTTGCGTTCTTTAACGGTCCGCCTGGAAACAAATGCCGTGACGCCAAACCCCCTCGTAGAAGAAGAACGGTGTCATGTTTACAACTATGACAACGAGCGCTTATCAGGATCAAATAAACGCTGGATTTTCAAAAGTATGTGAAGTTCATGGCTCCATTGTTGCAGTAAACTTACACAATGTTCTTGAATGAATAATTTATTAGATGCACGCCGGTCTGTTATTGTTGGTACATCAACTTTCATTTTCACGCCCCTAAACCTGACGCGGACCAAACGAACTGTGATTGGTTGCTTTACATGTCAATCAAACGTCTTCTTTTGTGGTCCTTAGCCAATAAAGGCTGCGATAGAGTCCAGACCTTCTGCCGTCAGTCTGAAGGTCTGGCTACGCAAGACTAACTTCACAGTAAAGAGACTAATGACGTTTTTTGCAGAATGTGTGTCAAAGCAGCTTCATGGAGTGGAAGTTCAACCCACAATGCAGTGACAGGACAAAAACAATCCCTTATTTTAAGAAGACACTTTGGCTAGATTAGGGTTTAAATGAAGAACCATGCCCTCATCTGCTTCATTTTGTGGAATAGATGCCGACTGTCAGTCACTGGATTTACAAAAAAACACTTTAGCATTTGTCGATCTATTGTAATGTTCAGAGAAAGTTTACAGTTTTTTTTTTTTTTGCAGTTTGTTATATTATACTCATTACGAGTGTTATTTGTGTATTACTTTATTTATTTGAAATGCAGGTATTGGCTCGCCTTATCAAATGGGTTTACATGAATATAGCTCAATATATTTTGCATAATTAAACAGTTGTGTTTATGGCCAGGCCAATGCAGGTGAACCTTCAGTTTTTGGGCAAATGACTGCATATATATATAATTAAATACATTTGTTTTAAACCTCTGTTTCATGGTTTTATTTCTGCTTTAGCTGTTATTGGCTCCTGATATATTGCTGGTGTGTTTTCTACATGTCTAAACATGTCTGCTAAATGAATAAATGTAATATTTAATTCAACTCCACTCATTGACTTAAACATGAACAGTATGATCAAACATGCTGTAAAGTGTGAATGTGTTTCTGTAGTTTCTGCAGAACTAAATTTATGGACAAATAGAGAATGTGGAAATCGAGGGTTTACTTTGAACACAAGAGACGGGAAGTGAAATTGAAGTGTGTTCACTTACTTCTTCATATTATTGTGTTCCTTTTTCATTCAAAAGTCAGGATCGTAAAAAAAGAGGAACTCATGACAATTGATTACAGTCTTACTGTCATAATCTCCTTTCACCAGTCCAGTCACCTCTATGCACTACATTTCCCATGATCCTCCCTGGTCATCACCTGCTCACTATGCGCAATCATCACATCTGTTTACCATCAGCCTCATCAAGACTGCCATAAAAGCCTAAAGTCGGGTGCACACTGTGTGATTTTGGCCACGATTTGGTTGTCTGAGACAAATGTTGAGAATCCTAAAAGATTCCTATAATCCTTGGCTAAAATCTGTAGTCTTTGATCGTTAGTTTGACATGTTCACCGACAGCCGATTAATGACTGTTGCGATCAAATTTTACCTCCGACGAAATTCTGGCAGTGTCAGAAGAAACGTCAAATTGTCTTAGTTTTTCAAGACAAGCCGTGATCAAAATTAACGCTAGAATTTTCTTTGTTAGCCACCATTTCAGTCCCGTGTATAATGCAGCTCACAGTCACCGAATGTGTGTGGGTTGATGATGTAAAACTCCGGACAAGTTTAATACGCGGGTCCGTTTTTAACACGTCTTGTCTGTTGTACAGTCTGACATATAGGACAGCTGAGATCCCACAGTGTGACATGAGGATCATGTTGGTACAGTCTGACAAGCAACAATCGTAAAGGTCTGTTATAAATCGCGCAGTGTGCACCTGGCTTTAACCAAACACAAGGACTCTGTCTGGTCTCGTTGTATCTACCATACGCTACTGATGACCTACCTGTGATACTCACCTGAACTTCTTACCTGTGATTTGTCTTCTTCCGTCTTCAGTCATCCGTCTTGAGTCATCTGTCTGCAGCCACTTCAGCCTGGGTCTGGTTCTCCTGTATCCTGTTCAGTATCTCCATCTGCAAAGACAAAGAACTCTATCATTCATCAGCTAATGTCCAGTTCAGACTACATGATTTTAGCCTGATTTTGTTCATCATCATCTTATGTAACCACTTTTGGGCTTTTCTGACTACAAGACAGAGCAAAACACGCTGCTAGCCATTGTTTGTTCACACTCACAGCACCTTCTGTCAGTCAGTAGTCCCGCCTTCTTGATGACAACACGCATGTGGTTAAAGACGGCATGCGATGAATGATCAGGTAGCAATGTGTTGTCTGACATATTTATTGTCCACGACACACCAAGATTTTAGGAGTCAAAATCATAGAATCTGACACAGTGACTATCATGACCGACAAAAATATAGTGTAGTCTGAGTCCATTTACTCACTCCTGGTCTTTGCCTAAATAAAGAACTGTTATTTTTGATACTCACCTTGTCTGTCTTCTTCTGTTTCCTGACACTTACAGTGTGAAAAACATGCTAACTTTATCAACAAAACTCTTTATATGTCAGCAGTTCTTGCTTTCTTTGTTCTTACTGTATGTTTTTGATGCATTATTATTATTTTATTTTATTTTTTTTAACACAATCTCTCTGTTTCAGTTTAAGACCTGTGACATATACAGCAGCAGAAGACAAAGGAAGAGGAAGAGGAAGACTGCATCTCATCACATTCATGACGAAAACACCAGGAAACACTGAAGCACACAGAGAGCTACAGAAGAACTGAACAAGAGAAGCTTTAATAAGAGGGAAGAATGAACATCATCTTGACTTTCACTCTGCTGATGATTCCTGGTAAGAAACTGACAGAAAGTTTGCAAGCATTTTGAACATTTAAGCATCGTAATCAAAGTTTTAAAGTGTTGTATTTAAATGTGCTGGTTTGTTGTAGGTGTCATGACCTACATGAGCATAACAGGATATTCAAGGGGTGGAGTCACGATCAAATGCAAATATGAGAAAAAATATACTCAAAAAACAAAGTATTTTTGTAGAGGTCAGAAGCCAGATACACTACAGATTGGATGGTGTTCTGACCTCATCAGGACTGAAGAGAAAGATAAATGGGTTCAGAAGGATAGATTCTCTCTGTATGACGACGCAAGATCAGCAGTCTTCAATGTGACCATCAGAGATCTGACTGAACGGGATTCTGGGACGTACTACTGTGCAGTAGATATCCCTAAAGAAATAGATTTCTACACTGAAGTGAAGCTGAACGTTTTAACAAGTGAGTAACCCAGATGCAATTTGAACTTGACCATCACTAATGCTGTTATTTTTATTTTAATATTAATTAGCAACTTTTAAGTCAAGTTTATTTTTCTGACCCCATTGGCAGACGCACTTAATTTTATCAAAATTTGCAGAAATTATGTCATTTTGAATATCAAGTAAATCTGTCTTGATTCAAGATTGTTTAGATATGTATTGGAAAATAGAAAATTACTTTTTGCAGTGTACAACTGTGAATTTATTTATTTTTAGCAATTTTTGCACAAATCATGTTAAAGGGCACTAAGACAGACTTTGTTAGTCAACAGTAAGTTTAGAACAATTAAAGAGACAATAAGTGCTCAAGTGAAATTCAGTTGAGCACATGTGTGCATATGCGCATATGGCTAAATGTTCCATCGAAGTAGAAAACAAGGAGCTAAAGCGTGTTTTAAGGAGGAGAAGCACATTTTGAGTGTCTGTTCTAAAAGAGACATGCTGTGTGTAAATGTTTACATAATCCCAGGTTGTATATGATATTTATAGTTGAAGGTGTAGTAAGATCAGGATGTTTGCCTATTCGTTTTCATATGAGTTGCGAATCATCCTCTGTAATCAAAATGAGTTCTCAAACTTGTTACCATTTACAAAAATTAAACTTTATGGTGTTTCAAAAGCTTTTAAATCTTGAAAGTGTCTATATCATTTGTCACAGCCAATGCCTTTGTTTTTAAGATCAAAACACATTTTCACCACCGTTGTTATCATCATCATCATCATCATCATCATCACCTATTTCGCAAAATTCCCAGCTATCATCAACATCTGATTTCACATCGGCTTCTCCATCTATCTCGAATGGTATTCTGGTGATGAACAGTTCATTCATTTTCAAACATTTGCCTGCAGACATTAGAGAGAATCAGATTCTTGTTGTGATTTCATCTCCTCCTGTTTTCTCAGGTTTGTTTCTGATCATCGGCGTGACTGTGATTCTGCTTCTGCTCATCACTGGATTCATGTCATGCATAATGACTCTCTACAAGAAACATCTGACTCGAGGTAACCCAGCTAACGGAGCATTCTCAGAACTTTAGCTAACGCTTTGGTAAGGTTTTCTCAAAGTTATGAACAAAGATTCTTCCAGTAACATTAATAGAACATTTGTTCAAAGTTTTCTGGTCTTTAATAATGTTTCTAAAACATTAGCATCAAAATGTTATTTATACATGGAGCATTTCTTTCTGAAATGTTTTAGTTGGACTTTCATCTAACATTTTTAAATGTTAATATTTGTTTTAAGAACTTTCAAAAGTAACGCCCCCATAATGTTTGATGAATGATAAAATGCAATGTTTCCTTACTGTTCAAATAACCATTACATTTTTCTTTTAACGTTTTAAAAAACGGGGTGTTATGAGCGTTCAGAGAATGGAATTTTAGCAAAACTGTAATGTCTGGCTTCTTGCATGCACAACGATGAAGATGCGAGGAGAATTCCAAGAATATGAAGTCTTTATTAAACTTAAAAAAAAAAAAAATGCAGGAGATCACAAAAACATTAGTAACACTTGGTGTCAACGACGGCACCGAACAATGAACTGACAGAAATCAGGGTTTAAACACACAGGGAACGATTAACAGAGGTAAGAACAGGTGTGGAACTAATGAGTAAACTATGGAAATTAACAATGACTGGGAACTGAGATGAGAACAGGGAAAACAAAACCAAAACACAATGAAACTGAACTGAACTAAACATTACCCTGTTGGGCTCTGGGTCCAGATTGTGGTTGGTGTAGATGGTGTAGGGGGATCCACATCTGACCTGTACCCACTCAACATATTCTTCAAAGCTCTCTTGAGGACCTTCCATGAGCAGGCATGCCTTGGACCGCTTGTTGAGGCTGATGTAATAAAAGATGCAGGGTAGTGAGTGAGGCATGAGGCAAAGTTGTAAATAATACAAAGATCACTGAAGTACGTTTTACAAGAAAATACTATTTTAGTCTTTATACATTAAAATTTTGTTTAATTCGGTGCGTTACTTGTAGATTCTTTGTAATTATTTGTGATCTTTACTTGCAAATTCTAAGTGAATGTTGTTTCTACAGTCTTCCTCTTGGCGGTCTGCTTTTGTCCTGTGTTGGATGAAGTGTCAACTCTCTAGTCATCATGTCCATACCTTTTGGCCCGAGATGGGCTTAATATTGATTCATTTTAAGCATGATTGTCAAATAAAGCTCAGATGTTTTTTGACATACTCGTCCTTTCCTTATTTGTGATCCTTCAGGATCACAATGTTTTTTTTCAAAAAGTTTATGCTACTCCTTCAGGATCACAACACCGTGTATTATTATTATTATTATTATTATTATTAAAATATAATATATTTATATAAATATAAATATATTATTAAATGTGAATTATGATTATTACTATATTTAATGTAGTATATTTGTTTTACAGACCCTGATTCAGCCTCTAAAAAATCTGAACCTGGAACAGAAAACAGTGAAGCGGTTTGTAAAGTCACATTGTTGATAAGAATGTGTTTGAATGAATGACTTTAATCAAAAGCTGTGAACAATTTCTCATTCTCAGGTTCATCAAATGCTGTATGAGGAGATTAAAGACACCAGACTTCACACGGACTGCAAAACCAGCCAGTTACTCATAAAACCCTCTGATTTATGTAACACTGTTTATGCCACTCCACAATTACCCACAAACCCCTCTGATTCTTCTAAAACAGTTTATGCTACTCCACAGTTACCCACAAACCCCTCTGATTCTTCTAATACTGTTTATGCCACTCCACAATTACCCACAAACCCCTCTGATTCTTCTAAAACGGTTTATGCTACTCCACAGTTACCCACAAACCCCTCTGATTCTTCTAATACTGTTTATGCCACTCCACTATTAGGCCTACTCATAAACTCCTCTGATACTAATACAGTTTATGCTACTGTTTAACAGTGCAGAACTTGTTGTTTCCTCCTCCTCCTCATCATCATCATCATCATCATCATCATCATCATGTACAGAATGACAGACGATCCAGATGATGTTCCTCTTTAATAACATTCATGATCAGAGTCATTATATGCAGTTGTGAGTCAGTGATTTACAGCAAATGCATGTTAGTGATCAACCTTTTTCCGATTGTTATTTGCTCAATACACTTAAAAAAAAATTTATGTTTTTCTGTATAACTAAAGATAATTTTTCTATATAACAATAACGTGTAATTATTTTAACATCAAATCTCATAGCTAACTAATGTTCTTGTTCTTACAAACTCAGCAGCTCAAGTCTGTCCAGATAAATCACGTAGGCCCTGTTGCAGTTAGGTTTTTTTTTTTTTTCTTTTTTTTTTTTTAAATGTTTAATTGTCTATTTGTGGTGTTTGTATTGTGTAATGGTGCTGAATGACTTTCCCTTATTCCTCAGGGATTAATAAAGTTTTCTAATCTAATTTTTCCACCTGGTATTAAAGGAACACTCCACCTTTTTTTGAAAATAGGCTCATTTTCCAACTCCCCTAGAGTTAAACAGTTGAGTTTTACCATTTTCGAATCCATTCAGCCGATCTCCGGGTCTGGCAGTACCACTTTTAGCATAGCTTAGCATAGTTCATTGAATCTGATTAGACCGTTAGCATCTCGTTAAAAATGACCAAAGAGTTTCAATATTTTTCCTAATTAAAACTTGACTCTTCTGTAGTTACGTTGTGTACTAAGACCGACGGAAAATTAAGAGTTGCGATTTTTCTAGCCGATATGACTAGGAACTATACTGTCGTTCCTTCCTATTACTGGCGTAATAATCAAGGAACTTTGCTGTCTCTACCATGGCTTCAGCAGGCGCAATGATATTACGCAGCGTCTCTCACAAATGTCTCCATGGTTGCAAGGCACGCTCCCTGTGCAAGCAGGGGGTCACAGGTGCTGCGTAATATCATTGAGCCTAGGAAATCACAACTTTTCATTTTCTGTCGGTCTCAGTACACGATGTAACTACAGAAGAGTCAAGTTTTAAATAGGAAAAATATTGAAACTCTTTGGTCATTTTTTAACGAGATGCTAACGGTCTAATCAGATTCAATGAACTATGCTAAGCTATGCTAAAAGTGGTACCGCCAGACCCGGAGATCGGCTGAATGGATTCGAAAACGGTAAAACTCAACTGTTTAACTCTAGGGGAGTTGGAAAATGAGCCTATTTTCAAAAAAAGTGGAGTGTTCCTTTAAGATGTGTTTTGGTTGATCGGATCCCAAGTGGATGACGCTCAATACAGGTGTAAACGAGGTCTAAAATGTTTTGAGCTTGTCCACTTTTGACCACTTCTAGAGGTAGTTGAAAACACATTTGACCGGATTGCTTTCGTAGTATAAACGCTCATGTTGGCTAATATGTTATAATTAAAAATTATAACATATAAATAGTTGTCCAATATGCCTACTAAAATAATGCACAAACACTATGTGAAGTGCGCTCGCCAGACGGGATTTAAATGTACCAAGCACAATGTTCTCTCACCATTCCTGATTCCTGATAAAATAAAAAAATGGGTGCTCTCCATCTGATTTTCCGCTGTCGTATGTAAATTGTGTGAGCTGGTTTTGTCTATTAGATCAAAAGGTCTGGATAAGCCTATACATTTACCCACCCATAGACCCTCCCCTCTAAGAAATCAGGACAGAAGTGGTTGAAAGTGGACAAAAGAGACCGATTAAAATACCACGTGTAAACAGGAATGTGTCTGCCTCATCTACTTGTGATCCGATCGACCAAAAAGCATCAAAATTCAAACAGGGCCTCAGTCAAGTGCTGCAGATCAGCTGCTGTCTGTGGTGCTGAACACCATCTGAACTCTAGAGGGAGCCGCTTGACTCTCATGCTTTAATTATTTACAGTAATTAATTAGTTTAATTAGTTTCACTTTCAGTTTTGAACAGGTTTTGATCTTATTTGTTTCATATGTCATTCAAACAAAACTAGGTTGGAAAACTCAACAGAGTTTTATGAATGTGAATTCATTTATATTTAATAATTTAATAGCAAATGTCATTAAAACTTAAAGATGTAAATGATGTGAAATTAAGTCTTAAATTTGTCTCCATTTTAACATGACATCTAGGAAATTGTCAAAAGTTAAAACTTTTGTTAAACCATATTGATACGTTACAAATATTTACCATATTAATCAATCAGAAACATTGATAATTTATGTAGGAACATTTATAAGGAGACAAAGTAAACCTCTGTTGTTTGCGTTTGTGTCCATCAAATGAAGTCACTGTCAAATGAGTTCCTGGTGAGACCCTAACCCACAGCAAAATGCTCTGTTTAACAATGCTCAGTGTTCATATGTGTCAACATTACAGAGTGTTAAAATAACACTGAAGCAGGAACAAACATTTGAAGTCACCATTGTGGTGATCAGTGTTTCCTGTAGTTGGGCTTTTGACTTTTGTTGGTTTTATTAGTTTTTATCTGGCTGTAGTATTAGTGTTCAGAAAACACTTTTAGTGTGTCAGAAGAATATGAGACAAAATGACAGATGATTTTGCCTGTTAATTATAAGTGATCTGATCACATCTGAAGTCTAATCACTAATCCGAAGTGTGTTTAGTTATTAATTCATTTAAATGCTACGATTTTGCGTAATGTGCTACTGACCTTGTCGTACTATTGTGAAAATCATATTTTCGTAAAAAATGAAAACATATTGTGAGCAGGAAGTTAATAACTTATATATCGAACACTCACAGACAACAACAATCAGCAAATGAAACTTAACAATGGTGACATGCTTCATGCCAGCATACAAAACACATTCATGGCTCCCAGCATGCACTGCGGCACAAATGTCAATGCTGCTGAATTATTTTACTATTTATATTTGAGTTATTTTTTGATTGTTGAGGTTTGTATGAGTGTTGACACAAGAAGTATGACAAGTGATGGCTGAGCTTTTTTTATTATTATTATTCCTTAATGCTTCAACTTCATAATTTTTGAAAACATCATGAAACTCCAGAGAAGCAATTATTTAAGTCATTTTAATGCAGTCATTTGACTGCTATTAAACAGATCTGCCTTTCACCTTTGTCTTTCTTCACCAGCAAACAAATGTTCTCTGAAAACACTATTGCGTTTGCTAAAGGAGAAATAAGTTAACGAAAGAAAAGGATCAAGAGCCCAAACAAACACTGATCACCATATTGGTGACATTAAATCAAATATTAAAAAAAAAAAAAAAAAACTGATCCTCTGTTAATTCTCAATAAGAAACAAATACTAATAAATAAAGTCAGTCTGTGAAGCTGGTAATGCTGCGGAGTTGTTTAATCAGATCTTGAGAGATTTAATATCTTTTATCTTCAGCTGATTTCATCTAAGGCTGTGGCTGAAGTTGTAGTTTCTGTTCTTGTCGTTTTTCTTCCCTTTGACATTAATTAGCTGGGTTGCGGCTTTTTGCAGTTGTATGTTACTCACTGCAGGTTTTATTTGTGTATTATGTAGTGATTTATGTGAAATGTAAGCAGTGTGTTATCTTATCAAATGTATTTAAAAGGATAAAGCTCAATATATTTTACATAATTACTTAGACTGATGTGACGTACAGGATGAAGTGCTTTGACTAATTAAATGAGATGCAGGAAACAGACTCAAAGATAAATCTACACCAATAAAATAAAAACAAATCTATACTAATAATACAGATCTTCAACCTTTATATATATTATTTATTTATTAAACAAACCTTCTGTCTTTCTGTTAACTTCTGTCCTTCTGTTTACTTCCCCTTTAGCAGTTTTGCAGAACTAAATTGGTAACGCTTGCATTAGCAGAGATTATATATTTTTCTACAAACCTTCGTTTGTGTTCATCTGAAGAAAGAAGGTCATAGATCTCGAATGACATGCAGGTAAAAGATGAGTAAAAAGTGAGGACTTTAGCATTTGAAATGAAATACTGATTAAAAAAATAGTTTTAAAATAATAAGAAGTGCCAAAATCTGTTTTGAAATAAGTTGTTTTTTCAAATAAAGGTTTCCGAGTCAGTGATATCAGATTGTGTATGTGTTTTTATTGTACTTCGCCTGTAACTTCATAGAGCAAGAGGGTAACAAGCACCACTTTAATTTACAGCCTGCAATACCCTGTAACTTCATGAAACAAGATTGTATTTCCCCAGAATTTAAATAAAAGTTGCAATAGTTTTACTTGCCTTGAAACACAGAAGCCCAAACTTAATCCGTGCACTTTTGCTTTTAAAAAATTACTGTATAAACGCACTGATATGTACCCTGTCATTTTAAAAAAAGCTTTTATTGGTACACTATTATTACAAAAAGCTACGTAGTTTCTTTGAACAAGAGAGACGGGAAGTGAAAGAGTGAGAAGTGTGTTCACTTGCTACTTATTGTTATTATAATTTTTTTTTTTTTTTTTTTTTTCATTCAAAAGCCAGGAGCATAATTAAGAGAAACTTGTACCTGTGACACATACAGCAGCAGAAGACAAAGCAAGAGGAAGTCTGCATCTCATCACATTTATGACAAAAACACTATCAGGAAACACTGAAACACACAGAGAGCTTCAGAAGAACTGAATCTACTGACAACAGAGAAGATCATTTAATAAGAGAGAAGAATGAAGATCATCTTGACTTTCACTCTGATGATGATTCCTGGTAAGAATCTGAACTCAAGTTCTGATCCAACAATCACATCAGAAGAACCAGAACAGTAATTTAATATTATGTATACTAAAATGGTGAAATTATCTTTAAAACACATTGAAATTAGTCCCAGTTCAGTATATTTTAGTGTTTTATTAAAGTGTGTTTTTGTTGTAGGTGTCGTGAGCTCCATCAGTGTGACAGGATATTCAGGAGGAGGAGTCATGATCAAATGTGAATATGATAAAAGATATACAGCAAATGAAAAGTATTTTTGTAAAGGACAGTGGTCAGTCTGCACTGACCAAATCAAGACTAAAGAGAAAGATAAATGGGTTCATTCTGGAAGATTCTCTCTGTATGACGACACAAGATCAGCAGTCTTCAATGTGACCATCAGAGATCTGAGAGAACTGGATTCTGACACGTACTACTGTGGAACTGATATATCTGCAAAAAAAGATCCCTACACTGAAGTGAATCTGAAGGTTATAACAGGTGAGTAATTTTGACAATGACCATCACCAATGCTGGTGTTTTTTGGCAATTTAATGCAAAAGTATATTAATTGGTAAAATTAGTGTTCCTTTTAAATTAAGTTTATTTCCCTGACCCCATTGTCACTTCTTTAAGCATAAACTCACTTGATTTTTGTCATTTTGCATCTCAAACAAATGCATCTTGTTTCAAGATTGTTTATATTGTAAAATAAAAAATCCCTTTATTTGGTGTAAAACTGTTATTTTTGAGCATTTTTTAACACAAATCATGTTAAAGGGCAAATGTCAGCACTAAGAGACTTAATTAGTCAACAGGATGTTTAGAACAGCTAAAGCTGCAATGAAGTGAATTTCACTTGCTGAAGTTGAAGATAAATATATACATGTATGGCCAAATGTTCCCCTAAACAAGACAACAATGAGCTAAACTGTGTCTTAAAGAAGTGGAAGCACATTTAGATGGTCTGTTCTATTAGACATATGTAAATATTTATATAATCCCAGGTTGTATTGTATGATATTTATAGCTGAAGGTGTAGTATGATCATAATGAGAGGAAGGATGTTTGCCTTATGTAGGGGAGTGCAGGGCACAAAGTAACGCGGGGCTAGTAGTAACAAACATGGTTTAAAACTTTCCACACATGCCATCATGACGAAACTTAGTGTATTTACTAGTTGCCATATCAACACTATATTGAGAAAAAAATGTGCTAAAATTAAAAAAAAACCTTGGAAGATATCATGCTGATATTATTTTAATCTTATATCTGTTATTTAACAGTTGAGACAGTTCCTTAATGCTGCTCTAACCAGCAGAAGGTTTCAAATCCCAGTTGCACAGGTGGGGCACATTACACTGCGTTACAATGTGCCCCTATTAGAGCTATGCTATTTTATTCTATACTTTTATGAATTCTATTGAGAAACCACAAGAAAAAGGTGAATAAAGCCTGAGAGTCAATGTTCAGAAATTATTAATTATTATGTTTTGAACTATGCTGTATAGCTGTGTTTTCTGGTGTTTGTTCTCAAACGCAAAAATTAGTTTATTTTTAATTATTAAAAAATGCTATTTTTTTTATATGAAAAAGTTAATAATTGTATTTTATTGACTATATATATATATATATATATATATATATATTACATCAGATAACATTTTAAGCTGTCATAGTTGTCACATTTCACTTCCATTCTTTCGGGTAAATAAAGAAAAAAGTTAATTGAATATTAATTGAACAAAGCCACATAATTGTACTGTACATGTGTGAAATTAATGTGGGAAAAAAATAAATACTCTGAACCCCAAGTGAATTTACACAAACTGGGAAAGTCAACAAGTGTTATTTTGTGCCCCGCTCTCCCCTAGTTCTCAATTAACTCAAGGTTTATGAAAATCAAATTTCATGAAGATTTATTATTTACAAAAAGGAAAATTGATGGGGTTTCTAAAGTTTTTAAAGCTTGAAAATGTGCATACTGTTTGTCACAGCAAATGTTTTTCTCTATTTTTAGAGCTAATGACAAATCCACCACCTTTGTCATCATCATCATCATCATCATCATCGTTACCACCATCATCATCATCATCATCATCATCGTTATCATCATCATCATCATCATCATCATCATCATCATCGTTACCATCATCATCATCATCGTCGTCGTCGCCTTTGATCATCGGTGTGACTGTGATTCTGCTTCTGCTCATCATTGGACTCATGTCATGCATTGTGACTCTCTACAAGCGTCAGACTCGAGGTAAACCAGCTTACAGTGTTATCAGAACTTTGGATATTGTTCAGGTAATTTTGTATGTCATGTTACCAATTTAGAAATTTGTCATAGACATTTATGTTGTCAGAATAATGTTTACAGTTGTTTGCCAGCGAATTACATTGTTTTCTGAGGAATGAGTGAAAAGAAAGATGTTGCTTCCCCCTGCTGGTCACAACTAGTCAATGCGAGTCTAATATCTTGAGCATCAATATGAAATGATGCTTAATGTAGTGTTTATTATTACAGACCCTGATTCAGCTGCTAAATTGCCTGAACCTGGAACAGAAAACAGTGAAGGGGTTTGTAAAATCAAGTTGTTTGATATAAGAATGTGTTTGATGGCCTTCATCAAAACTGTAAATAATTTATATTTCTATTCCCAGGTTCCTCAAACACTGCACATTTACGATGCGATTAAAGACACCAGGCTTGACTGCAAAACCACCCAGTTACACAAAACCCCCTCTAATTCTTGTAACACTGTTTATGTTACTGCTAAATTACCCATAAACCCCTCTGTGGAGTGGCGTAAACAGTGCAATAATCAGTTACCCCAAAACCCCTCTGACATTAGCACTGTTTATGCTACTCCACAATTACCCACAAACCCCTCTGATTCTTCTAAAACTGTTTATGCTACTCCACAATTACCCATAAACCCATCTGATTCTTCTAAAACTGTTTATGCTACTTCACAATTACCCACAAACCCCTCTGATTCCTCTAATACAGTGTATGCTACTCCACAATTACCCACAAACCCCTCTGATTCCTCTAATACAGTTTATGCCACTCCACAATTACCCACAAACCCCTCTGATTCTTCTGATAAGGTTTAAGCTACAGTTTAACAGTTTGCCTTTTTATGTAGAACCTTAAAGCGTTCTGTCAGGTGATTCATATTTGGAACTTTTTATAGGTTTCCATCATTTGCTTTAATTCATTACTTTTGTTTAAATGAATTTCTTATTTTAATTCAATTTTACAGATCAAGCAGTTTGTAGAAAAAATATGAATAACCTATTAAACATGAAAGTATTATGCAATAATTGAAGACATCTCTCTTTACTTAGAACATCTTTGGCATTAAGGGTTCTTTAAAATTGACTCATGGGGCCTCATTTATAAAATGTTGAGCAGAAAACATCCTACATTTGATCTTACCATCATTTCTCAAATGTGCATGATTCAGAGAAGTCACACTACATTAAGCATCAAATGTGCGTGATACAGAAGTCAATAATTGCAGAAGTAGCAGTTGTATAAATCACTTTAATGCAGTCATTTGACCATTAAAACAGACATGTTGGTCTGCTTTCTGAAAACACCTGCAATTCCTGAAAAAGTAACTTAACAATAGTCAAGGGTCAAGAGCTCAACTAAAGCAAACACTGATCACCATGATGGCGACTCGAAACAAAACACTTTCAAGCAAACATCAACATCTAAACCTCTGTTAATTCTCAATTTGATCTTCTGTGGACGTCTGACACTGTGAATCATGAGCAGAATCACCAGAGGAAGAGGAGGAGCCATTCTGACAGACATCACTATAAGACCAATATAACACACACACCATGAGAAAAACATCTTTATCTCTAAGAACATTTCCATTAATCACCATCTGTTTATTGTGTTTTGAGAATATTTCTCATTGTTCTCCACAACGGTATTAATCACATATTATTCACATACTATATTCACATATTAACCAATGTAACTCTTACAGCGTTCTGGTGAGTCTGATCTCCAGCAGGTATTAAACTGATGAATTTCTCATGATTACACACTGTTTATTTTAAAATGCTTGCAACAAAAAATGTTTCTTCCTCTTTCTTGACTCCTGCCCACACGAGCAGAGGAAAAAGTGATGCAACAATTCTCTGCCCAAATTTTAAATGGTCCGTGACTCTGCAAACAAGCCTTAGGGCTGCTAGTGCAGGGCCCCTGAGAATTTGCTCATTGGCAAAACGTTGGCCCCTTAGCACTGGCCCTGCACGGGCAGCCCTCACTCAGCCCTCAGCCTTATAGAATACCACTGCATGAAATTTTGTCCTGCTTTAATATTTTGAATGTTTTTAAGTCATTATGCAGAAATTATTCAGACAGGATCATATAGACTCACACAGACATCAAGCGTCAGTGTATGAACTGATTGTCACCATTGTTGAGGTTCATACGCTGACTCTTGATGTCTGTGTGAGTCTACATGATCCTGTCTGAATAATTTATACATAATGACTTAAGACTAGAGCCTGTGCTTCAGTCCAGGATGAGCCAGAAAACACTGCTGTTATGCTGCGAGTTGCTTTATTTCAGAGACAGTAACTGTGTAGTTGGTGATGCAGTGACTAATATGGTTACATTAATTCATGCGTGTGTGTTATTTCTGGTTAAATGCCAGAGATTCACATTTTACAGTGAATGTGTTTTGTTAGTAATAATTCAGGAAATACCTGTAAAATGTTTTTTTCTGTAAAAGTTTTCTGTTTTTGCACTTTATTTAAATTAGGATATGTTACATTAGCTTTACAGTTTTTGTTAGGCAGCAGTTGCTGAAAGTCATTTGTTTTTTTAAAGATTATTTTTTACAGTAAAGGGGTTTTATTGTAATAATTCAGGGAATCCCTGTAAAATGTGTGTTTTTCTGTTTTTTTTTTTTTTTTTTTCTTTGAGTGTTTTTCTGTAAAAAAGTTTAATGAAAATTTCTGTTAAAGTTTTTGAACTTTATTTAAATTAGAGTATTTTACATTAATTTTACAGATTTAGTTTGGCAGCCGTAGCTGACAGTCTTGGACCATTATTTATTTTTTTATTTTTTTTACAGTGTGTCCAAATATTTCAGTTATAAAAAAGAACAATGTAATGATGTTCAATTATTCACTTAATTGGCTATTACTATTATGTTATTATCATTAATTAACAGTTTATCAAGTGAAACAAATTATAGTAAGTTTGTGTTATTATGCACTATAGTAAGCTATACACATTTTAAATTAGGGGGTTAGTTCACCCAAAAATGAAAATAATGTCATTAATTACTCACCCTCATGCTGTTCCACACCCATAAGACCTTTGTTAATCTTCGGAACACAAATTGAGATATTTTTGTTAAAAATCCGATGGCTCCGTGAGGCCTGCATAGGGAGCAATGACATTTCCTCTCTTAAGACGCATAAATGTACTAAAAACATATTTAAATCAGTTCATGTGAGTACAGTGGTTCAATATTAATATTATAAAGCAACGAGAATATTTTTGGTGCGCTAAAAAAAACAAAATAAGAACTTATATAGTGATGGCCGATTTTAAAACACTGCTTCAGGAAGCTTCGGAGCATAATGAATCAGCGTGTCGAATCCGCAGTTCGGAGCGCCAAAGTCACGTGATTTCAGCAGTTTGGCGGTTTGACACGCGATCTGAATCATGATTCGACACGCTGATTCATTACGCTCCGAATCATCCTGAAGCAGTGTTTTGAAATCGACCATCACTAAATAAGTCGTTATTTTGTTTTTTTTGGCGCACCAAAAAGATTCTCGTCGCTTTATAATATTAATATTGAACCACTGTACTCACATGAACTGATTTAAATATGTTTTTAGTACATTAATGGATCTTGAGAGAGGAAATGTCATTGCTGGCTATATAGGCCTCACTGAGCCATCGGATTTCAACAAAAATATCTTAATTTGTGTTCCGAAGTTGATTGAAGGTCTTACGGGTGTGGAACGGCATGAGGGTGAGTAATTAATGACAGAATTTTCATCTTTGGGTGAACTAACCCTTTAATATCATTCATATGTACTTAGTATAATCATTAACTGATATTTGATAGAGACCTGATTTCGAGGGAGGACCCGATTTATCTCGACACTGCAAGTTAATTTTGGAAAGCGGTTTTGAACTGCAAACAAACTGCGTTTTAAACTGATTTTGTTCAAAATGCCGTCACACCAGTTCATTTATTTTATCTGAAGTATATCAGGGCCTTAAAGCACAGATTCAAAACAGAAGGTTGAAAATGATCTTGGTAATTTTTAATGTTCTATTTATGTTCTATTTAAAATGAATCAGCCTCATCGACCCTTTGATAAACATAAAATGTATAAAAATATTCTTGCACAAACTCAGTGGAAAACTCTTTCAGATAGCACTTCAGTTGTGTTCCAATCGACTGTAAGTGGACTGTGAAGTGAACTTCAGGGTATTCTGCTCTCTTAAGTGAGATTACAATTTAAAGGGAGGGAACATGTTCAGTTTGAAAGGCACTGCGACCAGCATAGGGAATAAGGGAACATCGATACACTTCACAGGAAATGGAAAGGGAACATCACACATCTGTCACTGCGCACAGTGTCATCCGTCAGAACTAAAGATGGAGCAGAATCTAAACACATCAGGCTCATTAGGAAAAAGGTGGGTAAGACTGTTTAAACCATTCAGGTATTAGATTGCTATTGTATCTGTGCCATTTTAAATGCTTTCAAACATATACATTTCTAATGAACCTCACAATATGTCTTGTATACTGTGTATATTGTCTTTTTGTCTAATCCGTCGGATTTACATTAATTTAACACTTTATATAATATGCAAAAATTGACCTGTTTATACATTTGTGTCTTGTTGTTACTGTTTTATGTTGAATTATTGCCAGGACCTGTAAGAGACACATAATTTCATTCTCCCATTCTCCCAATTGAACTTGACGTGATGAGAAACATCACTTCACTGCAGAATGGAAACTCTACAGTGGCGTTCACACAGAAAGTCCTTCATTTTCATTGGTAGCTGTGATGTGGGCGTGTCCAACGAAAACCCAAAAGTTGAGTAAAGTTTAACTTGTGCTTCATCTTATCGTGGTGTCTTGCTGTGTGGCTACAACAGAAATAAGACAAGAAACACTTTTACACAGTTCTGCACATGAATGATAAACCAACACTACAATGGTACAAATGATCAGATTTATCTTAAAATTAAAAAAAAAAAAAAAAACTGCTATAATCCAGCTTGTAGAAGAAAGAAAAGACTATGCTTGGTATCCACTGACCAGTAGATTGATTGCTGATGAATGTTTTTATTGATCATACTGAGACAACCTGAGGATCTCACACTTACTGACAGATTCTCATAATCTGAAGAGCTCGACTGGTGAACGGCAGGTCTGGGATGGACAGTCTATGTGAACACATTGATTATTTATTACCTGACTTTTGAAAACACAAACTCTTTTGCACGTGTGGTTTTTGATATTTCACTTACAGCGAGTGTGTCGTAGAGGTCAGAAGATCTGGACTTGAGGTCAAGAGCTGCATATGTGCCTGTACTGGGATCATTGTTCTACAGGGAAACAGAGAGAAAAGGTTTTAAATGTTTTCCATGAAAATAAGAGTCCCTGCCAACAAAAGTGTCAATCAAAAGTGTAATCACTCCATGATGTCTTTATTCTCACATTTATACAGCAGTAGTAAAATCCCGAGTGTGATAATATATATGTTCTTATTGATATCATTCTGTGTTTCTTTGATCATCTCACCTCACACTCATGTATCGCAGATCTTCTGTTTATTTTTTTCTTCTTACTGTTAAAAAGGAAACACAAACAACCCATTTCATTGTTTCATTTAATAATGACATGTTATTCTGTATTCATATAAAATCACATTAAATTTATACTCTTCATTGACAGATTTTTATTTACATTGTAAATATGATGATGATGATGATGATGATGATAATGATGATGAATAATCCTCCAGATGCCGCTGCGATCACAATCACATTCCTACCAGCACCGTGATGAACTGAAAGAGGAAGATCATCATGATTAACTCTCCAAACTGATGAATGATGTGAAGATACAGGAGTGTGTTAATAAAAGCTTCACCTGTGACAGTTACAGCGTCTGATCTCTGAGATCCATGTTGATTGTGAGCCTGACAGTAGAAGCGTCCACTCTGTAGTGCACTGAAACTCTGTCCAGATCCAACAGCTGAGCTTTCATTCTCCTTAAACCAGCTGAAGTTCAGAGCAGGAGGGTTTGAATCACTGCTGCAGATCAGAGTCACTGAATCTCCTGACACTATTTCACCAGATGGACTGATGGACACTGAGATGCTCTTTGGAGGATCTAGAGGTCCAGAATATAAAATGATAATAACTGACAAAAGCTTTTTTGCATTCTAATCAATTTTGTCTTTGAAACTTTTACACAATCTGAATTTTCCATTTTGCAAAATCTGATATGTGAATACATTTACTCAAGTGGCCAAAATATGACTGAATGTACTCACACGTGACATTGAGCTCAACAGCAGGAGAGGTGTGATTGTGTCCGTGTACAGCACAGCTATATCTGCCTGCATCCTCTCTTCTGACTGACTGCAGCAGGAGTTCATTGTTTCTGTCTCTTCTCTCAGTTAATGGCTGTGAGTTTCTGTACCAGATGAATGTTGCTCTGTCAGTCAGAGTGCAGCTGCTTTTACATGTCAGACGGACTGAATCTCCCTCTGTCACTCTCTCAGGAGACTCCACCTGAAGATCTGAACACAACACACACATTATATCTAGTGCTGCTGTCATACACTGATTATTATTCAACATAATGCACAGAAGAAGAGAGAAACCTCATGAAAGTCACCTGTGACAGTAAGAGTCACTCCTGGATCACCAATCCATCTACCATCAGGTTTATCAGTGATGAATCTGAAATAGTACATGCGTGAATCCTTCAGTGTCACATGACTCAGTCTGATGGTGCAGTTCTGCTGTTTATCTCCCAGATACTGAAGCCTCTGACTGTATTCAGGGTCCTCAGACAGATCTGGAGGCTTTTCACCCCTAATAAAGGCTTTTGTCCAGAACATGTTCTTGATCTGATATCCAGTAGGGTATGTATAAGTGCAGCTCATTATCACTGATGAGTCATTTAGTGCACAGATGTGTGAAGGACTGTAACTCACACCCCAACCAGCACTAGAAACCCCTGAAACACATATTAAAGGGATAGTTCACATAAAAAAAAGACATTCTTTGGAGGGTCTAATACAGAAAACACAATCACTTTTTAGAGGACAATGTTTAGAGGATTTAATGACAACAGTTACTGAACCATCATTAACTCACACATGACGTTTAAAGTCACAGCATCAGAGTATTTCTCTCCATGTTGATTTCTGGATCTGCACTTGTATTCTCCACTGTCATCAGAGCTGATCTTTGAGATGCTGTAGATTCTTCCAGATCCTACAAACGTTCTTCCTTTAAACCAGCTGATTTCTGCAGGAGGGTTTGAATCACTGCTGCAGATCAGAGTCACTGAATCTCCTGACACTATTTCACCAGATGGACTGATGGACACTGAGACGCTCTTTGGAGGATCTAGAGGTCCAGAATATAAAATGATAATAACTGACAAAAGCTTTTTTGCATTCTAATCAATTTTGTCTTTGAAACTTTTACACAATCTGAATTTTCCATTTTGCAAAATCTGATATGTGAATACATTTACTCAAGTGGCCAAAATATGACTGAATGTACTCACACGTGACATTGAGCTCAACAGCAGGAGAGATGTGATTGTGTCCGTGTACAGCACAGCTATATCTGCCTGCATCCTCTCTTCTGACTGACTGCAGCAGGAGTTCATTGTTTCTGTCTCTTCTCTCAGTTAATGGCTGTGAGTTTCTGTACCAGATGAATGTTGCTCTGTCAGTCAGAGTGCAGCTGCTGTTACATGTCAGATGGACTGAATCTCCCTCTGTCACTCTCTCAGGAGACTCCACCTGAAGATCTGAACACAACACACACATTATATCTAGTGCTGCTGTCATACACTGATTATTATTCAACATAATGCACAGAAGAAGAGAGAAACCTCATGAAAGTCACCTGTGACAGTAAGAGTCACTCCTGGATCACCAATCCATTTACCATCAGGTTTATCAGTGATGAATCTGAAATAGTACATGCGTGAATCCTTCAGTGTCACATGACTCAGTCTGATGGTGCAGTTCTGCTGTTTATCTCCCAGATACTGAAGCCTCTGACTGTATTCAGGGTCCTCAGACAGATCTGGAGGCTTTTCACCCCTAATAAAGGCTTTTGTCCAGAACACGTTCTTGATCTGATATCCAGTAGGGTATGTATAAGTGCAGCTCATTATCACTGATGAGTTCTTTAGTGCACAGATGTGTGAAGGACTGTAACTCACACCCCAATCAGCACTAGAAACCCCTGAAACACATATTAAAGGGATAGTTCACATAAAAAAAAGACATTCTTTGGAGGGTCTAATACAGAAAACACAATCACTTTTTAGAGGACAATGTTTAGAGGATTTAATGACAACAGTTACTGAACCATCATTAACTCACACATGACGTTTAAAGTCACAGCATCAGAGTATTTCTCTCCATGTTGATTTCTGGATCTGCACTTGTATTCTCCACTGTCATCAGAGCTGATCTTTGAGATGCTGTAGATTCTTCCAGATCCTACAAACGTTCTTCCTTTAAACCAGCTGAAGTTCAGAGCAGGAGGGTTTGAATCACTGCTGCAGATCAGAGTCACTGAATCTCCTGACACTATTTCACCAGATGGACTGATGGACACTGAGACGCTCTTTGGAGGATCTAGAGGTCCAGAATATAAAATGATAATAATTGACAAAAGCTTTTTTGCATTCTAATCAATTTTGTCTTTGAAACTTTTACACAATCTGAATTTTCCATTTTGCAAAAACTGATATGTGAATACATTTACTCAAGTGGCCAAAATATGACTGAATGTACTCACACGTGACATTGAGTTCAACAGCAGGAGAGATGTGATTGTGTCCGTGTACAGCACAGCTATATCTGCCTGCATCCTCTCTTCTGACTGACTGCAGCAGGAGTTCATTGTTTCTGTCTCTTCTCTCAGTTAATGGCTGTGAG
The DNA here is from genome assembly GCF_019924925.1 of Ctenopharyngodon idella. Classification (NCBI taxonomy): domain Eukaryota; kingdom Metazoa; phylum Chordata; class Actinopteri; order Cypriniformes; family Xenocyprididae; genus Ctenopharyngodon; species Ctenopharyngodon idella. The sequence continues at coordinate 11,184,923 of NC_067231.1, forward strand.
TTTCTGTACCAGATGAATGTTGCTCTGTCAGTCAGAGTGCAGCTGCTGTTACATGTCAGACGGACTGAATCTCCCTCTGTCACTCTCTCAGGAGACTCCACCTGAAGATCTGAACACAACACACACATTATATCTAGTGCTGCTGTCATACACTGATTATTATTAAACATAATGTACAGAAGAAGAGAAACCTCATGAAAGTCACCTGTGACAGCAAGAGTCACTCCTGGATCACCAATCCATTTACCATCAGGTTTATCAGTGATGAATCTGAAATAGTACATGCGTGAATCCTTCAGTGTCACATGACTCAGTCTGATGGTGCAGTTCTGCTGTTTATCTCCCAGATACTGAAGCCTCTGACTGTATTCAGGGTCCTCAGACAGATCTGGAGGCTTTTCACCCCTAATAAAGGCTTTTGTCCAAAACACGTTCTTGATCTGATATCCAGTAGGGTATGTATAAGTGCATCTCATTATCACTGATGAGTCATTTAGTGCACAGATGTGTGAAGGACTGTAACTCACACCCCAACCAGCACTAGAAACCCCTGAAACACATATTAAAGGGATAGTTCACATAAAAAAAAAAAAAAAAACATTCTTTCATAATTACTATTGTGAATTCTTTGTTTCCTTAGTTCATTGTTCAGTGCCATCGATGTTAGTGGATGTGTTTGCCCTATTCTCCTGAGTTTTCCTGTTATTTCTGAATGTTATAATAAAGTCAGTTGTTATAGTATTTTTATCATTGTGCACTTCATTGACCACAGCCATTGTGTGATGCTTGCCAGCTTGAAATCCCCAACAATTACTGTCATATTCTTTTTTTTTTTTTTTTTTTAAACACATGAACCACTGACATTGCAAACACCAAAGGGTTTTAAAAGGGGCTTCACTGATTTCTGGAAACATGGTTTAAAATAATGCCAAAATGAAGTTTCTTTGATAAGTGACTAATGATTTAAAAAATAAATAAATAAATACATTCGCAGGAGTGACTCACCATGAATCATGAGCAGAAACACCAGAGGAAGGGGCAGAGCCATTCTGATTGACATACTAGACACACACATCATGAGAAAAACATAGTCTTTAGCTAAAAAATATGATTTTTCATTAAGAAAATGTCCTATTGAATAAGTCAGTGGTTTCAACAGTAGTATTAAACTATATTCACACAGTAACCAGTGTAGCTCTTACCGTGTTCTGGTGAGTCTCTCCAGCAGGCATTAAACTGATGGATTTCACACTCTTCACGTTTTTTTCTTGCACAAGAAGTAAATCTTTGTTCCTCTTTCATGACTCCTGCCCACACCAGCAACATTAGACACCTTCAACATTTTTGTTGTTGTTGTTGTTTTTCATGATCCAGTGGCATTTATTGATTTGACATTTTGAAACCCAAAATGTTTAACATTAAGAAATGATGTTTGTCCACCACTTTAATTGGTACATAGATTTATTAACATATAAGATGTATTTACAGTTTCACTTGAGTTTGCACATATTAAGACTGCAGTAATGTTCAGGAATAAATCAAATAAAAATAAATCTGTGTTTTTATATTGGGTTTTCATAACCTTTTTTTCCCCCCCGGAAACATTTTCTGAAGAATTACTCAATATAGGAACTTATACTGAGAAAGACTGGATGTTGCCACTTTAAACACAGATATATTTTGAAATCCTTGAGATGTTTTATTCTGTCTTCAGTTTACTGGCAATAACAGAAGAAACAGGAAGTGGGAGTAGATGTGGGAGGGACAGGAAATGACCTCATCCAGAAACAACTCACTCCCACATAAGTGTCAGCCCGTAATGAATCATAGCGGCAGTGTCTCAATACATCACCGATCAAAATTATTTCCCAGCTAATGTTGCTTAATAAGGAGCCGCTAAATGGCATGGTGATTGAAAAACAATGAGATGGGAGAAAAAAAAAAAAATATATATATATATATATATATATATATATATATATATAATATATATTTATTCACAAAAGTTTCCTGCATGTGGAATGCAAAAGATTTGTGAGGGAACACAAAACTATTGACATAAATTTTCATACCTTTTTTCATTGCGTGTCCCTTTAGGGGCTCCATAAAACGCTGTTTTATTCAAACTTATGAAACTAACACGTTTGACCTTTTTTTTAACACATACACAGAAATGACCACATTCAAGCTTGAATTTGGTAAAACTGATATGTTTTTTATTATTTGGTCACAGGAAACATTTGAAATCAAAAGTTCAAATTGAATTACCAGCCAGTGACATCACAACAGGTTTCCTAGTCTCACCAAACACCATGTTGTGGGTTCTTGGCTTTTTCATTTGTATTCTACTCTTGTAATGTGAAAAAGATCATAGACACTGCATTCCTGCCATCTTTTTACCTGATTTATTAAATAATAAATACCTGAGCATGCTACATTGACAGCCTTATACGTTCAAAACATTGTTTAATTATTTCTTTTGGCTCTTGTCTTCATGATGGTCTCACAAAATCCCCTGTGTTAAATTAACACCACTTTGTGTTCATATGGGAACCAATGAACACAAATGTGTTGCAAAGGAAGCCCTAAACAAACATGATCAGGTGACATAGTTTTCATCATCATATGATTGTCTAATCTCATCACTGAACAAAAGTAGTTATTCATTATTAATAGATTATTTTCACCAACAACACTTTCTTGCCACAGATCTGACATTTGGAATTTTGATTTTTAAATACATTTTCGAGGAAAAAAAAAAAAAAAATAGACACACGTCAAAATCAGCACATGAATCTCAACAATGGTGACATACTTCATGCCGCAATGCTTGATGGGAGTCATGAGTTTTATAGTGGCTCCCAGAATGCACAGATTCATATGCTGATTCTTGATGTCTAAATGTTTCTCCATTTAAAAAAAAAAAATAGTTATTTAAAAAACAAAAAAAAAACACCTTTTAAGAAATGGTGCATCATTTCAGACACACACCCTGGATGGGCGGACAGATGGGAGGATGGATGGATAATTGAATGAATGATGTGTTGGTGGATGGATTGAGGATTAGTGGATGAATTTATGTATGGATGTATGGATGGATGGATGGATGTATGAATGGATGGACGGATTGATGATTGGTGGATGGATGGATGAATGGATGGATGGATGCATGGGTGGATGAATGGATGGGTTGATGGATGGCGCAGGAACATGTAATTGCAAAAGAATAAGGCAAAAATATGTTGGATGGAAGGATGAATGGATGATGGCCAGACTTTACCTTTAGTGCTCTGAAGAGTTTTTTTTTTTTTTTTTTTTTTCAAACTATACTTCTGTCACAGTTGTGTTTACTTATAGGGAAGTGTAACTCTACACACACACACACACACACAGAATACCTATCCATTATATATTTAGTGTGAGAACAGGTAGTGGGAGTCGAGGTTGAAGCAGGCAGTCATGAGAACCGTCACCTCCATCAGTTTCTCAGGTACTATATCTGTCATTACACTAAATCAGTGAGAATTTCACTTTTTACTCTTCAGTTTCATTGATAAACAACAATTCAGCATGATAACTCTGAATCGGTGTCTGTCAGCAGTGCTTGGTCTTTCAGTGCTGTGGCTGATGGAGAACTCACTGGCTCTTACCGTCACTGGATCTGTGGGAAGCAACATCTCAGTCACCTGCAGATATCCTGAAACGTACGAGAATAACAGCAAGTACTTCTGCCAGATGAGCGATTCATTTGCTCAGAGAGATCCTCAGTGTGTTCAGACGACCCGGAGAGAGACGAGGTCTGAACGAGGGAGACTGACTCTTCTGGACAACACCAGCTCTCATGTTCTCACAGCTCTCGTCTCTAGACTGGCTCCAGAAGACTCTGGAAAGTACTGGTGTGGTGTAGATATCAGTCTGCTGCCTGATTTCACCTCCGAGATCTGGTTAACAGTCACCAAAGGTGAGAAACTCAAGAGCTGAAGACTCACTGTCCTACTGAATATCCTTAATATATGAGCAGTTGATGTGATGTGACTGTCCTCAAAGGCTCTGTGTTTGTTATTCATATTCTCTTCATTTGTCATTTTGTCCATAAACATACATTTATCTGAAATATGTACACACACACACAGATATATATGTATATATATATAATTTAAATATAGTGGCACTATCAAACTAGTCAAAAATGACTAGATATTGTGCGTTGATGTGGACGTTAATAGTTATTGTTATAGCTCTCATATTTATAGTTTTGGTGTGAACTGGCCTTTACAGGGATTGTTGAGGTGCCACTGAGACTCACATTGGTTTCAGATGGGATGTGATACAGCATCGTCTTCCTCTTACACGTCTCATTATGAGTCAGTGTGAGAACTGAATTCACACATGTGTGGTGAATGAATGCCAGCTGAGGTTTCAATATACTGTATATGATGAACTATAGTCCTTTCACTTTTGTTTTCTGTGCAGGGGATCCCCAAGAACAAACCAAAAACCACTTCCTGGAAGAACCTGGCGGTGAGGTTAAGAAACACACACACACACACACACACACACACACACACACACACACACACACACACACACACACACACACACACAGCATGTGGTTTGGCTTTTTTCAGTCAACTCATTGTGGTCTTTGCATCAACAGAGTCTAACTCCAGGTTCATGATGATGGTGGCTTCGATGTGTGTTTTCGCTCTGTTTTTCGTGTGTGTGTTTGGTCTGTTTCAAGTCCTCAAGCACAACAGCCGCAGTAACTCAGGTGAGCAGATCTCTGTGGATCATCTCAAGCACATGAGCACCATGTGATTTATTTTAAACCATGTGGGTACAGCCTATATGCTACTGTATATATCTTCAAAAAAAGTCACCCGGGTTTTTAAGGTGACTTCACCTTAAACCCCCCCCCAGTCATTGTGTTTTCAGTCCATTTCAAGTTTGATTTTGACGTGACATAAAGCGGTGATATCTAAATGGGTGATCTGTTTACTTACTTTTCAATTAGTCTTCCCATTGATGCCATCATTTGTTCATTCAAACTGACGCGCGGAACATGCACGTCAACAAGAGGCGGGATTTATCACACAAACCAATCATATCCAATCATAACCAATTACATCCAATCATAGCGCGATGGAGACATTGCATCCTCTCACGTGACTTTCCCCCATTCATTCTCAATTACCCCCCACAAAACCCACCGCACGCCGGGGGTCTGTAGTTTTCTATGGTTTTCTATGAGAGCAAAGGGAGGCATGACTCCTGCTGTAACTTTACCTCCGGGTGTCGCTGTTGGGCAGTGTTCCTTAAGAAATACGAGTGACTTGCGCTCTTTTTAATGTCAGAATTTGTAATATTTGTGTTGTTTTATATGTAATATGGATTATTTTCTCATCCTTTTTTTTTCTCATTGTTAATACGTAGGTATTAATACGTAACTTTCAAAGACACAAAACGTACATTTTTGTACATTTAGAAAGGTGCTAAAACGTACAATATTGACGTAATTATGGCACTAAAACGTAAAAATACTTACGTTTTTACAGCGAAAAAACGTGAAATATTTATGTATCTTTCATGTCATAAAGATATATGTATAATTTCCATTTTATCGTTTTGTAGATAAATGTAAGATCCCTAAACCCCATCCCGTACCTAAAGCTATTTTATACAGTATGTTAAAAGAATAAAACATAAAGAACAGAAACGTGTAGGAAAATGACAATTTTAGTAAAAATATAACATTAAAACAATATTTTGAGCCACTAATCCTACACCTACCCCTAAACCTACCCATAACCATTTCTTTAAACTACCCACTGTTATAAATAAAAGAATGAGACAAACAAGCCAGACAATTTTTGCGAAAATATCAAAAGTGATACCAAAAGTAGTTCAAATGATGATGAGTTCCAGTCACAGTCCTCTCTGGCGGTAATAGTTTTTTATAGGGTACAGAGCAGAATTTAACTTATTAATCCATGAAAATATGATAAATCCGGCTTCTCTCCGTGAAGGCGCGCACTCATTTCAAATGTCAATCAACTGAAACACGGCATGTCGCAATCTGTGACGAAGCAGGGGAGAACCAATGAGCGTTCGATATCAGTGCCGTAAACCATGTCGTAACGCTTCTCGAGGCTGGCGCTACTTTCAAATTTGAATCATAACGAGCGCGAGCTTTGACTGTGACTGTCGCTGTTGCTGAGAATGAAGATGAAGATCGATGGATAAAGGGCTGAATTTGGATCTGTTCCTTAAAACATATGGATTCTAAAGATTTGGAGTACAGAGAACAAATAAAATGGATGTGATTTGTGAATTTATGTTGTGCTTTGGTGTATCTTATGGTTGTATTGTCAGTAGCTGCATTGGAGAAAACGCCTTCTGTGTCTCTCAGCAAACAAACTAAATATTACAAAATGGTTAATCAATTACAGAAATTTTATTCATAAGGTTTCAAATTGTAGTCTTGTTTAACATTATGTAATCCTCCGAAACGAGCAGCACAAGTCACGAACAGAAATGTTATTTCATATTAAGTAGATGAGTAAACTGATTTTAATAAATTCGACTAAAAGCATCGTTAAATCATTAAAGCCACGATTTTAATATTAATACATGGGAATTCATATACATTCACACTTTACGTTACATGATTTACGTTTTTTGCTGTTAATATGTAAGTATTTTTACGTTTTAGTGCTATAAATACGTCAATGTTGTACGTTTTTGTGTGTATGAAAACGTAAGTAAATGTACGTGTGGTAGAACCACAATTTACGTAAAAATACACGTTTTCTCATGAGATCACGTTGTACGGTTCATAATGAACCTTTGAAGAAAAATAAATCACTTTATCCATTCTTGTCAGGTTCTGTTCTCCACCGCACCAGAACAACATCAAACTCAATGCCGGTGAGTTCATGCACTTCTATCATAATGTTATCAGCATATAATTTCCTGACAAATCTGATTATATATATTTCTTTCATATAGGATGGACACCAAAGAATAAATCATCCAGACTCATTCAAAGATCAAAGTGATAAAGAGGAATTTTACAGACCCACAAACCCAGATTATACAAACACAGAGCCGGTCGACACAGATTCCTACTACATAGATGTAGTTTCAGCACAAACACAAGATCAGATCTACACAGAACTGGACACCAGTAGACAGAGTCACGTGTATCAGAGTCTTACAGCAGATTCTGTTGAAGAGGCCATCTATCAGACTATTGATCAAACAACTGACTCAACACTGAAGCCTCATCAACAGCCATCTTGAGATGGTATTTTACTTATTAAATAAAATACAGAAATCATTCTCATTTGTCTCAGTTATAGTTCATTGATACAGTAACTGCCTAATAAGATATTTTAAGAGTTTTTACTATTTTGTTTATCGTCTTCACTTTGCTGTCTGCATTGCATTTGCACCTGATTGTCTGCATTTTTGTCTTGCTCAGTAAAAATATATAAACATCTTTAAACTGTTTCTCTGAAAACAAGTTTTATTAGCTTATGCAGTTTTGCTTCACATGAATTAATCGTGTTTTTTAAAAAAATAAATATTGGAAAACAAGTGGCTATAGCTTTATGATCTTTATTTGGGGGCCCCCTGCTGGTCACAATCAACTGAATGAATCAATGTGCAGCACATTTCTTTCATACTTTCAATAGTCAGAACAAGACTTATAATTAAGTGCAATAGTATGCTGTGTAAACAAGTGTAATATGGAAAACACCACAAAAGGCTGCATTTTGAGTCATCTTTTTTCTTGTATATGGGTGAAAAGTTCACATTTACAGAGAAGTTGATCATATTGAGAAAGCTCAGTAAGATGCACTTGAACTACAGTTGTGTTTTGGGGTTGAGGATAGGTCCCAAATAGAAACAAGGAAGTGAAAGAAAGGGTGCCAGACTCTGTTTTATTCCAGACAGTCTCTGTTTTATTCTTAACTGAACGCATAAACCATTCAGCATGTGGAAAGTAAGAGTCTTCTGTTTCTTCATCTGTACAGGTGAGTTGTAGAGATCGCTTTACAATAAAACAACAGCATCTTGATTTCAGACTTGCATCTGTGTTGGGGAAACTACTTTGAAACTGTAGCATGAAGAGTTTGGCGAGTAAAGTAAAGCTACAAATGACCTAATCTACTAATAAACTTAATTACTTTTATTGCTTTAATATATTGCAGAAAAAAATGAGAATTTCTTTTAGGGTGACAGCATCAAACACAATTCGAACAGATCAATTTATTCTAAATATCACCAATAAAAATAGCTAAATCACTTTACTGCATTTTAACATTTAATTATGATTATGAAGCTACATTGTTAACCTAAACTTTAAATAGGTTGTACTTTATTTTACAGTACGTGTACTTACAGTGTACTTTTCTTAAAAAGGTAACTACATGGGTTAAGGTTAGGTTTAGGGGTATAGGTTCAGGGCTCCGCAAATGATCAGTGGTTATTAGGGCTGGTTAAAAAAAAATGATTTTTTCAATAATCTTTTTTTTTTTTTAAAGCGGTCGATTCGATATTGATTCTCAAAAGCCATTATTTATGCAAACACTGAACATAATATTTGATTGACGTTAATCTTATTACCAGTCTTCTCCACTAGATGTCATTTACCTAGCGCGATGTTACAGCAGGAACCCTGTCATTCATTCAGTGCTTAACATGGCGGATGCTGGTGTGCCTTTCAGCGTGAAAGACGTTCCGGACAGTTGAAGGAACTGTCAGTGTCTTGATCAGGCTCTTGCTGCATGGTCACGAAAGTTTATAATTGGCACGTGTTTTCAAGCCTTGCCAATTTAAGCATTCAAGCACAAGACGTGAAAGAGAACTCGCTTTGTGTGAAGTTTTGTGCACACACAGAAATTTGCGCATCTCAGACAGCGTGCAAATAACAAAATGAATTCTCTTTCAAGTTTCCTTCTGCTAAGACAGACAGATTCACAGAAATGTATCTCAAAATGCCTGCATTGGCAAGTATCCTAGTAAACATAGTCGGTTATGGCTTAAGTGAATGTAAATAGTAGAGAAAGACAGCGCATGTGTATCAGTATATTGGATCAGTGCATTAGCCTTAAGTGACAGCAGCCTAATATCCCTGCAGCTGTCTGTGTTTTTAATGCTAATCAAGCTACAAAAGACAAACTCCCTGCTCTTCACTGAATAACGTTTTTTGTAAGTTTAATAAGGATTAACCTTTATTTAATTTATACAGTGAAGATTGTATGTGAAGTTGTTTTACATTTGATTTTTTCATTCGAACTACTGTTAGGCGTATACCTGAAAAACCTGAAAAGCACTGATTATATAAGTTGTATCTTTGTTCTATTGTATTTATTAATTTGTGCTATTGCTTGTAGTTTGATTGTTTTTTGTTTTTTTTTATTAATGACTGTTTACTTATCTTTAATAATCTTTGAAATTTATATTAGTTATAGTTTTAGCTGTCACATGTCTCTCGTGTTTTCTGTTACCTAGTTTTCCCCATTCTGTTTAATTAGTCATTTCGTTTACCTGTGTCCCGTTAATTATCTTGTTAAGTTCCCTTTGTTTGCCTCTTGTATATATACCCTGTGTTCTCCCTCATTCCTCGTCCCTTCTTGTTGATGTTAAGCATGTGTAATGTGAGTTCCTGCCTGTTTCTGTTATTAAATATTACTCGTATTCTCCTTCATCCTTGTGCCTTCATATACACGTCACGTAACAGAAGAACGGCCCAAAACAGTTTTTGCGGCGTTTTCGTTTCTTTTTGTTTTTTTTTTCCTCCTCTGTCACTATGGACCCTGCAGTTGCCCTACTATGCCTGGAGCAGAGGGAATCAGAGGGAACCGCTCCCTGGAATCACACACCAGGGATTGTTTTGGAGTTGGCATGCCTAACACACTTTCCTGACCGCTCGCTCTGCGTGTTTTCCATCTCCAGCCTAAGCGAGCGGTCCTGGGCACACCTCCCGGGGAGCGGTCCTCGGAAGGATTTCACCGCATTCATGGAGTGGGTGCTGGTGAGTAGCAACTCGCCTTTCACCGTCGGCCCCGCGGAAGATGACTTTGCCACATGCCCCACTCCACTGCCAGAGGCCAGTCAGCCACCACCGACGAACTTCGCAACAGAGATGTTACACGTGCCCACCGCAGACCGAGGAGGCCAGCCTGCAGCGATGGATGAGCCAGGACCGAGACCAAGGTCGGATGGTACCATCGTCCCGGAGCCCACCTCACAGCAAGGTTCTGACCAGGTGCGCGAGCCGGTAACATCGTGCGACGCTGAGGGAGTGTTTGTGGAGCTCGAGGGCTGGGAGGAAAGCCCCGCCCACACCACCGCTGTGGTTGAGATGACTGCTATCCCTGGCAAATATTCTGAGGAACTGAAAGGTATTTTTGATGCTGACCTAACTGACTTTTTTGGAGAGGTGATTTCCCATTCCCCTGATTCTCCTGTGTTCCCTGAGTCTCCTGAACGCTATGTTTCTCCAGTTCCTCCTGACTCTCCAGCGCTCTCTGTGTCTCCTATGTCTCCTGAATTCCCTGTGTGCCCACCCAGCCTCCCTCTCCCGCCTCCTCTTTCACCCAGTTCTTCAGCCAGTTCCTCAGCCCCACCATCGCTACTGACCTGCATCCGCTCTACATCTTCCACATGCCAGGTAGTGATGTCTAGCGTCTTCAGGCCACCAGCTCCATCTCACTCAGAGGATCCCCTGTCTCCACTTCCAGCCTCTGTGCCCCCTGCTCCACCATGGCCTGTTGACGCTTTGGTTCCACCCTGGCTCCTCCCTCCCTCGGCTCCACCGGACACCATCGGCCATACGGCTTCTCTGGGCTCCCTCGTCTCTCCGGCTCCACCTTGGTTAGTCGTCGACCTGCCTGCACCTACGGCTCCGTCTGGCTTCGCCTTCCCTCCAGCTCCACCTCCATCCTCGGTCCCTCCGGCTCAGCCTCTGCCCTCTGGATGTCCGCCTCCTCCTCGGGCGCCCGTCACCATGGCTCCTCCTCGGTCTCCAGGACCATCGGGTGCGCGTGGGCTCGTCGGCTCATCAGTTCCATCTGGGTATCCATCTCCAGCTGCATCTCCGTTGGTCGTCCCCAGGGTGTCGTTTGCCACAAAGTTGACTCAACCTTGGCTCCTCCCACCTGCGACTCCACCCTGGGGCCTCGTCCTGGCTGGCTTCTGGGGTAACATCTGGCTCCTCCTGCACCTGGCTTTCCCCTGGCTCCTCCCACCCTCCAATTCCCCATGGACTGTTTTTGTGTTTGCTTTGGACTCTTGTTGTTTTTCCTCTGCTCAGAGCCCCCGCCCCCCCTCCCCAGTTGGACTCTACATGGCGCGAGGCCGCACCTTCCCGGGAGGGGGCGATCTGTCACATGTCTCCCGTGTTTTCTGTGACCTAGTTTTCCCCATTCTGTTCAATTAGTCATTTCATTCACCTGTGTCCCGTTAATTATCTTGTTAAGTTCCCTTTGTTTGTCTCTTGTATATATACCCTGTGTTCTCCCTCATTCCTTGTCTGTTCTCATTGACGTTAAGCATGTGTAATGTGAGTTCCTGCCTGTTTCTGTTAATAAATATTACTCCTCGTATTCTCCTTCGTCCTTGTGCTTTCATATACACACGTCACTTAACATTAGCTTTGGTATTGAAATTGGAATCGAGAATTGTGAAATTTCACTGGTATCTAAAATTTTGGTGTAAAAAAAACAACAAAAACCATAACTATTTTATTCATTGTAAACCTGCCTGCACCTACGGCTCCGTCTGGCTCCGCCTTCCCTCCAGCTTTGGTAACACTTTACAATAAGGTTTCCTTATAGTTAACTACTTTAGTTAACATTAACTAATAATGAACTGCACTTCTACAGCATTTATTAATCTTAATTAATGTTAATTTCAACATTTACTCATACATTATTAAAAACAAAAGTTGTATTTGTTAACATTAGTTGATGTACTGTGAACTAACATGAACAAAAAAAAAATATAAATACTGTAACAAATGTATTATTCATTTTTAGTTCATGTTAGTTAATACATAAACTAATGTTAACAAATGAGACCTTATTGTAAAGTGTTACCGAATCAATGAATTCATTGAATCGAATTGAATTGTGATCTTGTGAATATAACCCTAGTGGTTATATTAAAGTGTCATTTGATTTGATGAACTACCTAGAAAATATGCTTATTTAAATAACACTGATTACTGCTTATGTGCTTTATGTCTGTGTATTACAGAAATCATGATTGAATATCTAGAAATACTTTGTCATTTCATTTCATTTCCAGCCTGTCTACTGGATATTAACTGTGCTAATATTGGATATGAGGGAAAACACGTAACGTTTCACATCAGCTACCCAGAGGGTTACGAGACAAACACCAAGTACTTTGGCAAAAAAGATGGTTTCTTCTTTGAGAAACTGGTTCAGACTTCTCATCCCTACAGATGGGCGAAACAAGGGCGATTCGCTCTATTCGACAACACATCCGCGCGCATCCTTACCGCCACCATCTTGCAATTGGTCGTGGATGATTCTGGCTTGTACTCCTTCGGTGTGGATGTTAAACTGTCACCTGATTTGTCTAGTGATATACAACTAACTGTCAGGAGAGGTGAGAATCCTTTTACAGGTTTAATAGGCTATGAGTCTGTTTTTTCACACACATGACCGAATGCAGTAGTGAATGTGACTGAAGGAATGAGTCTCGATAGTTTCATGTTCCTTCTCTGCACAGGTGAAGCACAGAGACCCACGATATCATTACCAAGAGGTACAAGAGTAAAGTAGGATGACTGTTCTGTTTTAATCAATCAAAAACAACTTATACAATATTAAAGATCTCTGTTCAAATGTTGTGTTTTAGTGATTGTCAGCAGCACGAACAGTCCTGCAAATATCACAGCCCAGAACTGGACCAAGACAAGAAATCAGGGTGATCCGTCTGTCCTTTTACAGGCTTCATTCACTGATTCATTTATTAGTTTGATTCATTCATTTATTTAGTCTGTCATTAATTCAGTCTGTTGTTTGCTCAATCCACCATTCGTTTATTCTGTTTAGTCAGTCTATCATTGATTCAGTTCGTTCATTGATTCATTATCTTTCTGTCTATCTTATCTTAATGTTCTTATTAACTTCTTATAAAACAGAACTAATTTTCTCTGTTCAAATGTTTTGTTGAAGTGTTTATTCACAGCTCTGATGTCACAACTAGTCCTGCAAATATCTGTCTCTCACTCTCTCTTCCTCTCTCTGTTTCTGTCTTTCTCATAAATGAGTCGTGTTTTGATCAGGTGTGTCAGATTGTTTCCTCTTTCTACAGAATCTTCCCTCAAGTTTGTGAGCGTGTTGAGTCTGGTGTGTGTCTGCACACTTCTAGTTGTGTGTCCGTTCGCTGTGTTTAAGGTTTTAAAATGGGCCGCCACCTGCAAGCTGTCAGGTGAGACGACTAGATGAAACTTCCTCTTTTCTACACAATCTTCACTTACGCTTAACATTTATCATGCAATTAATACATCTTTTTTTTTTTCTCTCCAGTTTCTGTGTCTTATCACACCAGGAAGACATCAACTCAAGTTGTTGTAAGTCTCTAACTGATCCTGTTACATTCACAAGTATTACCATAGTATGCTGATGCTGATAAAGTTCCTCTCTACAGGACGAGTATGTGAACATGAGCCGAATCATCCTTCCAAACCCACCCACAGCTCAAAATGATGAAGGTTCACTTGTTGATGATTTTCACAGACCTACAAACACAGAACAGACACATAACAAAGACGCCAACTACATAGATTTTGCTCTAGCAGACAGTCCAGATCAGATCTACACAGAAATGAACCCTGGTTTTGTTCAAGAGTCAGTTTATCAGAGCATTGATCTAACTATTAACTGACTGAACACAGACGCCTCATCAACAACTAATGAAAATCCTTATTTTCCTTCACATTTTTCCAGGAACAATTATTCAGAAACACTTTACAAGATTCTGTTTGTTAATGTTTTGTTAACATGAACTAACAATGAAAAATACTTAAATACTGTTTGGTAATCTTAATCTTTAATGTTAATTTCAACATTTATTAATACATTATTCAAATCAAATGTTGTATCTGTTTATGTTATCTAATGGACATGAACTAACATGAATTATCAGTTGGTTTTTGTTAACTAATGTAGCTATTGCTCATTGTTAGTTAATGCATTAACTAATGTGAACTTATGGAACTTTAATGTAAAGTGTTACCAATTTTTCATCAGTTACATGACGATTTCATTGAATATGAAGAAAAATCATTGAATTGTAGTCTTGGATAAATAAACTTGAATGTCAAATAGTTGAAAACTGTTAATGTGGACATTATTTAGCAGTGCTGAGATCAGCACAGACTGGTATAGAAGTGTGTGTTTAGTGTGAGTAAAGATCTCGATTGCGTCACTGCAGATGTTTTAAGAGGATGGAGAGACAAAAAGAGAGAAGTAAATACTTTATTGTACCAAGAAAGAGAAGGCGAACTGTAGCTACTACTTCACACAGTTTTTATCTCATGTTAAGTGAGAGCCTTCTCAGCATGTGGAGCTTTCTAGTTGTCCTGTCCTGCATATTTACAGGTGAGTCAACATTCACTAATCTTTTGTAAGGTGACGAGCATATTCATGTTCATGACTCACTCACGATATTGATTCAGTTGATCATGTGATGTCGCATCCTGTGTCTCTTTCATTTCCAGTGATGTCTTTGAATCCTGTAACTGCTCCAGTGGGAGGGAACGCCACATTTCGGTGTTCTCATTTTCTGGCCGATGGGAACATCAAATATTTCTGCAGAAACTCTTGTAAGGATGAGTTTATTCTCATTCGATCTAATAGAGAACAAAACCCGACTTGCACAGACAGATTCACTCTATATGATGAAGGCTCAGACTTCACTGTGACCATCACACGCCTGCAGCTTTCAGACTCTGGCACTTACATCTGTGCAGTGGACAGATTTCTTTTTGACACTTACAAATATGTAACTCTTCATGTATTTGAGGGTAAGTTATCCATATTTTAGGGAAACTATTTTGCACAATTCACGTTTATAAGGTGTTTGAACACAGATGTGTGTAAACAACCAGCCTACAATGGTAAAAATCCATCCAATACTTTTTTTTTTATAATCCCCATAAATCATAGAGTCTCTTCAATTGAGCGGTTCCAGAAGCCCCACCCACGACTGGCGAGGGAATCTGCCCTAAAAAAAAGCATACATCCGAAGTTTAGACTGATTTAGCTTTAAAATGCTATGATCTGTGGGGTATTTTGAGCTGAAACTTCACAGACACATTCTGGAGACACCAGAGACTTGTTAAAACCTTGTAAAAAGGGGCATTATAAGGGGCCTTTAAGAGTTTTATGAGCTGTTGGGTTCATGTCTGCTGTACTTTTCTAATAACTTGCTGTGTTTACTGTTTGTGTCATGGTGTTCTGGAGAATGTGGTTAGCAGAAACATTACACTTGTGTTAGTTATTCAATAGAAATTTATTTTTAGAGTTGTTGAAATCTCACTTTCAGAGGTAGGACGTCTTCCTGAAAAAATGAACCTAAATGTTACTAAAGTAGCCTATTTCTGATTGTGAAAATTGGCACACAAATAGAGGACGGTCTGAACATTAACCACAGCAATATTTCCTTCTAGCGCCAGCAACTGTCCAAACCTGCACTCATGTTTAAGCGAATAAGTTTTGAACCATGAAGGCTCGAATCAAAATTATTTTTTTCATTGGATTCCTTGGCTCGAGTCAATTCAATACTATAGTGTCATTTTCTGTCATTAAATCTTTCCCGCTATTTTGAATATGGGCCATTTTGACTGTATATTTGGTGCAGAATATCTACTGTAAGTAAACTCTAAATTGTAAAACTGTTGGTCATCTAAAACTAAACTTGATCATCTTCAGACCATACTGGCAAAAATTTGTGGGTTTTGTGTTGATAGATGAAACTTTTCATATACTGCATTAACAAATTTGACAGACTGCATCTGAGGCTGTATCTGTGGAAAGATTCGACATATATACACCAAACTTTACGTGTGTAATTGTCACCCAACACTGACCACATCAAATAAACTTGTGTCACCGCCACATATTGGTCAAAAGTAATAAGCAATTATGTCACATTACAATTGATTGTATTTATGGCCTTTCTACCATTATTCTTAAAATCATCTCCAAAAATCTTTACTCTTTTATATATGGTCACACTTTAGATTAGGGTCTGATTCTCACTATTAACTAGCTAACTATGCCTCAATAAACTCCTAATTACTGCTTATTAATAGTTAGTAAAGTAGTTGTTAAGTTTAGGTATTGGGTATGTAGAATAAGGTCATGCAGAATAAGGCATTAATATGTGCTTTATAAGTATTAATAAACAGCCAATATCCTATAATATGCATGCGAATAAGCAAGTAGTTGAATGCAAGTAGTGAGAATTGGACACTAAACTGAAGTGTTACCATATATATCTTTAAATCAAACTGCCAAATGAGTTATTGTTACTGCAGAAGTCATTTACATTTCATGCTATGTAAGACTGACTGTAATTGTTTAATAATCTTACTTGGTTCAAACTTGTTGAGAGTTTTACCTATTAAAATGTGTGGAAATATCAGATTTTTTCAGTTACAAAAACGATCAACAGGAAATATGATCCACATATTTATTGATTCGTGTTTATTTCAGCTCATTAACACTACAACTGTTTGTTTGTTTTTTTTTTTTACTAAAATTTGTATTCACAGTCTCTATATCAACACCGGTTCCAACAAGTGCATCCAGTCTACCTGCAAGAACAACTAATAGAGACAACACAACTAGAGACACAACTAGATACACAACTAGAGACACAACTAGAGACACAACTAGAGACACAACTAGAGACACAACAGGTAATTGCCATCCATCCATCCAATCGTTATATTCTACTGCGTCTGCAGACACCGTGTGTGGATGGATAAGAATTATCCTGGTAAATTTATATAATATATTATATATATATATATATATATATATATATATATATATAATTCACTACTTGAGAATCCAATAGCAAAGAAGGAAATGTTTCATTTGTGTGCTGGTTCTGTCCTCAGGTCCTTTGCTTTATGTCGGAGTTGGTCTTGGTATTCTCGCGCTGATATTTACAGTAGTCATCTTCATATTTATCCAGCTGAAGTATAAGCAGAAGCGATGCTCCTCCGGTGTGACATCATCTACACATCAGCCCGACTCTCTGAATTACTCCACACTGAACATCACTGCACAATCAGACAGTCTCAACTATTCCTCTGTGCTGTTTATCAGAAACCACAACCACAAGAACTGCGAGATGTTTGAAATGAACTTGAATGAAACACTTTATTCATCTGTTCAAAATTCACACCAATCAAACATCACTGATCCAAACTCAGTAATCTATTCCAGAGTTAGTAAAGGACTGTAGATTAGGTAGATCTGACAAGTGCGCTTTTAATTTATATTTTAAATAGCTTTCTGTTGTTGAAAATGCTGTATACTGTGTATACAGTATAGAGGTGTTTGCTAAAATATTTTCATGTCTGCATGAATGGGTTAATATATACAATCAACTACATGTATTTTACATTATGAGTCAGTATGGCAGTTTCCCCCATCAGTTAGGGGCATTTCAATGTGAGATTAGCCATTTTTGGATGTTAAAATATATTTGTCAAGAACTTGGCCTCTGTGGCTTCCTCCGATCACCACCAGAGGGCTCTCTCAACTGAGTACTAACCTGTCCTGGACTACATTTCCCATAACCCACGCACCTGATCCCTATAACCCGGTCTATTTAAACCGGCGCACACTCTCATCCTGTGCAAAGTCTTGTTTTGCCCTGGCTAACATTACTGAGTGTTTTTCCCTGTTTATTGCGATTCTGTGTATGACCTTGGACTGCCTTATACCTCCGTGTTTTGCCTGCTGCCTGCCTTGTGATTTATCTGACTGTTTCCTGGATTACTCTGCCTTGTCTGCTGCCTGCCCTGACCTTTTGCCTGTCCCTGTTTCTGATTATGTTTGGTCTTTGATATTGCTCTTGCTGGAATTTGACCCCTGCCTGTACGACTATGATTGTTTAATAAAGCTGCACATGGATCCCACCGAGTCTGCCGCCTCGTTACAATATTCATGTTTCCCAGTTAAAGTGCAGAAACTATAAGCCAAACATCTCAATTTCGAGATTGTGAATAGACTTAAGTGTACAACGCACCTGAAAAGTAAATATTAAATTTACTGTAAGCATCTCTGTATTTACGTGAGAGACAATTTAGTGCTTAAAATGGTTCACCAATGCTTTTTGGATGAAAATATGGGGTATAAAGTGTATACAAAGGATATAAAGTATATGTACTATAGTTTTTTTTTTGTTTTTTTTTTAACAACTTCACTGTATTCATTATACACAGCTTGTTTATACTTGAGACGAGTTTTAAAGTCAGTTTAAGTACTTTAATAAGGTTAATTGTATCGTTCAATAAGAGTATGACAAATTTTCTTCGATATTATGAAATATTTCATACTCCTGAGTAACTAAATTAATTTCAGGTTGTTCCTTCAGTGCCTCATTTGTTGCTTGATCATACAATTAAAGTCATGCAATTATAAATTAAAGTAATTTAAAATTCTCATTGCATTAGATAACAAAATATCAAATCAAGTGGCTTTTTTTTTCAAGAAACATGCAACTGATTAAAAGATTTTGAGTGAAATTAGTGAAGAGAAAAGATCCTGCAGAGTTTGATATTATATCTATGCAATGACATTAACATTTTAGGTGTGAAGTGTCTAAATACTTTCTGAGACCCCATAAAAAATAACACTGACACATTGTTCTGAGCTAGAGCTGTGGTTATATTGTTTTGACACGCACTTAATGTTTTAGAGATATTTTAGGACGTGGGAATGGATATGGAGATTAAAGGGAAAGGAGAAGTTAAGCATTGCACAATACTGTGTGTCAGTACGGAAGAAAGAGACGTTTGTCAGTGTTTAAGGATTTTATTTAGTCAAAAAGTGCCGTAAATCTTAACCATGTGGAACTTTGTTCTTCTTCTCTGGTCCTGCATTCATATCGGTGAGTTCAAGACTTATATAACTGTTTTGTGATTTCCCTGGTTTTCCACTGGTCTTGTATTCTGCAATCAGCAGTCCGTAGTTCTTTATGATAAATATGCCAATCCTGGATAATGATATTTGTGTTTCAGCTGTTGTTGTAGGAGCTCCAGATACAGTTACAGGACACAGAGGAGAGAGAGTTGAGATCAGATGCTCATATGAATCTGGATATGAATCAAATTCAAAGTATTTTTGTAAAGGCGAGTGCTTCATTGGATTTAAAAACATCATGGTTAAATCAGGATCTCCAGCTAAAGACGAGAGATTCTCTCTGACTGACGACACGACGAACAGAGTTTTCACCGTCACCATCACTGATCTGAGAACAGAGGATGAAGGACAATACTGGTGTGCTGTGAAGAGGACTTTAAATACTGATGTCTATTCAGAGATTTTGTTGCTGGTAAAACAGGGTAAGTGATTAATGTGACCTCCTAATCTATTATAGAAATGTAAATGAATCAGCAGCAGATATCGGAGGTTGCGCTGCACACACAGAAACATTCAGAAGAAAAGAAACTTGTCAATGCTCTCCTGCAATTTTTATATCAATAAATTAGCTTCGTCATTTAATTGCTTAATTATATTCCTTAGCAATGAGGTGATCGCTGTTTTTGAAGTAATTAACCTGACAGTACTGTCAGAGACACTGCACAGACACAAGTAATTTACACACACACACACACACCCCTCTCTTCATGTCTATTGATAATTCTTCAAATAAGTGTAGTCTTACTGCACAGCTTTATCTTTATGTGTGTCTGATTTAAAGTGGGATGTATGATAGATCTTTATCCTACGAGCCAAATTTTGTGCTGCAAACATAAATTACAGCTTTAACTTGTCAGTGCTGGCAAGTGGTCATGGTGTGTGTAACAACTGTATCCATTTTAGCTCGCTAATGTATTAGTATAAAAACTGAACTCTCGTCCATCTTTATTGTCACCCTCTTAGATAAGATGACTGAAGTTTCAACTATCAGCCCATTTTTATCTACAAGCACATGTGTTTCATCAGATAAATTGACTCCTGAAACCCCTTTACCCCAAACTTATTCACTTGACACAGGTAAACGTCTCCACTCACCTCACTGCTTTTTTCTCTCATGTAAACATCATTCATTTAATCTTGTGAACCAATTGAAAAGTGTATATATTTATTTAATTATATATTTTTTTATTCTCAGGTTTATTTGGTATCATCATCGCAGGAGTTTTGGTTTTGCTCCTGATAGGTGCTATATTGCTTATTGTGGCCATACGAAAGAAAAAGCAGACTCGTGGTAATATTTTTCAATCACATTTATTTCTACAGAACATTTAAAAACAACACATGTTGGCCGAAGTGCTTTACATACCAGGACCTAACAAATCCTACACCTTAAGAGCATAAATAAAAAGTTAAAAAGATTTTTTAATTGAGATTTAAAAACATTGAGATTGGTGCAGGATCTAATATAGAGAGGTAATCTATTCCAGAGATGAGGAGTTGCAACAGATTTACTAAAGACACACAGTGAAAAATCAGTGCTGAAAAGGTCTGGACACAGTTATTTTTGCAACTGACCTTATTGCATATATATTTGTAGGGGTTTCCCTTTCAGATGCAAAATTTATGGGAGGAGAGTATTTAAATGAATCAATGCAACACGATTTACTAAAGTTTGCGCTTGTCAAATTCTAGCATTTACACCATTATTTAACTCCCCAAAAAAGCAAGTCTTAACCCATATGCTAATTTGCACTCTCTTGGTAGATTGCGTCGGTCATTATGGAAATGATCCAGCTGCGTCTGTGTTCATTAATGTGCACGTTCACCCGCAGAAAAAAACCCTGCAGAACTTTCCACTCCCATCTGCGCTTTTATGGGATTGCGCTCTTATGTTAATTTGCCTGTTTAGTAAATCTGGCCCCAAAACTCCATACTTGGCTATGTACCTTAGTTTTGAAGAGGTTGAACTTGGCGATAAAGCTGAGTGTCATCTACATGTATGTGCATATATTGTGTTTCTGACAAATATTGGCCAAAAGAAGCATATAAATTGAGAATAAAACTGTACCCAGTATAGATCCTTGTGGAACCCCACATTTAATGGGACCAGAAGAGGAAGAACATTTTCCAAATCGACAGAAAGCATTTTCCCTTTAAGATACGAAACAAACCAATTAAGAACATTCCCTTGAGTCCCTGCCCACAATCTTAAACGCTCTAACAGGATTTCATGTACTATAGTGTCAAATGCTGCTGTAAGATCAAGTAAAACTAAGACTGCACACTTTTCTTGAATCAACAGCCAGCAACAAACAATATATGAACAACATGTGAGTAAATAAAATCTACATTACTGATGTTTCACCAGTGAATTTGGACAGTGTAGCGGTTTATAGTCCCTAATGTAGGGATGAAATCTGATCTAATCATTCAGATTAAAACTACTGGGTTTGTAAATTGGATTACATGTTTTCTTATTGTTCAGATTCTTTTTTAGTCAGATTATTTCTGTCTAAACAAAACAATTGAGACGTTGACACAATGTCTGGATTCAAGCTAACATGAAGGACTGAATTTAAATAGTGTAAGTTTTGAAACTTATATAACATTCATCTGTCACAGGTCTGGTCTCCTCCTCCACTGAAGGGGTTTATCTGACATTAGGAAAAGGAGCAGAGGTGAGTCAGGATCATCTTCATTGAACATGTCCATCATAAACTGTAGTCAAGTCAAGGTTCACTTTCTTGCTCAATAATGATGAAGCAATCATTTCCTCCTTCACATTTACAGAATGAATATGATGAAGGGAACCCGACTGTCCTGCCGAACTCACACACAGCTCAAAGTGATAATATTTCTGCAGAAAATGAGTTTCACAGACCTGTGAATACAGAACCAGCCGACACAGTGACAAACAGTCTGAATCTGGATCAGATCTACTCAGCCAGTAGACAGAGTCACATTTATCAGAGTCTTACAGCTGATTCTGCTCAAGAAGAGCCGATCTATCACAACACTGATCGAATGACTGACTGAACACTAACACCTCATCAGTCAGACTACACCATAGTTTTGTCTGTTGTGACCCATTCTTGACTCATAAATTCTTGTCGTGTAGTGGACAAGAAATATGTTAGACTCTACGTTGCTTCACAACCAACCATTTGCCTGTCTTTATCTATGTGTGTGATGTCACCAAGAAGGCGAAACTAGCGACTGACTTCCAGAAATGAGCGTAAACAAATCATGGCTACTGAAGCGGTGTGTATTAGCTTAATGCTAATTCCAGTACTCACTGGGTTGCTGAAGCGCCTTCGCTATCATTTGCCAGCATTTGTTACTAACATTTCCTCCATTGCATAATTCCACCTAGCAGCCCCAATACCATTGTCTCTCTTTTGTTTCACCATGTTTGAAAGCTGTGTACAGAAGAGCTTCTGTGCTGCTATTGGTCAACATCACAACTGAAAAATTTAAACATGCTATTCTTTCTGTCGGGACGTTGTGAAGTGTCGCAGTGGTTGTCGTCCACCATGACACACTATACAACATAAAATGATTGATTCTTGTGTCCTGACACTTACGAAACACCACAACACCCTACATTAAATGGATCATGCTAAAATCAGACTGATATTGTGTAATTTGATTTGATTAAAACATTTTGTTGCATATGAATGTAGTACTATATAACTTGAAAAATATTAGTTTAAGAAATATATAAATGTAATTTTTTTATTTTTTTTTTTTTTCCTCTTTCGTAAACTCAGTAAATGTACTGTAAAGAGCAATGTTCACTAATTAGGGAGTGGCTAATCAGGACAATGAAATCATGACGCTATTGATTGGCTGCAGTCTCAAATCTTCACTAATGGCTTTCCTGAGCTGTGACATTAAAGACAACACACAACTGTAATATCATGACATATCTTCAATTTAAATGTTGCAACTACAAAAATGTATGCACTTCATTTGTTATATCAGTCATTATAGTCTTCAGTAGATTAATGTTAGACTGTGCATCACTTTGCCATCATATTTTGTTTTTGTAACCTCAGTGATGTAATAAAGATGTATGGAAGTGTAATACGTTGCTTTGGTTCAATTTCATATGTTGTCCATCAGAGGTCAGTGTGGAAAGGACTCACTGAAATGTTTCATATGCTCAAGTTTTTTTTTATTATTTTTGTTCAGGCAGTGTCAGGGTTCTGTCACCTCGGTCTAGTGTGTTTCTTAGTGTTGTGACAGGGCTCTGACACTCCCGTATTCTTACTGGTCATTACTGGTCATGTGCTTGTGTGTGATTTCATGTTTGATGTGACAAACAAGGCAGGTGACGAGGGAGGACAGGTAGGGAAACTGAACCAATAATCAGGTAGAAAGATGGGTGGGGTCAGACAATAGACAGGAGAGCACATGGCACAGGGAAGCATAACAAGACAAGCCATGTGCTCTCCTGTCTACTGTCTGACCCCACCCATCTTTTTACCTGATTATTAGTTCAGTGCATGCAAGTGTGTTAAAATCACTAGATGGATTTTTACATATTTGAGGTGACTGTCGTGAGTTTATGGTTTCACACGAGAGGAACACTGTTACGCGACTGACCTTTATGCCAATTGTTATTTACAAGTATTTTTGTAAAGGCGAGTGCATCATTGGAAATAAAGACATCATGGTTGAATCAGGATCTCCAGATAAAGACGAGAGATTCTCTCTGACTGACGACACGACGAACAGAGTTTTCACCGTCACCATCACTGATCTGAGAACAGAGGATGAAGGACAATACTGGTGTGCTGTGAAGAGGACTTTACCTTATGTCTATTCAGAGATTATGTTGCTGGTTAAACTTGGTAAGTGATTCATGTGACATACACTATGTCACTTGAATATTTCTATAGTAGAAATTTACGTGGAAATCTGTCAGCTGGTTCATATTATTATATAAAGGTAAATGTACTGCTTAATTCGTGGTTAAATGCAGTTTTCAGATTAGTGTGCGAATATACAAGCGTAATATCCAAATTCAGATTGATCTATGCTTTGTCTGGATGACGTCTGTTATTTCTTAACCTGACAGGTAAACATCTCTCCACATCTCACTGTCCATCTCACGCTCTGTCAGAACAGGAAGTCAAAGGTCTGACAGATAGTTGTCATGGCAACACAACTTTCAATAAAAGACTCATATCTGTCTTATTTAATGTATTAGTCTTTGATTTAGTCATTGTATTTTTATTTTGATTCTCTGATACTCCTGACTTTCCTCTTGTGTTTTTCAGGTTCAGTTGTGATTATTGTCACTGCGGATGCTTTGGTTTTACTCCTGATAGCAGTTCCACTGATTATAGTGGCAGTGAGAAAGAAAAAGAAGAATAAAGTAAATATTTTACACTTAATGCTTGGTTTGGTTTAGGATGGCATGCATGAGCATTGAAATAAATTATATGATCATTTTAAATGATAAAATAATTATAAATTGTTTTGAAAAAGTGTCTAATAAAGACTAACCGGTCTGCTATATCAAAGTGTTTTATGAACTGGTGAGTCAGCAGAAACGGATGATTATGGTTATTTATTTCACTCAATGTTTACAGTAGTTATTGACTAGCAGATTCACTGAAACACAGATTTTATTTCTTGCACTGGAACAATACTGATTGCAGTGATCTTCAGACATTGAATCTCCAGCAGCTCATGTTTGAATGATCATATTCATGTTTAAACTATAAATAGATTCACACTGATTTAGTTATTTTCTCTATTCATGAACTCTTGTTTCCTGTGACT
This sequence comes from Ctenopharyngodon idella, assembly GCF_019924925.1. Classification (NCBI taxonomy): domain Eukaryota; kingdom Metazoa; phylum Chordata; class Actinopteri; order Cypriniformes; family Xenocyprididae; genus Ctenopharyngodon; species Ctenopharyngodon idella. The sequence goes on from NC_067231.1 coordinate 11,209,924, forward strand.
GTAGATCAGCGACGCTGGACGTCACTGTAATCCAGAGGACAGAGACACAATAACAACTGTATTTTACAGCTGTGGTTCATAAACTATTATGTCATATGAGACTCAAGTACCGCTTCATCAGCAACTCAAATTCCAATTAATTATATTAATATAAAATACAATGTATTATAAAATAATAAAATATATTAACCTCTCCCCCTCTTCATTTTAATCATCCTATTGAACATCTGCATATATTATGGTGTTAAAAATAAATCATAAGCATGTTTTGTCTTTTATAGAGAGTCCAGAAAGATGGTTTTATTGTGACTATCATTACTGCTGCAGTTTAACATGATCCTGATGTGTTTACAGCTGATGTTCACAAAGAAATGTATTATTTTACCAGTCTGAATGTTTCATCAGGTACTTACATTGCTCATTCTACAGCTTCATGGACTAATCAAATAACTTATTTTGTAATGCAAGTGTAAATTTTTAATTATTTTATATATTTTATTTGTTGCTGTTTATCTGTACATGGTGTTCCTGGTCAGATGTTAAATTCAGAGGTTCAAGGTTTGTCAGGTTAGTTTCATCTGTTCACCCCTGCTGGTAAATGTCATAACTGCATCTGTTGTCATAAAGCATCTTTCATCATTGATGACTATTCAAAAGTAGCTGTATATACTATTAACATTTTTCGGTTACACTTTATTTTAAGGTGTCTTTGTTAGTACTTAAATGTATAATTACAGTGTGAGTAATATTAAGTAACTACATGTACTTACTATAGGGTTAGGATTAGGGTATGGTTTGGTTTAGGGTTAGTTGCATGTAATTATGCATAATTTATAGTTATTACTATAGTAATTACATGTAACATATGTAACAATGACACTGTAAAATAAAGTGTTACCCATTTTTCCATAAGTGGTTAATTATGCTTGTACTTAACCTGTTGAAATGTACAAAATGTAATTTAGTTGTAGAAAAAGAGCAAAAGGGCATCAGAAATCACTCAAACATGTTAAAGACAGATGGAAACAGAGAGGACAGGAAACAGGTTGTGATTCATGAATTCACAGCTTATTTCCTGGTCAAAACTGAGAGGCGTTTTCAGACCAAATGCCACACGGAAACACAGACACACAGTCAGTGAACAGTGGAGTTTGACTCTCAACACGTGAGACGAGAAACAAATGTATTATTTTATTCTCCACTGATAGATGAGAGCAGTATTATTGGTATTTGAGTTTGAGAAAGTCATTTGAGGAACTGCTGAGAGTTTCTGAACTGAACTGATGAAGAAATGAAGTTTCCACTGACAGTTTCTGTGTTTCTGCTGACGGGTAAGAGCTCAAGATCTCTGATAAAAGTGTTTATTATCTATTATTATGTCGTGTTTTAACAGTGTGCATGAGTAAAGCAGTGTGTGTGTGTGTGTGTGTGTGTGTGTGTGTGTGTGTGTGTGTGTGTGTGTGTGTGTGTGTGTGATCAGTTCACTGTCTGTGGACATTACAGTGAGTGGAACGGAGGGAGAACCGGTGAGCATTAACTGCCCTTATCCAGGAGGATATGAAAACTCTTACAAATACTTCTACAAAGGAGTTTACAGAGAGAGTGTCATTATACTACAATCTCATGGAAAAAAGTCCTCACCCAGATTCTCACTGAAGGATGATCATCAGAACAGATCATTTACAGTGACCATCAGTGACCTGAAGATGGAAGATGCTGGACTGTACGGCTGTAGAGCTGGATGGGGAGAATATAAAATGATCCAGCTGAATGTGATCAGAGGTGCCTGATGTTCATTATTAAACAACAATCTGCTTCATCATGCTAATAATTATTTTATTAATATATTTGTTTCTCGTTTCTCAGCTCCACAGAGGCCAAGACCTGTCCAGATCTCAACATCCACCCTCCATCCAGGTGCCTGCTATTTAATATTAATCTTCCAGCTCAAGTTTCTCTTCACATAAATCCATGATTATGTGCATTAATGTGTCAGTATAACAGCTCAGTCTTTCTTCCCCTTCAGATCAAACTATCAGCTCATTTTCAAACACGCCGCCCTATCTGAGAACATCAGACACAAACCTACAATCCAGCAGCATCACGATCACAGACCATCAGATCATCTCTTCAACAGCTTCATCTTCTGCGAGTAATCTCTCAGTATCTTTTAATATGCACTTCTTCACCTGACACACGTCTCTCTGCACTATATTTCTCTCACATGAACTGAACTTTACATCACATCGTCCATCAGAACAGGAAGTGTTTGTCATGGCAACATGACTTTTAAAAATCCTCATATCCCTCTTTTTTCCCATCTTGTGTTTTTCAGTGATTATCGTCACTGCGGAGGCTTTAGCTTTACTCCTCATAGCAGTTCCACTGATTATAGTGGCTGTGAGAATGAAAAAGAAGAATAAAGGTAATATTTTACACTAAATAAGTCCTTTCCTTTGATGTTTTATCATTATCAACAAAAGTATGTATGATCACTGGATGAAATTATAAAGTTTTAGGGCCAGATTTACTAACAGCTTGCACCATGCCAAACCCTCTTTTGGGATTAAAAACTACTGCAGGACTTACTAAAGACACGCAGTGAAAAAGCAGTGCTAAAAAGGCATTCCCAGGGTTATTTTTGCAGCTGATCTTACTGCATATGTATTTGTAGAAGTTTCCCTTTCACACGCAAAATGACTGACGCAACTATGCCAAAAGTGCTTACAAATGTGCTCTCAGAACATGTGTAGAGTTGAATGTGGTTAGACAAAGAAGAAGGAAGTGTTCATTATTTAATTGCTGATGCTGCATGTCGTTCACTCAGTATAGAAGAGAAAGACAGTTATGTTTGTCACAGAGTTTGGTCTTTTATTTAAGAGAAACACTTGTCAAATTTATGAGAGTATTTAACACAATTTACTAAGGTTTAAGCTAGTAATTTTCACTGGTATTTGCAGCATTTTTTAACACCAAAAAAAAAAAAAAGCATGTCTTAAACCAGTCACTAATTTGCGCTGCTCTTGGTAGATTGTGTTGGTCATTATGGAAATGTGAGTGTCGTCAGTAGAGAACTTTCCACCCCATCTGTGTTTTTATGGGATTGTGCTCTTATGCTAAGGGCCAGATTTACTTGCATTAAAGTAATATCTAAGAAAGACTAATGTTGATCTCTTGTCAGGTGTGCTGTCGTCCATCGAAGCGTTTAATCCAGTGTTTTATGAACAGGTGAGGCATCAGAAACTGATGATTATGGTTATTTATTTCACTCAAGGTTTACAGTAGTAATTGTGTTAGCAGTTTCACTGAAACAGTCAGATTTTATTTCTTGCTCAACACTGTAATGACACCGAAACAGACTGTGATGGCAGTGATCTTGGGCACACTAAATCTTGATTATATTTATGTGTTAATTCAATTAAAGACAAATCTATTTATAGTTTTATTTTCTCTGTTAACTACTAATTAATGTTTCCTGTGACTGTAGATCAAAGACACTGGACGTCACTGTAATCCAGAGGACAGAGACACAATAACAACTGTATTTTACAGCCTTGTTTCCTAAACTATTGTCATATGAGACAGTTCATTTCAACTAATATATAATATAATATAACATAATATAATATAATATATCAATGAGCCAAAGCATTATGACCACCTGCTTAATATGCTGTTGGCCTGTGTACTGCCAAAACAGTGCAGACTCCCCAAGGCATGGACTCTGAAGGTGTGCTATTGTATCTGGCACCAAGATATTAGCAGCAGATCATTTAAGTCCTGTAGGTTGTGAGGTGGGGCCACTGTGGATTGAACTTTGTTGGTCCAGCACATCCCACAGATGCACAGTTGTATTGAGATCTGGGGAATTTAGAGGCCAGGGAAACACCTTGAACACTTCATCATGTTCCTCAAACCTTTCCTGAACAATGTGCTGTGTGGCAGGGAGTACTATCCTGCTGAAAGAGCCACTTCCACCAGGGATCGCCATTGACATGAAGTGGTGGACCTGGTCTACAGCAATGTTTAGGTAGGTGGCACATGTCAAATTTATGTCCACACGAATGGCCGGACCCAGGGTTTCCCAGCAGAACATTGCCCAGGGCATCACACTCCCTCCTCCACCGGCTTGATATCGTCCCACAGTGCATCCTAGTGCCATCACTTCATTAAATTTTGTGTGACTTGTGCTGTAGTAGACCTTCTGTTGGTTTGGACCAGACAGGATAGCCTTCGTTTCCTCATGCATCTATGAGCCTTGGGAGCCCAACACCACCAGTTTGTGGTTTGTCCCTCCATGGACCACTGAGGGTAAATTCTCACCACTGTTGACCAGGAGCAACACACAAGCCTTTGCGTTTCAGAGATACTGATCCAGCTGCCTTGCCATAATAATTGGGCCCTTGTCAAAGTCGCTTAGATCTTTATTCCTGCTCATTTCTCCTGCATCCAACATGTTGATAATGAGAACTGATTGTTTGATTACCATCTAATCTACCGAGACCAATATGTGGGTTTATTAGAAGATGATCAACGATATTCCTTCAGCCGTGACTGCTCATAATGTTTTGGCTCTTAAGTGTATACTACATAAGCACATTAAGAACCAAGAGAAATCATCTTTATCCTACGCATAATTTCCATCATTTTACTTAACATGAGTCATAATTGAGCTTGTTTTGTGTAGAAAGATCAGATTCATATTCATGACTTGATTGTTTGGTCTTTTGTGTTTTTTTATTGTAGTTATGATTAATGTGACAGTTTTATATTTGATTCTGTTGTGTTTACAGCTGATGTACACAAATATGGATCATATAAATGTATTCTCATTATATACTTTCATTCTGCAGTTCAATGGACAAATTAAATCTAGTTATTCTGGATTGCAAGTGGAACATGTGTCTTTTTTCATTATTGTGTATGTCTGTAGTTATTAATGTGTAACCACATAACTCTTCCTTTAAGCAAGGGTGACCAAAAAAGCAAACTATAATGTACTCGGGGGAAAAAAAAAAAAAAAAAAAAAGGAACTCATATCTCAAAAAGAGATTATTAATACAAATAAATAAACCAATATGTCAAAATGAACTTAATCAAAGTTCATTCCCACTCAAAAGATATTAATAACAAGCCAACCCTCTATAAACCGCAATAAAATCCCAGCTTCGTCACACAAAATGATTTGAAATAAAAAAGAGAAAAGTAAAGTACATAAATACCCCTAAAATCATATTACACAGAAAGTACCACACACTCAAAAAAAAAAAAAACAAAAAAAAAAAAAAAGTACTGCAAACTAAAAATTAACTCCACCGCAAACATAAGCCTCATGCAAATTAACAGTTTGTGTGTTTTAAAGCATCAATATAGTATAAGGAGTATAAAGATTGGCTGGCAACACGAGGCTGGGAAGTGATAAACAAACAGAAAACACACTGCTAGCCAGTCCAGTTCACAACAACAACCATAAACTCTAAACTCATAAACTGACGCACATGCAGGGACTGGCTAACTGAGGAAAAACAAAAAAACAATTAACAATACCCAAAAATAACCACAATACTTATTTTTCTTAAATCCCATTAAAATAATAAGATCAAGACACTATATAAAACTATATAAAAACCTCTACAATTAGCTGCAACACAGCCATCAACCGCAGACTAATTTCCGAGATCAAATAAGAACGGTGTCTGCAGTAAAAACATAATACCCTAATTTAGTAAAACAAGGCTTTGTGAATATGAAACAAAACAATCGTTATTTACTTAGCCTACCTGCTCACCAGACCATTGGCCTGTTGCATGAATAGTTGAACAACCTCTGAGTTTCAGAGTAGGTTTGGAGTTGACAAATCCAGAAAAATCCAACCTGGTTTAGATCAGGATCAACTGTTGCACAACGCTCTAAACTGTCTCTGTCAACTCAGGTTTAATCCAGAGTTTGCAAAGTGCGTGCACCTGAAGTGCGACATGTGCGGCAAACAGCCAATCACACGGAACAAGGAGAACGTCAGTTTGATTCACTTCTCGCAAGAGAGCCGTGCAATTCATGGCTGCATTCAGCCCTGACAAAACGTTGCAAAACGTTTTTTTTTTTAACGGAAACGGTGGTGCGTTGAACACCCTGTTCTGATGACACAAGAGTTGCAACTATGGCAGCTGAGAAGGCCATTCTTTGTGTTCTTTTTTAAGAATTTTCAGAGCCTGATGAAGTCGGTATAAATACGTGTTAAATACTGCAATACTACTGCAAAATACGCTCGATGTTACAGTCACTGCCCTTGCCATCTAGAATAAAAGAACATCCCAATCGAGTGAAGGGATTTGTGGAAACTGTGGTTCCTAATTATTGTGATCCAACATTTGCCTTTATGTTTATGATAGTGCGGCACGAAGAGAGTACTCTCGTATTCAAATATATACAAAGTAGCGACTACGCCACCCCAAACTTAATCAGCCAGGGAAATATCAACTAAGGGCACATAAGTTCGATTTCCTTCCCACAATCACCAAACAATGAGACGTGGATATGTACACAAAAAAAAAAAAAAAAAAAAAAAACCCAGCACAGCACTGTGGCCTGTTGCACAAAGCCTGTTTCAATTTCCCAGGTAAGTTCAAGATTAGTTTGAGCAAACTCTGGTTTTTCGGGTTTATGAAGGTGGATTGGTTTTTAGCGGGGTTTGTTGCTATAGTAACTGACCCTACACGGCTGACCTGCTCCGGAGCAGGTTTTATTCTGGGTTAGAGATTGCAAACCCAAACTCGACCAATCAGCTGTGAGTAAAGTGACATGTATCTGATGCAATAAAGCCCCTGTATCTCTCGCTCCAAATTAAATCAGTTTATAGTGAAAACATTTTAGAGACAACATTTCTCAACATTTGCTGTTAATTATTCAATATATTTATATTAAATAAATTAAAATTATGAATATTTCATGACATATTCATATAATTAGGCCGATTATATTAATTGACAATATTAAACTTTGCTTTTAAATTAAAATATATATAATACATGCATAATATAAAGCTTTTAAACAGATTAAGCTTACATGTATTCTTTTGAGCTCTTTGTGAAATATTAATTATTTAGTCTATTTGTTTGATTCACATGCATTGATATAGTCAGATATTTTCTTTCAGCTGCCTTTTCAAACTTTCACTGCAGCATCAGTGTTTATTCCTGCTTTGTAAATGCGTTTTATTTCATATTTTTCATAACAATCTCTTAATCTTCGGAAGCGACATGAATTGCGCGGCTCTCTTGCGAGAAGTGAATCAAACTGACGTTCTCCTTGTTCCATGTGATTGGCTGTTTGCCGCACGTGTTGCACTTCAGGTGCAAGCGCTTTGCAAACTCTGGATTAAACCTGAGTTGACAGAGAAAGTTTATACCGAGCGTTGTGCAACAGTTGATCCTGCAAACCTACTCTGCAAACTTCAACTGCAAACCTACTCTGAAACTCAGAGTTTGTTCAACTAGCTTCATGCAACAGGCCACTGGTTATGAGTCTCACCACAATAAACCAACAAAACACAACAGTCAAAAGATTTAACTGATCTTTACAAAAGGAAAACAAAAATAAATTATACTAAGGGCTCAAATATATATATATATATATATTATATATATATATATATATATACACACATACATACACACACACACACTTGGCTATCAAAACCAAAAACAAAATGACACTAAACAAAAACATCAAAGCTGTACAAATACAAGATTAACAAACATAATAATAATAATAATAATAATAATAATAATAATAAAGCAAAACAGCAGCGTTGAGACTAGGCCATGCAGCGATAGACCCCGCCCAATTTACAGGCCTAAAATACATAAAACAATTACATTAAAATAACATACCTTCAAGACGACCATAGGGACATAATGGGTTTACATGGGTTTACATTCCAACAACTTCCGGTTAGATATCCGGCAAACCAATTCCTTAAAGTTCACTGAACAGAAAAATAACACATCACACATACACCAAATAAACTCATTAGCATTCCGTGCACGCACCTGAAAAATACACTTTACGTACCTGACAGGAGAGCAGCAGTCCCTCACAGCACTCTGTGTTGTACATTCAAGCGATTTCTTTTCAAACAGGAACTCTACAGCAGTAACGCAGGGGAGCCAACCCTCGTAAGCAGTAATAAAGTAACCACGAACAGACACCAGCTGCACAGAAAAAAAGGTTTGTCAATAAACAATACAAATGCCAAACTATAGCCATGCTAAGCAAACACCTACCTCAGATAAAGCGACGGACTACCGGAAACCCAGACGCAACAATACGCGATATCACGCTAGCCTGGGGATGCCCTTTATATATATATACACACACCGCTCAATTAATACTCCTCACGGGGCGGAGATATCCATGAACGGAATTTCATCACAATTGTTTATGAAAGTATCACTCCACAATACAATAGCAAAATATATAAGTATAGTATTTTTATGTTACATTAATCAGTGTCTCGCACACCTTCCTAAGGAAAGGATATGGACCAGAAGACATTGCAATTACTAAATGATATTTAGACAGACTTAAAGAAGTTCTAGGTCTATACTTGTGCTCTTATTATTTACATTATTTTGCCATTAATGTAAATAAACATGTGCAAACAATATTCTTGCTCTTGTGAATTTATTTTGATGTTAATTACATTTACGAGCTGTGTCTTTAATACCACGTGGTTTATATACATGTTGCTGCTGATTGGGTTGACATTTTTGACACACCCACCAAACAAGAGGAAACGTATCTCAAACCCGTTGCACACCGTTTCCAGGAAACATGTTGTTCAACCCGGAAACCGTAGCAAAACGTTACGCACCGGTTTGAGCTTGAACGTGCCCCTGATGTCTCTTCTGAAGATTAAGAGATTGTTATGAAAAAAATTAAATAAAATACATTTACAAAGCAGGAATAAACACTGCTGCAGTGAAAGTTTGAGAAGGCAGCCGAAAAAAAATATCTGACTATATCAATGCATGTGAATCAAACAAATAGACCAAATAATTAATATTTCACAAAGAGCTCAAAAGGATACATGTAAGCTTAATCTGTTTAAAAGCTTTATATTATGCGTGTATTATATTTATTTTAATTTAAAAGCAAAGTTTAATATTGTCAATTAATATAATAGGCCTAATTATATGAATATGTCATGAATTATTCATATCTTTAATTTATTTAAAATAAATATAATGAGTAATTAAAAGCAAATGTTGAGCAATTTTGTCTCTAAAATGTTTTCACTATAAACTGATTTAATTTGGAGCGAGAGATACAGGGGGAGTGGCTTTATTGCATCAGGTTCAAGGTTTATCAGGTTAGTTTCATCTGTTCACTCCTGCTGGTTGATGTTGTAACTACAATAATCTGCTGCCAGAGAGCATCTTTCTCCATTCATGACTTCAAAAGCAGCTGCATATTCTGATAATTCATTAAATCATTATATAAATCCAGCCATTGAGATGCTAATGCTAATGGATAGCTTTATCAACATAATACTAAAAAGCCTTTTGCTTCTGTTAAACATGAGATGTCTTTGACACACACTTGCCAAACAGGAAGTGAAACTACAGCCACAGGAAGAGCTTTGCGGCTTCAGCCAAACACAGAAACTTCATTTCCCATAATGCAACTCTTCTCCCAGAGCTCATATGACGGAGAAAGAGAATGTTCAAGCAATTTCCTGCATTATTTAAAGTTTCTGTAATCGACTGTTTTTCCCATGCTGAAGATTACCATAACCCTAACAAGCTTTTCTTATTCATCTCAATGTTTTTTGTTTGGCAAGGAATGTTTCCTTAAAATGTTTGACTTTTTTTTTTTTTTTATAAAAAGAGAGAACAGAAACAGAGAGGACAGGAAACAGGTTGTGGTTCATGAATAATTTCCTGGTCAAAACTGAGAGGCGTTTTCACACCTAACACCACATAGACACACAGACACACAGTCACTGATCAGTAGAGTTTGACTCTAAACACGTGAAACGAGCAGCAAATGTATTATTTTATTCTCCACCAACAAAAAAGTGCAGTATTATTGCTATTTGTGTTTCAGAAAGTTGTTTGAGGAACTGCTGAGAGTTTCAGACTGATTTTCTGAACTGAACTGATGAAGAAATGAAGTTTCCACTGACAGTTTGTGTGTTTCTGCTGACGGGTAAGAGCTCAAGATCTCTAATAAAAGTGTTCATTATCTATTATTATGGCTTGTTTTATCAGTGTACATGAGTAAATCAGTGTGTGCGCGCGCGTGTGTGTGTGTGTGTGCGTGTGTGCAGTGAGCAGGTCACTGTCTGTGGACATTACAGTGAGAGGAATGGAGGGAGAACCAGTGATTATTATCATACAGAACGTAACTTTTCACAAAGTACTTACTCCAGAGAGTATGTCATTTCTGACACAGCCAGAGTACTTGCTGCCAGCAGATTGAAGAGGGGTATACCAAATCACCAACACAAAAGAACAAAAAACATCTTTCTAATCAAATATATGCCATATAAAGCAGTAGTGCAGTTATATTATTCAATAAGCATCAAGTCTGGAGTGCTGTGTAAAACACATTTTAAACACTCTTCTCTTCTAATAAAATGGATTATTCCTTCCTCAATCTCTCTCTGCACAAGGTAAAAAACGGCTCATCTATTTATTAAAGTTTGGTGAATTGGTAAACCATTAGAGATGTCCTGTAGAGCTGGAAAGGTGTTGTTCATCTTTAAAACGATCAGGATCAGAGTCATTATACACAGTTATGATCTAGTGATTACATCAAACACATGTTAGTGATCAACCATTTTCAGTTTGTTATTTGCTCAATATACACAACGACTGTGGTGAAGTGACATGTAATTTGCTCAAGATACTTAAAAATGTATATATTTGTCTATAAGCAAAGAAAATTGTTCATTAAAACAATGAAGCGCACAGTATCAGTTATTCACCATAAGGTTTTGCTGAAATTTAATTTGATGTCTATGAGAATAGGAGCTCCTCTGAACAGACTGTGAATGTGTTTGGCCCTGTCCCAAATGGCACACTTTATGCATAGGTTATGCACTTTCGGTCTTGTGGTCTTGTGGTCTTGTGGCGCGTGTCCGTCGAGTCCACAAGACCATTATCAATTTTTGGCTTCAGAAGGGTGAAGCCCGCACTGGTGCCAAAGGCCCTGTCCCAAATGGCACCCTAAACACTCACGGCCTTCCTACGAGTCCGCACTTTCGTGACGTAACGTCGCTTTGACTGTCGGGAAGAAGTCTGCCATGGAGCTCGCACCAGTGCGAGCTCAGCGAAAGTGCACATTGAGGGCGCATATCAGCGGCAAAGGGAGCACTCTCGAGCACCCTTCTGAAGCCTAAAATTGACAAACGGGACACCCTACGGTCTCGTGGACACGCGCACGCGACAGCCATTGTAAGTCCACAATGATGAATCTCAGTCATGTGCTGCAGATCAGCTGTTGTCCGTGTTGCTGAACACCATCTGAACACTAGATGGAGCCATTTGACTCTCAGTCCTCGAGACTTTCGCACTCACTTTAGGTTTATTTGTCACTCTTTTGTGGTTTGTGGTTTCCAGCAGGTTTTATCTGATGTGTTTCATGTGTGTCCCTGTGGAGACCAGATTCACTGAAGCAGTAAAAGAGTCATTCAAACAAAGATACGCTGGAAAACTGAAGAGATGCTGAGTTTTATGAATGTGAATTAATCATTATTTGTTTACATTTCAACATGTTTAGACGATTGTCAAAAGTTAAATCTTTACCATGATAAGATGTTAAAAATATTTACCATATTAATCAATCAGGAACAGACATTTATAAGGTGATCATGTGAACTGCTGCTGTTTGCGTGTGTATCTATCCACAGTAAAATCCCCAGAGTTAAATCAACTCTGGTCAGAGTACATATGGTCCCGCTCTAAATAGTGTTAAAGTAACACTGAAGCAGAGTTAATCAGATAATTAAGCAATTACTTAAGTGATGATTGAACATTAATGATGAACACCTGCTCTTAACAAGCAGAATCACTGAAGAAAAGAGAAACACAAGAACTACAACTGACTTCAGCCACAGCCTTAAGCCGGGTTCACACTGTGCGATTTTGGTTACGATTTGGTCGTCTAAAACAAATTTTGAGAATCCTAAAAGATTCCTGTAATCCTAGGCTAAAATCTGTAGTCTTGGATCACTAGTTTGACATGTTCACCCACAGCCGATTAATGACCGTTGCGATAAAATTTTACCTCCGACGTGTCAGAAGATTTGGCGTACAGTCCTGCAGTGTGACTTCTCCTACGACAAACGTCAAATTGTCTTCGTTTTTCAAGACAATCCGTGATCAAAATTAACGCTAGAGATGTCTTTGTTAGCCACCATTTCAGTCCCTGTGTAATGCAGCTCACAGTCACCGAATGTGTGTGGGTTGATGATGTAAAACTCCTGAAGAGTTTTCAAGCGCACGTCCGTTTTTAACGCGTTCTGACTGTCGTACAGTCTGACGTAAATGATGCCTGAGATCCCACAATGTGACATGAGGATCATGTTCGTACAGTCTGACAAGCAACAATCGTAAAGGACTTTTATAAATCGCACAGTGTGCACCCGGCTCACAGTGTGCAGTTGGGCTCTTGACAATTTTATGTCCATAAAATAGTTTGTGTTTGAGCAATTGCAATAGTGTTTTACAGCAAACACTTGTACATTACTGAATCAAAAGCCTGAAGGAACAGATCTGCTTGAATTTCCTGCTTGAAAGCCCTATCAAATGGACATCACAAAGAGGGCTCTTTCTCTTTGGTTTCTTGACTGAAATTCAGCTATTGCAACAAAAACAAAAAAATTCCAATTAAAACAAATGCCACTGTAACGCTTCAACGCTAAAAATGAGCAACACTTACCACTCTGGCTTATACATGAAAACATAGCATACAATCCTCAACAGTGGTGACACTAATTATTCATACTGCAGTGCATGATAGGAGTTTTGT